>NC_084668.1:3765000-4451190 GCF_028389875.1 Rhea pennata | reverse complement strand
TCACGCTAGACATGAATTTGCGCAGAGAAATGTCATTGGATATTCATTACGTCCCGGCCACTCGCATTAACCACATTAATTTTTAATACCTATCTCCAGGTGCTGTCCTGCAGGCAGGGCATTTGTCTCCCAGGGAAGCAATCCCTGGGAGCAATCTCCCCGCAACGGATTTGCGCCCCTGCCCGGCCGCCCGGGCCCGGCGGCGTGCGCGGGGCCCGCTCGGCCTCGGGCCACCCCGCTTTCACCCACAGCAGCCCCCTCGCTCGCACGCAGCGCGCTCCGGCTGCCGCGAACTTCCCCGAGCGGGGAGCACCAGCCTCGCTGCAGACAGCAGGCGGGCTGGGTCGCTCGGGTTATTTTTCCCCCTCTGCGTTTCAAGGGAAGGAGTCTGTCTCCCCCCTCCCCCCCCCCGCCCCAGTATCCCCGCCAGCAGGGTGAGTGGCTTTTTTTTTTTTTTTTTTTTTTTTGGTGAGCGCCCTGAGCCGGGATGGTCGCGCCTGCTTGTTGGGTCTGTACTCCTGTACTCCCCCTCGGATCAGACGCCCTCCAAGCACTGAACTTTCTCCCCTTCCTTTACAGCTGGATGGCTAAGGACTCAAGGAGAGCTGTTTACCGAAACTTTGGAGTAAATTAGCTCCAACTTTCCCCCCCTCCCCCTCCTTCCTGGGGGGGGGTAATTTCTTTATTATTATTATTATTATTATTAATGTCTGTTGGAGGAGCAGGAGGGAGGCAGCCGCTCTCCCACCGCGTGGCAGGGCAGGGAGCAGCGCGGCCCGGCCGGCGCCGCTCCGCGCCCGCGCAGCCCCCGCCTCGGCGGGGCGCCCGTGCGGCGCGGGGCGGCCGGGCCGGGCCGGGCCGGGCCGGGCCAGGCCGGGGAGGGGGGGGTGGGAATAGAGGTGTGGAGGGGAAGGGGGGCTCGCTGCCCTCTTCCTCCTCCTCCTCCTCCTCCTCGGGCTCTGCCGCCACTTCTCCTGCAGTGAAAGTGTTACGGCGTGAGTCAGGCGGCCGGGATCATCTGACTGAACTTCCCCGCATTCCTGGGCTGCCGGCTCCGCGGCTGCCCCCGGCTCCTGCCCCCTCTTTTTAGGGTCTTCCCTCTCCCCTGCCTCCCCCCCTTCCTCCTCCTCCGTGAGTATTTATTTTCCTGCCACCCCTCGCCGCCACCCTTCTGCCCCAGCGCTTCTGCGCGCTCCTCCTCAGCTCGCCTCGATTCCGTTATCTGCGAAAATCCCCCGCTTTCCTCCCTGCCACCCTATTTAGCTCCGCGGGAATTTTACCCGGCCCCGCTATGCGACCCCGCGTCCCCGCCGGCCTCGCACACGCACGCACACGCAGGGCACCGGGGGCGCCTGGGTCGTGCTTGGATTATTCTGTTTTGCTCCCTTCTGTAATTTGTGTTTGATTACACTCACACTTCTCTAGTTTCCGTGATGACCATCTATTTTCTTTCTCTCCTTTTTTTTTTTTTTTTTTTTTTTTTTGGGGGGGGGGGTGGCTTTCTAATTTTATTTTGATTCTGTCGCGTTTCTAAGGAATTTCTGTATGATTTCGATAAGCATCACCGTTTCTAGTGTTATCAGCAAAGACACAAGCTTAGAAGTGACATCTTTTCCACGAATCCAGGAAAGAAGAAAAATCCACTCAGTCCAGATAAATCCTGGGCAATTCCCAAAGGGAAAGGCATTGGATACGTGCTCGTCGAGAGAGAGAAAATGAAAAAAAAAAAAAAAAAAAAAGCACATACACACAACCCACCCTCGTCTACCTGCTTCTCAGAACCTGGACATTTCAGCCTCAGAAATGAATGAAAGAAACAAATTATGGAACACAAAGAGGAAAGAGTGGACAGACAGAAAGTCGAGATTTTTTTTACTCCTCTGTTGGCCAGAGCACGACCCTGAAGGGAGAAGTTAGACCTTCATGCAATCAGTGCACACGCTTGCAATGAAGTTTGCAGGAGCTTTAAGTGGTTACCTTAAAAAACGCAATTAAACTTTCGACTCCCAAGTGTCCTGGCTTCCCAAGTTATTGCTGTGCCGTGAAAACACACTTTCAGCAGAGCAACAGAATCTCTGTCATCCCGCTCCGTATGTGTTTCCTGGGACTTGTGTGCAATAACAGGGTGCACAGACTACAGTCATGATGTCCTACACAAACAGAGACATCCTGCGTTTTATTTTTGTTTTGCGGATCAAATTATGTTGAGAAAATATTAAACACGGAGATGCATCCCTGGCCACAGAACATGCGATGGGTTTAACACGCTAAACTAATAATCTTGCATTAAAAAAAGCCGAGGAGGCTAAAGAAGAAGAATAAACTCCCCTCAAACACTCAGAATATTCTTTACTGCAAAGGAGCACTTCTGGATGCGTTGCTTTAAATCTCATTCTCGTTTTCTCTCAAAAATGACTGTTTAACATAAGAAAAAAGGCTACTTGACACAAAGCTTTTGTTATCCAGTTGATCAGCAACGTGCTTTAGATACTTGTAAAGGGAAAAAAGCCCCACAACAGACATTGATTTTAGAAAATCAATAACCAACATTTAATAAAAAGAACAGAGGAAACACAAGAGAGGAGAGGGAAACATTACGTGTAATTTTAATGTCTACTAAATTACCCAGAGATGAGGGGAAGGGGAGGTCTCCTCTGTGAGGACCACCTTAAATAATGACAGACACAAGAGTAAAGGGTGGTGGTGGAGGGGGAGAGACTTTAAAAAAAGATAACAAGGAACGGATCCTTGGGAAGCTGCTCGGAATATATTATTTTAGTTGGGTTTTTTTGTAATACTAAGCCAAGCAAATAGATCAAAGACAACACAAAGGGAAAAGCCAGTGTAACATAACGAACAGTTTCTGACTAAAATTCCTCTATCACTCCCCCATATGGCTCGACGCCTCCACCACAACAAGAAAAAGACACACACACACACACACACACACACACACACTCACACACACACTCACACTCACAACCTAGAGAGCGAGGGAAGGGGAGGGGGGGAAGGATCATTTGTTTCTAATCAACATTCTCTTGTCTTTGGGGTTTTTTTGTTGTTGTTGTTGTTGTTGTTGTCGTCGTCCCCCCAGTCTCCTCTTTCCACCCCCACCTCCACCTCGCTACTTAATTTAAGTAGCCGAGCTATAAGCAAAACGGGCTGAGGTTCGCGCAAATATCTCCCTTCCTGCCGCTTCTCCGCAGGAAAGTTGCGGAAAGTGGGGCCGGGCTGCCCAGGCGAGGGGCTGCGGGCGGGGGCCGAGCCCGGCGCCGGCGGCGTCGCGCAGCAGCCGCGCAGCGGCCGCGCCGCGGGCGCGCAGCGGCAGCGAGAGGCGGCCTGGCGGCTGCCAGCGCCGGGCTCGCCCCGCGCCCCGCAGCCGCGCAGCCCGCCGGCCGCTCGGGCACCCGACTCATTAGCGTTATTAATTATTAGGGAGGAGGAAGTTTCGTTTTCGAGCGGCTAACAATAAAAGAAGCGAGCGGGGCGAACTCCCGGCCAGCGCGCCGCCGGTTCTCACGCTGCCCCCCGGGCTCTTTTTTCCTTTTTCCCCCCCTTTTCTTTCTTTCTTTCTTTTCTTTTCTCCCGCTTTCCCAGGGCCGGCGGCGGCCCCGCCGCCCTCCCCGCGCCGCTCCGCGCCCCGCCGGGAAGCAGCGAGCCGCCGCCCCGGCGCGGCGCTCCGCGCTCCGCGCAACAAACTTTGGGGCGGCGGCGGCCGGGGCGGCGGCGGCGCTTTTTAACCACCCCACCACCACCACCACCAAAACACACACTCCTTTGCTTCCCCCCCCACACACACACACTCCTCCCCAAACCTCCACCATCTCCGCGACCGCGCAGCCGCTGCGCGCCGGGGAGCGGAGAGCGCGGGGCGCCGCTGCCGCCCGGGCGCTGCGCTGCGCTGCCGGCGGCGCTGCCCGTGCGGGCGCAGCGTGTAAAAAAAAAAAAAAAAGAAAAGAAAAAAAGAAAAAAAAAAGAAAAGAAAAAGAAAGAAAGAAAAGTTTGGCGCGGGGCCGCTTACCGTGCTTCCTGCGCGGGTTGGCTTGCTTTCGCCTCTTACACCTGGGGCCATCCGCCATGATCTGCTGCTTCATTGATAAGCGGGGATCAGATGGCAGTTCGCATGGGCTCGGCTCCCTGCTTCAGCAGCACGCAGGCTCTGTGTAACGACCAAGCACAGCGACACCGGGGGCATTGGTATATCCCATTTGAACGCAGGGCGCCAACGCGGAGCCGGGCTCCCACCCGCGGGAGCACCCATCCGCGCACGCGGCCCGCGGCGCGCCGCGGGGCGGTGGGAGAGCGGCGCCGCGGGCGCGGCCCCCCCGCGCCCTCCCCGGCCCGCCGCGCTCCTTGCGCCTCCAGTTATTTATTTATTTTTCGGGCTCGCTCGCTCGCTCGCTCCGTGCGTGCGTGTGTGCGTGTGTGTGTGTGTGTGTGTATTGCACCAGCGAAGGAGATCAGAGAGAGACAAGAATTACATCTCAAATGACTCATAACTCATGACCGTATGAGGGAATGCACAGCTTTTACAGTAGTGCTGCTTGACTCAATGCTAGGCGGACCATTTCCTCCTAAAAGTACTTTAATCTGACATTATAACTTGTTTTCGCGTGAAATGCTATCATTCCCTCGTCCTGCTGCCGGTAGCTTGCTTTCTTCCCCCTGCCCGCCCCCCAACCTTTTTTTTTTTTTTTTTTTTTTTTTTTTTTTTTTTTTTACGTTTTCTAAGTGCACTCGAGCAAAGTGATAAGAGCAGAGGGAAACATGGCTCTCCTCTGCCCTTTTGGGGTAAAGCGCAGCGCGGAGCCCTCCCCCTCCCCCCCGTTACCAACGAGGACTGTAATTATAAACCTCTGTCACCTTTTTAGTCAGTTTGACAATATTCAGGGTTTCCCCTGCCCCTTAGTTAAACAAAGCTTCAGGGTGTCATTTTTTTCCCCCAGAAAAGAAACAGAAATCAAAACTACTGCTGTCAGAGTTTTCAGGCTTTCCGAGTTTTTTTTTTTTTTTTTTTTTTGCTTGTAAACTTTTGGACCTACTGTCTGTCTGTCTGTATGTGCAGCTTGCAGGAGGCTCTATCTGTCAAAATGAGAGTGGAAGAGCATTTGGTTTGCTTGCAAGAACGCTCCTGAAACTAAGTCCATCTTGAGGAAGATGCTGTAGCTTTAAAGATGCTTTGACTTGAGGATTAGTTTAAACAGGGGGCTATAAAAGATGTAACAGATGCAAACTGTAAAACAAGGGCAATTAACCCTTGCTCTTCTGAACAGAAACCCTCCTGTCCTTTCCATCTATTGTCCTCTCCTGCACTGCAAGTTTTGCACAAAATGTCAAAAATAATTACATGCCTCAACATTTTTTTTTGCAGCAAAGTGGTATTTTTTTAATTGTGTCTTCTGACTTTGTTAGAGCTTTACAGCAGGACTGAACAGTTAAGTGTGTTGCTCGTAGGTCTTTTATCCTGCCTGAACTCTCTTTTTTCCCCAGACACTTAAGATTATAAAACCCACTTGGCTAAAAAAAATTCTCTGAGCAGGTAGGTAGAGAAGGATATTCAGAGAGTGTGGTCGGGGGCAGCATGTTTACTCACACACTCCTGCTCATGAATCCGCCTAGACAGAGTGAGCTGATATGGATGTGTGTGGCTGAGGAAGGAAGAGATTGAGAAATGCCCTGTAAACTTTATTATTTGCTAGTTATTTCTGATTCTGGAATGTGCAATGTCTGCATCATCATTACAGATCTTACACTAGATGTATCAAAGTGGGGAGGATATAAATTGAGAAAAGCCCGCACTTTGAGCTTTCCTTGAGGATTGGCGTGCTAATGCAAAACGACCAAGGGTGAATTGTTTTAAATGCATTTGAGTATCTTCCCTGCTCTTTAGTATGCCAGGAAAAAAAGTTGTCAATAATTTTAAACCTACAGACCTCGAGAACACTTTTCTTGTCAGAGGACTGGCTATCCCCTTTCTTTTTTTCCCCTCTTCTTTCTTTTTCTCCCCCCTCTTTTTTTTTTTTTTTTTCTTTTTTCTTTTCTTTTTGGTAAACGACTTTTAAGTTCCAGTCAGTACTTTCACTTCTTGCTTTAGGATCCCAGAAGCTAAGGTGTTACTTCACCCAGCTTCACAAAATAAAATAAAGAAATGAAACTACCAAGCAGACAAAACAGCAAACTTTCAGTCTGGGGAAATACACATCCTCGCTGGGAGCCCTGGCACAGCCTGGGCTCGCTGGTGCCGGCCGGGCTGCCTTTGCAGGCGCAGGACGTGCAGGGCATTAACAGGTACATGCAAACTTTCGGAGGCTGATATGTGAATCTTCAAATAAAAGAGCAGGGAAGTGGGTGGGGGGATTTTTTTTTTTTTCCTCCCCGCCTAGGAGGGAGAACTCCTTTCTTCACATTAAAACTTTTCCTGCAAGAGGCACCGCTCGCACCTGGCCGGGCAGGTAGCGGCGAGGTGCAGGCGGCGGCGGCGGGGCTCGCCGTGCCCCGCACCAGCGCTCCCCTCCCGGCAACGGCGTCCAAGCGGCGTGAGGGTCCGGTGCAAAAAAAAAAAAAAAAAAAAAAAAAAAAAAAAAAAAAAAGGTTTTCACCCCAAGTATAAACAAGCTCGGAAGGAGGAAGGGAAAAAGAAAAAAAAGAAAAGAAAAAAAGCTAACCCGAGGAAAATAAAATAATTTCGAAATTAAATAAACCCACTGCAGCGCGAGGTGATGTGCAGGAAAAGCGGGGGTGGGGGGGTAGGAAAGAAAATGGAATTAAATTCCGAACCTACCTGCGAAGTCTTGTTTGTAGTTTTGGCCAGAAATGGTGAGAAGAAAAAGCATGAAGAAGCCGCGAAGTGGAGGAGAAAAGGTGAAGGGAAATGCAGCTCCTGGAGAAATTGTAAAAAAAGCCTTGCAAAGAGTTGTCGGAAGGACCGTTATTCCTGCTGGGCAGGTTAGGACTGATCTCTTTCTGCCACTCCAGGAAACACAAACCTGGGGACGGACTGACGTGTTACGCCTCTTCTAATGACATTTTTTTCTTTTTCTTTTCTGTAGGAGCGAGAGGAGAGACCCTGAAACACACGCCACCTATCTTTGTGGGGAGGGATAATTGAAGAGCACCAAACGTGAGCATCATGTGGAAACGTGATCGCCAAGTTTCTCTCTGGGAAAGGATCTGGGATAGATTATACCTTGAAGTCTCCGCGAACGCTTTAGCGGGAGAAATGCGATTCCGCCGCCTCCCGCCCGCCCCCCGCCCCGCGCCCGCCCCCCGCGCCGCTCCGCGCACCGCCGCTCCGCGCACTGCCGCGCACCGCCCCGCGGAAACGCACCGCCGCTGGGCGCCGAGCCGCGCCGCAGCCCCTGCCCCCCAGGTGTATCCCCTGCCCCCCACCCCCCCCCACGGGTATATCCCCCGCCCCCCACCCCCCGGCCCACACTGCTCCTCCTGCCCCCCGGTGCATCCCCAGGTGCACCCGGGGTCCATGCCCGCCCCCCCACCGCTGCACCGGGGGCTGCCCCCCCCCAGCTGCCTCCTCTGCCCCCCCTCCCCCGGGGTGCATCCTCTGCGCCCCCCGCCTGTACCCGCCCCCCCCCCCGGGCTGCATCCATGCCCTGCCCCCGAGGCAGCCTCCGCCGCCCCCCTGAGCCCGACCTCTGCCCACTCCAGCACCCTCCCCCCCCCCCCCGCCCGCCGGACCCCCCCCTTCCCCCGCTCCGCCCGGCCGCGCTGGGGCCGCATCCTGCCCGCGGCGCGGCGCAGCGCAGCGCGGCGCCCGCCGCCGGCCGAGCCCCTGCCCTGCCGGGGGGAAACTTACCCTAACGTCGTGCCTAGGAACTAAACTCGGCACGGGCACTGCGCACAAGCTCCTGAGCGCGCTGGTGCTTTATTAGGGTCGTTATCATCATCGTTATTATTGTTATTGTTACTATTATTATTGTTGTTATTATTATCCTTGTGTGTTTCTTTTTCAGCATTTTTTTTCCTATCATTTCAGCACTCATCCAGGTTATTTGAATAGTCAGCTAAATCTGATAAAAAAAAAAAAAAAACAAAAAAACGTGCTGAGATCTTTAAGTCTATCTGTTTTGTTCACAGATACGGATCGGGGGTGAGGTGGGCTCTCTTCATGCCTCTCTCCGCTCCTTGGGAAGTAGCTAGACAGGCAGTGAGACGGAGCGGACAAGCAAGCGAGTGGTACTGAACTTCGGGGAGGTTACAAGTTTTTCACCTTTTTAAAGTATTAAAATTAAAATAAAATTACATATTAGAAAAAAACTCAGACTCCACCTTTGCACTGAAGGGATTGGTTATGCAAATATGGAAGGGGTTTCCTGGCAAATACAGCTTTCTACTGTATGGTTAATTAAATCATCACTCAAAAGCCTTCCAATGTGACGCTTCTGTCGTAATCCAATCAGGTTACGTAGGTCCTAAACAAGAAAGATATTTTCCACATCTGGAAGTCAGCAATTTAGCAAGTACTGCACATTATTAACCAATTCAGAGCCCACTTCCCAGGGGGATTTTTTTTTTTTTTGAAGTTTAAGTGTTCTTAACCAATGCTCTGCTGTTTTGTTAATCAAAAAGCTGGTTTACACTGCACGTAATTGAGAACTAATATAGAAGTAAGTAAAGGCAGCCAAAGCTGGGGATGTTGAGCGCAGGCATTTATCTGAAAAGGGGGCTGATAGGTCTCAGCCTCGACCCGCTCATGCCCAGCGCCGAGCAGAACCCACAGACCTTTCTTGCTCTAAAGGAGCTTTAAATAATCTCAATGCAAAGATAAACTTCACATCTTGCGTGCTCGTGTGATCCTTGCTGAAGGTAAACGTGTAGCTGCCCAAAGGGCTGTGTTAGAGGGTTGCGGAACAATTTCCCTGCTTTGACAGAGTTAAATCTATTACAGCACTTTTTTTCCCCCCTCCCTCCTGAAGAAAACTGAAACAAATGGTACACTGATCCGACACTATACTTTTACTTACATTAAGCTAAGATAAACTGCTCTTGAACTGTGCATTGAATGTGTGCCTAAAGCAAGATCTGGAATGCTAGCAGTAGTCACTAGCAATTGCACTCAAAAATGTTCCTGATCAGAGAACACCTTTCTGATGATTAAACATCGCAAAGGAAGCGGGGCGGGGGGGGGGGGTGCGGGGGGAGGACCCCGGCTTGTCATTGCAGCTCATCATTTCCCCAAAGATTTGCTTGCTATTTTTCATCTGCTTATAAAATCTGCCCCGCGATTTAAATAAATAGGTGCCCCCATCTAAGCTGAACGCACTGCGCCGGCAAGCGCCCCCCTCCCACCAGCCGGGGAGGGGGGGGGAGAGGGGAGAGGCAGCGCTCGGCTCCAGCGCAGAATGCGGCCGCGGTCTGGGCTCCGCTAAGTGCCGGGGAAAGTAAGGAGCAGAAGCAGAGCGCTGCCGGGGACCCGGGACTCCCGGGCGCGGGCAGACCTCGCAGCACGAGCCGCGGGGAAAAAATTATTTTTTTCCCCCTTTTTTCCCCCCTTTCCTCCCCATATATTTGCAGGCAGGCTCTGGGCGGCGGCGCGCGCTGGCTGCGCGGGAGCGCGCACAGCCCGCGCCCGCGCCGGGGCAGCGCGGAGCCGCCGCCCGGGCAGCGCTGCCTGGCCGCGCCGCTGCGCAGCGGCCGCGGCGGCCGGCGCGGAGCGGAGCGGAGAGGAGCGGCCGCGAGCTGCGAACCCGCCACACTTATGAAATCCGTAATTATGCAAAGGTGGGAACGAGCTTTTTTTAGTTCCTCCCCTCCTTTTTATTATTATTTTTATTAGTCTCAGCTAGGTTAGCCATGCTAAAAGTTTTGATGCAACTATTCGCCTAAAGCCCAAATTATTGTCTCGCAGGATTCATTATCTTGTCCATGCCTAAATATACCTGTAGTTACACAGAGAAGAGACATATGCACACACACACAAACACACACGCACAAAGTGATGATATCTTAATGAAATATATGGCACGGTGCAAATATCCTGAAATCAGATTCGAGTATTATTAATTTGAATTAGATCCTCTCAGATCCAGAAGACACTGACTATAAATCAAGGGCAGTCTGGCAATTCCTTAAAGAGCTAAACTGAATTTAGATGCATATGATAAAAAGAAAGAAAAAGAAAAAAGTGAATGCTAATTACTGAGCTTTCCAATTTCCAGTCACCCACGTTTTATATGAAAAAAACCCCTAACAAGTTCTTAAAATAAATTAATCCCATTACAAACGCCTCACATGTTATTCATACATTTCCAAATTACAAAATGGGAAGATGAACAGGAGATTAAGAAAAGCTGCATGCTAACCTGCAATAGGAAGGAAAGCTACCGATTTTTATTATGAAAATATATATCCCAGTTACAGTAAAAAACAACCCCCCAGACCGTGTGATGATGCTCAAGGGCTTTAAGGAACTCGTTGCTATTGTCAGATACTCTCTATTCATAATTTTGCAGACTGCTCTTCACCCCTCAATCTGACAATTCCTTCAACTCCGGAGCCCCAGCAGAGCTCGCATCAGAGTGATAAAACGCTCTGATCTTTGCAGGAGTGGCATAACACCTAACCTTATTAGATGTTATTTTCATATGGTATGTGGAGGTGTTTTCTTTATTTTTTTTCTTTTTTTTTCTTCAATTTTTGGCCACAGGACCTAAATATTTAGGAACCAGCTAAGCCCTTCTGAGATGGAATTTAACCTTAATCCAGGCGACGATTTCCTGCCCTGCACTGAACTAATAATGGGCGTGCGGCGTCTTTAGGATATGGAAATAATGACAGTCTATAGATACTGCCTTTATTGGGGTGGTGCTGGCTCCCAGCCTCTTTCCGTCCACACCACTGCCGCGTTCAGCATCCCCGGTGCAGACCAACACTACGCCTCGCTCTGTTTTAAACTTTTGCAAATACAATTTCCTCCCCCCCCTGCCCAGCAGTTTAAAAAACAAACAGACCCAAAATATCCTTATAAAGCATCACTCTTTCTTTGTATAAGGCACCCACTGGTGAGACAGCTTTAAGGCCTCTTTTTATTTATTTTTTTCCGGGTGTGAGTTTTTCCCCCCTTCCCCTCGAGTTTCCCAGCGTGGAAATGCAGAGAGCGAGGTGCCTTCGGGGCCGCCGGGTGGTACGGATGCGAGCCGAGCCGGAGCGATGCCACCGGCGCGGCAGCGATGCCAGGCTGCTTCCTCCTCCTCCTCCTCTTCCTCCTCGGCGGGGGGGGGGGGTCCCTTTGTCCGGGGCGTCCGTCCCACACCTCATCCCGGCGGGATGCAGCCCCCAGGCCCTGGCTCTGTCCCCCCTGCGGGTGCAGCGGGGCTCATTACCATGAGAAAAGGGCCGGGAGCAGGGAAGAGCTCCGGGGGGGGGGGGGGGGGTCTGCAGCCGTGCGGGGGCCGTGGCCAGAGCCCCAACCGCGGGGAGCGAGGGGGCCGCGGGCCTGCGGCCCTCGGGCCTGCTGCTGAGCACTGCTGCCGCGGCGGGGCTGGCGGCGCCCGCTCGGCGGGCTCCTTTCCCGGGGGGGCTTGGGCCGGCTGCGTGCTGCGCTCTGCGAGGCGGGAGGGCCGGGCGCAAATTTCTCGCCAACGTGCCCCCCTGCGTAATTGCACGTGTCGAGCCGTGCCCGCACCGGGTGGAATTTCAAAACGCCCCAGCCGATGGGTCCGGACTGATGCAATTCGGAGGGTAGCGAAGACGGGGGTTTAGCGCCTCTAAAAACACCGTCGCTGCGCCGAGGGCGTCCCGGAAGGTGCTTCCTTCGCAGCGCTCTCCAGCGCGCTCCTAGGAGCGCCAGGCCCTTCCTGCTCGAGGGGCTGGGGCCGTCGGCCAGGCCGCGCCAGCCCCTCCGCGCCAAACCCCGGAGCGGGGACCCGCGCGGCCGCCGCCGGAGGCGGAAGGTGGGCGCCGAGGGGTCCCCAGCCCGGCGCCGTCCAGGTGTCCCGGCAAACCCAGACCGAGCAAGCCCAGCCTTTTCCTTTCTCCTTCCTTTTCTTTTTTTCTTTTTCCTTTTTTTCCTCCGTTTCCCCAGCAAGCAGAGGGCAAGGAGGAGAGGAAGAAAGGGTCAGGGAACGGCTCTCCCCCCACCCGCTGGCGAGGTATTTGGGAAGAAACCTTTTGAATCAACATTCCCAAAGTTTTCGAGTTCCTCTGCGGAAAACCCATGTAGGGATAGGATACGAGCCAAAAGCACGGAGGAAAAAAAAAAAAAAAAAGAGCTTGTCTGGCTTTAATTTATCTATCCCTGGGCATTTCTAACAAGCAGATCACTGTAATATTTAATCTCCTGTGAGTCCCCGCATGTTAAAAGTGAATCTCTCTCATATGTTTTTGTTAATTTTGTCATTTATAAAGTCACTTCTGACGGCCTAGCACTGTTTGCCTCATGCCTACAGCACACATCTTTCTTTCAGGGGTAAGAAAACACCATTTGCAGGATCCAAAGTGCTTCTCACGCTAAATAAAGAAGCGACGGGGGCTCGGCCGGCTGGCCGGTGCGATTTTAGCTAGGTGGGCGAGGACGCTTACCCGGGGCCGGCTGCCCGGCGTCAGCAGCTCTAGGGATTTTCCTACGCTTGTGGGATGGATGCTGAACTTCGGCCACGTTTCTTGGCTCAGTTGGCAGCTATTAAAATTCGTTGCTCACTTTTGTTTATAGTTGGTTGTTTACTTTGTTGAATTTTTAAAAACTTGTTAGAATGCAATTGAACACAGATTCAACAGTATTTAGGCTTGAAAAATAAAGATGCATTAGAAAGATGCCTATTATGCTCCAGAATTATTAATTGACATTTTTATGATGAATAATTAATCATTTGAATAATTTTCGTATCTCTGATCTGAACACATATTTGCATATCTAATGTCTGATTTTAAATGTGGTTTCTTTAGTTGCATTCTCCCAGGACAAAGACGTGAAGTAAGTAATATCCTAATGTAAAACTTTTTTTTTTTTCCTTTGCACTTGTGAAAGTATGTTTATGGAAATATAAGTTTCTATCGAGTTAGGAAGCTGTTAATAATCTATGCCGGGCATGTATGCATTCAGAAGAACACGCATCTGTTGGATATGAGCACATTTAGGCCCCACTCTCTTAAATACTTTGGTAAGATCTTCAGCAGCACATACACATTCCTTAAAACTGTATAGTGTTAAGTTAGGAAACCATAAAGAAATATCTGAGATATGCTGTGTTCCCTTCTAGTCTGTATGATATGTAGTAAGCACACTAAAGGTTATTTTAATATGGGGCATTTACAATATCAAAAGCCTTTTATATTCTTTTTTGCTATTTTAAGTGTGCTCCCAGTGAGACCACTTCATTATTTTTGTATTACATTTCAATATGCATAAATCATATTCCTCAAGAAAGCCCCCGAGCTCGTAGCTGGTGGTGATAAAGCGACAACGGCCGCGTACCGGTTGTAAGCTGGTCAGCAAATAGGTGCAAGGGACGGTGCTCGTTGTGCAAGTCCGCTTGACGCTGGGTTGGCGTGAGCACAGCTCAGCCGCAGGGGGAACAGAAAGGAGGAAGGGGCCGCCGGACAAACCAGAACCAGAAAGGTGTAAAAAAAAAATAAAATAAAGAAATTAAAGGACTAGCCTACACGGCGTTACACCACTAGTTAATTATTATAGTCATACTGCCTGACTGTGGCCCAAGGGATTTCCCTAGGAATTGCCCTTGGCTTACACCAGGTCTGAATTCGATTTTTTTTTTTTTTTTAAGAAGAAATAATACCTTTTAAGAACTTTTATTTAGTGGCACATTCAAATATGTGGGGATCCTAGATACTCTAAGTGTGGACTATTGGCATCTTGTTACAATACTGACACAGCAGGTAAGCAGATGCTCTAGAAGTAGATGCCCTATATAAGTACAGTACTATTCATGTTTTGTAGATTAAAGGAATTACACTGAAATGGAGGTGCCTGTACCAGAAGGCGATGCACGGTAGTGTTTACAGTTACTGAGTGTCATTTCCACAGGGCAGATATTACATTGAAATATAAAATGAAATTAAAATAAAAAACTTTTAATCTCTAATTCTTTCTTTATTTTTAACCGCTCAGTGCAAAATATGACCAGGAAATAATTTTTGCAGTGGAGGTATATTACACAGATTGTGGTAGCGTAGTGGGCAATATCTGACAGACAGATACTGCATAAAGAAACTGTGAAATGTAGTTCTCAGAACAGGCTGAAGTTATATTGAATAGGATGTTTAGCAGTTGCATATGCTTGGTGATAACAGATTTTTTTTTTTTTTTTTTTTTTGCTGGGGGGGTTGAATTTGAAATAGTGGAGCGGTAAACTTGAGCAAGACTTGCAGGGCGAAGAGCCCAGCGGGAGCCCAGAGCCAAGGCCGTCCGCTTGCTTTGGTGCTCCGTGCTCTCCACGTTAGCATTAAACTGAGGCTTTTGGATGGTTCCTGAAAGCAGGAGAGAAAGCCGCCCTCCCCGAGAGGCACCCGAACGTCTCCCGAAAGGCAGGACTGCTCGCTGAGCACCTGGTCCGGCAGGGTGGGGACTCGAACCCACAGCCGCGGTGCCGAGCGGTCGGGAATTGCTGGGCGCCGGGACGGTTCCCGCACCAGAGCTCGGCTCCGGGCCTCGCTGCCCTGATCCACCACCACTGGGACTAAACTGAATTCACATTTCTTTTATTTTTCCTTACTGACTCCCGAGTAAGCATATTTGCCGGCTGATCGTGGCGAAGCCACCAGCAGGGAAGGTGGGCGCAGAGCCGACGTTCTGAGAGCCAAGCCTGAGTTTTGGAGTCAACCCTATCGCTCCAAACCCTGCCTCGGAGAAAGCATTTTGTTCCCTCTGCACCTTCAGATGACCTGTGTGTTTTAAAATCTGCACAAACACAAGGGCTCCAGGGATAATTAATAAAGCCCAAATAATCATGAACAAGAAGAATCTGAAGCACAGTTTTCCAAAGGAATTCCACATTTATGGAACTGCCTAATATGTGGAATATTTGTGCAGATTGCATAACCTCAGTAGAAGAAGAGGGGCACGTTCAGATGACCACGCACACCTAAGCCGCGTGCTTATGTGCCAACGGGCCGACGTGCCTTCATCGGGCTGTGTCGGGCTTGCTGGTTCCCTCCAATGATCACCATCGCCTCGAGCTTGTCTACGGGCTCGGCCTGGGCCAGCTGGCCCTTTTCCAAGCCCAAATCTCACTCAGACTTGGGATTATTAGAGCTGTCAAAAACAGCAGATTTTTTTTTTTTTTTTTTTTTTTTTTTTTTGCCATGAAAATTTTCACCACTTGGTATTTTAAAAATGTTTCTGGGGAAATGTCCCGCTGCCTCTCTGGGTCGTTCGCTCTGTGGTGCCCCATGTCAGCGTGGCGTGAAAGGTGCCAGCATGGGAACGACGGCCGTTTCCGCACACGAGCAGTGTTAGGTCCATGTACGCTCATACCAACACTTCTTGCCATATCACTGAAAAATTGCTCCATGCTGCATCTAAACTATTTTAAAACCTTGCCATCTTTTTTTAACACACATCACCTATCCTGCTTCAAATCACTGACAAGGATGTGAAAACTGCAGCTTCAGAACAACTGCTGCTCTTTTCTGGAACTCTGACAAGCAACCTTCAACCTGAAATCCTCTAGAAATGGCTAATTTTATCTTTCTCAAAGTTCAGAATTCATTTTATTTACTGCACTTCTTTCCCCCTGTTCTGACAAGTTGGGAATGGGTGCAAAACGAATGAGGCGGAATATGGCAATAGCCTCCCGTAGGGCCACCTGCAAGTGGGCCGGCTGTGAGGAGATGATGAGATGCTTTGGTTTCCTGAATTTGGGGCTAGAGAAGAGGCAAAATGGCCTCCAAGGTCTTCTCCAGCACCAGGCCAGGACTTCCATGTGCCATAATATTTTTGGGCCATGGCCCCTCGCGTAAAGTCATTTTCATGGATCCAGCACAGTGTCCATAGTATTGGAAAAGTCCTCTCCTAGTGGGCCAGTAGGCTTTTATGGCTCAGCTAGATAGGAAGAGTGATATTCTTCATTTATTTGCTGTTTAATTTTCCATACAGAGTGGGCAGCAGATGCCACCAAAGCCAGCAGAGGGGGGAACAGGGCCACCATGTCCCCCTGGTGATCTCAAGATAAGAGCAGCAGGGAGATGAGGAGTTGTGACCATGGGACTTGGCAGTGGGGTGGCTGGTGCTGGGTGGAGAGCCTGGCTGTGATGGCCTACATCCTGATCACTTCTGCCTGCTCATCCAGTCTTCCAGCATTTGAGTGCTATACGATTACCATCTGGATACTCGTCATCCTGTTTCCTAGCGTTCTTCTCATGTGCCACCTCTTCTCTCCACTCTGACTCTACCTGAATATTTCAGAAACTGTCCACAAATAAATGGTTTAGAGGTGGATGGTTATGTCTCTTCTTTACATTCAAGGCCTCTTTTCCTAGCACCTGGAAAAGGGCAGCACGAGAGGAGCCCCAGCAGACAAAACCAAACCCAACAGCATCGCGGCAGCTGAGGTGTCTCAGCCCCCATGCCCGGAGCTGCTCAGGCAGGTTGGTGCTTGGCTTAGCTCTGGTGCCACTACCCCTCAATCAGCTGCTTACGGCAACCAGCGTCCCTGTCTACGCCAAAGCCTGCCTGGTGGTGGCACTCATTTTTGGGAGGATGCTGGCTATCACTGAGGTTTATCTCTGCAATTTATGGGGTAGCATTTAGGAGATAAGAACCTAAGTGTGAAAATCTGTGACTGAGTATATATTTAGCACTGGAAGGTGGACATAGCTCAAGGTGGGAGCAGTGCTGAAAGCGGTACAGATTTGCACATAGGGAAGATGGGGTCTCGCTTCTGCTTGGAGATGAAGAGGAAGAAATAGAGAGGGAGACTGAAAATACTGCAAATATTTTTTTCTCATTGTCAGTTGTTTCCATAAAATCAGTTGTTACTGAATCACCATTTAAGTTACTAAGCATTTAAATAAGTAGAGAGAAAAGCTAAGTCTAATTATACGTTTCATGCCATTTACAGAGGTTTCTAGGGGATTTTCTTTTAATAAAAGTGCATAAAAAATAAATCCTACAATTTTGTTATTTACAAATCAGATGCTTCCGCCTCGAGCTGACAGCTTTATTTTCCATCTTATACCTTTCTTTCCATCCCAAAATGCACTCAATACATTGACATTTCTGCTAATACTATTCAAGTAACTGGGTAGTATTTTATGCTCCTTAGGCTGGTAAGCAAATTGATCAGAAGGAGATCATAGCGCATAAAAAAGTCTACTTAAAGAAAGATGCAAGAAAAAAAGTACAATGCCGGAAAGCGTTTTCTGGATGAAGTGAAAGAAGTGCCTTTCAAATCCTTTCTTATCCTTCCTTATTTTCAAATCAGAAGCAAATCTGGCTAGAGATACGGTGTCTCAGTTGGTTAAATTTTTACCTCCTTCACATTTTTGTTTGCAGTGACAACCAGTCTGCCCCTTCCTGGCTCCAGGTGGGAGCTCCGGGGAGGAGCACGGCTTGCTGGATCGGGCCCTAGCTCATTCCTTGCGCCTTCAAGGCTACCCTCCCTTTCGGAGGTGAGGAAAAAGGAGGAAAACATCAGGCCGCTCTCGTCCCCGTCTAACCTGGCCACGGATATTAAAGGAGAAGTAGGTGGGAGCACGCTGACTGCTTCGACAATTAAAATGTTGCATGCGAAGGATATCAGAAAAATGAAGGAATGAAAAGGGGAGGGTTTCTCTCAAGCGTGGGCTTGCAAATCCGCGGAGGCATCGCGCAGATACGAGCTACGCGCGCGTTGCAGAGGCCTTAGCTTTGACTTGCAGCAACCCTGCCATTGCAGGATGGGCCTCTTTCCTGAGCAGACGCTGCCGGCCGAGCCAAATTGTATGATTGCTTTGTGATATGGATATATGCGGGCTGGGGACTGAATTAAGGACGTTAAACTCAATTTCCTTAAGACGCGAGCCAGATTTTAATATTGCAGCTGTCCAGAGGTGAAAGGGTAATGAGGACATAAGGAATTCCTGGACGGGAAAGGGACACTTGGCCCAACAAGTCTGTCCCCCTTCAAGTTTATTACAACACACCTCCCCGCGCTGTCGATATGTCCTCCAGCCCTGTCTGCCTGTATAAACATGTCTGGCTATCTCTTCTGTTCATTAATATTGGGTTCACTCCGTGGTTTTATCTGACATAATGCCTACCATGCTACGAATCGGACAGTTCTACATGAATTTACTGTTTATTTTTAGACCTTTCATTTTTTAATTGGCGTTTTTTTTTCTTTAATTCATCGCATACGACCACTACCAGTTTTCATCCTAATTATGACAATGTTAATGTTTAGGTCATTTGGATTAGGAAAGGATTAGGCTCAATCTTAATTTACATCAAATATTTTTAACAGTCAGAAACAATGATTGCTTCATATCTTGTTCCTATTTGAGTCACTACAGCTCTTCTCCGGAAAAGGTGATAAAAATTGGAATTATTGGAGGAAATCTATCACGTTCCTTGTGTGATAAGAACTCTTTTGATTTGCTTGCTATCCTTTGCTGGAGTGTCCATATCACACTTTATTTATACTGAATTGGCATTGATTCAAAATTGATGTTTGACAGATTCAGTACAAATTTTAAGGTGGAGCAGGACTTTTGGTAATCGAGTATTAACTTATAATGATCTCCTAGAGTCGAGAAATAGCTTTGAAAGCTGATGGGAGAAAAAAAGGATCCAAAGAAATAGTAGTAATGATACAAAGATTTCTAACTGTTAAATGGTCTTCATTTATTAAAAACTCTCTCCCTTTAAATTTTCTGCTAGCAAAGTTGAGAGCAAATTAGCATACAGATGCTTCCTCAGAATGCCGACATTTTAAAAAAACTGGGTTTTTCTCTTCCTCTGAGGCAACTCAAAGGAGAATGTCATTAGAGATCTGAACGTAAACATGAGGGAAAAGACACAAGTCGCAAATAAACCTGCCTGATTTTGAAATTTCAAAGACCGTTAGGTTAGCGAAACAAAAATACTCTCCGGGAGAAGTAAGTGTTAAGTGGAAGAAGCAGAGTAGATTGTTCTGATGTGAGATGGAGAAAAGACTCTTAAGTCTCTGTTAAGAGTGCTGAAATCCCCAAAGATGGATATGTTTACAATTATTTCTGATATCTAGCTATGCCCTCGTTTAGCAAAGCAGCTCGCTTGTACATAGAAAAGGAGATTTTCAAAGATTTTCTTTGAAAAAAAGAGGCACTGCTAACAGAAATTGTTTAGGGGGAAGAAATTCTGCACCCTGTTGAGAAACACTGAGGTTTTATTCAGGAACTAAGATGGTAGTGTAGGTTGGACAGGGAGCTCCAAGAAACTTGAAAACTGACGAAAAGAAAAAAATCTGTTCGTCTCCAGCAGGTGAAAAAAACACAGTTCTGACAGAGGGAAAATCATGAGTATGTAGCTGCTGAAAATCAGGATACAGTATCTGTCTAGGCATAGAAAATGTCAAGCTTGAAGCAGGGATCTGCTGAAACTATGAAAGATTTGACTTTAAATTTTGGGGATTGAGTCCAACCTTGTTAGAGAGCTTGTGACCCAAAGAGGACTGGAAAATGCCACTTTGGGATTGGATAAGGTTGTTCTGACAGCAGGCTCGTGGGGATAGGGGATATAAAAGACATTTTTTGGTAGCACTCATTGGATTGTAAACACTCATAGTTTAAATCCTTGGATTTTTGCATTCCTAGGCTAAAAATACTGCTTTTGTGAAACAAAGTTGAAGTTAAGTTAATGTAGTGATTGCCACGATATCAGCGTCTACTTTTGTGAGGGTCTTTGCATAAAGATAAGAGAGTAATTGGTAACAAATGCGTAACAACAAGTTGAAGTTTTAATCTTTGCACAGTTCTAATGAATGCTCACGAGGCCAAATCCTTTCTTGAAAGACGATCCACTTAAAATAAGTGTAGTGCATATGGCTAACAGAATTTGGCCCAAGTTTTAGACAAGTTATTTGAAGCAGCTTGGACCTAAAAGCTGAAAGAAGTAGTAGAGCCAGTAGAGGCAAAGTCCATAGAGACAATTCTTAAATTATACTATATTTTATTTAAATATTGAGGGAAGTGCAGTCAGCAAACCCTGGCTAATTGTGTGCAGTTACACTCCAGGACACAATAACCATGAAAATCTTCAGTTAAATAACCACAGGTCGGTCCCCACTGCTGCTGGAGTGGCTCCATTCAGGTTGCATCTCCTCGACTCCTGGTGGCATTGAGCTCCTCTGGACAGCTCCTTGCCACCTTGTGACACAAAGTCACTAGTGGTGGCTCAGAACCGTGTGAGATTTGCATTAAAGGGAAGCAGGATCAGCAGCGATATCTGACCCTTTATGGTAACAGTGCAAGACAGTTATTCTTGGGAAAAAGGCTGCCAGGGAGCTCTTTGGCTGTGATGGTCTTGCTGGGAAGTGAACAAATACAGGCAGAAAAGATCTGCATTTCAGCTCATCTTGGGTGCATGCTTCTCTGAGTCACATCTTTCTGCACTTTCCCTGGAAACTAAAATCTCTTTCTGCCTCTCTCCCCACGCTGTGTGTGTTTTTGTGTTGCCCATGACATAGTGTTCACTTAGCTCAGTTGCTGCTCCAGCAGAGCAGCATGTCCCTGGTGATGCCGATGCTGCATCTGTTGGTGACCTGGACCTTGTGTTTACAATCGGTGTTGGACAATTGTTGCTAGTCCCCTGCAATTCTTTTTGTGCCTTCAACTTATTTTACTATATTGCCTTTAATACTCTGATGTAATTCTTCTACATAGATTAGAAGCAAGGCAAGCTCCTAACCTGACGGAAGTACTCTCCTGTATTGACTGTCAATCACTAAGTCATTCAAGTGAATGTTGTTTTCAGACCGTTATCAGTTCATTGAAGTTTTTTATCATTTACGCCGTGGCCCTGCACCTTGCTGGTAATCTCCAGTGTAGGATCTTATCAAGGGCCCTTTTGAAAGTCTAAGCATATTGTATATCATCCATAGTACTTTCCTTGTCTACCTTGGCAGGGATATCTTTGAAGAATTCCAACAAATTATTTGAGCAAGATTTCCTGCTCATAAATCCACATTGGCTGACTCTGCTCAAATTAGGATTTTCAGTGTGTTTCCTCACTAAATCCTGTAAAACTGTCCTTATTCTAGTCTTTGTAGCTATGAATCGTGTTATGATAATTTGTTTATATTATGATTCTTTAAAGCTTTTTATATCTATATATGCCTCTTGGTGTGTATATACAGACAAGTGCATATATGTATATATAATGGAGTTTATATTGAAATATACTGGGCTTTAAACCTGAATGTGTTAAAAATAGTCAATACAGTATAAAATGCAGAGGATACAGTTAGGGACAGATCTTTGGCTGGAGTAAATGAATTTGAGTTTGAATAAGTTTTGCTAACTTAAATGGTGTTAACTTGATTTATATGAGCTGAGGAGTTAACTCTTATGCACCACACTAGCCTTACATCAGTGCCAAGAAATTAGAACTACTGTTGGGATGCTTCTTAACATTTCTATTCTATCAGAGATTTCTATTCGCGTCTCCCATGGATTTCTTTTATTCAAGAAGCATCTTTCTACCTACTACTAAATTAACTTTAGTATATTTATTTTTATTGTATGTATTATATACTATTTTGTTTTATATTAGTAATTCTTATTGTTTTAATTCTTCTTTATTTCATTATTTTAGCATGTTCAACACTTACTTCCATTCCAGCTTTCTGTTCACATAACAGCTTGTTGACCTGTAGATCTTGCTACCGTAATGCTGAATCTGAAAATTTTCAACTGCAGTAAGTGGCTGACCGATATTCTATTTATACTTATTGATTGATATATTGGAAAACATTAACATTTTACGTAGGAAACAACCCCTCCACTTGAATTGAAATTTAAGGTTAAACAAATGGAATAGTCTAGTTCTTATTAGGTCTGATAGAAATTGCAGTTTGGGTGCCATGGTCCTTCATACACCAGGCTCTCCCTGCTCCCCAGAGTGTATCACAGTCTCTTTTCTTTCCCTTCCCCCCCCCCCACATTGGTCACATCAATTCTTTCAGTGTTAGTGGAATTTCCTCTCTGAATGAGTATTGAAAGTATCTCTGGGTATTCTTAATTGGTCTTTCGATCTGTGTCTATTTACTTTGTAAGTCTCCCAAACTCTTCTTGATAAGAATGTTTTATATTGATTATTCCTTAATCTATGAGGATCTTTATCACACTGAAGTTTGAACTCCTTATCATTAACTTTAAAAATATATTTAAATTAAACATAATTAAGATTATGTTTAAATTTTATAAATAAGAATTAACTTTATGACAGTATACTTCCTATTTCCAAGTATGGGGTTCAGCGTATCTACTGATTGCTCAATGAACTAACAGCATTGCCAGTACACACAAACTTTGTTAGCTTCCGTATAGTTATCATACCAATCAATACCCAAATAATTAAATTCTTCTGTTAACAAATTCTAGTTTTCTTTATCAGGTTTTCTTCCATGAATTATTTTGTTGTCTTAAACTATTTTTTTCCTGAAAGTCTAGAGCAACCTTGGAGTTTCACCAGCTAATCTTTACTTTCTTCCCTGTTAAGTTCTCTAACCCAAGTTATTTAATGCCAAGTTTTGAGGCCCTTAAAAAAATTCTGCTGAACGGAACTCTGATCAAACTGTATTTTGTTTTGCTTTAATATGGACTACTAGTTTTATCTTGTCTCACCCTTGAGTGAAATCCTATACGTGTAAGTAAGTATTTGAAATTGCCATTAATTTTCTTGATTCATTCTCTTATTGATTTTCTGTCCAACTTTTTCCATCCAATATATCAAACAATTATTAGAGATGAGGCAAGCACCGAACGCCTGCATCTATGCCCCCAGCAAGCTTTATGGCTCATTCCCATCTCTAATGAGCATAAACACAAGCAACAGAGTTTCCCAGAATAATATCTAACTTGCTTATGTTATATTCTCACCATCAACCCTTTCCCCTGCCTGTTGACACAAATTTTGGTCAGCAGTGGCTTTGCAGGGGAAGGATTGTACACCAAGAAGCCTCATGCACTACTTAGACCTGCCACAAAGCAGCTCAAGCAGAAAGGAAGGAAAAAGGGCTCTTGCTCCCATTTATTCTCCTGCAAAAGCAGCCAGGCCAAATCACTCCAACGGCTTTCATCTGTTCATTACTCTATAAACGCAACATTTTCTAAAGGAAACTCACTGTTGAATTAAAGGAGAAGGTAGGATACAAAACAAATGTGGGTGATAATGAACTCAAGTGATGATCTGAGGAGCTCATAGTGCTTCATAAGCATTAATTAATTAAACCTTACACTATCCCAGCAAGGTAAGTATTACGGCCTATGCTTCAATCCTGGCTGTGGTATGCTATTTCTGTGTCTCAATATTATTTTGTTAATATGTATTCTGATGAGCAGACTGAAACAGCGTCTGATGACTAGAGATGACTGTGCATGTATTTAAGCTGTGCTTATTCTGAACGATGAGTCTTCATGGGGGGGAAAAACTTTGTTTTGTTTTTCTCTTTTCATACAGCCGCTTAAAAAGTGTATGATAAATGAGTTACGCAGAAAGTATTGAAGGGCTGCTGACACTGTATAGTTACGTACAATATATAACTCACTCGGTTACTGAATTAGGGTTAGTAGGTCTCCTCTTTATTGAAAAGCTGGGTGTGCTTTAAGGGGTATGAAACTTTCTGTCTTTTGTAACATAATTTTTTGTAACATAATTGCCTAACTGCTATAAGAATTTAACCTATGGTTTTAACTGTAACTTTTAGGCTTGTGAAGAGCATGCAAGTTTATTATTAATAAACTACAACAGTTAGTCTGAGGCTTTACTGTAAGGAATATGTTTTGTTTTTAGCACTGATGTAGAGCTTTGACTCCCAATGAGCGCTTTCCTCTGTTTTGGGGGGTTTTCCATGCTGCTCTAAACAAGATGTTGTTTATTACTTGAAACATTATATGTAAGCCCCGAGAATATGTTACACGTGACTGGAGTTTTGGCAGACTGTGAGAAACTGAAGTTTCCAGAAATTTTGCTATGCTTAAAAACCAGAGCCATGTTTCAAGGAGAGATTTCTACTTCCAAATGTGTGGTTGCCTGAACCTTTTACATCTTCAAGTCAGATTCCCCTGCCAAATAACACACTGTACCTTAACTATAATAAAAAAGCAGAGACTCTGTGTTTATAAAAACATTGCAGGAGCAACTGTGATCATATTTCTTGAATTTTTTCTATTCATGTGCTCAAACATGTATTTTATAGTAAGTTCTCTATTGCACCGGCCACTT
Source organism: Rhea pennata (assembly GCF_028389875.1). Taxonomy (NCBI): domain Eukaryota; kingdom Metazoa; phylum Chordata; class Aves; order Rheiformes; family Rheidae; genus Rhea; species Rhea pennata. The sequence goes on along the minus strand of NC_084668.1, from coordinate 4,426,811 downwards.
ACAGGAGTAGAAAATGACATGTACAGCCAGAAGGTTGGCATAACGTAACAAACCAAACTGGTAAAGTACAGGAATTCAGAGCCAGACCAAAATATGAAGTCAAGGAAGTTTCTCTTATAATAATAGTGGTTATCTGTTTAATGTGTGATCTGGCAGTGATGTGATGTTGACCATAGGCAATTATGCATGTTTCTAAACTGGTGGTATATAAGCCCTGAGTAACTACATGCAAGATAGGCTGTGAGAAATGGGCGCTCATTGTATCCTGATGGTTCTTCTTGCTTACTGTCAATTAAAATCACAGTTTAATATTAGATACATATTATTTTACAATAGAAGAAATAGAATATTCACTATCTCACTTGCTGTATACTTAAAATCTTATAATGAAACTGGCTGCATGAAGTGAGCTCCTGTCTGACCTGATAAATACTGAATGCTAGTCTTAACAAACACACGCTTAGATGTACTCTTTCTAACTCTCTGGATTATTATTGAAAATCACATTTTTTTTATAATCAAGTTCTAATGTTAATGTGCATGAATGATGCTCTCATTCTACATTTTGTCATGTGTCAGTCTGGAAGTGAGTGACATACCCAACGTATGCTTAGTTGCCTGGCATTGACCTGGCAATTGCTAAGAGGAGAAAGATCTTCATGATGCCAAAGAGCCCAATCACAGATTATGACCTGGGACCTTCTCTTCTGTACCCTGGCTCTGGGACTATATATATATATGTATATATATATATATATATATTTTATGACTTTGAATACACTAGATAGCATATCTTTTTCATTAGCTTTTGACAGACTTGGATCCCACCATCAAAACTACCTCTATATCCTTCTCTCTAAAACGACTGGCTTAGAAGGATGTGACTACAGTGGAAGGGTGAGGTTGATCTGCCTATGGTAAAAACTCTGCTAATGGGCTATGAAGACACCCAAGAAAACCCCTTTCTCTGAGGGTGCGGCTGCATAAAACTTGGCTCTTGTACTATAAGTCCTGCCGTTGCTGCTGTCAGTATTCGGCAGTGTGAGCCTTTGCCTCTGCGCAGGAGCAGCAGTGGCCGCTGGCCCTCCTTCCCTGCTCCTGGGCAGCACCTAGAAATAATCACTGAAAAACACCAAGTAACATTCTCAAAACAAGTATCAGTCAGCTTTAGCAGAGGGCTTCCCAAACACTTCTGAAGGCTCCTTGCATGTTTTTGGCCTTTGCAGATGTAATGCCTTGCATGATGTATATGCTTTGCGAGCTCAGTGCACTCCTGGCTCTGGAAGCACTAATGTCTGTAAAGCATCCACAAGATGATAATTCTTAACTTTGGTACCTGGAAGACCAAACTGAAGAGAGCTTTAATGAGCAGAATGCGTTGGTTAACCATTGGTAATTTAGGATCTGTATCAATAATCTTGCAGTGGTCCTGAAGCAGTTGTGTGGCCAAAGACTTTCACATCACATCAATGCGTGCACTTCGGCTGTCACTTCTGTACTCCCCAAATGTAACCTTTCATCCTTTCACGTTTCAGAAGCATAAAAATAAGGGCTGTAAAAATCCATGATTGTGGTTTAGACCTAAATAAAGAAACACAACTGCTTACTGAAAAGCCACCCCCTCTGAGAGAAATGTCAGCGACACAATGAACACTATTATTCCACTCCGTTACAACTAGATTGGGGGTTTATGCTGAAGTCCATAGCAAAGGGCACCAGTATCCTATCAGTAAACTACACTTCTGATCACCATTCAGTGCTTTTTTTTGGCTTAGCGCTTCCAGAGGAACCAGTGCATTGCCGGTTGGTGCCACGACACGCCTCCAACCGTGAGAGAAGGTGGCACGGCCGGGCCCTGCTCCCCAGGTAGGGTAGCTATTTTCTCTCCTGCTCTGTTCCACTGGATAAGCAATGTTACGCTCACTTTAATTGTGCAAGGCAATCAATTAATCACCTGTAATAATTTGTAATTCTGAGGTGTCATGAGATGGTCACATGCAACAATTGACTTAGTTTATATTCTTCTAAAGGTCTCTAGTTCTGTGCAATCATTATGTTGGGAGAAAAACATATTGTCTGATAGAGCAAGTTTTCTCAACTTTTTCATAATGCATCTCATTTTAAGGGAAAACTGTCTCATTGACCTCATCTCCTCCCATTCACAGTCACTTGGACCATCTACTACTTTCTGGCAATGAAATCCGTAGTTTGCAATGATTACGGCAATTATCTACATGCAAAATTTCTGATAGAAAAGAACATTATTTTAACCTTCTTTACTATGATTTAGCAGCTGGAAACAAGGAAAATGTCCAAAACAACTGTGCTACTCATCCCTCTGCAGACTATCAGCAACAACTCCACAGACCAAGCTGGGAACCAACAGTGATATGCAATAAGCAATTGGATGCATTTGCAAGTAAGGTGAGAAAATAGTGCAGGCTGTTTCAGCTGGTGCCTTCCTACTTGGAAATGCTTCTGCTGTTTAACTAAGTACATTAACTGTTGTTTTTTGGGTTTTTTTAAATCACATTCCAGGTGACCTTGCACTTTTTTCTTGGCATATGACACTCTTGTGGGTGAAAGAGGAGGTGTAGACCAAATAAATTCCAGTGAATAAAATAGCCACATACAATTTGCTAATTAGGGAAAGAATTCAACTGGAAGGTGTCCTAGTGTATTGGAATAAATTTCCCAGAAAATAATGGGATTTGTCTTACACTGTTGAATATCAGTGAAACTGTACTATAGATTTAAACTGAAGCCACCTCAGAACTTAGCTGTCTAGGCTAGATATCAGTCTTTATACAGAGTTACAAAATATAATTGTGAAATGTGAATTGGGGAAAAATGGTGGGAAAAATTTCATCAAATTGAACATTTTTAATTGAAATAAGCCTTTTCAGTGACTTTTTTGGTTGGAAAGAGTTAAAATATTTCCATTTGATAATATGAAAATAAAACAGACTGATAAGAGAAACATTTCTTTTTAATTTTATCATTCTAGTTTTGTATTTATTTTAATGTGATGTATTAGATTAACCTTCAATAGTGTTTCAACATGATTGAGATGAGTTTTTGATGTTTCCCAATCATCATTTTTTTTGGAACATCTTTCCCATGAGAAATTTCAAGTTTTTGCTGCTATTCATTATGGAAAACACCCTCTTCTGACCAGTTCCCATATCTAACGTATTATCTGTATTTAGAGCCTCTAATTCAGATGAGGGTAGTGCTACAGCTCATTACTGTGGCCCATATAGCACATGATGGTTACATTGTTCCGGAGCTGCTGCATCGAGGCTCTTATGGGAACAGGAAAAGGTTTTCTCTGCCTACGCTGAAGCAAATTAACGCATTATAATGACTGTGGTAGCTGGGACAGTGGTGATTGGTCTGATTTGGTGAGATCCAAGTTTCTGTGCTGCGTAGGAAACTTCGCTGTGTCTATGGCATCTTCCTAGAGAGCTTTGAGTCTTCTCTATTTAGAAAGCGAATTATTGGTTATCTTTAAAGTCTCTTGGTCATATTTGAGGAACTTGATGTAGATGATGAGTCAGGTGTACCTACCTCCAAGCTCTGACTACCTTGGGGTCCCTTTATATGAATGAAGAGTTTTTTGCTCGCCTTGTAAACAGAGCCCCAGATTGATGCAAGGGCAGTGGGACCATATGGTCAGCAGAAGAAGGGGGCAGCAAGTGGTCAAACATACCCACCCACCTACTTCACCTACCTATTCCCTCAATGTCAAGTGAGCCCACAGATAAGGTGTGTCATCTTTGAGAAACGCCAGGCAGAGAGCTTTTAAAAATAGCTCTGAGAAACAAATTGTTTTCTTATGAAAAAGCAAGTAGTTTTTCACCTCCCAATTCCCACTTTTTTAAAAAATTTTTTTTTATTTCATGTATCTAGGCTCTTTCGCAGTAAATATTTGTTGCAGGAGAAAAAGGGTGACACATAGAAGATCCAGAAGAAGGGATGAGGTTTATGGTGTGGAAGTGCTGCCTAATCCTCCCTCTGGGGAAGCCGGAGCAGCAGAAAGCATGGAAGGACATAGCTGCCTAAACCTGGTTATCCATACAGAGATGCTTTCACGCTCCTTGAAGGCTTGGCACCTCTGTAGCTGGGCACTCCAGTGCTCTGCAGGCTTTATCTCACTCTGGAGAGCATCTTGGGCCGGAGTTGTGCTCTCCTCCCCTGCAGTCTGTGTTGTTTAAGTCCTCTGGGAGTCTCCGTGGGAGTTACTGCCCCATTAGTGAATATGTACAAGTTCTGAGGAAAAAATATCACTTGGAATACCTCCACCTTGCTCCTATTCCCTAGAAATGTGGCTTCAACAAGACTCACTTTGAGGCTGCTGTGAGGTGCAGAGGCTGTGAAAGCATGTTGCAGAGCTAGCAAGCTCATCTCACCAAACACTGCAAGTGAGGATAAAAATTCATTTAAGTGGCACAACGTTGTGCTGAGATGCAATAAAAGGTGACTTCCACACTGACGGCGAGGCATTTCTCCTGGGCAGATTTTGAGAGCTGTTACATCCATTCTTGTATTTCTTCCCAGTCATTTTGGATTTGGCTGAAACTGGCTGTTCTTAGTGTTGGATTCCAACTGAATGAGTGGGTTTTGCTCTAGCCTCTGCCTGACCTTGGGCTACAGTCATTTCAGGAAGCTCCCTGCAAAACCAGAGCTGCACAAACTGCCCCCTTCCCCTCTAATTCGCCCAGCCCCTAGAATATAACGCAGTGACAGGTTGGCATCGGGGTAACCCCAGCGCGTCCTGAAAGAAAGCGTGCAAGTGCTTTGGGAAGACCAAAACTGCTTAAATGATTGCTCTCACATTCCGAAGTGGAAGGGAAAGTTATGTGTGTCTTGGGGGGGTGGGAGGCACGGAGGAGGCAGCAGAAATGCATCTTGTATTTATTTTGAAGTCGTAACACACCTCAATCACTTTAAACTGTATGTATTCTCAGGGATGTTTATGTATTCACGCTGAACATGGGATAACAGTATATAAGGATATATAATATTAGTGAAGAAGAAAATGGCTACTATAGTACTTTCTACTCTTGGTTTCTTCTACAGTAATGCCCTTACACCTTTCTTTTTCAGGCTTTTTGTAGCATCCTAAACAGAAGGATATTGAAGGGAGCTGATTCTGCTTTGATCCTTATGCTTGTTGTCAAAGCGCTTGGGATTGAAGAGACTGTTGGCTACAATTGACTGTGACAATTAGGAGATGATCAGAGCCCTAGAGTGGAGCACTTAAAGGGTAATTTACATGTCAGTTTGTCGAATAAAAAAAAGATATTCAGCTAAGATTTTTTTTTTCCCCTCAGAGCCTTGTAAACTGCAATTTGTGCTCTAGTAAGAAAAACCTGGCAGAGGAGTTAGGATAGCCATTTCCATTTGAAAAGAGGCAATCATAAGGCCACTGCTGAGCCTATTGTCCACTAAAAATGCTGATTTGCAGTCAGTGAGTGAAAGAGTGGAACCATCACTAAATAGAACCTTGTGCAAGGTAACTCCCCCTTGGTGGCTTTTTAATGTTGGTTAAAGGTTTTATATATCTTAAATCCTACATTTACTATCATTATAACATTGTTACTGATCATGAATGTCCTTTATCATAACAAAAAAAATGAATGTATTGAGGGGGAGGTGGGTGGAACACAAGCTACCGGCAAGTTGATAGGCTAACGCTGGCTATCTATTGTATCGGATCTTTCTTATTCTCTTGCCTTTTGTATGCCATCACAATTTTCTTCTCGTCACCCTTTGCACTTTGCCATTCAGGCACCTTCCGTAACAGTTTTCTCATAGGTTTTTCCATACCTATTTACACTTCATTTTATACACGCTCCCAGCAGATTTTTAGCACTTTCCACGTTTAACCTGCTGGGAAAAGAAAAGAGAGAAGGAGGTGACATTAGCAGTTGAGCTCAGAGTTTGCCTTGCTCTAACTAGAGTGTTAGGCTGTAATAAGGACTGTATACATACAGGTCTGAGAGGAGAGTGCAGCAAAGAGCTGTTATTTAAATAAATTTGTGATTTTATGCCACTCTCCCCAAATCTGATAGCTCTGATGGACCTGCAGTTGCTTTGACTGTAGAGTTATATGTACTTATAAAAATGTCAGAAAACAAAACAACCCCACCTCCTCACACTCCATTATTCTGGTTTGTCTGAGCATATGTTATATTCTTAACAGTTTAAGGAAGGGATATTAGGGGATATGCATAACACTCCAATGTCTGTATATGCAAATAAGTACATTTATTCTGACACTGTGTAATAAGCTTTTCTTCCAGAGATGGCATTGGCTCTGGTTTTACGATCATCTCAAAAAAGAAATGGTCACATACCCAAACTAGCATCCTGTATCAGTTAAAAGCTTTGTGTTGTCATGATTTTTGACCACGTAGCCCTTGCTGTCCAGAACTACAGAGCGTTGCCCTCAAAACCCAGCGGCTACGTTCGCGAGGAAGTTTTGTTGCTTTCCGTCGATGCCGAGCGTGTACACAATAGGTCCGATTCCGCCCTGGGTGGCAGACGTCGGCGAAACGCCACGGAGGCGAGCGGATTTCGGGTCTCCGCCGGTGCGAGCAGGATGAGGATCAGCCCCTGCGTGGCTGTGGGGTCACCAGGATGCCCTTTCGTTAGCTATCCGCCGTACGTCCTTCGGCATTCAGTGTGTTAAACACCGAACAATGAGGCTTCTATTTCTAGATTTGCACTAAGAACACGGTTTAACTGGGCTTCTGGGTGTGGGGAAGAACTAATTCTAAGTTGGTTAATACTCTGCAGCATTCCACCTCATTTTAAAGTATAATTTAAAGAAATTTTCTTCTTTTTTTTTTTTTTACATATAGATCTTCTTTTAGGAGCATTGTTCTGTTGTTGTTTACAGTGTCACGGAGAAAATCTGAGAAGAGGCTTTCGCCTCTTCTTCCCCTCGTTTGAAATTTTTTGAACGTCCCAATGTTGGTATGTGCGTGTACATCCAAGGTAAAGAACAAACAAAGATGAAGATATGAAGAGTAAACAGTATAATGATGGAGGGCTGGGTCTGGAATGACTTTGGCTTTGCATGAGTCTGCAGAATTGAGGCAATGCTAAATCTGTATTAAAAAAAAAAAAAAATCAGGCATAGCAGGAGGTCCTCATCTCCCAGGTAATGGCTGAATGATGAGCAGATGAGCAGTCGTCATATTGATTTAAGTGTTTTGTTCCAGCCAGTCATAATTAACTTTGATTTGTTTTTACTTTCCTCTTACAGGTTTGCATTTAAAGGACTCTCAAAGCACTAATTGTATAAAATTCTGGTAACTGCATACTCTCTTGCTGGAAAGGTAATGAATTAATGAAAAGGATATTTTTTTGGGGGGGGGGGGGGAGGTTTCCCTAAACTTTAGAATTTAAATTAATCTTTGGAAATGAGCAGAAAGAATACTTGATAGGAATACATTTTCAAAAGTCTTGATTTTGGGGAGGAGTAAGTATATAAAAAAAAAAAAGCCCATCAGAAGACTTGGAGGAAGTAAAGGTAATTAGAATTTAACTGAGGTGTGTGTGTTTTATGAATTACCAAACCTACTGTTCCAATTACTAAATGCATTTTATAGTAAGTTAATGTACTGATGGATCATAATGCCAGAAAGTATGTTAAAATATCTCTAGAATTGCCTTCCTCACATAAATACATAATACATAAAGACTGAAAGTCTACATATTCACAGTGAAAACATACTTTCTTATGCAACCCAGGGTTATACAGATTTAATACTAATTTAGGTTTTAAGTTCATGAGAATAAATCATACTGCTGTAACTACTCTTTATATTGGAATAATTATATTCATAGTAAGACATTGTACAACTTTACGTAGGTTTGAAATAGTAAAAGATCATGACAAATTACATGTAGTGAAATACTATGACCCCATTCAGTACCTATCTTTGCACTCTGAAACATATTCCTTTATTGCTTTGTGAATTAGTAATACGACGTTGGACAACTACAGATGACTTCTTGTTAATTAGAGGTAGAATCTGAGATGCATGCTGTGGTGCATATCAACTTTCTATGTTTTCTGCTAAGTTGTACACTGAGTGAATAGCAAAATGTTTTTCAAGAATAGGAGGGGAAAATAAACTCGTAATATAAATGTTACCTTGAGGAAAGGCATGTAACTTAATATTCAATTTTTCACTGAAATCATTTAAAATTATGACAGGTTTTTTTTTTTAAAAAAAATTGAGATATTGTGTCTCTAGTTCAGCAGTCATTCAAATAGCCTATTTTTAAGTGTGATCCGGTTTCTTTGGGGATGGAGGACAGACTGAATATACAATGTATGGTTATGTACATTTGTAGACTTTACTAACTGTTTTCTTACTTAAGCAGACCAGATCTTCAGCTGATACAAATAAGTAAAGCTCCACTATTAACCGAGGCAGCTGAAGATCTGTTCCATTAAATATACTTTTATCTAAAAAATAACAGATACTAGGAATACTCTTTGAATGTACTTCCAATAATAAAAATCACTCTAGATGCCTCATCTTGAGTGATTTAAAAAATTTACCAGGAATTCCTCTGCATCTCCCAGCTCACAAATAGTTTTGAAAAATTGTGCCCTAGGTGTAATCAATACTGGTGGCCTATTTCTGATAACACTGTGCCCCAAATCATTTTTTTAAACTGAACCTGAGAATTGAACCGTAGGTGATCTCCTCTCCTTTTAGTCTCTGACTGGGAATAGCTGTGGAATTTGGATTAAAAATAAAATCACACAGAGCCTATTCCAATGAAGTTTTTGGAAGCACAAAAAAGACAGCTCTGTGCAGATTGTTTTCAAGATTTCCATCCAAAATTCAGAATTAGGGCCAAATCTTCTACTAATGTAAATGGAGTTACTTTGAGGGAGATGGAGCTGAGCTCATCTCACCCACTGAGCGTGTAGACCCAAGTTTTGCTTTTTAAAGGCAAATCCTAGCTAAACCTGAACTGTGAACCTTTTAAGATTTCGCTGTCTTGCAGGAGGGTGCCTTTACAGTGGGCTCACTAAGATGGCTGTAATTTTCAATGGTCCTCTAACCTCACAGGTGATGGGCCTGTGTCATGTTCCTGCACATCTTAGCCCAGCCCAGCAAAGCTTCTGGAGGCGACACACATGTAAGGACAGACTCTTTCCACTGAAATCATTATGATTCAGTAAGTGACGCTCACAAAAACAGATTATTCACAAGCCTGTTACTAGTCTGGCTGTTAAGTTAGCATACGTCAACTGGTGTCAGCACTGGCAAGGGTGGTCCATTTTGAGGTACCCAAACAAAACCCCTTTTCCTCTGTGATAACTCAGCTGACTGAAGTGGAACTGCTAACTTATTGCAGTGAAAGTGACAGCAAAGTCAGGCCGAAAGGGGGAAAAAATCATTTATTTGCCTTCAGAATGCTGAAGCTCTAATAATAATAATAAAAGTGTAAGAAATATTGGGCAAAATAGAGATCTGCACACACATTAATTCATTGTTTATGTCATTCAGGTTTTGCCAGCTAGCGATGGTAATGACATGAAGATTTACCTAAGTAAAAAAAGAGATGGTAAATAGTTTCCAAAACATAACTGTGTTTATCTTTGGCTATCAAAAGGAAGTGAAAGTTTGTATTCTTGTTGGAGAAATAGAAATGTTTTACTCTGCGTTAGAAAGGAAACTTACAGAAATATTTGGAATTCTGGTTGGCTTTCCTAAGTATGGATACTAGAATTTTGAGTTAAGTGGTATGTCATTAGAATAACTTCTTATAACCTTTTTTAATGCAGCATACATGCCTGGGCATTTATGCAGCGTATGTGCCTTTTGGTATTAGATGTGCAAAGGCTGGTCAAGATAACATGGCAAGGGGTTGATGTTTACTATATGGCAAGCCAAAGGGCTTAACACCTCTCATTGAGTTAAAATTACTGGTGTCCTTGACCTTAATCACAATTACAGAGAAATAATTTCCCTTGACCAGCACTTTGGCTTTGTTGCATATGCAATTAAGAGATTAGAGCATGTGCTTGGCAATAAAGCAGAAGATGGCCTTTTGGTAAATGTCCCAGCTGAGCCGTGGTCCCGTGCACAAGCACGTGGGGTGTCGATGCGGGGTACCTACAAGCAAGCCAGCAGCATTACTCTGCATGGACAGAGGCATGTCTCGGGCAACGGCTCGTGCTTAGGCTCTAGGTCTTCTTGGGATCATTTTACAGCATCAGATAGGACTGCTTTGTACTGTGCTGTCCCAACGTAAATGTGGGACAGATCTCAGATCTTTTCTCTTGCAACATACAAAGGGAAAACTATTAGAAGTTAATAGCTTTTGAGTATCTTAATATACACACAAGTATCTCAGCTAGTCCAAAAGTGAAAGTCCAGTAGTTTTACTTCATTTAGATAATTCTGCCTCAGCTTTTGTTATGCTCCACAGCGATAACAAGGTGCTAGAATCACAAAGAGCGCAACAGCAGACTTCTCTTTGGTAAGGTGCCAGCCATGGGGTCAAACGAACCTGCAGATTCATGTACTGTTAGCAAAAATCCGACTATCAGATCGCTGTCTCTCTTAGCCAGGGCGAGATTCTGATCTGGTTTCCACTGGTGTAAGCTGAATACTAACCTTGCGCTGCTGTAAAACCAAAGCATGCGAGAAGAGATCCAAAGTTTAAGTTTGCAGTGGTTTAAAAGCGCCTGGGGTTGATGAGAAAATTAGCTTTGACATTCTGAATTCATGCTGAAAAGTAAGGGAAAATGGGATGATTATTATTAATAATCAGTAGCAGAAGTCAAATGTCTGAAGTACTCTCTGAACTGTAAGGATACTCTTCTAAAAGTTTGAAATGAAGTATTCATAAGTTTAAAACCTATAATATTAATTCATGTGTGTTTCTTTAATGTCTGATTAGCAGAAAGTGTAGAACAGATGTTTTTCCCTTTTCTTCATAGATAGCTAACTTTTGCCTTTTCCTTTAAAATGTAAAATATGCATCACAGTTTGGAAAACATTCACAAAAGATTACTTCATACTGTGAATTGGAGCTGCCTTCCAGAGGGATACATTATAGTCCGGTCAGATGCAATTGCCTGCAACTACTATTGCCTTTTTAGAAAGTTTTGTCATCTTGATAAACTTTCATTAACAACTTAGCATAGTTTGAGATATATTACTTTTATGTCAGGAATTTCTCTTTAGAGCCAGATAATGAAAAAACATAACTGCATTTTTTCTATTGAAAATTATGAAACTGCATTTGCTTTCATTTCTTCCCCATTCCATTCCAGTGGCATTCCAACTATAATTTTAATTCTTCTTTAAAGAAAATATTTTGACACCAGAGAATGACATTAATGATGACTGAAATTTGCATTTCCTCTTTTTTCTTTGTCTTTCGCCCTTGTATTTTCAAACTGCCTTGTCTTTTTCAATATTTATCTAAGTCCTTTTTTCAAATAAGCAATAAGCAAAATAAAGCCATCAAGAGCTAAGTGGTGCAGTCCTCACCCAGGTGGGAAGAGACAGGCACATGCATTTGCTTCCTTTGCCACCATTTTGTTACAGCCCTGAAAAGCAGCAAATGGTGGTTATTGTTTCTTTGCAGGGTATGGTTTTGTACTGGATCCATGTGCAAAGTGTAAACATGTCATCAGTCCTCATTTGCTATATCCAAAAACATTCCCCATGTCCATATTTGATTTTCAAGTGCATCTGTGCACTGATTGAAACCCTCCCAACATGCTGCTACACAAATGCAAACCCACACATTTCTGATTTTGAATCAAATGCTCTTATGCTTCTACACTTCCATTTCAAAGTTTGCCTCAGAGTTGCAGTATGTGCCCTTTTAACACATTTTTTTTTTCCCTCTCACAAAGAGATCCCTGTGTTCATCTCAGGAGCACAGTGCAGTTTTTTTTTCCATTTTGTTCTTATTTATTCCTTAGAGCCTGCTTTTATTTTCACAGCTTATTTATCCTTTGTTTACAGCCCACATGTGCTTTTAAATAACAAAACCAATATTTAAACAAAGGAAGTAAAATGCTGAGTTATAATATAGGAATTTACTATAGATAGAAAGTTTGTTTACGAATAGCAATGTGTTTCACTATTAATGTAGTACTTCAAAAAGGAGAGAGAAAAAGCATATTGAGTTGCAAATTTTCTGAAAAAGATGAATCTCCTATAAAGTACTATGGAATATTTCCTTTTAAACACGGTGTAAACTCATAGTTAAAAAATAAAAAATAAAATGGGAGTGCAAAGTTGTGATTTTAAAGAAAATTGTTGCACCTAATTATTTTTTCTATCCCTCCTGACATCCACGAGTTACCTTAACTGCAAAGCTCTGTAGTACCCTTTGCCTGTCATTTTTAATCAGGTTGTTTTAGGTAATTTTTGTTATGCCCCTCATTACTGAATTGTTTATCAATAGGTGCACCAAGTGTCACTAGCTTTTCTCATCAAGCCAGGTCTGACAAAGAGCTGCAGTGCATGGGAAAGAGGCAGCTAGGTGAAACTAATGCCATAGATGTTTGATTCATTAGGAGCTTATTGTTAACGGGGATGTCTGATTGTAAAGGCTCAGTCAAGCAAAAGAGTGCAGAGTAATCAGTCGGATTTATAGTTTGCAGGGCTCAAAAAAAAAAAAAAATCAACATAAACCTTTGGATATAGCAGAAACAGAAAAATCCCCTTTGGGCAGCCCTAACCTGAGACCAGCCAAATAAGGTCATGCTACATGAAGGTTGCCTGTTAGGTGATGGAAGATATAGGAGGATTAGAGCCATATGGCATGGCCTATCATACCTTCTGACTTAAGATAACAAAGCCAAGCTTTGTGCTTAGCTGTTTTTGACTGACATCATCAATTTTATTTTATGTTGGTCACCTCCGGTAACAGGAAAAAATGGCCTAGGGTTGATAACACATGCCTGTTTTTTTAGTATTAAGATGCCTTACAGCTAGTTGTGTGCTGTAAAAAATTTCAAAGAATTAGTAGCTTGTTCTTCTATCAACCATCCTCCAGCAACTGTCAGCTCCCCCCTGCCCGCCCGCCTTGTTTTCGGTTTGTACCTTGCAAATGAGAGACAGCCTTATTCAGAACCAGATGTAAGGCTCCTAGAGAATGAGCGTAAGCTGTTGTACTTTAAGCCTAATGGGAAGTTTTATATGCAAGGGCCTTGAACTGATTAGTATAATTCCCTCTTTAATACAGCTGTCCCTCCAGATTAAGGTAAACCAAATGTTGCAATCAGAGATTAGTGTACCTTGCCAGTTATTAACATCCCCGGTTGCTCAGCAAGCACGTCAGACACTGATGCTGTGTATTTATTTGCCACTTCCACGCTGTAACTCGAACTTCTGCACCTGTCAAAGCATTCCAGGGAAGAGAGGGGTATTATTGGAAAGCAAAAGTTTTATACCTGTTACACCTGTTTGGTTTTGTCACTGCCTGAGATTTTCTTTTTTTCTTGCCAAGATTGCCAGGTGGTTTAATCCGCTACTCCGCCGGTTTTATGAAGAAAGACTTTGTATGCTAAATTACATTTGTTGCTCTCATCTGCTTTCTCTTATCGAATATATGCTGCTCACCTAATCTGCCTTTTTTTTTTTTTTTTTCCTTTTCCCTCCCCCTCTTCCTCCGCTTTTTGCGAGGGATCTCTCTCTCCTTTGTGCGGGTGTGCGCGGAGGATGCGGCTCCGGGCTGGAGACGCAGCACCCGCTCCTGCTGTGCTCTAATCAGTTCGCGGGGCCTCTCCCACAAGGTGGGTCACGCAGTTGTCTTATTGCATTTGGCAGGATATCCTGTCCACCAGCAACACAGATGTCAAGGGGGACAATGTCCGGGTTATCACAGAAGGATCTTTGCTTCTCCCCCACCTGATCAGATTTGGTAGATAAACGTATACCGTAAACACACTTAAAAAGCTAAGAGGGTTGAGAGTGCCTTGTGCCATGCCAGGGAAATCAATAAAGTCAGGCCATTCGAAATAACTGCTCCTCAAATGCATTTAATTAATTTAGAAGGACTGTTAATTTACCTGTAAACAACAGAATGTGCCTTAGAAAAGGAGGGAGACATAATATACAGGAGAAGATGCTGCTAACTGGGATTTGTCTTTTTTTTTTTTTTTTTTTTTTTTTTTTTTTTCCCTGACAATTATAAGCATATGATGCAAAAAGTTTTTAAATTAGTAGCAGAAGGGAAGCATATGCCTTTTCTAGCTAAAGATTAAAAATACCTAAAAAATAATACCTTGACCTCTGCTTTTAAACAAAACACCCTCCCCCACAAACAAAAGGACTATTTAAGCACTCTGCTGTTAACAAAATGAATGCAGTATTGAATACCTGCTATAGTTTCTGGAATATTGCCTTTTTCCTAGCAAAGACTCTGCTAAGATATTTTAAAATTGAATAGATTCCTTATTAAACAGATAATTGACATGAGGTCAAAATGGGCTGTTTTAGCACAGTCCCCCTAATAACATGGGTTTGCAAAGTTTACTGCCTGCTGTACACTGCCTGCACGTTATGGCTTAATTGCAGATTTTTGAAAAGACAAAATATGTTCATATCTGAGGAATTATGTCTTGCAGCCTACTAAATATGCTAATGCAATACTAAGCAGGGATAAAGTTCTTGCCATACCACCCAACAGTTGCGTGGGACACGCTGCCAAGTTATTGTTAATTGTAAAGCACAAGCAGGCTTTGCAATCCATCTTAATTGTCATACTTACTCCAGGTTTTGTGATAAGGCTAGATGTTCTGTTTAAAGTGACAATGTTGACAAGGGGAAAGGGTGTGGGCCTGGGCTTGTGGTTCTGGAGGGGTTATGTGCTCTGACCTGCCGTAGGTTGATATGGACAGTCTGCAAGGGGATTTTAGTTGTCATGGGGTCCCCAGGCAGTTGAATAGAGTGACTGTCTGTCCTGCTTTTTCCTGTTAGGATCCTGACACGTGGAGCATTGATGAACTCAGCATAACGTTGAATAGGAGCTTTTTGGCAGCTGAGACACAAGGGCTAAGCTGCAGGTCAGAGATAACACTAGTGCAGATCTCCTCATGCACACAGTTAGTAGCATGCTTTCTTCCCTCCTGAGTGCAGGAAATAGCTCATGTTAAATACGTTCACTTTTCAGTTTTCCTTTCTTCTAAAATGGAGCTTGACAGATTGGGCTTTTCAGCTTCCCCCCTCCCCTTTTTTTTTTCACCACCTCTGCTTTCTACCTCAGAAATACTCTTCAGGAAGCAGGAGTTAATCTTGGTGAGGAAACGATAAGGTGATACTTGATTTTTCAGGGGAAAGCAGAAGGATATGACTGCCTAGTAACTGCAGAGAAACTTGCAGGCCTCCTTTTTTAGGGCTTCCCTTTGCTTTTTCCTTTCACATCCTTAGAGCGGAGAAGGGCGGCAGACGGCAGGTCTAGCTGGAGGTACGCTAGGAGGGTTTAAATAGCACGGCGGGCAGGAAGGAAGTGCTGGGAAGGTACATTGATAAAAGCCGCTTCCCCGTACTTTTCTATCAGCTACGGGATCAGGTGAATTGGGTCGTTAGTTTCCCAACTTTGATGCATCCTGGCTGGCACAGAAACGTGTCTTTGAAGTTGTTTTATATGCGGCCAAGTTTTTTACATGATTCCAAAAGAAAGAGCATGAGCATTGTCTTTGCGAAATGATGTCAAGCCAGCATCCTGTGTACGGAGACAATGTCTAAGTCTCTCTCTGCTTTTGGCATTAGTATTGAAACTACAAATTGCTGTTTGAAGTGTTTACGTTAAGGAGACTTGAACGTGATATGGATTTTGGGGAGGGGGATCGCGCTTTAATAATCATTTGTCTGCGTGTATACACACACGTACACTTGTGCACGGTGCCCGTGACGGATAAGCAAACGAGGCTGATGTCTACGGGGCCAGCGAGCATTTCCTGCTCGACTTCAGCACAGCCTGTGCCCAGGGTCCGGGCGGACACCTCCGGCAGAAGGGGGGCATTTGCTCTCAATGCCCCTTCAGTTCTTGTTCTCGCTGACACTGACAGCAGCAATGATAATTAAAAGTGATTACCGAGTTGATCTTCTGATGTGGGCACTTGTCCAGTGGGAGCTAGCCGGAGACCACCAAACTCATGTCGCTCAACAAAAGCTGGAGTTCCTCATGAAACTGTAAGTTCCCCCCACCATATGCATAAATGTGCAGTTTTGTGAACTTGGTTTGGCTCCTGGGTTGAGCAGGACTTTTCAGTGGGAACGGTCTCATTGATAACAGTGATCTTCTCCAAGCAAGGTGGTGCTCAGCGTGAGCAGAGAGGCCTCAGGATTAGGCCCTATTGTGCAGGCACTTCCACATTAGTGGATTCCTGTGCCTGTGTTTAGAGTATAAACGACTTAATTGGGCCTCTGCAGTGAACCATTTGCAGCCAAGGGGCCAATACTATTGTTTATTCCTATTGCTATCATTGAGAATCATGTAGAGAGAGAGAGACCAGACATAAATACTTCCCTTGTTACATTGGCGATACTCCTTTTGCTAACGGGAATAATTTCATACTCGCTCTTCAGTGACTCGAGCAGCTTTTCTGATAGATACTTGTCTTTACTTCAAGAGGAAGCAAGTGGCTAGAAAAATAACTGGGGAACTCTTTTGTGCTAAATGGCCGGAGTGGTAGGCGCACAGACAGGGAGTTTCTATCTCGTATTCTTTCTTAGGGAAGGACTGTTTCAGCAGAGGGCTGCTGTCGTGGAATGTGCCACGGCCGATGTTGCTTGGGGCCGCTGTGCCGTTTCAGTTTTTCCTTAGAAAGCAGCGCTGGGAGCTCTGTGTATTTTCTTTGCTAAGTCGTGAATTCATTATGAAATTTATATGATGAGATCTCTGACTCTGCTAATATTTCCACAGTGAAGTTTGGCCTTTTCATTCCAGAGAGAGTTGGACAGGAGCTAAGAAGATCTGGCTTTTGTTTTCAACTCTTCTACAACTTCCTGTATGACCTTGGGCAAGTTGCTTAATCAAGCTGTCTCAAGCTTTTCTTTGTAGTAATGTTACTTGCAAATGGTAGAGGAGTTATGAATATACATGGCTGATTTGATATGTGATGTTCAGGTACTAACGTGATATATTGTGGAAGAAAGAAACCCTGTAAAATAAAAACTCCCTGAAGTCTCAGCATCTCAGCTTGACTTCCAGCGTAGGATTCTAAGACATACTGATAGCAGCAAAACCCTAACTGGTCTGAACAATTTTAGGTGCAGGTAGTGCCAACTCTGGACAAGAATATTACTATCAAAACAAAGAAATGAAATAAATGGTGAAATTTTATATCGATGGTGGTCAGGCATGAACATGTGTGGAAAGAGCACATTAGGAATCCGAGGACCTAGATTAAGACAAAGAGACAACAGAGGCTGAGGTACAACATGATAGGATTATGCTGACTGTCAAATTTGCCTGTAAGAGTACACACCTTGCTAGCCCTGTAGGTATCGGAGAAGAAAGCAGATGCTGTATATAACCAAGACAGGGGAGCTCGTACTATGAGCAAAGCCTGTGAATTAAATAGCAAACGACTTTCAGTTTGGGGAGGGTGAGCAGTTTGCTTGGAAGTGCTGGAATGCACGCACATGCACACACACATAATAAAATATGCGTGCACTACAGAAAGATCACACTGCTTTCATTAAGGCAATGGACATATATTTACTTGAAAATCTATAATAGGAAATATTTTTTAAAGCTGCAAAAATATGTTAATAAATACTAGCATATCTAACAACTTGATTACAGCCTGGTTTATAGGGAGTGGTAATATCTTTATTAAGCCAACTGATATAGTTGGAGGGGGAAAAACAGATGAGTCCTCTACAGGGCTCTTTAATGTAATTAAAATAGGCTGCCTATATCTAGTAAATAATATGTAAACTCTTAAGGCCAAATGCTGCAGCTAGTTACTGTTAGTGAGAAATTATAAACTACAAAATCCCAAACCAGGAAGTCCCATGGAGATAAAAAATATCTAAAGAACAGCCAGAAATGTGCCCTATATTATTGATGCTTCAAGCAGTATTAAGTTGTGAAGGGCTGGAATGTAAACATAGTTACAGATGTCTGATGCCGTAGGTTGAATTAGGGAAGCAGGAAATGCACTCCTTCACTTAGTATGTTTGAAAAAACACCTTTTGCCTATCTTTATCTGAAATATTCAGTTTTGCTTAACCTATAAAGTAATTCAAAGAAGACTACACCATGTAATCTAGTGATTTCTTTTATTATTTGTGGCAAAACTAGTAGCTATGCAAACCAACAGTTCACAGAGAACTAAATTTTAGAAATGACCTAACGGTCAGAGGATATTGGTAAGGTAGGTTATGTCACAATGGATAAAAATTACAACCAAACACACATACGGTTACCTAGTTCAGGCATGTCTACATCTTAAAGGGACAATTATTTTATGTATCTTTTTAATGTAAAGCTAATGATTATTTTCCTCCCTTAGGGTGAAGTGCAAAGGATCAGTTTTTGTTTCCTGGAAGAGGGTGGGAGAACAGTCTCAGTTGGCTAAAAAGGCTCTGGTAATCCTGATACTTCTATTTCTCAACTTTTTAAAGCCTAGAGCCTTATCTTATCTCCCTACGGTTGTTGCTACCCCTGCCAAATTCTGCTGACGGGCTCCTCCAGCATGACCCTGCTAACATCATTACGTTTGCTCCTGATTTGCATAGGTATAGCACAGAGCAGAAAATTAGCTCTTTTTCTGCTGAAGGAAAAAGAGTTACACTTTGTGGTGCAGGCTCTGTTCTTCTTAAAATCTGCTCCAAGATAGGGTAACCTAGTGCTTTGAAGGAGCTCGTTTGTATTGCGTAGGCATAAATGAGACCAGAACCTGCCCCTGAGTTTGTACATCCGACACCACGAGAAATGAATTCCAGTGTCTCCAAAGGTGAGCCATGTGGGGAGAGAGTCTTGTGGGAGATGGGCGTGCAAAAGAACATAAGTCATAACAGGAGCATCCCAAAGGCAGATTCACCCTAGTGAACGTTCCTTTGGAACAAGATTATTACTTTAATTTACTACTCCATTTTTACTGGAATAGTGCCAAAGGGCTGAGGGCCTTCCTGAAGGTTTGGGAGAATTTTCTTTTAAGTTTCTCAGATCCTAGAAGGCCTACACACCCTGTCAGATGGGACAGCACATGATAGTGGATAGTTCTTAAAAATCTGGAATAGTCTTTGTCCTTTTCAGAATGATTGTTGTTGGTAAACTCATACATAAATGGGAAGTGCCATTTCCTTTGCATTGTTTGAAGTGTATTTGTTCAAGAAATAACAGAATAACGGTTTTCCGTGTTTGAAATAGGAGAGCTTTTCCCCAATGTCCTAAATCTAAATTAGTATTCTTGATCAGAAGAACACAGAATGGTAGTGCAGCCAGAACAAGGTCCCTGACATCAAAGTGCCTTGTGAGTTCTTCTCTCTCCTGAAACATAACTCTTCAATTATTATTATTATTATTATACCAGAAGTGTTTGATTTTTCCCTGATTTCATACTGCAGGCTCAAATGGTGAATTAGAAAGAGGAATAGAAGGTAGCAAGTGCCTCTTTTGGAAATATTTTGTTTAGATGACACCTAGATAACATCAGAGACACCTTTCCTGGGTTAGAGTCTTTAGGCAGAAGGGAATTATTGTGGCAACCAGGGTTTCCTGGGTTCTTTTTTCACATGCACTTTTACACTGCTGAGTTTAGAAGAAAAAAAATGTATTCCACACTTCCTCTGTGTGTGCAGTATACCTACATGATTTTTTCCCCCTCATTCCTCAGTTTTTGCTATTATATAAGCCTGAAACAATAGCAGTGGGAACAGAAATGTCCCTCAACTAGTGGTGAGGAAATAGGTGAGAGTGTGAAAGAACCTTACTATTAAATCAACCCATACCAAATAATAATAAAAATATCCATTGAATTTGTTTTTGTGAGCATTGCTAGTTGCCTTGCCAGTCTGAAGCTGGCACTGTGGGTTTGCTGTAATCACTGAGCTGAGAAAGAGACACGGGTTTTGTTTGTTTGTTTGTCATCATGGAGTTGAGCAGGACTTAAGCAGTTGAATGCACAACACATTTCTCTGCTTTCATCCTCTCCTCTCTGATTCTGGATTCCGTATGAATTCCCCTCAATTCTTCCAGTTTTGTATTTGACCTTCCTTAAGAATTGGGATTAATATATTACTTGTGAATATAAGCTTGGAAAATGCATCTTTTATTTTTTTTAAAAAGAATTGTGATAAAAATCAGTTACATAGGTAAACTAGAGTGCTTTGCTTGAGTGTCATCTTCAAGGGAAGTGTGTGTGTGCACATGTATGTATGTGTTCATTTTTGGGGTGGCCAGGCAGTAGCCTTAATTCTAGCCAGTTGTCAGGTCTGTAGGTGGGATGGCATCTTATGTTTGCTGTACTACAATGTGGCACACAGGCAAATTCCCAGAATATGAATTTTGGACTCTATGCAATGTGCTGCAGAGTAATATGCAGACTTTTGGGTTATGACATAGAATTGTTCAAAGATTTGTAGAAGAAAGATACATATTTGAGAAGAAGAAATAATGTAATCAAACAAGAAGACACATAACAATGCCAAGGAAAAGAATTCCTTCAGTCAACCAGTCATGGCTAGCACACTTCATCACTGAAGCCAATAATCCTATATCACTTGGAAAACAGCTTCAGAAGGCCTGTGCTATCCAGTATTTTGAATGCAGTTGGTTGAAGATCAAATGCTGAGATCACAGAGCCTTTTCTTTCACTTCAGGAGCTGGGCCTCTGCCTTGCTGGGTTTCTTTGGTGCCACTCATGCAGTACAAAGGGTTGCATCCCCCTAGATCTGGATTCTCCCAGCAGACAGAGCCTGGCATCGCACAGTAACTGCTTTCCACAACCCTGACTGTAAAAAGTGTGCCAGAGGCAAAGAAAGGGTTGGAAAGACATGTGGTGGAAATATGTTGCATTCTAGCTTTGCTTGGCTAGCAGATGGTAAATCAAGATTAGTACAAGCTAGCCAGAGCAGCCCAAAGACTGCTCTAACTTGCTTCCAAAGCTAACCTGTAGACACAGCAGTTAGTGTTTGCCATGAGTTTGCTAATGATTACGTGGACATTTCTGAGGTCTGTGGAGATAGAACACTGAATATGAGTTACAGATCTTTGCTCTATTCTCAGCTCTGCCACTTGCTCCCTGTGACTGCAAATCACATCTTTAGCGCTGCATTTGTTATAATTGTCTCATACTTTGAGATGCTTAGCTGGTGAAATATAAAATGGAGTGTGTTACTGAAGCTGCTTTTAAGTGAGCAGCCAAAGGACTCATCTGCTAAACAGTGTTGCCATTTCTAAACCATGGCTTCATAGGTTTCACATAAACAGTAAATATGCATGGGACTTGTTAAACCTGATTGTAGTTATCTACTGAAAATGTCTCAATGCTAGAGTGAGGTACAGTTATAGCTCAGAGTCTGGCCACCCCATCTCAACTGGGCAACCCGTTAAGAGTAAGAAGGAATAGAAGTCAACGGCTTCATGGCCAGCTGGCAGCTGGGGATAGATAGTAGGGATGATACTACTTGATATCTTCATTAATGATCTGAATATTAAGGTAGGATGAGCACTCAACAAATTGGCACACTACACTAATGGTGGTGGTGGTGTTGCTGAACAGTAGTACTGCAGTCCAGAGTGACATGGAGGAACTTGAGGAATGGCCTGCAGACACCTCATGGAGTCCAACAATATGAATGCAAGGTTTGCACCTGTGGTAGAATAAACCCTTTCATTGATACAGGCAGGGAACTGACTGGCTTATTAATGGCCCTGCTAGAAAAGACCAGGGTGTTACGGTGGATGCCAAGGGAATGCAAGCCAGCAGCATCTCTGCATAATGGATAGGGCAAACTTCATATTGGGCTATGTTAGAAAAAGCCATAGCCAGATGATGGAGAGAAATTGCTATATTTCCCTTTATTTGGCAAAGGTAAGCCTGCATCTAGTATACTTTGTCTTCCCTGAGAGGATACAGAGTCTGACTTCTAGAAGGAGACTCCGAAGCTAACAGAATTACCCTCCCCATTTGGTTTTAAGTCTTGACACATTTGGGATTCAATGTGGTGGAGACACATTTTGCCATATTCTTCCAAACAACAGTTGTCCTGGCCCAGAGGTCTTGCTAATCATCTCTCTGTCATAGATCTCAGTCAGCTTTCCATAAGGCAGTCTTGCTGAAATTTCACATGAGCAAGTAAGAAACACTCACTGTTTTAAACTGGTTCTTTCACTGCTCATGCTTATTTAGTTTGGCATGTCTCAGGTTACGGTGACTTCATAGTGTTGTTTAGATAGTTGGCTAATGTTTGCATCTGAGTACAGTATCCCACATGAATTTCTGATGTTCCCTCTATCAGCTTCATGCACCTTAGGTATGCAGCCAGAAAGTCATCCTTATTAATAGAGAGCTGGATTTTTGTGGTGAGACATTGAGGTTAGTTGTCACAGGGTGCAGTTAAGTGATAAGGACATGAGGTCTGCTGCTCTGGAAAACTGGCAGTGACAGTTCAAACCAAGTCCAGCCTGGACATATGAAAATACTGTAGGACTCATCCTTTCATGCCCATCCTAGACTGAGATGTATGGCTGGCTCAGAAGAGCATGTCTCCAGTCATGGTTGGCTTTCAGCACTGTAGCTATCTGCAGTAGGCCTTCATCCATTTTAAGGTGCAGAACTCTTCCTGTAACTATCAAAAAGAGCGGACTCACCAACTCTGTCATTTCTTGCTAGTTCTGGATATAAGACCATAATGGGTCAGACCAAAGTTATTACAGTATACTGTCTTTGGCAGTGGTGAACAGCAGATGTCTGGGGAGATGCATAAAAATGGGGAAAGCACATATTGACTCTCCCAGACTCTGTAGGCTGGGAGCTTAGGAGACTCCTGAGCCAGAGTTTGTGTTTAAGGTGGATGCAAAATGAACAGCTTTGGACTGGCTGTTAAACAGGGTGTATGGAAAAAATTCAATTTTCGATTAACTTCCTATTCTTTTCCTCCTTTTTCTGCCCCTTGCCTTTCTATCCTACTTGTGCTGCCAGAACAGTTAGAATCTTCCTTTGCCCTTAGCTGGATGGGTTGATGACCCAGTCACAGGTTTGGTCACATCCTGACACCAAGGCTGTCCCCACTGTGGAAAACAAACCCAAAACACAATTTCCTTAATCTGAGAAATCACCAAGCCCGTAAGCACAACCCAAAAGGCATTGCTCATGTTTCAGATACAGCATGTGCTTTAGCTCTCTGGGGCACTTAGAGCTTCCCATGACAGTTATCCCTTTCAAAGGCAGGTATTTAACTGAGAAGTCTCCAAGTGGTCTGCATGGTGGAGAGCTGAGCTGTCACTACCAGAATGGGTCCTGTGTGCTATTTATTTTGTGGGAAGATGGTTTATTTGCAGGAAATGTGGCAGCTGTGCTGCTGCAGGGAGGACAGCTCAGGGAGCTTATAGCTTCCTTGTCCCCCACTGAATCAGCCCCAGGTCATCTGGGTGGAGGGCCTGTTTCACCTTCTGCACTCCTTTTTCTTTTTTAAAGATGGACTGAAGTGTTTTAGTTTAATGTTTGGACATTGGTGGAAACCTCCCACCCAGCAGAGCAGTTCCTTTGTCAGAACGGTTCCTAATCGACATAGGAGGAGGCATTCGCTGCTGGGACACTCATCTGTTTTTAGAGGCCTTCCTAAAAACTGGCTGTGAATGTTAATAATCACTTTAATGGTTAAAAACATTAACTATGTTTTGTTATTCCTTTTTTTTTTTTTTTTCCTTTTTTTCCTCCCTTCTAGTCACACGAAGGCCGGCCCTACCGGAAACCTCTGCTTTAAATGAAGGAGTCGCTCGGGCGAAAGGAGCGGTTTTCCGAAGGCAGCCGGATCAAAGTGAAGTCACTCAGAATAGCTTGCGCGCAGGTTTCCTTTTGCTTCATAGGTTCATGCAGAGTGTCAGGCGCTCGGTGGCCCGGTCCGGCCCCTCCAGCGAGGAGACGTTTGGTGGGACGCTCCACGAGGAGTTCCTCTCTCTGCTCGACCCGAGAGAACCCTGGGATCTCTCTCTCTCTCTCTCTCTCTCTCCCCCCCCTTTTTTTGAGGACTTTAAAAATAATTTGGTGGATCTCTAATCTAGTTATCTGCTGTAACTGCAATATGCGCTGTATGTCTGACTCCCACAGACGAAGGCCTCTGTTTCCTTTCTGCCAGTACCTTAGTATCTGCCTTGCCCAGGAGTCTGCTGATGAAGACTTCCTGTTTGTTTTGAGTCACTGCTGGAGTGATAAATATACTTCAGCTTTTCTCCTCCAAGAGGAAAGAAACCAGCTGCCCCGAACTACAGAGAAAATATGTAGAAATTCCACCAAAGGGCCCCGTTATCATGGAGCTTCTATGGCAGCATGAAAAAACGAGTAATACAAGCTACGACAAAGCAGCAATTTACATATTAAAACGGCCTTCTGCCCGCATGGACTTAAGTTGTTTGCCTTTAATCATTTATTTTCACTCTATAACTTTAATTTGGAATGATTTGGAAATAAATAAATAAATGCAAAACCCCCATAAACTTACACTACAGAGTAATGCTTGGCTGGATAAACAAACAATTATACTTGTGGTTTCTTGATCTGACCACAAGCTTTAAATGCCATATTTTTGCATGAACCTATAATGCTTCTGGATAAACAATTGTGTTTATATTGTCAGGAATATCCAGCATAGTATTGTGTAATTTCTATGTGCGATTACTAGGATATAGGATAAATTCCAAAATAAAAGAAAGGAAAGAAAGATTAGATTATTAAGTCATTTTTAATAAAAACAGCATAGTTCGGAATCACTTATAGCTTAATTTGTAATTTTAAAAGAATGCAGCGCTGGCTTTTAAGTTCCTACAGTTATCTGCTCATCTCCTTTTGTCCTTTTTCTACTCGAGATGGGGCCAAACTCAAAACCTTGGATTTAAACCCGAGATCCAGGTTCAGCTCGAAGTTCACAGCGCTGACCTCGTTCCTGAAGGAATCGGCTCAGGCCTTGCAGGGCACTTTGCGGGTGAAATTCGCCCCCACTTCCCAGGCCTTGGATTGCGGGGATTCTCAGGAATTATTTTTATTATTATTATTACTATTGCCTGGAGGAGCAGTGCGAGCAGTCGCGGCATTGGGGCTTTGGCGGGGGAGCACAGCAGAGCTGCTTCTTCATATAGTTTTGGTATATTCCTCTTTTTTTTCCTTTTTAATGTGAGCTCCAAAAGCATTGGCAAACAACATATACTCTTATGCTTACAGCGCTTCCTTCCCATAAACTAACTGAGCTCCCTCCTTTACATCCCTGACTGAAATCACCCACAACAAAAATCATCATATTTAAGCAGTCTGAAGCATCCTTTTTCTGTGGTTTACCTTTACCATCTCCTAGTAAAATATAAGTTCTTCTTTAACAGCAGATGGAAAAAAAAATCATTATAGCTTTAAAGCAGGAGATTATAAAAGACTGCAGCTAGTTTAGATCTCACAGTTAGAAGTTAATTCTAAGTCACTGGAATTGAAAACATCAGTTTACAACATTTACTGGCTTGCTATAAAAATGTATTCCCTTGTGTTATGTTAAACATGAGAAACTACACCTCGGTGTGTCCATTATTTATATATTTATTCATATCTTGCTGCTTCTGATTCAGCTGTGTAACTGTATGCAAAACAGATAATTACCGGGGAACAGAATAATTTGTATTTTGAGGGGAATAAATACCCTGAAGGATTTGCTTTTGGGGAAAGAACAAACTGCAAAGAAATTACATGGATTTTGTAAACAGATATGAAAAGGGAAAAAAAAGAAAAAAGGTGAGGAAATATTTTGGGCCTGGCAACTTTTGACACTGCCATGTCTGTGGCAGGGAAAGTAATTTTTCTTTTTAAATATTCAAATCCACGTTTTGAAACTGCATGTGAGGTCCATGGAGTGCATTTTCCAAGGCTTTGTGGAAAAAAAAGGGATTAAAGGCAAACCTACCATGCAGAGAGCCTGGACACCTGCCATGGAGCAGCAAGGCATGTGGGCGCCATTTTGTGCAGCCCCTACATGTGGTGAGGGACATGGGCGCCATTTTGTGCAGCCCCCACGTGTGGCAAGGGACATGGGTGCCATTTTGTGCAGCTCCCATGGGCGGCAAGGGATGCTGGCGCCACTTGGTGCAGCCCCCACGTGTGACGAGGGATGTGGGTGCCATTTTGTGCAGCCCATGCAGTGAGAGGGGTAGGTGCTGTTTTGTGCAGCCCCCACGTGCGGCTCCGGGCCCAGCACCTGCGATACTACGCCAGCCTCCACAGCTGAAGGGGCTGCCTTGTGTGGGGATCCCCGGCCTGGAAACTCCCTCCATGCTGGGAGTGATAGGAACCAGTATGGAGAATGGCCCCTGAACAATGTTTTAAAGGTTAGAGATTGCTTGTGGTGTGCTTTCTTTTTTAACAAGGGCTGGGGATCATGGAAAGAGTAGTCTGCTTCAGAAATACTTGTATCCAATGTGCCTCACATGCAGCAGTCTTCTTAAGGAAAATGACATTTTCTTCTTCCCCTTGCAGTACAAACGGACCCGCTTCAGCCCTCGGCTACCTCTGCACATGGGGAAAGCTGTCCCTACTGCCACAAACCTTCGTCCCCCTGACGTTATTCTCCTCTAATTTAGTAGCAGAATATGGGAGAGAGACACTGAGGACACTAATTTCAGTGTATTATTTTCAATAATAACTATTACTGGAAATGTGTCTGCATGCAGCATTGCTGTGCAGCGCGGCTCCCTTTGATTTATTCAGCATGAGCTTTTGCCTGTTTAATTTCTGTTTGCAGGGTTTCTGGTGAGGAAGTGGGAGTCTCCCAAGCGTTCCTACAGCTAGGTTTTTACATGGAGGTTCATGCCAGGAATGTTTTTCTGGTCACCTTAAAGCTACTAAAATAGCCCCACATCCTGTGTAGTGCAGAGGGAGCAGTGAGGGGCATTTAACCTGTCCCTGAGAGCATCCAAAAGGTCTGGGATTTGGGATCCAGACGGTCTCTCGGTGTGACTCTCAGGAGTTGAGTGTGCTGCTTCAGCCCCTTTTATTTGCCTATCAAAGTTAAATCTTGCATGCACGTGGTAAATAAACACTGCAGTCTGCTATCTGTTTATCTTAGGTATTTCAAAGGCCCCTTTGCTGTAGTTATATCTGTCTTTGACGTACGCAACTGTAAAACACCTCTGAGAGGTAGGGAAAGGCTATTGGCCTGGGGTATGGGCATGGAACTGAGGCACAGGAGGACTAAGTGATGTGGCTTGTGGCACACAAGAAATCAGTGGCAGGACATGGAACTGAAACTGAATTTCCAAATTCCTAGGTCAGTGATTGAACAGCTAGATAATTTCCGTAATAGCCAACCATGTGGGGCCGTGCCTTTCTACCATCAAGAAAAATTCTTTAAATTAAATCGTATCTTTAAGACACTCCACAGATAAATATCATTATTTGTAACAGTGCACAAAACCCAGCTTAACATAGTGTTAAAAAAACAGAAGAGAAAAATCTGTGTCGTAGGATCACAGCCTTAACACTTCCACCAGTACTGATCATAAGTTTTTGTTTTTCTTTTCTTTTTTTCTCTTTCCTTTTAGTGGAGAAGTTTTCTAAGGTATTTTTCAAACTTTCCAGTTTAGCAATGTGTTGGCTCAAATTGAAAAGAGAACTAGGCACTGGGTCACAGTCAGAATTAGGTTTGCACTAGTGGTGGGGGCAGGTTGCTGACACAGCTACAATCAGACAAAACATTTAAAACTTCTGGCTTTGTACTTCTCAAATGCCTCTTTTAGAAAATCGCTTAAGTTGTTATTAACATCCACCACCCACCTTCCCTTTCTGGTCCTGACATTGTGTAATAATAGATAATGTTGACATATGTTCCCTGCTGGTCAGAAATACTATACTTCTGTGAAAGGTAACATTTTCAAGCAATGACAAAATGTATTTTACTTGGACAGAACATTAGTTATTGGACTAATCTCACAATGTGGGATGTGGGGTAAAAGTTTTAACATTTTAGTTGTGGGAGAAAGTTTGTTGGGACAGTAAAAGCATCAGTATGGGGTGTGTTTAGTTTTCTCCGTTTCTAGAGGTACTGGCTTTGTATCAAACTCTTGCGTCCTTAGGAATTTAAAAGAAACATTTGCAGTATGTATGAGGAACAGCTGTCTGTGTACTCGGAGTAACTTTTCAAAATGACTATTTGGACATTTTTTCTAACAAGGACTAGAGAACTAGCGAATATGTGTGTGTCCCCCCCACACACTGATTTTTTTTTTTTTTTTTTTTTTTAGTGGATCAATATTTAAATGTTGAGTAACTGTAAAAAGATCTACATTTATTTATCCATTTCCCACTAAGCAAAATGGTCTGAAAATAGAAAAAGAGGAAGAGACAGCAAAATCTACCAAACAAATATGTTGTGAAAAACTACTTTTGAAAGTAATCTAGGGTGAGATTCTATAAAAATGTGTCTACTTCGCACGCCACTGAAGTCGGCACAAGACAGCGCAAGCCTGGAGAAATAGAATTTTATTTTAAGTCTTGCATGGATTTCTGTGCTGGGGAAGCTGGAAATATTTTTTTATTGAATCTAGTCTTTTGCATTTTATGGCAGTCAGAGCTAGTGTTCAGAATCCAGAAATAATCACAGTGGTTCTGTAATTTGGCAGATAACATCTCCTCTCTCCGTTTGCTCCCTATGATTTGTCTTTTCGCCACACTAAGAAGTAGTCTGTACAGCCAGTTTCTGTTGCGAGGCCTTTTTCTGCAATATGGATGAAGTTGTAGGAAACAGCCTTGTGTCCAGTGTCCATCCTCTTTGTCCCTGGGACACTGATAAAATGCTTGAAGAGAAAGATGAGCCTTAACTTGTGCAATCTTTAACCCGAGCCTTAAGCCGTGGCTTGGACGAGAATCGTCAGGCCTCCCTTTGTCTATGGGGACCCGTGCTCCTGCCCTGCACTGCGAGGACATTATGCCAGGCCCGTAAGTCATGGCTCCTTCCCACAAGCTGCCTTGGGCCGCTTGCCCCATAGCCCTGGCAACTGTTGAGGTGGGGGAGGACTTGTCAGACTTGCTCCTTGCTGCCATCACATGCTGTCAGAGGTCACAGTAAGCATGTGAATCATAGAATGTGGACTTCAAGGAAGAGTTGGTGCTACCAGAAGGAGACCTGGGATATGTTTTGTCCCTTGTCTTCCGGATGGAGGGTGCAGATGTTTGGTGGTCCAGGAGCTATGTAAAGAGAGCCTGGAGCCTTTCTTCAAGGGTTGTTGTCTTTAGAGACGGATGCACAGTCAAGCAGTTTGCAGTGAGCGGATTTGTCAGTGGGCAACCCTAGAGTCACGGGCCCAGAGACCAGAGCAAACGTGGGTTGTGTGGTCACACTGTGGGGTGAGGATTAGTTCTTGAAGGTACGATTGCTTATTGTTTGTTTGGCTTTCTATGTCCTAGAGCAGTATTTACATTCTTTGAGGCTGGTTATTCGCTTATTCTCAGCCCAGTGACTGACTGCTCCCTTTAGCCTTGGTGGACATCTAGTGCACAGAGCTGCTGCTGTGAGATTGAGGGATCGGCTGTGGTCTGGGGCAGTGTTTTATGTTTCTGCCTAAAGGGAGGGAGCAGATATATTCTTGCCAGTGCACCAGCCAGTGTGGGCTATTGCAGTGGAGAGGCAGAAGGGGTGCTGGCATGGGTTGGGCCTGGCCCAGCACCTAGGAAGAGGGCTGCAGCTCTTGCAGATTTGCTGCAAGTGCTGCCATCCGTGCACATCCTTGCAGCACCCTCCACAGAGTCCGAGGGAGCCTTCAGACCCATAATCTATTAATGCTAATGGGACTTGTGCACTAAATGCTGCAGGGATCAAACAGGGAGTTGACTGAATGAAAGCACCAAATGGATGTGCCAGTAGCTCTGTGGGTTGTGGGGCTGCAGGGAGAGGCGTTTGTTGTCAGGGCTTTTCTAATGGAGCCGAGTAGTTGCAGTCTGTGCCTTTTGGAGGGAGCTGGCTTTTGGAGAGCTGTGACAGATTGGACAACAGCTCCCCCACAAGCTCCCCATTCATCTTAGTTTACTGATCAGAACCGTCCTGTTTGTTTTCAAACTCTCTCTGTATTTCTGTCAGGCTACGTTAGGTTGGCTCTGTTCTCAGTTACACCCATTGATGTCAGTGGGGTTGCGTTGGTGGAACCAAGAGAAGAATTTGGCTCCTCATCTTTTTACCCCTTCCCCCCCCCTTTTTTCCCCTGCTCTGCCTAACCCCAGCCCTTTCCCTGGCTTCTCCTGGGTTCCTGCCTTTGCTGGTGTGAGAGCCTTCCACTCTGCAGCTCCTGCTGCTTGGCACAGCTTTACTGCTTCATATCCAATCTCAGCTGAAAACATATCTGTTCTGCTTTTTGCTTCCTCCCTCCTTCTCTGCTCTCTGTAAAGCATTTTATTATCCAGACTTTATGGAAGGCTCTGTACAAAATGAAGTTGTGAGGTTATTTGTTTTGGTGCAGCCAATCCAATAGTGTAAGCTACTTCCCTCCTTTAATCTTCTCCTCTTTAGATAATACATAGGCTTTTATGTCCATTAATTGTCAGAAATAAATAAATGCTTCTTTAGCTATTACTTCCTGAAACAGAACAGTGATCTGCCTTACATACAACTGTTTATATTATGCATAACATAGTTTTGTTACAATAATACATTTTAAGTTTTTGTAAGACTTTACACTCACATTTAGCTTAATTAGTAGTTTAACTTTTATTTTCTAAAAAGGAGAGAAAGTACCAAGTGGCGTACTGAACAGGAATATCTCTTGCCCCTCAGTAGAAGCAGCTCTGAAGTAATCCATGGCTTCCCGGGTTAACTGAAGCTAGCAGGCATTAGAAGAAATAGAAGAGTGATAAGAGCAGTGAGTAAGGTTAGTGGAGTTTCACATGCTGGCAGCACTGCTGCTTTAGGACCTAATCATTATTAATTATTCGTTTAATAGTAGATACTTCATGTCCCAGCTGAGATTAAGACCAAATGGTGCCAGATGTAGTGCAAACACCTATTAAGTCATGGTCCCTTTATCAAACAATTTACAAACTAAATAGACAAGACAGAGAAAAGATGGGAGATGAACAAAGAGGTGTCAGCACAGGAGACAGGAATTCGAATGAACAGGGGCATTAAGGAATAATGAAGGCCACAATGTAATTTCTTGAGATTATCCAGAAAAGACCCACAACTGAGGTAAAGGCATACACATGCTCCTTTGGAAACCTACTGTGCTAGCTGAAAATGGTACTGCCTGTCACCCACTGTCTGCTGTCCTCTGAGCTCTGCAGATGTAAGAGGTTGTATAAATGCTCATTATCCACTTCCAACAAAGTAACCTGTGTTACTTTACCCTGCTGAGTAACAGCATTTGAACTAATGCAATTGGATATTTCTGAACAGAGCTAAGGGGCGTGCACGTGCACTCGCTTCTGCTAGACTTGTGGGGAGG
This sequence comes from Rhea pennata, assembly GCF_028389875.1. NCBI lineage: Eukaryota > Metazoa > Chordata > Aves > Rheiformes > Rheidae > Rhea > Rhea pennata. The sequence goes on along the minus strand of NC_084668.1, from coordinate 4,395,164 downwards.
TAACCCAAAGATGACAGCAAAGAATGCTACCATTTCAAGCTGACACAACTCAATCTGGAAGAAGGTACATCCATAGCCTTAAAAGTTGTTCTCCACCTCCCAGCTTTAAGTGGTACCTTTTGCAGGCCCCTCGGCATGTAAGCACCACCAACAGAGACTCTCACACTCACTCACATCTACTTGCACCTACTTACACAATTTAATTTGTACCACCTTACAAATCACCTCTAAATTTGGCCCACAGTTCAGTTCATAACTGAAATAAACAGATCTATGTGATTGTCTACAAATGATCCAACTACTTAGGTTTGTTATGTGGAGTATGTTGCTTTGATTCACATTCATTTTTAAGTTTAGCTCTATACAGCAGAAAAAATGACAACTTTACAAAGTTCTTTAAATTCTCAAAATGCTACGCAAATGTTAACTATCTAGTAACAAAGTATTTAAGACACTTTGCTTATGGTTTCATGAATAACTTTCTGAAAGGGTTGTGACATACTTGTACCATTATTTTGTACAGCAGTTGAAAAAAATCTTGGAAGAATGTTTATTTTTATTTTTCTTCTTCTGACCACTCTGTTTGGAAGAACTGCCAAGTTTGACTCTAAACTTGCAAGTACACTAACTTTTTTCTTTGAAATTTGGGTCTATAATGTCTGGAGCTGCTTTTGGTTGAAAGCAATTATGTTACTGACTCTTATGATCAATTCCTTTTCCTGAAATCAATTTCATACATAAGGTTAACAGAGAAGGTCCAAACAAATGAATCCATGTGCATTTATCTGACAGTATTTCATATACAAATAACGAAAGCAGTACATTATCAATTCTCCTTAGTAAGAAGTATTCTTCATGTTTTTATAAAAAGTACTTAAGAGCTGACTTTGAAGAAAGACTTTGAAAACTTGCCAAACCTTCTTTGTATTTTGAAAGTCCACATCAAGAAAGTAGTAAATAGTCATTGAGCATAGGAAAAAGGAAACTATTAGCATTGTTTTCTTTTAAAGATAAAAAGAAAAATGCAGTGCAAAACTTCATAATCTCTGAAATGTGTATTTGTTATTTGAATCAATTTAAAACAATTGTCACTATTAAGTTCATGTTAGCTTGCCTACTGAACTGTATAAAATGACTCTGTATCTGCTAGTTTCATATATATGGGTTCCCCCCTTTCCTTAGCTTCTTCTAGTTTTACAGGCTTAAACATTTCCATTTAAATGCAGAATTAGAATTTATTTAAAGGCTCTGCTTAAAAAACCCCTACCCACTCCCCAATCCTCCTCAAGGTTGTTTAACATATATGTATTTTTCTAGTGTAAAGATGTCTAGCCTCAATTTCCACAAAGCAATAGTTCTTCAGATTTCCCTTTCTGGGGCCCCATTTTCATCTTGAAGCAGCTGTCTGTAATGGGTTCAGATAAGATATCCATACTCCTTTTTGTTTCATTTTCAGATAGCTCCTGGGCCAAGTTTGTTGTTGTTGTTAGTCTGATTTGGTGCAACATCATTTTGAAGTCACTGCTCAGCACCAGGAGAGGTTTGACCAGGTGCTTTCCATCATTTCAGAGTAAGCTTAGACATGTGTTTGGAAGAAACTATATATAGGCTCATACCACGTACCACTGTGGAGCAGGTATATCACACGCTTGCACTGAACACAAGAACTTTGGTATTGTTTAATTATGTGTGATCAAGTAGCCAACTTGCCTTTTACCACCAATAATGCAGGTTGTACTTATGCATATATTAATTGCAAAGCCATTAAGCTGTCCCATGTGTGAGGTAATGCTATGAGGAAATGCCTGTTCACTTCATCTTTAATAAGTTCACTATACGTTCAGCTAAAAGGAAATCTAAACTGTGTATAACCTGTAAGAAACAGAAGTGGAAGTTGGTACATGAAGAAACATGTGTCTGCCATTTAGAAATGGAATATTTGCCCCTGTTTACCAGAGAAGTATCTGTAGATTATAAAATGGATATGGTAAAGAATTTGGATGGTTGGGAAGGCATACTGGGGTGTTTGGTAGCCAACTACAAATACTGACCTTTTAAGAGGGATCATGTCTTTATACAGAAAATGCATATTTGTGGATGAGATAAAGGTGGGATTACATAAGGATTTTTTTCAGGAGTTTCCATGATTGTATTTCTTAAGAAGATAGTTGATGGATTAAACGATCATCTGAGATTTTCAGAGTTTGTAAAGACTTTCAGATTTACCAATTCATCATCTCTTGTCTCTATCTAATTATTACAAATCTGTTGTCTCTAAAAATTTGTTGCTGCAGGATATTGACTCATCTCCTCCCCTAGCTTTGTTCAAATTATCTATCTGATTTTACAATAAATGATCAAGAAAACCTAAAATAGATTAAATTGTAATAAATGCTAAATGCATGGAAATACATTGCTGAAAACAAGAACATTTTTCATGCTTCTCTACCTCCATTTTTTCATTGATAAAATGGATCTAATAATATTCACATCTCTCATGCTTTTATTGTAATGAACAGGCCAAACCTGGACCTGCTGATGATCTGTTCATGACTTTTCTTCTTGTAGATGGATGACAAGTGATCTTTGGTGGGATAAGGTTTTGTTCAATCAGCTCCTTAGTGGGGACAGTTTGTTTCCTGTGGATGAAACAGTGCTAAGGGATTTAGCTTCTCAGCTCTGACCACATGTTGTGATGCTTACTACCTCTTCCTTGTTAGAGCACTTCTGATGAGGACAGAAATGACACAATGAATACTGGAGGATGTAAAAGGAGTTACTTCAGACTTCTAGTGGAAGATTTTTTTTGCCATCATTTCCCTTACCAACATAAATTGGTAAATTCTCAAAATTGTCTAATATGGTTCTTTGTGGATTTCTGGGATACAGCTTTCAGAGCAGCATGGAAACTTAGAGAGCATACTGGCACTCTCCATACTCTACAGTCCCCAAAATACTACCCCTCAACCGTGTCTTCTCTGCTGGAGCAGAAGAGGTCTCTAGATCACGTGTACTTAGTGCCAGGCACCCGCTCCAGCCCTCCCTCATTGAAGGCATTCCTAAAGTCGCTTTCCACATAAATCCCACTTACTTTCACATCTACCCTGTGAAATGGCATAGTGTCCTCCCATGTAAATTGGTGATGTTCCAGCTTTACTATTTTGCTAAAGAAAATATCCAGTTAATATTAATGTAGCAATAAAAACATCTTTTTATTTTTAAAATTCTGTTCTCAGTTTGATAAGAAATTTTCCTTGCAGCTAGGAGTGAAATCTTAGAAATGCTTTTTTTCTAACAACCAACATCACACAGGCATCCTCACAACAGATGAAGAAGAATGTCACATTTGTCCTCACATCTAGGAGAGTGATGCAAATGACTATCCAGAATTTCAATTATCGTTCTTTTTTTTCCGTGTATAAGGATGCTCAAAGGTTTTGTTTCAAGAGCCTTTCCCATATTGTCATTTAGATTGTGACATTAGGAGCTATCTGATAGCTGTGTAAATGGCTTATTTTATCATCAATGTGAACTTTGTAGATATTTGCCAAGAAAAACATAGCTCCAAGAAGAACATAAATTTTGAAGTTGCTGGGAATTTGACTGATTTCAGTGAAGCCCAAGACTTCATCTGAATGTTGACTGTCTGTCAACATTGCCACAACTTCATGAAGCTTCATAAAAACAATTTTAGTGTTCCTAAAGCAAAGCTTGCTCTCTCTCTTTGTGTGTGTGTGTGTGTGTGTGTGTGTGTGTGTGTGTGTGTGTGTGAGAGAGAGAGAGAGAGAGAGGGAGAATTTTAAGCCATGACATGTGTCCATTCCCTTGGAAATCAACTACATGTAGTTTTGTTAAGGATGATTTTGGAGATATTAGCTTATTCAGAGGTAATTTCAAATGTTCTTAGTTCTTCTGAAGTGTAAAATTAATATTGCATTATCCCAGCCAGTATTATCATTCCTATAGGGAAGCAGAATTTCATCAAGTTAAACTTTTCTTTTTGTGAGACTAAAGGAAAAGACAAAGGGCCAAATTCTCCTCTGTTGAGCTAGATGATTCGCTGACATCAAAGAAACTATTTTGGGTTTATACTAGTGTAATCAAACCCAGAATTTCTCACATGAATTTCCTATGTTTTTATTGACTCTCAAAGTACAGGACCGTAATGATCCAACAGTTCCTAATGATACAAAAACTACAATCTGAGCTGTGATCATGTTACCATGGACTATGGACATGTGGTTTTCACATAGATCATCCATGATGGAAATGACATATGGTGCATAGGTGAGTTGATTAATAGAGAAGATGGGCATAGGTGAGTTGATTAATAGAGAAGATGGGCTATCGTAACTACACTTTGTACTTCCTAGCAGCTAGAAGGGAAATCCAAGTTATTAAGCAAAGATATAGTTGGTACTTGGTTTGCCATTGCAAAACTGCGCTTCTTAACAATTCAGTATACTAGTGAAGAAGAAGCGCCTGCCTGGGCTCTGTGTCTTTGGGAAAGAAGGGTCCTGCTAACCCCAGTGTGAGGCACTGAGTGGTGGGATGCCATCCTCTGCTTTCCCTCTGCTTTGCCATGCTCTCAGTGGTGGCTGTCCCTGATGGTTGCGGCAGCACGGGGCGAGAGCGCTCCTCGCTGCCAGGCACCCCAACCCTCCCTCGCTGAAGGCATTCCTAAAGTCGCTTTCCGCAGAAATCCCACTGCACACGGTGACTCACATCAGAAGACATTCCAGAAAGAATAATTATGCCATTGCTGGAATTGATGTAATGGTGTTTTTCAGGATACTTTAATAGACGTGAGTGATGTTTTGGCAGGCATTTGAAATAACCCTAGATATCTGATTGCATTACTGACTGCTACCAAGGGCATCTCTGGGGAAAGGGACATTACTAAAGGTACTTTCTTCATGTATTTAACTAGCTAGAGCTAACTTTTAATGTAGCATAGGATTCTCTTCCAAAAGACAGACATATTGGAGAGCTTAACCAAGACGTATAACAAACTGAACTCTAAACATATACAGATTCCAAGAGACGGGCCTGTGTAAACAACATCATAATTCCCTGGGTTATGTGCTGTTTAAAATAACATCCAGCTATGCATTCACCTCAAAAGATTGCCACTTAACAGCATTGTTTCTTTTTGCAATCTTTATTGTTTAGGTTTATTATGGCTTTCATTTTTTTCTCCCTGGAAAATATAAACAATTCCCTTCTGAACGTGATGCCTCTTGTCCTAGCATGGCTTCTCCACACTCGGGTGCAAGCGCTTACATTAGCTGTCAGGTCACCCTGGGGCTACCTGCCACACAACAAGCTGGCAGGGAGGGCAGCCAGGGGGCCGGGGCTGGCTCACTCCCCATGACGAGGTCACACCATGCGGCTGCTTTCCCGTCCCGGACTCCAGAGGGGAGGAATGTGTGGGTCTCTGAGGCACCAGTCTCTTCCAAGCCTTTTTCCGAGGCCGTGCAACCAAGCACCACCCCAAATGCAGTGCTGAGCCAGGAAGAGTATAAAAGAGGGCTATGTTGACCCTGAGAACCTCTCTTTCTCACAGAAATAAGTTTATTTTCCCTGTTTGTATGTGTTTTAATACCATGCTTATTATGATGGTCTTTCTATTATTAATGACTGCGACCAACATTTAAACACACTGGTTGAAATTTTGCTCTTTTTTAACACCCACACAATCCCATTGAGGGCTCATTGCCTTCATTTAAACTATATATTAAAAAAAAAAAGAAAAATAAAAAATAGCTCTGAACATTGATGTCCCTGTGTTGTTTCGCACAGCCCAGTCATTTAGCTGCTCTCCTCAGGTAAATAGGTCTTTCTCTTGGTCTGGCACATTGATAAGCCTTCACACTTGGCTGGGCCTGAGGTGCGTTTGTGCAAAGCCAGATTGTTTTAGTTAACATAATCAGTGAACTCACTGTTCTACCTGGATGTCTGGGAGAATTGCCAAGAGATTTCCCAACATTTCAATCAGAGGCATAGGCTATAAAGCTGTCAGTTTTCTTGTAGGCCAATTTGCCTTTGCCATGGTTCTAACATTCTGTTCATTTATAAAGAAATCAGCCCAGGTCTTTTGGGGTAATATTTTATGCTGGTTTCAATTTGAAGAAGAATGATTTCTTTTGCTTTCTTTCTCATTTTTATTTTAAAGATGCATGTTTAAAAAGCATTTTCTGACACAGAAAAATGCCCCAGTTTAAGATTCTGACACAACAGTAATTTAAAAAAATAAATTAATTAATATTCCATTTTGTTTCCAGCAGTTGAGCCAAGCTCGTTTCACATATTGCACTAGCCTCAAGTAAATCTGTTCTTAAACAAAGAAATGGAGCTACTGAGGTCAAATGATCAGGGTGATATTGGTCTGCATAGTAATTACAATCAGAGATATGTTAAACTACCTGAAAATAATTCACTTCCACAGGAAAAAAGTAGACCTACAAGTTTATGGTTTGCAGGTCATTGTCGTGTACCGTACTTCCACCTGCTATAATAAATTTTTGTGAAATATCTACTCCTGAGTACTGAACTTAAAGATTTTTTCCAAGCCTTCAATATTTACCACCTTGTGCCAGATTACATCATGTAACCTTCAACAATGTTGTGACATTTTTTTAGTTGATATGATGCAGAAGAACAGGGGACCACATCCGCTTGAAATTTCTTTAATGTTCCCCACAGGAAGTTTTTCAATATTTGGTCACTTGGATGTTTCATTGTGGTCAGTACCTAGGACAACTGTCTGCTATTTTTATGAGTTGACTGGGCAGTGAAAATGTAGATGATTCGTTCTGCTCAGCAATATTTCCAATTGCATTTGATAAGTGCAATGGATGAGTTGAGTGACAGAGGCAGGAGCAGTGCTGAGTGGGCATGCATAATATTGGGTAAGCCTGCAGGACAGGTAAGCAGAACTATCAAACACATTTTGTACAAGTACTCTTAGTGGTTAATGATTTTGAAGTTTCTGAGGCCTGCAGGTCAGTATCCCAAGAACACGTCGGTGCAACTAAGGGGGAAGATCACAAACCTGGAAGATAGGGAGCGACAGATTCTCTGGATGGCAGAGCTGGAAATAAAAAACAGGTTAAGAGCGTCACCTGTCACAAGACAAATTCACTTTGCGAGAGGCAGATGTCAGAAGAACAGTCTGAGCTTCCAAGAGTTCAAAAGAGGTATTTGAAAGGAGAAGAGAAGCTCATTCATAACGAAAATATTGAGCATAAATAGCATTCACTTGTATGAAGAGTATATCAAGGCTTGACAAATTCACCTGTCTAAGGCCTGACACAGCTGATTTATTTGCCAGGACAGGTGGAAAACTGCCTAGGCTTATCCATGAGTAAAGTGGCATTAGTAGAGGCACATTAAAGAAGTCTGCCTCTGATTGCAACAGTATGACTGTTACAGTGCCACAAATTAGCAGACAGTTTTAAAACAGTTCCCAAGCACTGAAATTAAAAGCACTTAATACAGAGATCATATTCCCTAGCTAAGGCACAACGGGACTCTGGTGAATTTAGTTTATAATGTTTCCATGTTGTAACAGAAATTTGTCTTTTTGAGGCAATCAGGGGAGCCACATTACAGCAGGATTTGCTAAGATTCTTGTTTGCATCTAGTGACTGCAATTATATTAACTCTTTATTGTTAACTTCTGTGTAAGTGTAATGATTTCTGCTACCCTAAGTCAGTAAGACCTCTGGAAAGTAATTTTATATTCAGGGTGAATAGAACATAGGTAACAGTATCTGCATCATACTAATTTCTTGGAGGAAAAAAAGGGTTTATATCATGAAATTGCAGGGATAAAGTTATGTTGGATCATCTTCTTTGGAGTAATTTGTTGTAACTTTAACAATTAAACAACAGTCAAGCTTGGGTGACTTTAGATCAGTTAAGAACCAGACCCATTAACATTTAAGTAAAGAATGCAATTTTTGGAAGGCCATTACTCTCCATTAAAGATAAAGTAGTCTGATATTAATTATTTTTTGCTACTGGAAATGGTATTTTGTAGAGCCTTACATTGTGTCAGTCTTTTTTTTCTTTCTCTCAAGTGTGCCAGAATCTCTTATTGGCAAAGCAGACCACAATACCATGTATTGTAATGGGATAGCAGAGAACACAACTACCATACTCATTATTCTTTCATTACTCGATGATTGAGAGAGATTTTCTCCATCAGTGTCTGATTTTTACATTATCAAGAAAAGGGAAAGGTCTTGGATGTCTTGTATCATTCTTCAGTGTTACTAGAAAACTACTTGTTTTTTTCATTTTCAAGGGTAGGTCAATGGTTTATAATTGATCTACAGCAGATCTTTCAGATCCAACCTTAGGTCATGTATAAAATATTAAATATGGCCATTATAGAAACTGTGTGTTTTTAGAAAAGTGGGTGGGTATTAGTCTTTATATCCTAGACAAATTCCAGTTTGGGTAATTAAACTTTGCCTGCATTCGTTTCCCATGCAATTTTAACTGGATACAATACTTTTCATTTTCAGTGCAAAGTAGAAGTCTTATAACAGAATCACAGAATAGTTGAGGTTGGAAGGGACCTCTGGAGACCATCTAATCCAACCCCCTGCTTAAGCAGGGTCACCTGGAGCATGTTAGACAGGGTTACATCCAGGCAGGCATTGAATATCACCAGAGAAGGAGCAACAAGGACCCCCTTACTGAAGCCCAGGCTTGAACCAGGGACCTTTAGATTTTCAGTCTAACACAGTCCCAGCTGAGCTATTTTGAAAGAGTTAATGTGCCCTGTGCTGGAGGTTGCAGCATTTCAGTGGTATTTGAATTCTCTATGTTTGAAGAGGCTAATGCAGAAAAATGCCAAATCCTCTTGAAATCAGGTGTTTGGGCATTTGGATAGAGGGTACTGTAAAAATGTAAAATGGCATTATTGCCAATCAAGTTATCACATACATGTACTAAAAAGTAGATTTTCGCAGAGTTCAAATGTTCGGCATAATCAGACATCTCCTGGAGGTGAGATGGGCCAACTGGATTTTCAGCTTCATGCCCTGGCTGAATGAAGCATAGACAGCCTTATCAGGTACCTAATTGTTTTCTACCAACTATTGTCTTTGCAGAGTTTCTGTTATTTTTTTGTAGGTCTGCAGGGACATTTTTCACAGTGGCTTGCATAAGTTTGCAATATTTTTCATCTGAGGATGCAATCACAGCTGAGTGACTTTGGAAAGAATGGTTACTCACCTATCATCCTGCCTAACACAGTCATTCGACAGTATTTAAGTGCTGAAGGTGTTTAACCAGCCATACTGAAATCTGCTCTGGAGAGTGTGCTTTTCATGGGCACCCCGAGGACCTGGGGCTAGCAGGATCACTGTGTTGGCTTCTGTAATGTGCCAGTTTTAATGGAAAAATGTTTTACAGGGAAAGATGTGGCACAGAGAAGTCTCATTATTAAACGTAGCTCTCTGAGCTATCCCTTGCTGGTGTGGCTCATCAGATTGCATTAGCTACTTCTACAGAAGAAAAGGAATCAATACATATGTAAATTTGACTCTGGTTTAAAAAGCTATTTTTAGTTTTACTGTTACCATGTTAAAAGACATTGTAAACTGCCATAGACCTATTTCCTACTGGCTGGCTTAACTCTGTCACTGGAGTAAATGGAGCATGAGGTTTGCCGGAAGATCAGTAGAATAAAACTAGGGCTAGTGTTAATCATTTACAAAAGATGGTGTTCCATTTTGAGGAGGCTTCTAAAGATGAAGCTCATTTGAGAGTTTTCCTGAACACTGGAAACCACGTAGATCGTTTAAACATTTATTATGGATTACCCATCACAGATAAAACATACTTAGGTCTTTAGATTAGGCAATAAGCATTGTCATTAACACTAGGATTTGTCTAATTTAAGAAACTTGAGTCAGTTATCTGAGGCTGTGAGGTCCATTAGCAAGGTTTTCTCCATCCGTAGAAAATTTTAGAGATCGACTACAATTATACTTTGTAGTTTTCCACTCTTGATGATAAAACCAGATTCAAAATGTTCACAAGGTCTGAAATTATACACAAAAATGGCCATGCAAATAGAATTTTCACTAAGTAGCAGTCTGTGAAGTTGCTTACATTTGAGTATATCAATAAAATCAAAAAGCGGGTGTTTTTCTTCATTCTCTCCTTTGTACAATGTATCTGTATTTGTTTCCCTTGAAAAGAGTTGGCACTGGAAAGAATAATGATTGAAATCCCAAAGCTGATAGAATTTGACCCTACTAAGGCTAGTGAAGTTTGGCTTAATACAGCCATGGAGTTAGATCCATGAAGTGCTCAGGACAGCTGCTCAATAGACGTAGCTCCAGTTGCCTCAGGAGACAATGTGTGTGTGCGCGTGAATGTACCAAGGGAGAAGCATGCACCAATGATGGTAGCTGTGTGAACTGCTTTTGGGTAACCCCAAAAGATGTTAATTGCTCATAGAGATAGCATCTCCTCGATTAAAATTTGCTAACCTTGGCATAAAATATGGAAACCTGGCAAACCCCAAAAGCATGAGAGGAATCTTGGACTTGTTTGCTAACAGATGCCTGAGGGGGATCAGGAAGACCACGTGGACAGGCAATAAGGTTTTAAACCGTTTAGGAGATAAACAGGCAGTAAGGGAAGGCAGAGGTGATACAGAACAGAGAACTGCTCTGCAGTCAGTGTAGAGAAGCAAAGGATGCCCTGGTTAGGTGACTGGGGTAACAGAGCAATAGTCCTAATTTATAAAGGAACCTCAGCATCTGATCCAGACCCAATCCAACAAAAAACTTACCCAGCAGTTCAGTGGAGTGTGACGTATTATTAAAACTCGAAGTATTTTGTAGAATCAAGGTCTCAGTGAAGAAATTTGTGTGTGTAAAATACAGAGAGAAGATCAATAGGGAGAGTTATTAAAAATTATGAATAGAGAATATTGTGCATTTTAAATTCATTATTAGAGAGCCACAATGGACTTTTGGATTGTTTATGCTGATGATCCTAAGTGTGACAGTGCTATCCTGTATCACGTAACTTTCCCTATACAGCATGCACCTTATCCGTGATTATGTTTCTGTAATTAAAATTATACTTGCTAGTTAACTGGTGCTTTATTTATATAGAAGAGTAAACAAATTGAGATCCTCCAGAATATTTGAGGATAATCTGTGGGGATTTTTACTCCCATCTGTAGCTTTCCTCATGGAATTTAGTTTTCATTCTGTAATCTAAGCATCACTTCAGGTCATTCAATATTATCTTATTAAACTGAACTTCCTTGACCGTTCCTGCATCAAGGTTTATAGGAATAAACCCATAAAACATCATGAGCTAAGCTATGCTTTGTAGGTTAAAGCAATGCAAATGCCACTTTTAGTCTACTGCTTAAGAGACTAACAGACATCCTATTTTATGCTTTTTTGTGTGTGTTTTTGCATTCAATCCCTAAGATACATTCGAGCATATTTAGATTCCTATTGTGAGCCCTGGCCATTTGCTAGCAAAGCATTGCTGGCGAGTGTGCTGTATATAGTCTCTGAAAGCACCTTGCCTGTGAAGGTGGAGCAAAACCCATGTTTAAACTGTTTCTGGCATTGTTCACTCACTAGATATGGATATTACTGAATATCTTCTATCAGTAAAGGGATGAACACTCTGAACAGTAATCTCTAAATACCTTGTTCTTAGCTCTACAAACCTGGAGACTTGCAAATTCAGAGATCTTTAATAAAGTACCTTCACTGGAACCAGAGGGAAAGAGAAATTATGCTGCGGACCCCCTAGTTCCATGCAATAACTGCTTGGTCACTTGGATATTTAACAGTGATTTACAAGCATTAATGAATCTGAGCCTCAATTACATCCTCAAGGGCCAGGAAGTATTATCAGTCCATTTCCCTTCCCTCCCCACACAATTTACAGATGGGGTAAAGGTAGCACAACAAGGAAAAGGCTGATGATTTCTCATCTGATGCTTTTACCACTGGGACATATTTCCTCTGCTCTCCCTTTCCCTATACCAAATGCCTGAAAATGACACTCCTTTTCTGAGTATATTTTGATGTATTGATGTAGAGTGTTTAGAAAAACATACTTTTTCATTTGAATTGATAATCTCCGAGCATTTGCTGAATATAGCATTTATTTTTCTTTCCAATCTTTTTTTTACTGCACTGCATGTCCAAATTTGTAACCTTCAGCTCTTATATGACTCCATTATGACTATAGCCAACGATTAATATGGGGTTAATAATTTTGTCTGATGGCAGTAAGAATGTAAGAGAGTGACTGTTGCTGTCTGTATCCCTATTAGCATTACATTTTGATTCGTTTGGAGACCAAATTATTGTGTGCTTCACCTACTCAGAAACAGCATTTCCATGAAAAAATATAGTAAGACTATTTTTTTAGGAACAATCTGTTTTCATCTGTAATTAACGTGTTCCCAATGCTGTTCGGCTACTTTGATCGGTGTATCACAAACTAGCCTATTATGCTCAAACATACTTGTGGGACATACAGTAATAGCTGCTTTTGAAACCATTAAGGATAACCTATGTAAATCACTGTGGATTTGAGTAGCTATCTAGCTTTGTCTAAACCATGCCAGGTTTCTGTAACAAGCTGATGAGCTATCACTGGGTAAAAAATGTATCCTTGATTCACACCTCTCTCGTGTAAATCCTGTTCCAATTTTAAAAGCACCTTGCTATAACAGTGTTGGACAGAGGAATTCTTGAGGCTAAGTGACATTTACAGCCTATGATACTAGTGTAGCTGCACTGTGTATCCATGAACATTTGGCATTTAAGAAAATCTGCTCATCCTTGCATTGCCTGTTAAACACTCAGTCTATTAGCAAAAAGAAAAAATCTTCCTCTTTGCATTTGAATTTTTAATGTGCAAAAATGGGTCAGTCTGACCAGAGTAAAATGAAATCAGCCCCCAAACAACCCCAAGCTGCTCTACACCTGGAAAGAAAAGGTGGGTTAAAAGATTTTCTTTTTTTTCTTTTTTTTCTTTCTTTCTTTTTTTTTTTTTTTTTGGTCCACAGGCTAAGGCTGGAATAGCTTGCAGTCTTTAGCATGCACAGCTGTATGATCCCAGGGCAGTTTTTTGGCTTCATGTGAATTTACACATCTGTCAGATCACTTGGAGATCCATAGGCAAAATTTAGCACTCGGGAACATTGTGTGGATTTGTGATGTTTCCTGTAGGACTTGGGAACCACAGAACAATGAATGGATTGCATTCTTACTGTCCTTACTCACAGGAACAAACTCTGCTCTCTGTCACTCCAGTGCCCATCTCGGCGTGCGTTCCAAGAAACAGGACAAAAGCGCTTCTGTCCACAGGTGATTTTAGTCTCCACTTCAGAACTGCATTCTTAATTTAAAACTGCTTGTGGACTTTCTCTGGTATATTCCAAATAGCAGTCCCCTGGTGCTCTTTGAATTAGTGTAAGAACTACAAGTTTATCTGACTTGTTTTTTATGGAGCATAAGTGGAGCATCAGACTATGATTACTGAATATTAATCCTGGGTTTTGTCCAGAGATCACGTTCCTTTTTTTTGTCTTTTACTTCCTATATTCCTTCAGTCATTTCCATTTCCTTTTTTCTTTCTTGTTTACTATGCTGTAGTTCTTCAGCTCCCTAATCTTTTGTCTTCTAAACTACAGGCATTTTCTGTATCTTCTAAAGGTGCTCTGCTTTGCATAGGACTGTTATTTTCTCTCCAGAGATCTACCCAGTGTGTCAATACTCTGTAGTGGGCTGAGTTGGAGACCTGAAACAACTCAGTTCTTTCTGGCTCTGCTACTGGCTTGCTAGGTGGCCTTTGGAAAGACAACTAATCTTTTCATGGCTTCCCTCTTTGTTTAAGGAGGGAATTACACTAATTAACTAGATTACACGGGCAGAGTAAGTGCTGAATATTCTTACATCTTTCCAGCCAAATGTTTTCATTTATTCACAATACAATATTTTACATTCTTATTTTCTGTAACTTGCATCTTAGATTGTTGCCGTGTATTTTAATGCATAATGCATTTTAGGATGCAGTTTATATGTTCTACTATGTAAAATATGGTTGTATTGTTCATCTGACAAATCATTTGGCATCTTATTAAATTCACAGTTCTGGGACAAGCAAAATGAATACAATTTTTCTTTAATTTTTATACAGTGAGTGAACACAGTAGAGCAGAAATTGGTTTTCATATTTGAGGAGTTGAGTTGCAGCATTTGGGGCTATGTCGTGCATGTTCATGGAGTGAGATGTAAGTCAGATGTGATTTTTTTTGATTGGGTTTTCAAGTAGGTTGTGCAGTGGCGTAGCTTGCGGTATAATTGGCACAGGTTCCATGCCTGGGGTTAAGTTGCTCAGTTTGGTTCAATTGGTAATTAATAAAAGCAATGGCCAATTTGACTTTATACCATGTGTCTGTCTGTGTGCAGCCTGGCACACGCAAATCCTGTTGCTGCTGAGCAAGATGGTCAGTGTATTTTTTGACATGAACATTATTCTGGGAACTTGGAAGTATTTGAAGTTTCAGTGAAGAGGAAGAAGCCTGCTGTCCCTGCGTATAGGTTTAAAATGTTAGCTAATCATGATTTTCAAAATGTTTTTAAAGGCTGATCCAGATGTACCTCCTGGAGCTTACTGATTTTTAGAAGACAAGTCCATGAGAGTTTCAGGGCAGGATCCCAAAAGTTGTGTTGTCTTGTACACACAGAGGAGTCCACCAACATCTTGGTGCAGGCTTCCCCCCAGCCTCCAAAGAGGAACATCTGCTCCTTAGCATGCTGCTCATTTATGTGGCAGGACTCCAGTTGCTCTTCCAGTGCAAAACTCGCTAATAGTAGCACTGGTGTCTGAGTGCCGAAACAAACCCAGTGGCTTGCGTGTGCTTTTGTGTGCCATGAGTTATTTCTACTGTGTGCTTATTTATAATAATGGCATTCATTATTATGAGAGAGCCTTTTTGCTTAGGAATCATCACAGTACAGGCTGTAAATGCATCCTGACAATAGTTTGCATTTGTATATTATGGACTCATAATATGTATTTATTTGTGTGTGTAAAACTGTAATACCAAATGCATAGTAAAAAAAAAAAAATCCTTAGGAAATCGCATGAACAGTAGTTCCATTTAAAATATCATATCTTGGCCAATTTTGTTATGTCCAAATATCCTAGTCACATTGTAGACTAACAGCCTGCCAAATTTCACTTAAAAGCACAGCCAATTTTTAAGTTACAGAAGCACAAAGAGCAATGGAATGTTCTTTTTTAGGACTCCTTTAACTTAAACAAAAATTATAAGGTTTTTATTGTTTTGCTTAAATCCAAGGGAAAAAATATTTGCTGCAATTCAGCCTGGATCACACTACAGAATTTAGCATTTGGCTCTCTATAGAACCAGAGTATACTACTTAAAATATGGTGATTTGCTTGTTAGAAGTTCAAAGCCCATGTAAAAGTATATCCATTAGTAAATATGAGTCAGTTGGATGATTTTTTATTAATAGTAGCTAATTATTTTCTTTTTCTTTTTCTTTTTTTTTTCCTTTTTCCTCTTGCAAAGCAGAGTAGTTCTCCTGTTGGGCTATTAGCTAGAGATATTTCTCGTCCGACTGCTGTTCTGAATTGCTGTCCTTACAGATACTTTATCTTACTCTTTTGAGATTGTAACAGGACATGCTGTTTCACTCACAATGCAGTAAAAAAAAAAAGTTTAAAATAATGTAAAGTAAAAAATGCCAACAGATTTTTGCCCTTATTAATGGTAGCCAAAAACTACTATTAAAATGTCTGAAAGAAAATATTAATCATATATTGGTATAACCACAAATGTTTGCATGAAAGAATTGTTAGTTATATGACCAAGGTTTCACTATCAAGAAAAAAAAAGGATCATCTTTTAAGATTTCTCATCTACATGCTTAAAATCATTTTCCACTGGCATCAAAGGAGCAAATGCATGGTTTCATTAGAATAATTATAGAAAAAAGGAGAAAAATGGAGTCCGTGTGTTAGAACCTCAATTTTAGCTTCTTATTGTGACTGCTGGGGGGGGGGGAACGACAGTTAATTGGAACAGCAAAAGAGAGTGCTAAGAAAATGTGCTGTGTGATAAAGGTGGCAGAACTTGTAAAAGATTGAAATTGAATAAGTTATAGCTATGGATATACGATAGCTTAAAAAAAAAAAAAAAGCTCAGAAATTCCCAGTCACTTGGTTAGAATATTTCCGAAGGTTACAGTTGTGGAATAGTATTTATTTATCCTACATAGCTAGTTAGCTGCTTGCTTTCTCTCTTTCTTCTCTCTCTGCAGCCCTGCACTTCAGTGTGTGTTATTTATTCCGCGTGCAGCTTTTAGCCTGCATAGCCAATCAGGGAGGCTGTAAAGGCCTAGGACCAGGCTTGGTGCTGAGCTCCAAATGTGATTCCAGTCCTGACAGGGGGATTATAGGAAACAGATGACTTACGCTTCTAATTTGTGGCCTTAAATTGCAAACAGAATTTCAGGAGTCGAGCAGAGTAATAAATGGCAATAGAGAAAGCCACACACAGCCAAATCAGTATGTGGTGGTTGTAGGTTAAACTAAATAGGAAGAGACAGGTTATGATGGTTTAGTGTATTACAGAGAAGAAAGTCTTAAATTACTAGTGCTGAGAGGTATTGCACTATGGCAGACAGTATTGCATTGTGTAGTCTACAGATATCACAAGCAGAACAATAAAAAAGCAGGTTTAGCATAAAACCTGTTGCTGGACAAATCTTTTTTCCCTTAGAAATGGAAGCTGTGTTTTATGTTTGTTTTGACCTTAACTATATGCTTGCCCCTTAACATCTGTTTTCTACTGTTGCAGTTTTTCACACCAAATTAACTGTCAGGGGTTCAGATAAAGTAAGTTAAAAATACTTCCAAATTATTTTTTGTTGACTTTCAGGACTAGAAGAGTGTCCTGTTACTCTTCCTGTCTTGGATTGCAGTACTTATATCTTACAGGCATAAAATATAGTCCATTAAACATTTTCAAATGAATAAAAATTAGAACGGCAGATTGTAAACTTTTTTTCCCCTATTTTTGCTTATGGCAGCTCTTTGAGCCACTGCTTTTTGTGTAATTGGTGTAATGGCATCAGAGTACATTTTGGAGAAGGTTTTTGAGCTTTCACACTGAATCTGCTGACCTCTTTTGTTATCATTTGTAGCTTCTGGTTCTGAAAAGCTTTGGCGTGTTTATTTAATGATTTGTATCAAAAGCTTGTTCCACAGTGTTAATTGGTGCATGTTCCATATAAGCCTTAAATTATAAAGATATATTCTTAGAATCTAGAGTGGTCTCAGATCTGACATGCTGACTGACTAACGTGATCTTTTTCTTCATCTCAGTACTCTTGCAACACAAGAAGGAAGGAGTGAAGAAGAACATGCTTAAAGGTCTTGAGGAGTAGCTAGTACCACATAGGCATATGCCAATTGTTAGTACTTCTTAAGCCTCTTAATTTGAAGATGTATTTTAGAGATGAAACAACTCTTTTCTGAACAGTGTGTGATCTCTGGAGTCTCTGGAAGCAGTTAAAAAAAATTCCCTTTACATTCGGTGTATTATTCTGTAATTCGGTGGTATTATTCTACCACCCAGATAATACTGCTCTAAAATGACAACTGGCAAGACCTACAAATAGCATTAACTCAAAGATTTAAAATAAGAGATGAAATAAACCTTTGGCTCACTGTTACCTTGAATTGCCATGCTGTTGAGGGTGTGTTAACCTGGGCAACCTGTAGGCCCTGTACTGATAACTTCCCATCAGAGAAACCCTTAGTGTTTTGAACCATTGTATTAGGGGACAGCATAGACATTTTATTCCAGGCAGCAGAGCCTGCTTGCATTTGAATGAACATAACTGTTATTATTGCAAAATGATTATTGTTTTAAGCAGGTCTTTTGATTATCATTGAAAATGACTGGCTAAATACATTTTGATTAATCACTTGCAAAAATTATGCTTGTTAGAGCTGTTTTATATTCTCTGCACTGTGTTCTCACTGTAGGTTATAGCTATTTCTTTATAGCTGAAGAATTTTTTCCCTTTAAGTCACCTGGTGAGAAAGGAAAACAAATCTTAGTTGAAAGCTTTTGTCTGCAGTACAGACTCCTCTTTTCATCCCTATGTTCTTTAAAAAAATGCTCAATTACTGTCTGTGCCATAGAGGGAAGAATGGGGCCTACATAGGACCTGAACCTTTTCAGACAGGAGATGGCTTTTGTTTTTGCACCCCATCAACACTGCTCACCTAATTAAATCTGATATCTCTGGCTGAAGCAAAATGATTTGTTAATAGTTCTTTGGGAATTTACTTAATGAGTTTAGATGTCTTTTGTATGGTACATGTGGGGGTATTTTGCAAATGGAGCTGAAAAGAAAAATGGGGCAAAGAGAGAAGAGAAAGAGCACCAAACCAATGATGATGGGGCTGTGTGAGCAAGGTGTAGATTGAAGATGGATACTGGTGGGCTGCAATCATTCATTAGTCAGGAACACACAGCAGATCTGAACTGGAAAAGCCTTCCCTGTCAAATATAGCCAGGGACATCTGTCAGGGACTCAGATATTACACCTTGATCAGACCAAGACAGTGACACTATTTTCTTTAACAAACACCAGCAGCCTTTCTTTCTCCTTTATTTTAACATTTCTCAGGGGTTGGATTCCCTTTCTTCTCCTGCTCTGCAGAGAGTAAAAGGAGCTTGTTAACTTGCTTAGATATTTTGACTGCTGATGCACTTTGGCCACTTGCCTGTGGTAACAGTGTCAAAGCATTACTTGGGATAATTGCTATATTTGCAGTCTGAAGAGTGCTCTGACTTAGTGTTCAAGCTGCTGAATAAAAAAGAAATTGTCATTTTGGAAAAAATCTATGAATTACCCTCCCAGTTAAAAAAACGCACAATTTTCAAAATGCCTTTTTCCTCTATATTCAAGCGTAATGTTATTCAGATAATTAACATTTTAATATATTGCTTAAAATATAAGATTGCAGCTTAAAAGGCTTTGGTTTCAGCAGGGTATTGTTTTGTTTTTATTTTTAGCTTTGGGGATTAACCACTATGGGGCTCTATTTCTTCATTCTGTGTATACCCAAAAATACCCACCGATCCATAAAAACACTGTGCACTTCTAGCTTTGGATTTTCAAAGGATGCAGGATCAAGGCCATAGGTTTTGCAAGGTTTACTGGTCTTTCTAGTTTCACGCTTTGAACTAGTATTGTAAAATATCAATGTTCTCATAATTATGAAATAACTGGGATATTAAAAATATTAGTTATATTGTCAATTGTGTCTCAAGTCATACTGCATATGAATAGCATGTGACAATTTTTTGATAGTCTTTCATTCAGTAAAGACGTGAATAATTTATACATGCTCTTATGACATCCATTTTCCAAGTGGAAATTGAGACTATAATAGAATTTAATTGTGTGAATATGCTCTAAGAAATGGCATTTAAAAACTATATTTGCTATGTGCCTTTCCTTTCTGACATGTTTGTGTGTCCCATTTACTGTATGATTTTTTTCTTTGAAAAGTTAGGGCAGATACCATAAATAAGATTTGGTCTAGGAAAAGTCCGTATTTCTTGCCAAATCACTGAACGCCCTAAGCTTCTTCTGGTCAACACTTTGCAGGAGCACCTCACAGAATCACATTCAGTAGCAGCAAGGAGCTGGAGTCAGACGAGAATACAGTCTGTAGAGTCAAATCAGCACTACCAGCACCTTGTCAGGGGGAATAAAGAAACAGCTGCTCCAAGCAAACAAATTCTTCTTGCAGCCCCTTGTTTACAGGTCTGGACAAAAGCTCTAAAATGTTGTGAAATAAACTAAAGGGAAGGCTCTCTACCAGTCTATCTCATGTTTCAAGTCTTGGTCTTGTGTATATTCACACATTCAATTTTGCACTGGATCTACAAAAAGTATTTTTTCTTCCAGCTGAATACCAGGACCTAGCCAGTGTGTAGTAGGCTAAATCTCTATCTAGAAATTCATCATTTTATATGATCTAAAGGTCTGGTCCAATAGGAGGCTGTGCACAAGGAAAGACTGAATATTAGAATGAACCTCTCCAATGCTCATCCCCAAACCTGAGCTAATCAGTCTAAGAATTATCAGAATTAGCAGTCCTGCTGGTGTTTCTTCCTTACCTACATTAGGGGCCAATCCCCTTGCATCTGGCTCCTGTCATTTTATGGTATACTGAAAAACAGTCCTTGATTTCATCAAAATTACATAGGTTGGAAGCCAGGACAGCATTTGGCCCCAGGAAATCTTGTGAGGAAGCACCTAGTAAAATTACGGATCCTGCGTTTTTATATTGCTTGTAGGCTTCAGTGCTCTCCTGTTTTAATTCAAAGTGAAACATACTTTGTTCTACTGCCTCCAGATACCTTGTGTGGATGGCTGATGCAGTGTGATGTGCATTTTACCTGGCATTTGGGAGTATTTACTTAACATAGACATGATTACTTCTCTTATGGTGTTAATTCTGAAAAATGCTGAGCTCTTTCAAAAAGTGCTGATTGCTCTACCTACAGGCAAAGTGGCAAAAGTGGGAAGTATCCTGTATGGTGCAGGGTTCCAGCTTCGATGACTTGAGGGCAATGTTGGGTAGGGTTTAACGCACATGACAAATTTGCAGCTAACAAAATTGTTTAGTGCCAGATTTGGCTCTTAGTTATGTGGATTTAAATTTAGAACAATTCCGGAGATGTCATTAGTTACTGGAAATTTCAAAGTATGTAGTTAGATCAGAATATGTCAGCCTGTGTTTTGGGACATATTCAGCTCAGTGAGGGGAAACCCTGTCCATTTAACTCCTCCCAGAGCAAAATTCCCGTTATGTTTTTGGAAGAGCGTTGTTTTCCAATTGGCTGCGCTGTACGTTTTCAAACTGCTTTTGAATAATAATAAAAAAAGAACAAAAAGCCCACCCCCAAAAAAGGAATTCCAGAAGTTAAATAGTATGAAAGAAAAGCTCCTTTCTGTAGGGTAGGATCACCAGGGCTGGCATAAGCCCCTTGCCATATTATACATATTTGAAACGTGAGAGCTATTGTTTTGAAGCTTTACTGTGTTATTGTCCTGCTTGTCTGAGTAAGAAGCGTATATCTCTGGTGGATGGAGGTTAGCTAAGTAAGTCATGCATAGATGGAATTTATTAAGTTTGCATGGTAGTGACAGCTGTGAGTGGGAACAGTAACTCTGAACGTGCCAAGGACTGCGAAAGAGAAGGAATTTTCGTATGCGTCTTAAAGGAAAACTGCAGTGTAATTGTGAAAGCTCTGCTAATCACTCCATCTTATTACGAAGGGAGAAAGTCACTGAAATGATTTTTAAAGTGTAATAATCTGACAGGAAGCTGTCTTTGGACAATCTCACGAGGCAGATTAGGACAGAGAAAAGTCAGGTTCCATTAAGGACCACTGAAAATCAGACAATTTAATACAAATCCACTTAAATAGAGCTATAAATATACATCAATGTAATGTAGCAACTGGTTAAGTTATCTGTTAAATTGGCTAGAAATGTTTTTTAAACATAGAATTTACCCCCAAACCGCTTTCCAGCTATGTGATTTCTCAGTAGCTTCTTGAGGAAAGGCATTTCCTTCTGCGTTCCCGCTCTGCCTCCCGAGAGGAAGTTCACCTTCGCTGTTGTATCATGAAAATGGCAGCTGTCGCTTAGAGAAAGAGGAACTCCAGTTGCTGGGGCTGGTCCTGCTAGCCTGGCGCCGGTGGGGAACATGCCGCCCGTGACAGCATCCCGCAGCGGGAGCCCGCAGGGTGGTCTCCCCCAGCCTGACAGCCCGGGAACAGCGGACCTGGACACCAGGTAAGACGGAAATTATTATTAATAGCTGACTCGGATTTTGCCCGCTCCTTAAAGGCCCTCTATGGGCGTTTTGGAGGTTTGCAAACGGCCTGTGTTGGGCGCCCTGTGCAGGGACAGTGCCGTGCTTCGGGGCAGGCACTCGGGATTTACGCTGGAGTAAAGAAGAGCTTTGTGGCCGCGCGGCTTCACAACAGAGAGCCAAGCATCTGGCACAGGTAAAACACCAGGTAATTTCTCCTGCCTCCCAAAGAAGTGGCTAGTGGTTATGCTCCAAAATTACCTAAATGCTTTTTGCCCATGGAAAATGGGCCTTTGAAGCCTGAAACACTCCTGTGGCTACTGCCAGGGTCACCAAAACCAAAAGTGGATGCCTTGTGCCCGATCTCTTGCTGCCTTTGGTGCCCTTTGTCTTCTTGGCCTAACCTTGCTACAACCTTGATCCCATCTGTGTTCTTTATCTTATAAAACATGCTATAGAATGGCCCCAGTCACAGAGGTTTTCATTTGATACAGGTAAAAGACTGACTGGAAGAATAAGATACTTGCTCTGTTTTTAATAGGGCTTTTTTTTTTCTTTTGTATGCTAATTTTTTAAAAATAGTCCCATCTTCATAGCTCTCGGCACCATCCATTTCAGGAAGAGTTAATTCTAATTTTAGAGAGCTCTTTAGGTGGCATCTTTTAATTTTCACCTTTTCCGGGGCTTTTGTTGCAGCCTAAGAATTAGCTTACAGTAGGTTAAATCCATGTTCCTAATGAAGCACTTCTTGCTCTCTGTTTTTTTGTTGTTAAGACCACATAGGATATGTTCTGTTGATGTGTAGGGAGTTATGATTAGATGAGAATTTACCTCTGAGGAAGCTCAGATTATCACACATAAAGCATCAGAAATAGAAAAATGATGTGCACAACCATGAAAAAACAATGGATCTTATCTTCAGTTTTTTTCCTAATCACCCTCCAGCATCACTACAGCAGTTAGGTTGCCTCAGGGCTTGCTAGGATTTATAGTTTATTATAACATTGATAAGAGCAGCTGAGCGAACAGTGAACAGGATGTTCAGTAAATATTACTTTGAATTCATGACAGAATTTTGATTCGATGTGTTCACAATTCTCTTGTATTTACACAGTTCACTGCAAAATTGCACTGCATTGACTAGTTTGACAAATTATGTGGGTTTTTTTTTTCTGAGTAGATGACTGAACTAACAGATGCAGCTTAAACAGCTCTTATTGTAACTGAGAATACAATTTAGGTTTATGTTGTCTGTCATAACTTACATATTTCAGGTAATAAGTTACACAAATTTTATCTTTTGTAGTTTTGACTTTGAGTTTTGAATAATATCCAACTTAATAGTGTGATGTAGAAATTAGTGAACAAGTTGGAATAGCAAATCATTGATTTTGTGATCTGTTGGTGAATCATTTAGATAAAACTTTTCACTGTGAATTTTTCTCTTGTCTTATATTTTAACACAAATACTTGATTCCACATCTTTCAGGGATGACCCTTAGGAGCTTTTCTTTGATTTGAAGGGGAGCAAAATGAACCCCCAGAAGGGAAGCCTAGTGACGAGTGGGAATACCAGCACTGCCTTAATGCTGCCTAATGGATGTCACCTCGGCAGATTTATGAATTCCGTTGCACTTAAATAATGGAGCAGAAGTGATGCAGTACCCTTCACCTCTCTTTCTCTGTTTCTAGCCTGTACTGAGGTAGGACAGTACGTTTGTGCTGAGGCAGGAAAGTACATTCTTGTAAGGAGCTGGAGTCCAAATTCACTATTAAAGATTCTGGTTTGGTATTTATATGTTTCCTTAGACATTATCAGAGTTAAGAAATCCTTATTTAGAAGGTTTTAAAAAAGGATATGAAGTAACACAAAAACTAAAATAAAACTTTAATAGCGTGTAATTTGTTTTAAGTGATAGAGTCTGAAACCCACTATAAATCCCATTATGAAATGAAAGACTGAAATAGACTGACTATAAAAATATCACGTTACCTGCAATGAGTGCATTGTTTTCCAGTGTCCGTCTGTTAGCAAAAGAGCAGCTCACACCAAGCCTGACATACCAGGCCTGACATCCGTAGCGAACATCTGCAGTTAAACGAACCACATGCCAGAGTAGTTCTTGCGATTCCTCATGGCCCTACTGAGGATTATCAGAGGTCCCTTGTCTTTCTCTCCTTGCCTTACTGCAGACCAGGTCAGCGGCCTGTGGACTTGTTCTGTCCAGGCCATGTCTCCCGACCAGTTCCTGATCCCTAACTCTGGGGTGTATCCATGCTAAATGGGTGGCAGGGTTGGGCATCAAGTCCCCATTGCAAAGAAAGCTTCATTGCCTTCCTGTGAGGCTTTTTTGGAAGATGATAAAGAGATTTTTTTTTTAATGTAGGAAAAAAAGCCATCTTGCTGGATGACTTGGAAAAAAGTGCAAACATTCTACCCATTTTAACAGAGGACAGGATTTTCTTCCAAAAGTTTCCAGAATGAGAACGTCTATTGGTGCTGTGAACCAAAGGAAGAAGTGGAAAAAAACAGCTCATGCTTCTCAAAGTTAAATCACTTATCCATGTTTTACCAGCCTTTATCAGAGTTTGTACACTTGCTCCAATTAAATTATTTTTTCTTCAGGGGAGCTTGTAAGGCACTTACATAAATTCTGTTAATTTCTGAGTAATGCAGTCCTGACAATCACTTAAGACAATATAGTTGATACTGCTGTCAGGGAAGACTCTTTTTCAAAGGAATGTTTTTACAGAATATCACTGTGACACTTTGCTTAGATGGATGTCTTTAGCAGAATTTGATTAATGTAATGTAATAAAAGAGATGCACACTAAAGTGTCTGTACATGTCTTGTTAAGTATGTTTGATTCATTATATGTAGTTCTCCTCACTTCTTTTCTCTTTCCTCAGTTCATTTTTTATCATTTCAATAATATATCTATAAATATGAAAAAGTTGGCACTTTCTTTGACATATATGGCTATTAATTCATAACTCTAAAAAATTGTATCTTTCAACTTGTCACTTTAAAGCTTGTACAGTTTATTACAGTAAGTAACCTGTGTTGGAAATTAGATTTTGAACTTTAGCAAGGAGATAAATAAGCTTGTGGACATAGAAGTTATGGAGAAGATACCTAGATATAGTGCTAAAATAAAATCGCATGAAAAGATCACTTACTTGAAGATGATAATTTCAGAGCTCCCTGAGGATCGCATTAAGATTGCATATTGGAAATGGGCTTCAACTTGAATTCCAATAACTTTAATTCCTAGAAATGGTATTATTTCTGTTAATCCTTTTTCTTGGTTCTGTGTGTTTGTCTCATTCTATAGGCCTGTAATACATGTTAGGAGAACATGATAACACTAAATATATGAAATTACTTTAGAAAGACTCCTAAAAATCTGTCTAGGCTAACCTTCATGTCTATCCCTTTACAGCATCAATCAGTTTGGGGAAAGGAAAAGCTAGGAAAATGTATCTTTGTGAATCAGTTTATGACAACGTTTAAAGTTAACTGTGTTGGCTGTTTCCTACTTGGCCAACTAGGTCATGGGGAAAGAGGGATGGTCCTAAATATGTTTGTGTCATGATTCAATTTTTTGTTGTTCTTTTGCTTTGCTTTGTTTTAATATTACAATAACTATTCTGATTATTTCCTAGTTAGGACATACTGGACTTTAAGACTTTTTACAGTACACGTCTAACAGGTTCCCAGGCCCAGGCTGATCTTTGTCCACGTCAGGGCTAGGATTGCAGGGATTATTTGGGATGAGGTTTCTAAGACTGAGATGTCTTACTTCTGGTGAATGCTTCATTTGCAGGACTCATTTGGATTTAGGAACATTTATTAAGCTAGTTAGATAGAGTGGGAGCTCCTGGCAGGATGTAGCCAGTCATGTATCCCAGCATGGATTCATCCAAGTGTTTCAGCGTGAAGGATTTATAGTAGCAAAGCCTAGGTGGGCAGGCACCTGAAGCCATGAGGAGGGAGGGGACATAAGGAAGAACACAATCATTCTGTGGAATTATTTCAATCCTTGCTCCTTGCAAGGATTCTTGTTGTAGGATTATGTCAGTACTGCAGGATATTGGGTGCTGATAACTTGAACTCAGCATGCACAGAGAGCGAGGAGTTTGTACACAAGAAATCCAGCACGCAGACCACATTAAAAACAGCGTGGGGGAAGTGTGTGCTCTAAGGCACAGCGATGGAGGGAAGGTGGGTTTTTCGGCAAAAGAAAACAAGGAAGTCAAGGTTGCCCAGGAGTGATCGAAAACCACACAATGTAACTGTTGTACAGGTTTACAAATCAGAAAGTGCCTGAGGATTACACAGCAAGCAGAGTAGATGCAGTGGGTAAAGATGTGTGAAATCAAAGCTCCCAAGTGAGGACAGATGGACTAGCCACAGGAAATGGAAGGCGAGAAAGGTGGAGGCACAACATAAGACATGCAGCTTTATATGTGACATATGTACGTTTTGCTGTGCAATCTATTGTATTTTCTGTTATAGCATAGCAGGAGCTTTATCATTAATGTTCTATGCATGGTTTCTGTTAGAGCAGGCCGTGTGGGTTTGATAACTTGTAGCCCGAGAATGCCATTGTATTTATTAATCAAGTATACATAGTAAACAGGATCAAAAAGAGACAGAAGGGTTCACTTTCAAGAAACATTAGAGCTTCACAGTGTTTTCCAAAGCTTTGAGGCTCCCTGAAAGCCACAACTAATTGCCACAGGTCTATAGGCACCACTGTAAAGGGATCAGAGTTTTCACAAAACAGAGGTAGAGTCCTAGAACAAAGAAAGGACCAGTTGTATATATGAGCAGTGATAACATAAGTAAAGTGGAAAAAAGTAGAAGAAAAGATTAAAAAGTAAAAAGAACATTAGGCACCACCCCACTGGGAGATGCTGGCCAATAAATTGTGAAGATTTATTAGCACAGCTTTCACTGCAGTACTTGCACTAAAATTGTGATGCCCAAGAGCTGAGATAGTTACATTAAAGCAGGCTTTCATGGTGCAGTTGTATCTTCAGATGTTAAAACTCCTTGTTCCTATGCAGGAACAGTCCTTGCAGAGTGATCCTGTAAGACAGGTATAGCTTGTAAGTGATCTCTGTTTGCTCATATTTTTTTTTAAAGCATTTGTTAATCAGACAAGTAAGTAAATCCAGTATACTTTTCACCTCTGACAAACCATTAACTCAGGAGAGTCAAGTCAGCTATATTGATTCTTGTCAACATGCACAATTGTCTTTGGAGAATTATTTATTTTATAAAACCACGTTGTCAGATCTTTACAGTAGAAGGAAAAGGGAGAAAAAACACATTTTGAATAAAAGTGAATAAAACTTCTAGGAATCAAGAGCTCTTGCTGTGATAATCTGTAACATCACAATCAGAATCACAGAATCTGTTCACAGATCAGAATCCCAAACTAACATGTGAGACTGAGAAGCTGGGATAGGCATCTCTGTGATGCTTGTGTGGCAGGAAAGTGGACCACTGCAATAAGAAGAAACTTCATGGAATTGCTTCCCTTACTATGAACATGTTTCATCTTCAAGCTTTTTAGTAGATGACAACTAACATAGTTTCTCTGGGCTATATTCACAAGGAAAATTTAATTCAAACTGCACTCCTGCCCCCTCTGTTTTCCCCTGGTTTCAGTTCCTAGATGTCTGTGTTTCTAACCCTGACTACACGTAGAGATGCCTTTTAAAGCCTGATGCTAGCAGACAGTTTAGTGCCTGGTTCATGGCTAAACCTAATGTGATTCACCAATACTTTGTTCCACACCTTACCCATCTGCGAGGCTCAAATCTCCTATGGTGCTGTGAGCAGGCTTAACTGTACACAAGGGCAAGCAAACATTGCAGATGGAGTATCTGGTACAAGAAAAGTTCAGTTTTGAATACTGCTTTTTACTGTCTTGCAGTGATGATGTGAATTCCAATATCCAACATCCAGGAAAATGACATTACCTCTAAACATATTAAGATATCTCCAAACCCCTTACAAGTCTTTCACTTTAATGTAAGTGCTTGTGTAAGTGCAGAGGCATATTTGGGGACTTTGGCCTCCTCAGGAAGTGCTTCCCCTGCTAGCCATTCTTATTCTCTTTTAAAATCAGCTAATCTGAGCAGTTATGATACAGAGGAACTTCATCACCTCCAGAAACAGAAGGAACCCTACATCAGAGCACCTTACATCACACTGATTAGGGAGGTACTACCATCTTTCTACCACAAATTACACAGTGGACTAAGACAACTCCCCCACATCTAAGTAAGCTTTTTCACCAGGCAAAGGTATACCTGACTACTGTGAAAAAAAAATAGATGATTAACATGTCTGCTGCCCCTAGGAGAGAGATCATTATTGCCAGCCTCAGTAGACATACACGCTTGTCTCACACTTCTTACTTGCCTATTTAGGTGGCTTGGCTTAGCTTGTTGACTTTTATGAATCTCCCTTCTATACATCCAACTGTGGACAGCCCAGGAAAGCTCGGACATCAAAATCAGCATTGGGACCTCTCTTGGACAAAAGCATGCCTGCTTTCCCACGTTATCAGTCTAGATCAAAGATGCTAGTAGAAATAACGACTTTCTCCAGCCCAGAACCAAATAGGCTCCCAGAGAATCATAGAGGCAAAGCTCAACCCTCTTCCCTCCAATCTGATTCCTCCATGCCTCTTAACTGCACTGGCTCCCACCTGGTGTGTGGTGCTGGCACAGGTGAGAGAGATCCCTCTCCTACAGTTACTACTGCACCTGCAAGGCCTTGGGTTTTTCAGGTGCACTGCATTGCGCCTAATTGCTGGAAGGTGACTAGTAGAAGAACCGCTCTGTCCCCTTCTTTGGGTCAAGGAAGGAAGTTAAGGAGGAAAGAAGAAAGAATATGCTCACCTTTAAGGTAAAAGTAGCTACCTGATATGGTGGTAGTGGGAAGTTGGGGGTAATGTGTTAAGATAGCTTGTGATCTTTGCGTTTACAAACAGAATAATGAAACCGGATTTTTCTTTTTCTTCTCTCCCTGGAAAAGCTTTGGAGTGGCTGATCTTGTGGATGTTTAGTATTTGAGCCTTAATCTTGTTGTTTGCTTTGGTCTCTTCAAACAAGTCTCTTGAATAAAAACAAACAAATAAGGTCATCTTGGAGGAGTTAGTGCACTTGCTTGCATGCTCATATTAAGCATGTGCCTAACTGTGTTTTTAGATACTAGCCAAGATGCATTGAAAGCTGCTGTGAGTGGTTTCTGTGAGCAGAAATCTCTTCTTTCTGTATGTTCTGGGAGCGTAGACTCCTTCCCTGGCTGCTGTGAGCCTCCTGTTAGGGAGGTTCGTAAAATGGAAGGAACTACCTTATGCAAAGTTACTGTAGGTGTGGAGTCCTGGCACACAACTAGATGTGAAGAAATCACACCTAATTCTTAATGCTGTTTTAAAGCAAGCAATGAGACTCTCCCTCTGAGAGGCATTTATTCCCCTAGCAGAGTAAAAAGAGACAAGCATGGAAAATGCCTGTTTCCCGTTCACTCAAGCCCTATAAATGCAATGAGTCAGGTATTTTGCCTACATGCATTCAGCTCTAAGCTAATGGAAATACGCTCACACCAGACCAAACTGGAGAACGGGAGGGGGGGAAAGGGCTGAACAAAACCCCAAATACCCCAAAGCTTACTGACTGCTGATCCCGAAAGCTCGGGGTGCTGACCTGATGTTGGCTTGAAAGGGGATGTCCAGTTATGTCTTTCCAAGGCAGAGGAAGGGGAGGGGGGGAGGGAAGAGTCCTGCCTGTCGTAAACGCACAGGTTGCTGAGCACCAGGACAGTAAACGGTTTGAAAATGAGGAAGGGGTGTGTTGCAGGGTGTAAAACTTCTGGAAAGAAGGGTGTGCGTTGTGGTGAGAGCGCAAGAGGGTCAGGCAAGAAAACCGTAAACACCTCTCTGACTCGGCTGCTTCCTTCCCTGTTTCTTCTTCAGCGCTGACCTCTGGCCTCCCCTGTTATCTCCCAGCAATAAGAGAAGTGAGAATTAAAACGCGGCCGTGGTGTAATTAAGGGTGACATTCTCCCGGCTGCACCTGCCACCCGGGGCTTAAGCAAGTGGTGAGGAGACGGAGAGCTGCGGCGGGATGGAGAAACAGGTGGTTTGCGGCCACGTTAGCGCCGCCGTGGCCGAGCGTCCTGGGGGGCCTCGGGCGCCTGCAGGCTCGGAGAGCCCCTCGGGGCGGCGTGCGGCTTGCTTGTCGTAGCCTCGTGTCTGCCGCTCCGCGGCAAACACCTTTCCGCCCCTCGAAATGAGAATCTGTGGCTTATCGAATCTCGTTTTCTCTTTCCGCAAGGCAAAGCGCCTTTACTGTCTTGGAGTTGTGTGTGTTGTCTTAACTGCATGCTTGGGGGGGGGGAGGGAAGAAACAACAAACTTCTGGCTAATTGATTAGTAATTTAGTCTCTGGTGATATGCTTATTTAAGAAATCTGTCTGAGTTATATATGTCAAATGATTCACATGAAAACAACATCAAGTGAATCATATATAAAAATGACATAATTGCTATTAAACTTAGAAGCCATATGTGTGGCTAAGGAAACTACTTATTTGGCTTTAGCAACAATTTTATATTTCTGTCCAAAGCCATTTCTGCTCTTGTGAACAGAGAAGGCATGTTTTATGTATAGGAAAACAGCCCCTACATGTGTTATTCAGAGACCTGTTAATAGGTGGAAGTAGGTGCATATTCCAGCAATGCAGGAAAAGACAGGATCTTGATAATGATGGGAAGCTGAGACAGGGGTCTGTGCTGTTTTATTTTTATTTTTTTTTATCAGCAAGATTAAGCAGCAGTTCTTGCAATATGCACCATCTGAGATTTTATTGCTTTCTGTTATTTTTAGTGCTCAAAGAGAGATTAAATGAAATCCAGGATTATTTCGGACAGTGTTAAACTTTTTATTGCTCGTTTCTACCGTCGGGCTGACCCAATTGGAGGGGTCACTATGAAGTGTCGGTGCTTCTCTATGAATACCCAGGCAATTAAAATCTTCTAGCCATACATTATTTTATAGACAGGTTGAACATAGGCAACAGCAAAAGCAACTATAGCTAGTGATAAAGCTAGTCTTTTACTTGACACTAATTACTTGGTTCTGTAAAATTGCACAGTGTCTTGTGTGCAGAACTTCATATATGCAAACAATGTTTTTCTGTGTGGCTCAGCACCCACGTAGCCTTTAGGAGATCACAACTTGTGTCATTTTCTTTGGCGTTTTGGAAGCTTATTTTTATTTCCAAGATATCTCAAAGAGCTAAATGAAGTAAACCTAAACTATTAAATTTTGTACTTCTTTATCAGAAGACGATTAAAAAGAAGACTTTTTCTGAGCCTGTATTTCACTTAAATCTTTACGTTTTAAAAAGTTAGCTTAATACAGCTGACAGTGCTTGTTACTGATGGTTTTTTTTTTCAGTTTATTTCTCTTCAGAGTGTGGTGCCTCTTACATCGATCACAGTTTTAGACAATAGAGTAAAAAAAGGCTCAAGGTGGTAATGTTGATGAACAACTATTGTAGCCCTGTTTTTCAGTTAATTGGGGAGGAAATAAAAATTATGGTCTTGCTTCTGCAAGTTTTAGAGGTCTTGCTTGTCTGCAGAGTAAACTTTGGAGGTTCACCAGTATAACAGCCAGCTGGTGCAATTTGAACTGAAGACATCATCAGGTTCTCTTGATGAAAGCACCGTGTCAGGAGGCAGATGTTTGGCTTTGACAGGATGCTGGTGCCATCAACACTGGAGAATGGAGCATCTGTTATAGCTTAAGTGATATGAAGAAAGCACCTTAGTACGAAAATACTAAGAATACCAGAAATGGCATTGGCTGGTAAATAGACTTCTATAAGGCACACAGTAAAGACTATAGCAGTGACATGTCTATTTATAAGCTGAATTTGGCTGTTTGGAGTATCCAGACTGTCCCACGTTCTAGCTGCACACCTGCAGAAGTGTGCTCGAGTGCGTGCTGCTTCTGCTGCCCTGGTAGCACCAAGCGATGCAACGACGGGCGTACGGGTGTACGTACTGACTAGCTCTTCTCCTGCTGCGTCTGTCTAAGCGTGCTGTGATTTAGGAGGCATGAGCCTGGGCTGGAGTGGTTAGTGCAAACGTGCGTGTGAATAACCGCTCGTTCTGTAAACAGGCAGCGCCAACAGAGCCCGCTTTCCTGTGGCTATGAATCATTTGTCCTCTAATTGTCAATCCCACCCCAGACCCCTAAATCGTTCCCCTAGCCTGGGCCTGCTGCTGGCACCTTCCTTCCGCTCCATGTCCATCGTCTGGCGCAGCACGTGCGGGACCGGCCCGGCGCCTGGCTGCGGAGGCCTGCCTTGCATTTCCTTCTGGGGGGCTCCAGGACTATTTACCATCTCTTATTTTCAAACCTGTAGGCAAGTATTTAATGAGTTAAAATAATATTGTTTTTAGTTTTGCCAGTATTTTTTTTTGGGGGGGGAGGGAGGAGTGAAGGAGGGTAGAGGGGAGCTGTAAACCTGTTCTGTATTTCTTTTAGGAATTTGGCCTAAATGCAAGCTGAGAGCTCATTTTTGAAAATGTTATCTAGGAGATGCTGGTTGCTTGGCACTAAACTTGTCAGTAAACAAAAGGGGCTTTTGTTCCAAGAAAATAAATGCATCTGGTTTACCTAGTTATATATATATAAAAAAAAAGGGGGGGAGGGGCAGGCTAGGTAAGGAGAACTTTAGAAGTATTAATTTCCTTAGAAAATTCTTGCCTGTTTGAAACCTTCTAAATAGAAACATGCATGAATGGAGATTTGGTATCAGTGGTCATGAATCTGCTTGATTTTGGGAGTTCTTACTCATTTTTGTCTTAATTCAGGTTCAGAACTGAGTCATTCCTTCTGTTCTCCCTCCCTCAATGACTTTCCGTACCGCTTCATTTTTCCCAGACGCACATTACTAGAGCAAGGCTATGCTAACCACACTGCAAGCAGTGAAAACAGTTTGTGATCTTCTTGGGAAGGGGGAAATATATTCTGTATATGTTTCTGTGATGCATACTAGCAATCACGCTAATGGGCTATGCTTTAGGGAAGTTGCTTCGGGTGAGGTGTGGGAAAGACGGAGGCCATTAGTATCGCTGACTTTGCTGATAGTTACAGCTAAAGTTGAAATAACAAACGAATGTTTTGTAACCTTCACTTTGGTGCTTAGTTTAGCAACACAGAAAGCTGAACAGGGGCTGAAAGAAGCAGTGTATAGGAGCTGTTCTCTGTGCTTTATATTTTCACCTTGTTTGGTATTGACACAGCAAGGAATATAATGAGAGAGATGGAGAGGAAAAACGCGTTTCAGAAGAGGAAAGGGGCCCCATATAATGAAGAGTTCAACCGAAATAAGTGGGGGGAAAAATTTTTTTGCATGCCAGATTTCTTGCCACTTTCAAGCTAATCCTTTCAGTTCACTTCAATACAGTCACTGAAGTAGCTTAGAAAAAGAGAGGAAGAAGATCTTTGATATGCTAGATCAACCAAAAGTTAAAAAAATCTCTCTTTGTATATGCCATTTATAATGCAAATCTCGAGTTGGCATTTTAGGCTCACTTACTGCTGTAACTGAAGTACCTTGGAATACAAAGACTGGAGAAAGAGGGAGATCCCAAATGACACAGAGTCTTTGGTTCAATAATAAAAAAAAAATATTAAATTTTCTCATTTCTATAAATGTCTTTTACTTTCTCAGTGTGTGCACGTGAGACAAAAGGGGAATGCTACTGTAGAGAGGCCGAAGTTATTGGTCCAGTTCTTCTGTGGCTTTGAATTCAGTTTGGCCAGTGTGGCCTGGACGAGGATCTGACCGAGGCAGGGGTATCTTGCGGTTCCCCTTATACTGGGGAGAATGAGTGTGTGCTAAACAATGTTTGCTTAGGCTGCTTTCCAAAAGAATACTTAACTGGTTGCTCACTGCCTAATTTTTAAGAGTTGCTTTCCCAAATATATAACCTGATTTCTTTCGCTTGTGTTCCCGATGTCTGAGCACTTATTAAACGTCACCAGAGATAATAGGAGAAATGCGTAGGGAGGCCAGCCTGTTTCAAAACAGTGTGGGCATGTTTAAAGCAGTAAGTAATTTTGCCTCTATTGCACGGCGTGTGTAAAACACATTTAAATTCGCGTAGACAACTTTGAACAATCTGGATCTAGAAATGAGAGAGTTGTCTTTCCAAGCGTTTGTGTTTTGGGGTTTGCCCCACTGAATGGTGCAGAGTAATGAGGGCAAAACCAGGATTCTTTCGAGCAAGTGTTCACAGCCTCCTTTGCTGGGAACCATCTTCTCACCACAGATCTGTACTGCAAGGTGCTGATTTAAGGAGCTGGATGAGCACTAGCAGTTTCTCCAAATACATAAATGGATATTTGTGGAAACAATGATATTTAGAGTTGCTTTACAACCGTTTTCTGCTGGTGATCTCTGGAGCACCTGCCTTAGTGACATAATCTGCGTCACGTGGCAGTCATCAGGGCCCTCCGTAAGGCTGCAGTGCCTTTAGTAGCTCGACTGGATTTGGACTGCTCTATTCACAGTAATGTCTGAGGTACAAGCATGTTTAGAAATATTAAATAGAGAAATATATTTAAGTGGCAAGTAAGATGCATCTTGATGTGTGAATTGGTTTTTCATTTCAACCTCTTAGTTAAAATGCTAATGCCCTCTGTGCCACTGAAGAGCTGCTATGACATAAGAGCAAAAAAAAAAAAAAAAAAAAATCTAGAGGAGATAGAAAACTCAAATTCATCTTTTGGAAATCAGTGCCATGCTCATGTTTCTATTATACCTTTTTCTTTTGTTGCTACTGCTGTTTCTTGGCAAATGTCACCTAAATCATCAAGATAGTGTGTGATGTGCTGCAGTCATGAAAGAATCTCTTATTTTGAGATGTTGTGAGCTGCTTTCTTCAATCTGGAAAACGATAGGTAAAAAATAATGTGTGTCCTCTAACTAAGCTGTTACTGATTATCTTAGTGCAACGTACAGATTAAGGGCCTGATCTAAAGACCACTGGGGTCAATTGACTGAAGTGGACTTTGAATTGAGTCTCATGAGTGTTCAGCATATACTGTAGTGGAAAGTTATGGAGACGAGCATAGTACACGCTCCTCTGTGATAAGCCTGAAATAATCCTACTGAAATTTTAAAGTAGGGTTGGTTTTCTGACATATATTGAGAAAAACTAAAATGGTTACATAAGGGCTATTTTTAATATGTAATATGAAAAAATATTCAGCTGGGAGCACAGATGTTAGATTATTAGTAGCATCTCAAGAATGTGACTTTTCAGGTGTAGGAACTGGCATTTCAGGGTTGCATTTCTTTTTTGACAAGAGGGTATTTCATCAGACTTGCTGCTTTTGAAAATTCTGTGATCTAAGTCCACTAGATTACATGTTTCCCCACACCACGGTGATTCTATTGCCTATTTCAGGCTATTATGGAAAAACTCAAGGGAAAAATATAAATAAAATATGCCCAAGCACGCAAGTCAATGATCTGTGTGTTAAGCCTATTGGCACATACAGGACAATTTTATTGCATGACCTACTGGTTAAAAACATCAAAAATATAAGTCAAGTCATTTGAAGAACTGCTGTTTAGTGAGTTAGAATGAATGAAGTCTTTATTGAGTACATGCTTTCAGATTCATCACTGGTTCTGTTCTAGTCATGCCCTATCCTAGTCTTAACTGCCCCAGGCAGTCTTTTTGAGGACACTTGACCTGCCAGTCATATTTCAGAAACTACTGATATGGTACTTGCTGATTTAGTTTAGATTCCAAACAGGCTAGCTGCTGGATTACAGACTAATGACCCATCAGATGCTAAAGGCAAAGGCTTAACGTGCACTAGCGAATTAAGCCTCAATATTGTCTGAAGGGAAGAATTTATTATGTCGTTAAATTTGATTCAATAAGTTTCATTTCTTTAGATGCGTTGCACTAAGGAAGAAGAAAGAAATTAATGTGACAGAGTTACTATTTTGATTTTATTCAGGTGAAGCTTTGATATTCACGTACAGAATCGAGGGATGCTGTTTTGCAGAATTTTGGCTATGTTGATAGAAACAATAGGTTGGGAAAACTGCATAGCTGATGAACCTAGTTTGTGGAGAGCATGGTTGGTTAAGTTGAATATATGCTTCACTTGCTAAATACATAAGAAAGTGAGGCTTGCCTGATTTGGTGATACCCTTGGTGAGGTTTCGGGCACTTTTGATCAAATATCAAAGCTCAGTGGTGTAAAAATACTAGTTGTAAGTTACAGATAGCACTGGGATTTAATGCAGACCTTAATATGAGCACATAATGTGATGAATCAAATAGGGATTGCAGCTTGATTCTCAGAAGACTGCAACAGCGATCTGAAGAAAAATCCCACATAATGCAAAGATCACTTTAAAACATTAAAAAAGGAAAAAAGTAAACATTTGGTGTTTTATCTGTCTGCATATGTCTCCTGGTTGTGTTACAGCAACAGAAACAGTGTTTATAAATAATAACAAAGATACTTAGGGAAAATGTTAGGATTCCTTTCTTTAGGTTTTGTCACTCATCTCGCAATAGCTGATGAAGTTCTCTTGAGTTCTCCAAGAGTCTGATGTTGCAGAGGTGATCATGTAATCAGCAAAATACTAAAAGCTTATCTCAATCAGTGCAATATATGGTTTTTACTGACAGTCTCTTATATCAATCAGACTAGGATGGTAAAAGTGTACTTTATTTTTAAGCTTGAAATCAATTTAAATGTGGTTAGATTGTATTTCTAATGAATATGTACTTTATTACAAATGTTAAGTTGCAGTAAGACATTGTGACTATATGTATATATGATAGCAGTTCTGGGATTAGGATTTTTTTATTAGAAGATTTTAATCACATCAGTACAATTCATAATCAAAGGAAGTATTTAATATTCTAGTTTCACAATTAAAATTGACCTAATGGACTGATTCTCTTTTCCTTTTATGGAGACTATTCTTTCTATATAACACAATAGTTTTTTTCTTCTGATTTAAAATGTGGTTAAAAGTTACTCTGATTTGTGTTCAAATACAGCTCTACCTTTCTCTGCTACACTGCAATGGCAAAATTCACTATTATGCTGAAACTTTTCACTGTGATCTGAATTATTTAAAGAAACACAGGTTTATACATACATATTTAGCTTTTATCCTTCTAATGAAAAACACAGCTATATAATTCAGCTGACCACTGCAAGCTCTGAATTTACTTGGTGGGTCTCTGAAGAACTAAAGTTGTCACTAGTCAGTTTGGAAATTTGTGCGGCTCCTGAATTGATACAGAAGGTCTAGAAGAACCTCTGAAAGGCTTTTTCTCTTACCCTCTCCCTAAAACACTATTGCTGATATAGCTGACCTATATGTCAAAGCTGATCGTCCTCTTAGACCAGTAAGAAGTTCTGTTTTGTGTGGTCCATACTGATTTTCTCCCCCCCCCCATTTTTTTTATGTATTTTCTTTTGAATGAAAAGCTGTGCTATGAATCAGGCAAAAGAATGGGCTCCAGGAGATACCCAGGCTGGAGAATCTTAATATGTATCAACACAAAGGTTTCCGTTACCTAAATCTGAGAGTTAGGGACTGAAACGGACACTTCAGCAGCCTACATTTTGCAAAAGATTTGTAAAGATTTGAATTTATTGTTATAAGACAAGTTTTGGAATCCTGGAAGTTGCAGTGTAGTAGAGCTGTGTTCAGCACAGCTTTCCTTGCATCCTTCGCATTTTAACAGAGACAACGTGCAGGGCTCTGCCTGAACAGCCTCAGGTTTGCTCTCCTTTCCTTAGCCTTCTCCACCGAAAATGTCGGGAGGTTCTAAACCGGCATTATGAAAATAAACAGATTCTAGTATAGTGATTAGATGTGCTAAAAAGACAAAACGTGATATTTAAATATGATAAGGTGTATCTTTCTCTTCAGGCGTTGTCTATGGCTTCCTGCGCTGGTTGCGTTTCAACGTTCACCCCTGGCCAGCAGTCATGTGCTGCTTCAGCGTAGCCTCTGCGCTGTGCTGCTTCTGGCATCATGCGGGAAGAAACTGCCTGCTAAAATTCAAATCGCAGAAATAGTTCAAATTTACGGGAGCTCCCAGATGCCAAAGGTGTGGCTCTTTGTGTAAGTGGCTGATGAGCAGTTGTCCCTGGCGTTCCTCCCAGGAACGTGGGATAAGCTGGTTGGGGAGGAGAAGAGGGTGAAGAATGAAAGAAGGGAATGCAAAGCCACAGGTGGCCTCAGCATGCTTCCCTTTCTCCTTTTGTGAGTCAAAAATGTTGAGCAGCCATAGAGTTGACACAGAGAAGGCTTTAAAGGCATTAAGTGTCCCTCCAACCCCCAGAAAATCTCTGTATTTCATAACATCTCCTCGTTTCCCCTTTTGGCTTTGAATCTGGATATAAAAATGGGAACCTGAAGCCAATGAGATCAAACTCCGTTTTTAGCAGGCGAGACTCTATGTAGCCTTGACACAATCTTTGTCCGTTTTCCCTAACTGTGTAACAAAGATAATATTTAACCAGCCTGTGGTGGTGTTAAGTAATCACTGCTTCTATAGCAGCATGTTTTATTATCAATTCCATGTCTGTTCCTTACTGACTTGGGCAATATATACTTGCCTGCTGTATTGTATGACTAAATAAGTGTTGTCAAGTTGTTTCCCCTGTGTGGCAAAGAAGTGACAAACCAGGCTCGGAAGTCAGGGGAATGGAGCATTAAGAAATGAGTTTTGCAAAGAGTGTTTTCACCCACTTCTGTCTGCACATGGACTTTTATTCAACTTCTTGGGGGCATAATTGTAATCTGGGGCTGCTGGAAGAGTTGGCTTTTCTGTGAGCTATACATGAGTGGACTGAGGGAGCAGGGCAGTGCTGCTGAAGACCACCTTAAAAATATATATATAAAGTCTATCTCATTTCAATCTATATACTGCATAAATTTAACCTAAACTATATATACTTTTAAATAACGTTACCAATATTGATGCTTTCTCCTCTTTGACTGCTGAACATGCATCCTGAAAAGGAAATGAGAGAAATGGGTTGGAGGGGAAGGAGAAAATGTCTTTGTAGATTATTGCTGCTATTGCTCCATAGACCAGACTCTATTGTGTTTTGCACACACTGAATGAAAAAGATCCTTGCTAGCGAATGTGAATTTGACTTCCAATGCCAGTTGCATTATTTTTCCTCTGAGGACTCACTATGGTATTTCTTGAGCCTACTAAGAAGATAGTGATGCACTCAGTGCCCTGCCTTGTAGGGCTTTGTAAGCATTATCTCGTAGGAAGGGGACTGGGTTTTAAGCAGGTCTCCCATTTTACAGAAGATGGAACTGAGGTACAAAACCCCAGACAGTCAAAATGCTGTTTGTCTTTTCTGACGACAAAAGAATTTTTTTTCCTGGATATTAAATTTGCATGCTGTTTGTACAGGAAACCAGGGAAAAAAAATCCAGGCAAAGAATATGAATTGCCTCGGTCTCCTATGTTAGCTAGATATTCCTCTTTCCTTTCAGGGAACTAATCCATATTCTTGCTAAAGGCGTATGCATATACATTTGTGTGTGTATATATATAATATATAATATGTCCTTGCTTACTGTACTTCTCAGTTCTTATTTCTGTTTTTTTTTTTTAATGTCTTGAGATACTCTATCAAAGCTTATCTAGTTTTACAAACCTGGAGAGCCTTTTTAAAGGAAAGAAAGAAAAAAGAGCCATTCTTCCTATGTGTCAGGTGGGTTGTCTTTCCTAGCTGTAGTGTATGGGTTTATCGTGTGTCAGGTCTAGTACTAGGAGGTAAGATAAACACAGAGGCAACAAATTAAAATGATAAAATGTGAGTTTTCCTTGTTGAATGTACTTTTTTTGATGACTAATTCCAAAAGGGAGTTTCAGTTACCTATTCCATAATGCTTCATTTGGTCTCAGGTATTTCAGGTAGATTAATAGCTTGATGTAGTGTGCCCAGTGTGAAATCAGTGACACGGTAGTGTTACCTTAGATGCAATAGGTACAAGGTACAAACTTAATATTCCTGTTTTTCTCTCCTCACATTCCATTTTCCACCTTTTGGTAAATTTTAAACGCACATAGTAAGGCGATTAATGGGTTTGCTTGAAAAATTACTGTAAAACACAACTATTGAAATGAAATCAGATTACAATTTCAAGGAATCTGAGTTGAAGTGTCAAGGACTTCTTGACCGTTGCAGGACTTTGTGTCTGTTTTACTAAAATATCAATTCAGCAGATGCTAGTTGGAGAACATATTTTGCATTTATCTTCCAGTTGACCATAAACATTTTAACTCCTGTTGCCTTGGTGTTCTACTTGGCCCATGCACCCTGCAAGTGACTACGCAGAAAGAAATGTGTGGCTGACTTGCTACCTGCAGTGTTTTATAAGGATGGCCAAAAAAAAAGGAAAAAAAAAAAAAGAAAGAAAGATCTCGGAGTTTCTAGGCATAGCTTCACTACAACAGATTCACTTGGTCATAGGCTTGCATCTATATTGCATAGACCCATGAAAAGTTTGAGCCCAAGAGTACACTTGTGCCTGAGTGTGATATCCACTGAGCAGGCACTGTTACATGTGAGAGTCCTGGTCTTTGCACACCCCAGATAAGCAAGGGCAGCTCTTCTCCTGTGCCAGAGAACATTAGGGATGGAGAGGCTGAGTATCAAAATTTTTAGATGCATTTAGGTACATAAGCAACTGATTTCCATAGGAGTTTGTAACCTAAATGCTTGCGTAAAATTTGGCCCTCAAAAGGATTTGACCAGCAGATGTTGGTATGTTAGATTCCAAAGAAAATGGTTCAGTGTTACGGACCTGGGCTGGCAGTGCAGGCCAATTTAACTTTCTTTAGCTGTTCCTTTTTTTTCTCCATTTTTCTTTTGAACAGCAGCAAAACATTGGAAATTATTTTTAAAAATAAATAATGCTCATAGAAGGATATTTCCATTTAAGTTCATGAGATCAAATGCTAGTTTTGATTACAAAGTAACAACCCCCCTCCATAGGGCTGCATTGATGTAATACAGCCATAAAAAACCCACAATTTTGTTTTTTTTTTTTTTTTTTTTTTTTTTTTTTAGCCTAGCAACAATGAAGATGAAGGTCACAATTGCCCCGTATGAAAAATAGGGGCATGAACAGTGAAGAGGGTTGGCTGCTCCAAGTTAAATGACAATACTGACATAAGATCGAATGAATATTCAAGAGCCATAAATAAAATCAGACCTTAGATAAGGAGACCTATAATTATCAGAGGAGTGAAGTTTTGGAAAAGCTGGCAGTTATGGGGTTAAAGAACTTAACTGGCTTTAAGGGAGAGATAAATAGTTTATGAAGAGCACTGAGAGCACTATAAGACATGCCTTTCTGGGATAGCAAGGGACAGGACTCTAACCCAGAACTGAAGAATATTTCCTGTGTTTCTGTAAGCAGGATTTGGCCTGTCCAGTCTGTAGTAGGGGGAGGAGAAAGGAAAAAAATTCCGCTCAAAAAGGAATATTGATACCTAGTATATCTGCTGCATGGGCCGAGCGTGAACGAGGATACCCCAAGCCGTATTTCCAAAGGAGAGTGGGGGCTCTGGTTCCTTCCGAGTCTGCCATCCTCCCCCAGCGTACGTACGCTGCAGAACGTTTGACGAACTGCAATAATCCAGAGCTGCTC
Organism: Rhea pennata; assembly: GCF_028389875.1. NCBI lineage: Eukaryota > Metazoa > Chordata > Aves > Rheiformes > Rheidae > Rhea > Rhea pennata. The sequence continues at coordinate 4,353,432 of NC_084668.1, read as the reverse complement.
CTGCCTCCCTTGGGAGGCAGACCCATGGTTACCCTGGCCTTTGCTGGGGGAAACTGAGGCAGCGGGAAACGGGGATGCCGTTCCCAAAGCAAGGCTGGGAGGCTGTCCTGCCGGTGGCAAGACCCTGGCATGCCCCCTTCCCTCCCAGGATGGAGGTGAGACTTCCTACGCGGGGGCACGGCACTGGCAGGTGTGGATTACTGGAGAAACAGGGATAAATTAAAGATGGTTTCAACTTTAAATTTCCGTGCTCTCTTGGGGTGAAATATAATCCTTGCCCTCACTCTGATGCATCCTTTGTGGTTTAATTTAAATGGTGATTTTTGTGGTGAAATGTGATGTTCGTCTGCTAACCTTTTACCCAATATGTTCAATTTAAAGAAGCATCAAATCTCTAAATGCGACTCTATGTATGGATGTAGAAGCACTCTATAAGGTAGTTTACCTACTTAGGTTGGTACCTAAGAGCTTGTAAACAAATTCATAAATTTGTCATGCTGATTATAGTGTTGGCAAACACAATGGTTGATCATGTTATAAATGTTTATCAACACCCGCACTCACCCACCTGCTAAGAGGTGCTACGCTTTAATGAAATTGTTTGAATATCAAGGCTGGTTGCTAAGATACAATGTTCTTGTTACTAGGGATGTGATGCTTACAGATTTCTGTTATCAAATAATGATTAGAGATGTGCTAACCTCAAGGTGCTCAGTGCAGTGAAAGGTTTACTGAGACACAAATTAGTAAACTGTCTGCCTGAGCAGACACTTACAGAAGGAGCACATGTGCATCAAACTTACAGAGCTGACATTTTTTAAAGAAGACAAGATCTGGCAGTGTAAATGTTCCTATATATGATGAAAGACTGTCATAGGAAATGTTTACATGATCTGTTGCCTAGCACAATGTCTTCATGCCATTTTTCCCAACTTAGAATCGTGTTGAAATCTAAGTCAAATAATTGCTTTCTTCTTCCTTACTAAAATGTCTCCCAGCACTCATCTCTTTGAAATCATGCTGCAGTTTGCAAATGCTGAGTTCTATTTTCTATAGGCCACACACAGAAGGAAACAAAGAATTGTAACAAAATGGCCAGAATGTGGATCTCATCCCTAAAAGATCACATTTCTAGATACTGCAAAGAATTTGGGGTCAAAAGCTTTATTGCTTTAAAAACACAACTAGGTGTTAAAGAGGACAACCATCAAATATTGATAATGTTTTCTTTTTAATGTAGGTGCTTTAAGTGCTCTGATTTGCTGAAGCGCTTTGTAGTATGGTATAAATATTGTACTTCATTTCATTCTTTTTAACAAGCACATTTCAGTGGTATTAACCATCAAAGAAAATGATGAATAGCACAATATAGGTGATCAAAAGGATTTTGCTCACACTGCTGAAGTGCTAAGTAATCTTTAAGTGTAATTGTTGATCTCATTATTGAATTAAGGTTCAAACTGTGTTTACAGTACCTGCATTAGCATGATTTTGAGTTTAAAGGCAGTTCAGCTGAAATAATCTAAATTGTAAGCAGGGTTTGCCTGTGGGACTGTGTATTTTTACATCACTTGTAATTGTTTGTTTCAGTGTAAGGGATGTTATTTTCCTGGTTCTGTAAGCATCCTTTTGTTGCTACTTCTCAAGAAGCTCCTATTACTATGCCCGCAAATCCACTGGTGATTAAATGCAACTCAGTGTAGCTCCAGTAGCTAGGTAGATAACCTCAAAGTTATAAAATTGAAAAAAAAAAAATCAGTAATAACTTACTACACTTATAATTCATGATATTATGCTTATCCTCTGGATATAAAATCCATATTTGATAAAATGATACAAGACTGCATCCTACAACAGGCTCTTAACATAACCCATGTTCTACCTACGCTGTGTGGGATGTTCAGACAAATAATCGCCTTTAGCAGATGCCTTTGTCGTAATGACTGTGATAGTTTAATATTTATGGAAGAACTACAGACTTTGAATGCTTGCTTGAAAACCTCAAGAATAATTTAGCCAGCTCAAAGGATTGTGTCCAGATGAAATACCATGCAAAGCAAATGGGATATACAAAACTCTACGCAGCTTCTAAATGCTGAGCGCGAGTCTCTTGCATAAATTAACCAACTGTGCAGCCGTGCGATGATGGCATGCCCTCTCCTTTGGCCTGCCCTATCTTATCCAGGGAGCAGCAGTGGGACTGTGAAGAGAAGCTAATGGTCTTCAGTGAGGTAGAGTTCACAAAGTGATGCAGAATTGCTAATTTTCACCTCTTGAGGTGGGAGAACCTATAATTTGGCCCATATGGGAATGGATTTGCACTGCGGCTTGCATTCACCTCACGGGATAGCTGATCTCCCTTCGGCAGCTCTCCCACCTGTTGCTTATCCTCACGAAGCCGGCTTTCACTGAGCCTTGGACCTGCATTGAATTTTATGACTGTATGCTATAATATTTCTGTGATGTTTTTCTTTCACTGTAGCATGTATTAGTTGAATAGGAAACATTTCTGTAAAACTAAGTCGTAAAACTTCTGTGCCTTCCATTGCCAGTGCTCAGCGAGGTAGGACTGTATCTGTAGCTAGCATTGTACTGAAATAGAAGTGTACTGAACTATGTGGAACTAATGTCAAAATATGGATGTTTACCTGGCCATTTATTATAGTATGGACACTTTAGCTACTGCAGCTGTCTGTGAGGTGGGAGGAAAATTTTTCATCTAAGTTTGTTGTAGTGAGTGATTTACATAGCATTAGATAATGTTGGGATATACTGTGTCAGGTGGCATGACCTGATATAACCCAACTTAATGCAGCACATGTGTTTAGATTGTATTACACATTAAGAAAAATTCCCTGAGAAGCTGTCAAGAGCAAGTGATTTCTGAAAAATATTTGCACAGTGATATTTTATATGAGTCAACATTGAAAGGTGTATAAAACTTTGGCACAGATTTAGGAGCCTTAGCCCTGTTGACTTTGCTGGGACTAAAGCTCTTAAATACTGCAGTTCCCTTTGGAGATAAGATTTAGCTTGGATGTCAGGCTGGAAATCTTGAAAAATCTTGCTTTTGTCACAATCGACTCTGAGCTGATGGAATTACTATGGTGTAAGAGGACTGGAAACAAGGTCCAAATCAGATGACTGGCAAACAGAAATAAAGCAGGATGCAAGAAATTCACACTAGCAAGTTTGGATTATTATTTTCCTTTTAAAGATTTTATGTGTTTGATCAGTTCCTCTTTTGGAAATCAGCTTGATAGGAATGTGGGCCGAAGTGCAAGGTTTGCGTTTCACTCCTAGATGACTATGTCGAGGTACCCAGCTCTAAATTTGGAGGCTCATATGGGTCTATTTTTTATTTGGTGGCAAAAATAGGAGCCTAAATTTAGGCCACTAAGTTCATTTAGGGATCAAGAATATAAATGCCCTGCTTTTAATAGTGCTGAGCACCTTGCAGCTCCCACAGACTTCATTGAGACTTTGCCTTGGCATAGGAGCCAGCTTCCAAACAGACCCCAGCTGGGAGGAGGCTTGTGTGGGTATCTATCGTATGCTCAAAGCTATGCACAAACATATGAAGATTCATAGTGTCCAGGACTCAATAGTCGGCAAATGCTGATGTGGCATTAATGATATAGGTATGGTATGCCTACCTTGTGATATAGTTTGGTCATGTACTGCATTGCACTTGCTCAAGGTAAACGTTTGGAAGTACAGAGCAAGGGAGGCAGGAGATTAAAGGCAAGTGTTCTTGATATGGAAAAGAGGCAGGAAGAAAAAGCTTGCAGTTTAGTACTCCAAACTTCTCAATGTTTGACTGCTTAATGTGGGCTGTTCCCTGAGCATGCCTTTTTTTGTGTGTTTAAAAACAAACCCAATGCACGTCCTGCTTCTCTAGTGGCAAGCTATTAACCTGTAGCGTGGTCACTGCTGCCTGTGGAAGCTCTGGGTCTAGGGGCCAGATACCTTCTAGTGAGGTCTCCAGTGGCACTTGTGGTGCATCTGCTCCCAGGCCTCTGTAGGTAGCCTGTGGTTTTTGAAGAGCAGCTGTCCTCTCGGGACTTTGGCTCTGAAGGGAGAAGGGCATGTGGCATCAGAGGTGGGTTTCTCTGCCTGTTGCCACCAAAAGAAGCTGCTTCTGTTTTCTCTCTCCCAAGCTGGCAGTGTCTCATTTGGGTTTTCCCAGCTTGGCATCACTTGCATGTGTTTCTTTTTTCTTTTCTTTTTCTTTTTATTTTCTTTTTTCTTTTTTCCCCCCCCCTCTGGTGTACCTAAACCTGCTGGCTATCCCTTGAGGTTTTTAAGCTACAGCACTCTTACTCAGGCACTTATGCTTCCCTTCTCCAATAGCATCATCTCAGTCTTCTCAGGTCAAATGGGTGATAATGAACAAGAGCTACCCTTATTTCTGCTGAATCTCAAATTCTTACTCCAAATAATGGTAGGACTTTTTTAAATCCATACTATTACAGGCCAAGCAGTACACTTCCTCTCTCCAGCCCAGCACTTTGTTAAGGAAGTGCCTCAAATACTTTGAGCTGCAGTGTCTCCAAAGCATCTGCATTTAAAGCAGGTCTTTGGCATGGAAATGTCAGTTCACACAGTTAAAATAGGCTAAACAAAAAGTGACTGAAATCAGTGTCTATTAATATTGGAAAGTTTTGAGCAAATGGTTATATGTGTTGTTGCTGGTGCCAGTAGTGCTGATATTTTTATATATTCTTCTGCGACAGGAGCATTATGTGCAAAAGAGCTACTTTTAAATGGTATCATTGCTGTTACAGCACATCATCAAGGGTTACTTCGTTCTAAGCATATGGTAAGACAGAATCTCAGAAGTGGGTAGTAACTGATAAATGCTCAGTGTAGTCACATGCTGTCTCTACCCTGTATGTGTTTTGTAGCCAGGCTTTGTTGGTGTGTCTGATGGAGCTTGTCCTGGTCCAGCCGCACTGTATGGAGCGGAGATCTCACATGCAGTGGGGCAGCATGTGTCTCCCAATTCCCTGGCTGCTCTGGGTGATGGCACCTGCATCTGTGAAGTGGCACTGCATTTGAGTAGATGAGCCTCACCTTTTGCAGAGGCGGCAACTACCTGTTTCAAAGGCTCAGGCTTTCTCTTGCACAGGGAAGCCAAAGAGATGGGAACAAGTGTCAGGAGCTTGGGATTTGGATCCGATGAAAACTTGGATCAAAATATCAAACAAAAATATTTTAGAGAAAGTTTCTAAGAGGAAGTGAGCTATATAGGGAGTGTGGCTTGCCAGGCTTTTTAAAAATAAAACTTTCTCACTCTGTATAGCTCTCCCACAGTTTGAAACACTTGCTGGTGATCGAGCCTAGCAACCCCTGTCATTCTACAGTACATCATTCCCCTTTGGTTGGCTGTGAACATCTCTGCTGGAAGGGCAAAATAAAGCTGCTCATTTCGCACACATGCTTTTCAAACTATAGGCAAAAATCTAAATATAAAGCAAGGGCACCTTGGACTGAAAGATTTGGCTGAGGCTGTTACTGCCCCCTTCCCTCCCTCCTTTCCCTGTTGCGATCACACACGTGCTTTTCCTGCCTGTTTCGATGTACACCTGTAGCTTGTTGACAATGCACTTGATTGTGCGTGCGAGTTGTCCAGATTTATAACACTGTGACACCTCGTTTGCTCCCATGCTTGGGAGCATTTTCCTTGCAACTAAATACCAAAACACAACAGCATACCTGCAAGGATGGCAGGAACCCACATAGTACATGGTGGAGGTGAGAGGGGCTTTCTGGTGTTTTTGCAGACCAGTGGCCTAGCTTGATTCTCCTTCACACAGGTGGAGATGTGTGTCTGGGGGTCTGTGCCCACTGAAGGAAGAAGGCTTGTATGCCTTAAATCCTCATGTGCCTGCTGAAGTGTATAACATAGAGCAATGTTCTGCACCATCCTTTTTGTTGGCACTTCCAATAAAAAAAAAAAAAAAAAAAAAAGAAACTTGATAGTAACTTCCTCTGAACTGAGAAATGCACAGAGCTTTCTGATGCTCTTTGACTGGAGGTTGACTAGGTTTGGAGTACAGCATTCTTCTATAGTCTTTATATTAAAAAAAAATCTTGATTAAAGGATCATGGCTAGAATTACACCATGAAGCTTTTTATGGTCTTTGAAAACTAAAGAAAATGATACAACTTAATACAGGTACTACAGAAGTTCTTGCCAATTAACAATTAGGAACAATAATATTGAAATTCCTTATCATAAGTCTTATGTCAGTGTGTGTGTGATATGTATTGTGTTTCATGGTAGGTTTTTCAATTACTTTTGTTTTATTACTTGATAATGAATTGCATTGTGGTTGGCTTCATTTACCAGAAAGAGATACTATTAACTTAAATTTGCCCAAAGTTTTAACTCCATTTTTTTTCTAGTTGAACTCAAAGACTTATGGTTTCTTTAGGAATTCATCTTGTAAATCCAGTGCTGACAACTTTTTCACAAGCGCAGACTTTGCCATGGATGCCTTGCGTTTCTTGGTGATCAGGCAGAAGAATGAGACGCAATGCTGGCACAGGTCAGTGCGGCATTACCTCGGCTTTGCCTGTTGGTTAATTATCCAACTGTTTTCTGAGGTCTCATATTGGTAAGAATGACTTCAAAGAGGAATAAACTTAAAGTGATAACAGATGTTGGTGCTGCAACAGGGTCTGGGGTGGGGGGAGAGATGCCATCCTTATGTGAAGTCTGACAGCCCCAGGAGATTCAGGGAGCTTTGCTTACAGCTGAGGGCCATGAGCTGCTTACCTGAGTGCTGATTAACCTCCTGGAAATGGACTGCTAAAAATGAAAGACTCATCTGTTTGCTCTTTATCTCTTTATTTTTTGATGTGGCTGACATGGAGTCCCTACCACATTCTGGGAGAGGACAGAGTATACCAGCTGTTCTGGTTCTGTTGGTGGTTCCAAAACATAAACCTCCTTTCTTAAGCTTTTCTTTCTCCCCTAGACCCTTCCTCTTAACAGATGCTCCTTTCTTCCTTTCCCTCCCCACTACCACCAACACTTACCATAAACTTGCTTCCATTTCCCTCTGAGCACCTCAATGCTTATTAACAAGGCAGGAAAAACCCCTTGGTAATCTTGCTGCCTGTCTCGTAGATGCCCTTGGTTTCTCCTGCCTGTTGGCTGGGTTCAGGTCATCTTGTGTGTTTAGCACAAGGGAGCCGTGGGTCTAAAAATCATTAACGCTTTACTTACTGGGTTGGGTGGCCTTCTCATGGATGAAGAGAATGCTGCTGTGGTTATAAACGTGTAGTGTTCAGCCTGTGAAAACATTAGAAAGATTTATTTATCTAAGTAAATTGCAAAACATACTTAGCTGATGTCCATTTCACTCCTTATTATACTAGTGCTTGAATACTGCATCCCATATTAAGGTGTAACACAGTTTATTGACGTAGGCGATTTTACTCCTTTATGATACCATAACACCCAAATGTGGAATAATCTCAGCTAACAGTCACCATAAAATATTTTTTAAGAGTATGGTTTATAGGAAACAACTGAGTTGGAATGAGCATATTGTGGAGCATTGCTTTGTATACTAATTATCTACATCAATGGATGCGCAAAGCGGTTCAGAGCACTGTACCTGCTGTGCTGAACAACTTGCTTGTAGTCACAGAATATATGCTTCCTGTGGGCACCTGACTATTCTGTGCATCACATCACATTGAGTTATGTCATGTTATGTCACATCACAGATGAGATGTGACCCAGTGTAACCTGACACAGTGCAGAGGCAGTATGGTAGTGGATCAAAACTCTGGAAAAACCTAGCGGTTGTGTTTTGTCAAGGGCAGTAAAATACAGCCTGGCTACCCATGAACCTGCAGGTACTCTAATTTTCCCGTTAGCCTGGCTATTTGTAGATAGTTTGGCATATCTCTCTGGGATATAAATACAAGAATTTCTCTGCTTGTGTTTATTTATGATACTTGTCGTTTGGGAAACAATAATCTTCCTACTTCTTAATCTAAATTGAACCACAGTGAGTACACCAATAAAACACATCACAGCAAACAAAGGAAATTCTCTCTGTATTAATAATAAACTCTTTAAGATTTATCAGTCTCTCCCTCTTTCTTCTCTTTGTGTGATGTAGTCCAAAGCAACTGCTACATTTATAGATGTCTGATAAAATTTTAATAAAAGAACCCATTACCTTTGAATCTGGAGTTAGGAGACTATATCAAAAACAGGAGTGTTGAGTCTAAGCTAAATATAGCTTCTTAACTGAGTTTAGCTTTATAATGTTGATGGATTTTTCTTTATTTTAGTGCGAGCAGGGGGACGATGGATGTTGTTGGCAGGTAGGGTGTCAGGGAACAAGAACAGGAGATGTGCTACCTATTGAGAGTTCAGATGTCCAGCAAGAGCTGGTTGAGGCTGTATAACACCTCCCCCTCCCCACAGCAAATTATAAATTTTCATAAAATTATGTATTTTGAGAGTTTACTGCCCTGTATTGTGGGGAGATTAAAGCCTGAACAACAACTGTACTCTTACAAGCCCCAGCTCTTGTGATTCCTTAAGATGTGCTTTGAAGCAAGACCTCAGTATGGAGTTTAACAGCCAAAACCAGAATGACTGAGGGAAAGAAATGCTGCTGCCTCTGACTCCACACAAATTCAGGAGCTGTTGGCTATCCAACATCTGGCTCTAATTCTTGGATGGGCTCTGTTCACCTGGCATTTAGTGCTTGCATAACCAGCTTGCTAACTTAAGCTGCTTTTTGTGGAAATGCTAAAGATTTTCACTTTTTTAATGCATTGAGAGTGATAATTTTGGTAAATTTTTGCTAATATTTAAGCTTTTAGCAGAAAATCTTTTAATGCTTTTGATACCTTCAAGAGTGAAAACGTTTTTATCTTTCTATAAAAACACAGAACAGGACGTTTTCAGTGTCAGTTAGAACAGAACTACTTGTTTCACAGGAGGAGGAATTGCAAATCAAAACATTTGCCAACTGTATGGATTATTGTCCTGCAAGTAGCAGAGAGTCTGTGGCACTACAACTTTGCGCTGTTCTACTGCTATTGTAATTCAGAAGCCAAACTTCACACTTTAGTTTTTCCATGCCTACGGAATATTTCTTATTTGACTGGAAATGTGCAATACATAGAGGGTTTTATATGAGCAAAAATCCAGAAATACACCTGACAGGATGGAACTTCTAAAGATCTCGGTGCAAGTCAAACTAGGGTCTCATCTGAACTGGTATCTACTACAAAAGAAGGGTATTTTGAGCTAATATTCAATGTTGTAACTAAGGCTGAATGATACAGCAGGTTTCAGATAGAGAAGCTAATGACCTCTGTTACAACACATCCAGTTTAGAACAAGATACAAGGTAGTAAAATGTATTTTGAAATATATCAGAAATGTATCTACCAGAATCTGAAATCCTGAATACATAGACTATATATACATATACATATACATATATATATATATAGTCTCTCAAGTTCTTTACCAAAATATGAAGTCAGTAAATACAGTAGCATCCTCTTTGTCTTTGAGCTGAGCTGAATTTAAACTGCAAGCTTCATTTCCACAATTCACTGTCCAATATGCAATCTGATCACACCTCTAGATTTGTGAGTTGTAGCCACGGCCTTAAATTAAATTACAAATCCTTCATTGGACTGACATAAATCTGATTTTGGCCTGAACTTGAAGTGTTTGAAATACCAAATCACTACTCCCTGATCCCTAATGAGAAGTAATCAAAGAATTTAACCAGCAGTACAAACACACATCACTACAGATGTAGACAAATTGACTCAAAGTGCTCTTTTTCTGTATGGAAGATTGTGTGCAAATATACCTTACTGGCATCAGCTATTCTAGTGGAATCTCTAAAGATGAAGGAAAAATGTCTTTTGATTTAATTTTCAAAACAGTCCTAAGATCACTTTTCCTCCCTCCACCCCCCTTCTTTTAATCTCTGATTTTGGACTCTGTCATTACTTTCTTGTTAATGCATGGTATATAGCAAACCACAACAAGAGTTTTTCAACCTACCTGACTAATTTGTGCAGTTACTAACCTGATGCATTTGCATCCACCTTCTTCCAGTCACCTGTGTATTATTTGAGGTTACTTTCAAGAGTCTGTTGCCAAAAAGCTGGCTTGACAACTTACTAGCCACAATGGTCATCCTTATCTGACTACTGATCTTTCATTGTCTCCTTTAATTTTCCACAGCAGTTCAAAATTTCAACGTGTTGGAGCAGTTAAAATATTATACAATTATGCATGTGTTGGTACTGATATATTCTGGGGGGGAGGGGGAATCAATAGCATTTCTGCCCTTCTGCAGAGAAGCAGCAACACAGCTATCCCAGGCTGGAATGTGAGAAGGCACATCCTGCGCAGTAGTCTTAAGGTGCAGTAAAGTGAAGAAAGCTGTTTTATTTTTCTACTGAAGTGAAGCCCTTACCTTCTGACTGTATGGGGAAGATACATGCTTTTTGGCTTTGTGGTAGGGAACCTCTTTTCTTGGATGTAAATGAGAAAAGTGTTATTAATCCTACTTTAGGAAAAATTTTTATTTTATTCATAAGCAAAATGCATGTAGGGATCTGGTGACTGTGTAGGGGATATTAGGATACTTAAAGTGACCAGAGTTTAAGTCATTATCTGACTGCTGGAGTACAGAGCAAGATGTAATCTGATACATGATAATCAACATACATGATGGAGAAAGAAAATAGTCTTTCTCCAACATATATTTTACTGGCTAGAGAGGCTGTATATTTTTTCTGCTCTGGTAGCTGATTTTGTAGGGCCAGTAAAGTGCTGCGAATCACATTTTATCCGATATACCTATTTAAAATGTGCAGCTATTACACGACAAACAACTGTGGTGAATGATATGAGTAACACTATTGGTACTGATTGATTAAATACTCTGAAGGCCTTATATTATTGTCCTGGTAAAGCTACACTAATGACTACCCTTTCATATACAATCTATTATGCACAATCCATTTATGCACGTAAGGTGCATCTGGGTAGGAGAACTTATCCTTCCAAGTGAAGTAAGAGTGTGCATGTGTGGTCTTTACATATATACACGTGTGTATATATATGTGTGTATATGTATAAAAATTATACATACGTATAATTTTATATAAGTGCTAGACTATGCAAAGATGGAGGCTGCATCTATTAAAACAACCAGTCATTACTAGAGCAATGCACGAAAGGTATTAAATGTAGAATAGGTCTCAGTGGCTGCACAGTCGTCTGCATAAGAGCAATCTTTGGACCATCACTTTAGAAAGATTTTTTTTTTTTCTGCTGTTAAGTAGCAAGTTATACCTGTTGGTGGTGATTGGATTTCAGAAACTACATGAATTGGGAGCTTTATGCCAGGACAGAATGGTTGAAGCTGACACATATCGGTGGTTGTTTCTGGCATGACTATTTGACTTACAAGTTGGTAGAATAAAAGTGACTCTGTAATTATAGATCCTGTGATTCAGGAGTTAAATATACAGAGCACAAGCTAGTGAATCACAGGTTCCCTGCCTGTGCTCACATAGCATGCACGTATCTTTCCTTAAGTACTTGCAAAATCTGAAGTCATGGGGTTCTAAATGAAAAGTTCAGAAAAAAGTTTCTGTTCCTTCTTTCTAAATGTCCTGAACTATGCTGTCCAACTTCCCTTGAAGTGAGACTCATGGTCTTGTATTTTGTTGCGACTTCTTTGCAATGACATTGTTTCTTGCAAAGAGGCAAGCCCATATGACTTGCAAGATGTCCGTCGGGTTTTGCTCTTCCCTCTATAGGGCAACAGAGCTGTAGGAAGTATGCTCAGTACTTTAGGATCTGGCCTGGGGACACAGTATTCTGGTTCAGTATCAGAGCTTTCTGAGGACTTCCAGCAAGGAACAAACTTAGGCCTTTGAAGATGATTAGATGTCTAAAAACACAAGTACATGCCAAGTGGAAGTTCTGATATTTCACAGGACTTGGTGCTAGAAAAGGGCTTGAGCCAAAGTGTCTGTCTGGGCATTGGGCCTAGAAATCCAAAACCTGGACCCTTAGGTTCTGTGTTCTTCTGTCACCTAACCTTTGAACGTACCTAAGCTTCCTAGATACCGGGTGTATGCTGATAATCTATAAGTGCTAAATTTTATGCTTCTGAGAACTCCAGAATTGCTTAAGCACAGCAGGCGACACAAAGCAGGGCTTCCCCTGCCTCTCTCCTGCACTCGCTGCATGTCACGTCAGCCAGACGAGACTTCTCGGAAAACACGACTGGGGCGAAGGGAAATAGGTGGGGGAAAGTCGGTTCAAGCCTGTGCTTGCATCCCTGTGTTATCCATCCTTTGGAAGCCCAGTAGGGTATTCTGAAGTTCTTTCCTCTGGCTTGTGAAGCTATTCCACATGGAATGATGCGTCTACAAACACATAGGTTTGGAAAATCTTGTGAAAACATAACTCTTGTGCAGTAGGATAATGTAGTTTTTGCTCCAATAATATTTTAATTAAATATTGGTAAGAACAAATACAAGGTGCTTCTTGCCTATGGACTAGACGCAACTGAACTCTAGGCGTGAACTACTATCTTTCCATGTTGTAACTCATAAGCAGCTGTTATTACCTTTTACACAATCAAATATCTGATGTACTTGCAGACAGAATTTGTGAAGACATAAAAGTGAGATCTATTTGATATCGGATTTCACAACTGCTGTTTTTGGTATAATCTGACCTCCTGAAGATGCAGCTTTTGTCCATTTATTTCTTATTACTTAGAATATGCTGAAGCTTAGGTGGAGATGGAGACTGAGGGGAAGGAAATAGAGGTGATTGACAAAGTAGCATGCAATTTGGCTCCTAAAACTAAAACTTTCCTTTGTGCTTTTTTCACAATTCGTTCTTTGCTGAAATGAAGCAAGAAGACCTCAAATGGGAATGGGGCAATTTTCTTTTTTTTTTCTTTCAGATTGATGAAGTGCAGGAGCTGGGGGGCAGTCAAGTGACCAACAGACTTTTGCTTTTGATTCCAGTAGAAGTATAAGCTCATCTGCATGTGAAACTAGTTTAGTAGCTCTAGATGACCATTTCTTGCAAAAGCAGTCCCACAATGGCACGGAGTGTTTAGCTGGGTTAATCGTTGGTAGAGAGTCAAAGGAGTAAATCTATTTGAGTTAGAGAGGAGCATTTCCACACCAAATGATCTGGACAAAGTAAAATGGGAACTATTTGCTCTGATAACCTGCTCTGGGGATAAATAGAGATTTTTCTCTTTAATGTTCATGCTAGTTTCTGGATTAACAAGGAAATTTAATTTAGGAGAGCAGTGTGGGGAGGAGGAGAAGAAACAAAAATGAGGAAGTTCTTAGTTCAGTACTAGAAGAAAAAAAAGCATATTAACGATAATTGAAATTCACCTCCGTGAGGGTAATGAATCATCAGAAACAGCCTGTGGAAAACAAGGTTGTGCAACCTTGACCAGTGTGTGTCACTGACTGGTGGAATTTTTAGAAAAGCAGCAGTTTGGGCTCATTGCTGTGGTTCATGATTGCACACACCTGTTCAGCTCAGAGGTTTTGCAACCAAATGTTAAAAAAAAAAAAGGAAGCTGAACTTGCTGCTTCTCCTGAGCAGTGCAGAAAAGCAGAAAACCACAGCTGTTCTAGCTGTTAACAGATATCAGCAGCATACCCCTTGTTACATAATTGAGGATAACGTTTTTGAAGCATATGGGCTGGAGGTATCAAACTCATTAAACTTTGGGTGGGAAACATTCTAGTACATTTCTAGGTTTGATATTTTTAACAAATGCTTATAATCAGGGATCCTATAAACAGTTTGTTAAATAATAAATAAAAGATTGATAAACAGTAGAAAGTTAGGAATTTATGTACAGTGACAGAGTTGAAAGATGAATAGTGAAAGATTTGTTTCCTATTGATTTGATAACTTGTCACTTTGGGTAGTTTAAGATTGAGGATGAGATTATATTAGTTTGTATGTAATCTGAAGTAGATTTTTTTTTTTTTTAACCCTTTAACATGTATTTTCTGGAGTTTCTGTCCCTTATTTGCAAACTTCCAGTGTCTAAGAAAAGCCATGGAAACTTAGATTTTTATCAAGTGCGGGTCCTAAGAGCTGCTTTAGTTCTGCTAGTGTGATCATTAAGATGAATGAGGACAGAGTTCTTTCTATATTTGTGCATGCTCTACTAGACCAGGGATGAATTTCGCCCATTTCTGAAAGCCTCTTTGTCAAGTAAAATTAAATAATATTACAACACTTAGGCTTAACATGCAGCTTCGATGAGCATAGGTGGTTTAGGTTTATAAAAGTCTAACGGCTTCAGGGATACAGCCATTAGTACTTTTGTCTCTGATGTTATACAGCCATCTTATTGATTTAAGAGACTCTCAATTGATAACGGACTGTGAACCTTTGGCTGTAGGTCAGTGGTTCAAGTTAGTTCAGTAAACAAGTCTGGGCAACATGCAGAAGTCTGAAGATTGGGAAATATAGAGTCCCTTGGTTTTCTACTGAATTTACCGGTGAAGCCAAAGAAGAACACAGTCTTAGTTTTGCAGAAGCTATGAAGTTTGCCAGGTGGTAACAACTTATAGTACCATTTTTACTGTCCTAGTGAGCAGTTGTGAATGATTCACTATTTACAGGGAAGTGGATTGCACATCTTGGAGTTCTCAAGAACATTGTTGTCCCGGCCCAGGCTAAGGGCTGCAAATCTCCTCCTGCTCGCCACCTTTTCCTATGGTGTGGTCTCAGTAGGATCTAAAGAGGGTCTGTCAACTGACTACGCCAATGAAGAAACATGAATAAATTAACAGCTAGAGCACACTGCAACAAATCGATGCATACCTGAGTGTACATACTCTGGTCGCCTCCCTGCAAGGCTGCTCAGCATACGTAGCACAGTGATTTGAATTGTTTGCTTCGAATGCCATAGGAAATTTAGTATGTTTAATCTGTAGTTCATCTTGTTGGCACTGAAGTGACTAGAGACCTATTGACTGGCACTGTGTGCACTATGTGAAAAACAGTCTTGATTTATTACTGAGGACCAAGTTTTTGTTTTTTTGACTAAAACTTGGCTTAAGACTGGGCTTGTTGCTGGCTGGCTAGTGCATTCCCACAGTGTAAGATGTGGACTATCCTAAAGTCCACAGTTAGCTGAGCCTCTTAAGCAAAGTATCTGCTTGTTAATGAACATCATGATGATTTCTGCAACTAGCTGTATAGCTGTGGCTACAAAAAAATTTAGCAAGTGAAAGACTAACATAAAATCTGGCATCCTCTCCTAATTGATCTCAGTTGTGATCAGGCTGGAATTTGATTCTCCAAGTTACAAGAGAAACAGAACCTGATACTTAAGTCCTGCCTACCTACTTTCACAGGAAATCCAAATGGAGCTGGATGTTGTCTGCTAGGTACAGATTATGTAACAACTCATACTTTTGGATAAAAATAGCTAAGGAAACTGGAAACTTATTTCCCATCTGTATGTTTTTTGGCAATAAAAAATTTTTTTTTTAATGCAGTCAGATGGTCTTTAGAAAAAGGAATGCATTTGAAGGCTGTCTTCTGCAAAACTGCCCACTACCACCTTTGCTTACAACTGAGACGTGAAAGTTGTGTATTCTGTACCATTACTGTTCAACCTATTTGAAAAGGATCTGGTTACGGGGATAGAGAGAGAGATGTAAAGCTGTTGGCTTAGTAGTGTATGGAGGAAAGTGATAACTTCTTTTTTGCTACAATGTTATGTGTAGAGGTACGTATTTAGAGAGGTATCTCAAATACTTCTATATGCTACATCCACATTAGGGTGGATAATGCTACGACATAAATATATTCTGGAAGAGAGCAATAAAAGGTGAATGTCTGCAGTACCTATGGTGTGTTGGTATGTGGAGAGCTTTTTTTTTTTTTTTTTCCTTTTTTTCTTTTTCCCCTCTCTCTGTGAATACCTGTAAGGTTTGAAAGTGCTAAAACTCCCTGTATAGTTGCAGGAATCAATTTGTCTCACCTTTAAAACAGAAAGGTCAGTGTAAAAACATTGACTTCTCATGTGTGCTCTGACCAAGGTTTTTGCTTTATTGTTGCTGTTTCCTCTTTCAAACTTTCCTGTCCACTTGCAGCTCCCAGATTTCTGTGGCAGCTGGGCATTTCTGCTTAAGATGGAAAGCATCCATAGATGCTTGTGTGACAAGACAATTCATGTTACACAATAATGTTTTTATTCAAATTTTGCCATAATCTAACCTCAGTTCATTTGTTTGTGCAACATGAGCCCACCGGTTAGAAGAGGCATTCTGTGACACGAAGAAATCATGTTTCTCTTGCTACTATTTGTTGTGTTTTTGTGTTGGGGCAAGTCTGAGGTCAACTCTCAAGGTGTCTGCAGCTTTGAGCCCCTGAGGAGTGAGGTACATATGAAATAGTTTCAACTTTTGAAATGTCATGTACTATGTTTCCAGCTGAAGTCAATGGCAGAAAGGGAAATTCATCATTTCTGCAAAATGGATTATAGATATCTAGGAACAGGTTTCTATAATAAAGAAGACTCTTAGTCTTAATCTTCATGTATATGTTTCCCAGCCTATAGAAAGGAAAAACTTTGTTCACTTTTCTTGAAGCATGTTTTAATTCTTTGAGCTATTTGGTTGAAAGGTACTGTAGAATTCTAAAATATGAGCAAACAGGCTTTTCAGTTCCTGAAAACTCAGGGCTGTGGGACAGCCACCATGACCATTATCTGGCTAATCTGGGCATATCCTCCCAGTGTTGTATTAATAGATGCATTTGTACGTAAAACCAGAATAGGCTTGCGTGATTGCTTGAGATGATACATGATACCTAGCTTCATAGCAAACTGCAATACTAAATTATTGAAAAGCCCTTTTTAAATTATACTAAGATTCTTACAAATCATACTTTTGTCTGCTCTGAAAATGTGGGTGCCATTGACTCTGCGTTGAACACTGCTGCAACTGTGTAGTTGCTGCTTCTCTACTGGAAGACAGAAACCATCTGGTCTGAAACACAGCCTCCTTTGAAAATACATATCCTATTATGTTAGCTCTGAAACAATAGGAGCAACTATGCCTCTGAAGAGAAGATGGTATCTTAATATGTAGAAAACTCTTTTAATCCCTTCCCTTTTCTTGCTGAGAAATCTCAAGACTACTTCTTTTGTTCTAAATCTGTCTTCTAAAAGAAATCATTCCAGCAGAGACCATTAGAGTGCTGTTCTTGCATAGACTAGGACTTAGTTCCTCTCTTGGGTGGGTGATGGTTCTCCGGCCATGCTCTGGGGACTGTGCTCAACTGTGCTGTCGGGGCGTAACCAAGTCCTGTCCTGGGTCTGGTTGGCCCCATCTCATCTCCTCAGGGCCCAGGAGAGAAGCAGCCTCAGCAGTTCCCTGCCACCTGTAAGCCCTTCCTCTTTCTCTCCCTCCCCCTCCCAGTAACTGGTGAGGTCTCAGTTGCTCACGTCTGGCTGGCTGTTATCAGAAAAGCCACCAAGCTGCAGGACACCTGGCACTGGGATTTTTGCATTGCCCTGTGCCTCTGAAAAAAGATCAAATAGGCAACTAATTGGGTTTTGCTTCTGGTCAATACTCACAACTGCATCAGCAAGAAAAGGAGAGTGGGGAATGAGGCAGGTGGAGTGATGGAGGGAAGGCCCATAGACCCTGCACTAAGATGGAGCGAGCCCACTTCCCCTCTAACCGGGAAACAGTTTCTTTTGATTTGCAGCAGCAAGTACAGAATTAGATTCACCTTTTTGTTCCTGACTGCTGCTCACAGGAATAGCAACTTACACTGGTTAAAAAAAAAAAAATGTTAATATGCTGCAACTCCCCTTTAACAAGACAGTGAGCTAAATGGCTGTGCAAAGGTTGCTAAATGCAAATTTTGTGATATAATTAGGCCTTTGCTATTGTTTTCCTCTTTTAAAAAAGCCTATTTTTTTAATCCTTATTTGCCTTTTTGATCTAAAGGTGCAGGATGTTGTTTAGCTTTGTGATAGGTATTAAGATAATAGCAGATATCTGAATTAAGTTTGATAAATCAGTCACTGTATTTAGTGGATGTTCTCAGCTGTGCAGAGTTTAAAAAATTGAGTGCTTCATTTGGTTATGACAAACAGCTCAAGAGCAGCACTCATGTTTTTTTCCTCTGTGAACATTAAGTGTACACAGCTAGGAATATATACTAGGTAACCATTACGTTTAAGTCAACATAGGAATATTTTAGGAATGTTGCTGATGCTTCAAGAATGTACCCAGTTAATTTAAAAGTAGTTCTGAGTGTATTACTTACTAAACTAATCCTAAAAGCAATTGCTAGGGCTTTTTGTTGTTGCTTTTTTTGTTTTAAGGGCAGAAAAATAACTTAAAGATGCTCTGTTTAGGCAGAGAGTCTGTCTGATTTTCAGGGCAGGTAAGGTAGATTAATAACAGACCACTCATAAGAAGGCTTCAGATCTTACTGTCAGAGGGTAATAATTAATGATCAAATGTTAATGGAGATGCTGGGCTGTTGATGCCATTAATTCAGCTCAGTGGAGCCAGTCCTGCCCAGGACCTGCCACAGCTGTCACTGCATTCGCTTAATTATTCCCGCGCCTTCAGGCGCTTTTTCCCTTTTTCCTGCTAACTGCAGGACAGTATGTTTTCACTGAAGCAGAATTATGAAGAATGCCCTGTTTCCTGGGCACTGCCAGGCCAGCTCCACGTGAAAACCTAAAGGCAACAAAGACAGCCACAAGTCAAATAACGTTCCTCTCTCCTCCTCCCCTCGGCAAAGCCCGGTTTTGTACAGTGCTGAACGAAATGCAGCCGAGAAGGCGCTCAGGGCGGGAGGGATGGGATTTCAGGAGCAGCTGAGCGCTACGGAAAACCCGGGCGCTTCCCGGTGGCCGTGGACGGCGGGAGGTCTCCCCGCCGCTTCCTTGGGCATGGACTGCGGACCTGCACGGGTTGGTCCTGGAAGACGTGCTCCCAAGGACCGTCGCCGCACGCGTTGCCCGTTCCTCGGCTGCAGACAGATGACAGATAGGGCGAGACCAACCAAAAGCTGGTGAAGTCTCTAAATTTAGAGATCAGTAATCCTCAGGCTGGTGGTCAAGGCCGGAGGATCTCAGTCATGGAGCGAAAACTTGGTCGGGATAAGGACCTTATCATCAGGCTTTTAGGTGTGGAAACAGGATTTTATGTGCAACACGTTTCTGTCGTGGCTTGTTGAAGCTTCGGGGAAATTTTTCCTCCAATTTTTTTTTTTTTTTAACAGCATTGTAAGGTTCTCTTTAATGCCTGGCTTTTTTTCTGATGAAAAATATGGTCTCTCTCTTAACTTTCAATCCCTTTCAAAGCAAGTGTTAATTGTTTTAAGTTGTCTTCCTCTCCCCTCCCCCAGGAAAAAATATTTTTTTTGTTTAATTTCCATTCTGATGAGTGTTACATTTAAAATCAGTCCAGTATGTCTTGAACTGCTAGGCTGGAATGCTTCTTGACTTGCTTCCAAACTGAAGTGCTTAAAAAAATGTGAAGCACTACAACAATTTTAAATCACTCTATACAGTGCACATGGTGATTTAAAATAATTGAAGCTCTTCAAATTTTTATATGCCCTTGAATTTGGAAGTGATCAAGGTTCTGAGCATGTGCAGTACACAATGATTTAAAATTATTAGAGCTCTTCAAATTTATCATGAGTGTTTCGGCTTGAAAGTGATAGGGAATCTGGACTTCAGCAGTGTAAAAAAGTGATTTAAAATTATCAGAGCACTACAGATGTTTTATAGGTGCTTTAATTTGGAACTGATCTCAGTTCTGGACTATAGTAATGTATGGTATATTACTTTTTAAAATCGCTGAAGCAGTTTCATATTTTTCCAAACTGGTTTTCTTAAAGTCAAACATCTTTAATAATTTTAAAATACATTATGTTGCAAATGGCACCATTTTAATAGAATATTTTGCACTTCAGAATGATAGCAGAAACTGTTGCAGTTTGGCTGCAATTTACTTCTGTGACTTTTTAAAGGATCAAATGTTCATAAGCGGGTGCTTGTGGCTTCGCTTTTCCAGTACGTCTGCTGCAAACGCTGCACAAACCTCGCGCTTGGGATCCTCTCTGCTTCTGGTCGTACGAGCCCTCCGTGCCTACAGCCCATAAGGAATGCGGGTTCTGTCCATGTGTGCACAAATTAGGTAATAGCATGTGCAAATGGCTATTTAGCCATGTAATTACCCAATTTGGGGGTGCAAATGTCCATCTGCTGGTCCTAATTTTATAGGTACAATTCTGGTGTGCATCTTAATGAAATTTTTAATTTTTTCTTTTGTTTTAGATCAGTTTAAATGAACAAGGATAAAATACTGTTGCTTAATGGTATACAGTATAAAAACTTAAATGCAAAAATAGGACCTTTTCTTAAGGCCTCCGTGCTAGTGCATTCAATAAGGTCACTTGGGCTGACAAGGAGCAGGGCCTGGGCTATTATTCAGGAGGAATGTAAGCTGGCTCTTTTATATAAAAAAAAAAAAAAAGTTGCTTTTGGAGGGCTGGAAGGGCACAGATTGATTAAATTCTTGGAAGAAATATACCTAAACATCCCATAACATTTAGTCTTGAAGTTTTGAATAACATTTTAAATGTACATAAGGCCGTAAGACACTAGAGCTGAGCCTTTGCTAGTGCTGGGATGCAGATAGGTGAAGGAGGGATGTAACCAAAAAGATCATGAAGACTGCAGGATATGAGCTGCACATTGAAATGAGGCAGACCCCTATATAATATTTTCATAGACCTGTCTCAACTTTTTTTAAAAATTCAAATTACAAAACCAAAAGCCCAGGTACTCAAACCAACAGGCAGCCATGGTTACTCTGATGGAAGAGTCTCTCCCAAAAATCATTTTAAAAAAAGCCATCTATGGCCAGTCATTGGCTCCTGAGCTTCAGCAGTTGCTTTCATTGATATGACTTTCCCTTTGCTTAGAAATTTCAGATTAAATTTGCACTTGTGCAAATGAATTCACTTCAGTTGGCCTTTTCCTTGGGATAGCTACAGTCTGGTTTTCTGAAGATGCTTTTGTATAGAAATTGAATATGGAGGATTTGCTTCAGCCTTCAATGGACAAATCCTGTATTTGATCTGTAGATTTGATGCCTACTTACTGGGTAGGCATCACTTGTTGGGGTCTTGATTTGAGCTGGCCCGCAAGGCTGCATGACTGTGCTCTGTGCAGCCCAGATCAGAGCCTGGTTCCTTCAGCAATTCTTGCACCTATGCTAAAGGTGATTTATTGCTAGTAACGTGTTTTTATTTTTTTTGTTTATATATACATATATATATATATATATATATATATAAAGCCTGAGAGTCCTAACTCCGAGGATGCCCACTGCCATAGGTGGCACTTGGTCAGAGCCAGCAGCTTAGGCAGTTATGAGTGCTGTGACTCTGGCCTCCTGAATGCTTATTGAACAGGAGCAGTTGTGCTCCTCATACCTGCTAAGTATTGCTTGTTTTTTTGTTTTTTTGTTTTTTTGTTTTTTTTATTTATTTATTTAAAGTTGCAGTGGCAGATGTGAAATCTCAGTGTTTTCTCACTGACTTTCTGTTCCTGGAAAATATTTTAATTTAAAAATTTGATTTCAATCAAAGAAATGATTTAAAAAAAATAAGGGGGAGGGAAGGGGGGAAGTAGAGTACATGAAAATTGGCTTCTACACGTATGCACGCACAAAGAACCTCAATTTAAATCAGAAATTTTCTAACACAGAGGAGTTGTTTGACCTGTGCTCTGTTTCTCTGGCTCTCCAAGTCACCATGAGAGTAGAAATTTAACAAGATTAGGAATAAGAGATTCTAATAATAGCATGTATTTTACATTTAGGATTATGATGGAAGATACCATCATTAACCTTAGCCCTAGGACTTGTTCTAACACCATTAACATCCTGACCTAGAGCTTAACACCATCCTGTTTTCCTTGGTTAGTGAAATACTTGGCTTTGTCTTAAATTTTCTTCTCCCTACCAAGAAGGAAGGCCTAACAGTTTGTGTGTGTTTAATATTTTAAGGTCTTTATCTTTTGATGCTTCTCTTTGGCATAAGCAGCTTATGTTGGGAAATGGAGAACAGTGGTCGGCATTTTCAGGTCTAGGCAGGAGATATTAAATGCGTGAAGGTTTAGTTAGGTGGCCTACTTCCACTGAAGATCAATGGGATTGAACGTGTGGCCACCCTTTGTGCTTTGAAAATCTACTGCTAGATGCGTGAAGTCAGGAATACAAAATTCATACGGAGGCAATAAAGTAAATTACTTTATATTCAGCTGTCCAGTATGTTTCTGAAACTTCCAAAAAGTCTGATTAGGTTTGACTAATTATAGATTTTTGGAGTCAAGACAAGGTTTTGGTTGGTGTGTACTTCTGTTGTAATTCTGGTTTAATCCTGGAGGTGAGATTTGAACCCAGCTGTGTGGGCTCAGCCTCAGTCTGCTCTGGTGCTACAGCCTCTCAACCTACTTCAGCTGGTGATAAAGTTGCAGGGGATGAGGGAGGGTCCGTAATATGGTGATACAGTGTGCTGCTCTGCCGTGCTCTGCTGTGTTTTTCTGACAGAACACTTCTGCTAAAAAGTAGTATAAAGTTGAAATAGTCAGATTGTACTAGCAGGTGACGGTAGAGTGCAAAGAAGGTTGCATAACTTGTGCTCCATCACTATTTCAGCATTTCAAGACAACAAATTTTAAGACAAGAAACTTGTTTTTTCTTGGTATCAGTGAACACAGCTACAGCCATATTAATGATATTTTTCTACTTCTTGCTTGAATACCTAGCCAAACCTAATAAGATCATTACATTTCTTTATGGCAGAAAGTGTCAGGACTATTTTAGTGGCACCGTATGCCAATATATTTTTTTTTCCTCCCTGAAATGGGGTGCAACAAAGCAATGTAGTACTCTCTGGCAAATAGTGGCTTGGAGATAAGCAACACTTCTGCGAGCTAAATCGATCATCTGTCATACACCCGATTTTTTCCCAGTGTGTTGGACCGCATTCACAACTGCTTAAATCACTCTGACTCTACCCATGTTTGAAGCGATACAGACTTCTGCTTGCTCTATGCAGTGCACCTTTTGGTCTCTAGGAATTGCTGCAAAGATCACTTTCTTGACCTTGAAATTGCTGCCTAAAGATTTTTTTTTTTTTTTTTTTTTTAATTTGGTCCCCACCTTGTGAATACAGTTTTGCTTCTCGATGACTGCTTTGCTGGAACAGGATATTAACTCTTTAAGCATGTAATACTGTGAATAACACATACTTCAATATAGAGCCTGCATCCAAAGGCTGCAAAAGGAGTTTTAATACACACCATCCTTAATGGAAGTTGTCAAAAAAATCAACTCCTTCTCCCAAATTCCCCCTGAAGTCCTATTCCATTTACAAAACAACAAGAAATCAAAAATTTTAAGAAACAAAAGTAAAAAATGACTGCAGCATAAAGTGAACTAATGTGCATATATTGAGACTGTGAATCCATAGGTGGCTTTTGTTGAAAGGTGACAAAACTTAAATTTTGTAACAGTGTTTTTTGCTTGTTCAGATTTTGATCTCTTCCAGCTGAAAGTATGTGTTACTTAGCCATTCTAATTTATATATATATATATATATATATATATATATATATTTTAGGATATAGAGTCCTAAAATAATAAGAGGTACATTATTTCTTTTTATTTGCCGTGATAACAGATTTGCACTTTTAATTTGACTGTGTTAAATGTTATGGAAGAAGAAGGTCACATTAGGGTGAACTGTCTTTATTGTTATCCTAATACGTTTAAAGGGAGACATTCAAGTCATACTAATTTGTGTGATAATAACACCCTCATCTGGGCGGTCCCAAGCCAATGAAATCAATTCATCTCATTCAGCCTTTTACAGAGTTATATTACATGTATTACCATGCATTAGTACTCTATGTAAATTTGCTATCCGCTGAATGACACTTTATTATAGTAGTGCTGGCTAGTGCCTTATGGGTTTGGGTCATGTAGGCATCTTAAAGCAGCCTTTCTTCTTCAAAATATGCATGTTTTTGAATTTGAAAAATAGAAAGTAATTATATGAAAATGGCAATTTTTCCACTGGGGGGAAAACTGTCACTTACTATTAAGTGGACTCTCAAGATCTGTGACAATTAATTTTGTTTTCCAAGTTTTCTGTTTTGAGTTGGTCTCAGTTTAGTCACAAGTCACATGTGTCGGTTCTGGTTCCCTGACTGAGTGGAATCAGGCAAGTGAGGAAATGCAGTTACTGAAGCTATGTTGGCTTCCCTTTTTTTGTGCAGTATATGACTATTTTCTTGGGAGAGAGTAGGGAACAGCCACTGCTACCACTATGCAAGCGTATGGAGGAAAGCTGCCGAGGTTTCCCTTGAAAGCTCTTTTGAGTAAGACTCTTTCCAGCTGCTGTTTGTTAAAATACAGAATGGTCCTATAACCTTCAGCTTCTGCTGGGCCCTCAGAGGGGGAACATGAAGCTGGAGACGCCTGTGGTGCAGGTAACTGTGGCCCTTCTGCAGGACTTAAACACGTACGATCTGGTTTCTGGCCATGCATTTTGATCTGGTTCACAGTGGTGGCTTGGGTTTTTCTTTTTTTTTTTTTTTCTTTAAGATTGCCTTCTTGTGAAATGAAGAGGCTATTTCTTTTTAACTAAGTGGACTATTCATAAATGAGAATTTTGAAGGACGTTTGCTACTTTATTTGCACGGGAAACTCCAAACTGATTTTATAAGCTAATCTGAGGGGAAAAAGGTAGAGGACACCCCCAAAAAATGAACCTAGATACTTAACAATTCAGGATGGAAATCCCCAAAACAGTGCATTAAGTTTCACCAAAAGGTAACTTAGTGATTGCCACAATTCTCTTACATAGACCATTACCCTACATTGCAATTTTAAGACTCTTAAACAGTCTGAGGATGTGATATACTAGTGTAACTACACTTCAGATATCTGCTTAAAGGATAGCGAAGCACTGAATGCAGAGGATTAAAGTAGTTATGAAGTTTTGCACCAAATGAATATCAATCATTGGGGGGGGGGGGAGAGGCAAATATTTCTCTATTTGAATAAATTTAAGATATCCGTTCAGGTAAACTGTAGTCTCTCAAAATCCCCTAAAAGTAGGTCAGAATGGCAAATTCAAATCAAGAAACACTGAGTAGTAGATTAACTATGTATTAGCTATAACCAGCAGCTTATAGAAAGCACATCCATGGGTGTTTAGAAATACGGAGTTGCGTGTTTTTTAGCCTCAAGCTCTACCCGCAGGAGGGAACCCATCAGCTCATGGAGCAACCTGGGCTCTAGGGGGATTTCTTAGGATCACAAGCTTCTGCCCACGCAGCACAAAAAGCCACGTTCCTGGAGTTCCCCTCTAGATACGCTAAGCTGCTTCCATTTTTCTTTGCTTAAAAACGGTTAAACAAAAGGTGTCATAGAATCAGTAAGGTTGGAAGGGACCTCTGGAGATCATCTAGTCACTGCCTTGCAGGTGCCTGGCGCAAGTCAATAGATGCAGAGGACCTGGAGGATTACCCCATTTAATCTTTTGTGCCTTGTGTGGTTTTTTGCATCTAATGCATGCACATACACGTGTCCCAGCAAAAGGTAAATGAACAAGCTGCAGATGGAGCATCTGCTGCTTGAATTCCTGTGCTTTTGTTGATTTGTCACATAAATGTTATATAAATGTAGCTTTCTGTGTGTTAATATTACATACTGTTGAGGTGGTTGTGGTCCCCTCAGCATTCAGAAGCACTGTTTAAAAATTAACTAAAGAGCAGGTTCCCTCATTTTATGGCATTACCTGGTTTAACGTGTGCACGTGAATTATTAATTGTCCGTCTTGTTAAGCACTAGACTCATGGCTTTTGCTGTAGATGAAATTGCGTGCAGTGTAAAAGTACTCTGCAAAACCTCCTGTTGTAAAAACTGTGATGAAGCATGGGCCTCGGATAGCCGCTTGTGAAGCAGCGGGAACTTTCTTCAGGCTGGTTTAGCTGTCATTTCCGCAGCGTTTGTCAAAAAAAGAATTTACAGGAACGTTCTCAAACTTATCTGGGAGATGAGAAACTCGAGCTGAATAATTTATCTATAACAAATGCTACAAAGGTCAGAAAAATAGTTCACAGACCTACCTATAGAAATTATTTAATTTCAGCATGGTCCACTGACAGCGGTTAGAATTGCCTCTGCTAGCAGCTACGGTGCTTAGTGTTCATCACACTTGCTCTCTCCAAAGGAGGTAAAGGGCTTGATTTACACATCAGATGGTAGCAGTGCCTGGGAAATGTACAGAAATCTCTCTCTCTCATGGCAAAAGTGTTCTACTTTAAAAAGATTACATTAAAAAGTGAAATCTTGAGCACGAAGCATTGGGATTCATTGTCGCTTGCTTTGAAATAACAGAAATCAGCCCCAAAGTCAAGAAACTAAAGGATGCTAAAATTGCTTTATAATTGGATTTCTTGGGCAGATTTAAATTATGGCCGTAACGTGAATTAATGTAGATATATTAGGAAGCTAATCTACATCAGTATTAAAAGTTGTTGTTGTTGTTGTTTGTCGAAATGCCGGTTCTAAGCACCACCAATCGGACAGCCAAAGTGGCAACTTCTGCCTTGTGATGTGTAAATGCAGCCATTAAGAAATCATGTAGAGCCAAAAGAAAACATGTGAACAACCTAGAAGCTGAAGCGTATTCATCCGCGCTTAAAAGCCAGGATTGTTCCATGGAAAGGAAAAGTGTTGAATCACATAGAAATGCTTCTTTTTGAGTGGGGATAAAGAGCGCCTATTAATATTGAATTGATTGTCACCTCTCATAGGTATTTCCTTATTTACCAAACAGCTGAAATCAATTTAGTGATATATACTTCATAGTTTTAAATCTGAAATTTTGCTTTACTAAACAGAGACAGTAAATGTGAAAGTAAAGGATGTTCTCCCTTGAACATACATGTGCTGTAATACAGCTCTTTACCTTAAAACAGTTTCATTGAGGGAAATTGTCCGAGTTAAGCAGCACTACAATGCTTGCACCGATCAAATCTGCTAAAAATTAAAAGCAGCAAAAAACCCCCAGATGGTACAGTTTTAGATAGTTAATCTTATAACGCTCTCCTACCGGAGATACGATCACTTAGGGTGCCTCCTCTTCTTCCTGGCACTCAGCATAGTTATTTTGGATGAGACCATGCCATCCCGTTCATTGAGCTGATTTTTGTGAAAGGTAGAAAGAAAGTTTCTCTGCAGTATATGTAATATTTGTTGTAGCTTATTTTGCTCAATCTATTTTCTCTATTTGACCTGAAATTTGCCTGTGGAGAAGGTTTGGTTTTCTGTCCGCTAATTATCCTTGACCTATAGCTCATGAATGGGGCTCCAGATTGTCCAGCTGATTTCACAACTCCATGGATGTAGAGTACGTCATTCCTAGTGAGCTGGAACAAACAAGTCCATTCTCTAGTCCCACATGAAGTACTGTGTTTAAATCACACCATATGAAATCTATATCTCAGTGAGCTCTTCAGGCTGCAACAGTACACAACTGCAAACTCCCATAGAGGACTGTAGCGTCCCACAAATTGTGGCAAATTTCCCACAAAGTCCTGCAAATTGCAGCAAAATTCATGGGAAAAGAGACAGGAAATGATTTTTCCTGCCTGGGGAGAGCTGTTGTAGAGGTCTGATCTGCAGGTTCTCACAAATGTTGGAGGAAAAAATACATTTTTAATATTGCACCATGGAATATATATCTTTTCCTATTTCACACTTAGGGGAAAGCACTAAAAATTTAGTATGTGTTATAGATGTTACTTTCCACTAGTGTGATGTAGCAAACACTACAGGTATATGTATTAGTACAATATAATACATGCCTGCCGGATAATGTGACTGCTGTTGAACATATACTCCTGCTTTACCTACAACTTGTCAAGTCCCTGAAGTGGCAGTACTTGAACCATTGCCATTTCAAATATTAGTAGAAAGCCACATAGTCTTTCATGCTTCAGTTATAAGGGCAGTATATAAATTATTTAATTGGGAGAAAGTATTGCATTAATATATTTACACTTCTAGTGCATTTACAGAAACGTGCTCCTCCCTAGCGAGAATAATAAAGTTGGTGTAAAGTTGCTCCAAAGAAAGAACTGCACATTACAAGAAGGTAATGATGATGCACAGATGAGCAGCCCCTTTTCATCCTGTTGCGGAAGGTTGTTGCTGCATTTTCCAAGAGAGATACAGCTGCCTGCTCTACCCTTGCTGGAGCTCTGCCAGAGCCTACTTTTCCCTCAAGAAGCCTCTGGCTGTTACACATCAGTGTATTTTGCCTCGCTGCTCCCTTCATCTCAAGGGCAACTGCTCTCTGCAGATCACTTGTACTGTCCCAAACAGAGTTTAGGATAATTGCCGCACCGGTGCGATGCGTCTTAATCTGTCTGCCAATGTCAATTCAAAGAGATGTCTTCTAAAAAGTCTTCTAATCAAAGTATACTGAAGCTTCTAGTCTAGTTAACTAGTGCTCAGGCTTGTGATTTACTTAGGCTTATGTTTCACAGGTACAGCTAGGAATTTGAAATATTTAAAACCATATGTCTGTTTGCCTCAAAGAAAAGGCCTTGTTTTTTAAATTTCATTTAATCCTTTTTGGATTTGTACTTTAAGGCAATGGATTCCCAACACCTGTAAAAGTGCTGAAATTAGAGTGCAGAGTAACCACGTAAATTAAGAATGGTGTCAACATTGAAAGGGGCTTTGAATGAGATGTAGGTGTTTACTAGAAATGTCTTGCTGCACAAAGCCCACTCTGTGAGTCTCTGTATGACCCAGAACAAAGAAATAAGCCAAAAGGTCCAATAAATATTGTAGGCATGTGTGCATCCAGTATTTGTGGCCACAGTTTAGATGCTGGGATGGAAATACAAGCAGGAAAATGGCCATGATAAAAGCTTGTCTTGACTCTTGTGCCCAGGGTAGCTGGTGGGGTTATCTAGTGGGGGTTATACGAGCAGGGCAAGCCAGCAGAGGATGTTACCTTTCAGGTGTGCTTCCCTACCTTCTAGTGACTGCAGCTTATGGATCTCCAGAGCTAAAGATCTACCTTTGTTACAAATGTACTGAGCTACTCCTGGCACAAAGTTTTGGAACGAGCACATGGTTTCATCAGGAAATGTTTCTTGGGTTGAGATTACCAATTTGGGTTGGAACTGGGGAAGAGGACACTAAGGGAAAAGGTTGTTGAAGACCTGGCTTACATGGTACTTGCTCTACAGAGCTCCTTGGCACTCAGAACAGGTTTGCTGACCTTGCCAAGTGCCCTGACTTGCTGTGTGTGAGAGCTGAACCCTCGACCACACTGCACCCTCCTCCTACTGTGGATTTGCAGGATTTGTGTGGTAGGGCATAGAAGGAAGAAACCAATTACCTTCTCTAAACTTGCTCCTATGTTTTTCTTGTTCCTTCCTTCTGTTGCTTCTTGTATGGCTTGTTTCCCCTTGGTAAGGGAGAAAAATGCTTCACAGGCATGCTGGTGATTGTATCAAAGGGATTCCACCTTTTAAATGATCTACAGAGAGAATAAATTCAACTTTCTCCAGACTTGAACTCCGTGGTACTTTTGCTGTGCAAGCTGGTGGAGGAACCAAGACAAAAACTACTTTTAAGTGAGTGTGGATTTGCTGCGTGGCATAGGGCAGCAGACTTGCACTTGCAGCTCTGACCCAGAGCAGCGTTGTTGACAACAGTGCATTTATATTAGTACTTAAGCTACTAGGGGACCTGCTAGCAGCTCTTTAGCTATTTTACTGCTTAACAACAAAACACCTCCCCCCCCCAACCCTGAATTAAGTGGAAACACTTTTGGTGCATTCTTTTTTAATAGAATAAAGATGTGTAAGAAAAGCACAGTAGGCATTATAAAAGAATGACCCTCTGTCCATTTACTGTTACAAACAGAGCAGCAGCCTTCAACTCGCTGTCCTTAGCTTCCTGAAAGGTGTTACAGCTTTGCCTCAAAGGTCCAATATCCAGGATAACAATGATTTACCTTATTTACTAGAGTCTGACCTAGCCTTTAGTATACTGCTCCTTCACTTAGTCAGCTAAATGGGTGCCAGATATTGTTCTCCTGCAGGAAGTTCTTCCTGGAATTCTGCAGCAAACCGAAGAATCAGTCAGTGGGAAAATGAAAATAAGGTCAACTTTCCCTTAGGACTAGAGAATACAAGAAATACTCTAACACCATTTGAGACCTCCTTCCCAGAAAAGTAGAAGCCACAAATGCAGCCAGATTACACAAACTGACTGGAGCGTGTAACCACTTCTCACTGTTCCTTTCTCAGGATGAATTTAATCTAACCTGCGTTAAAGCGAGGGGGAAAGTGATTTATTTCCAGAAAGCATTTGTTCCAAGATTCCAGTTTGATTTCTATTAGTTAAGAAGCTAGGATGAATATAAGGTGGGTATCGCCTGATGTGAACAAACTTTGCAGAAACAGGGTCACAAGAGGTAATTACGCAGCGTAGCAGTATCTTTTGTGCTATGAACTGTTTTGTTAATCTAACTTGTATAAGCAAATATTGCTTGCTTGGCTAATGCTGTTCTGTCTGGCCAGGAAAATGTGAAGCATCTCTGAGAAGGTCTGTAGTAAGAGCAATGCTTAACATACATCTGTGACAGGACTAAGGCATGTATGCTTTTAGGATATTAATAACTTTTTTTTTTCACCCCACTTGGCCCTAGTTTCTAGAAGCTATGAATCATAGTTCTTGATAAAACAGAAAACAGTATAACAAAAAAAAAAAAAAAAAGTATTTCCCAGGAATAGTTGCTGAGTGTCAATTTGTCAAATATCTTTCCTATATATTTTCACTTCCTGAAGACAGATCTAGAGAAATCTTTGTATCTTCTTTTTAAGATACGAAGATTACTGACAAATTAGACTTGTGATAAAATAGACAATGATGAAGAAAGAAATACTATGGAACGTGGGCAATAAAAAGTGACAGAGCTGAAAAGTTACCAAAGAATGTTTCAGAGAAACAAAGGATGTGATCTTAGGGTCTCCAGAGAGTACAGTTATTTTATTATATTCTGTTCCTATTATCACTTTCATTTTGTTCCAGGGAGATTTTCAGCAACTTGAGAAACACATTTTGGGGCCAGCTATCCCTCAGATATGCGCACGCAGCTCCGCTTGACTTTAATTGGAGCTGCGTGTAGGCATCTGAGAGCAGAATTTAGCCTTTGGTGGACGGCTTTATGTAGCTCACATGTAGTGTCTACATATACATACACAAATGCAAGTATCCAAAAAGACTGCTTTAACCTCTCATTAACATGAAAGACTCTTAAGGCAATGGGGACACATTAGTGAGGAAGTATTGAGGAAAAAATACGTTTTTTGCGTCTGTTTTTTATCCCCCGTGCGTCATAATCGTAACTTATTTTTTGCATTCATTGAACCAACAAGCGCATGCAGTCGCTGTAAAACAACCTTTAGGTCCCATGTGAGGTACCGTTTCAATTTTACGGTAAATTTCCTGTTTTATGGATTCCTTTCTGAAAAACTTTTACAGTGTTCTCACAAGAATATGAACTTTTCTTTAAAACACATGTTAATTGCTGCTATGTTACTAGTATTTTTGCCTTAGTCTTTACTAATCTTTGGTTTTGGTTCCACCAGTTGTTGTTATTACTTCTTAAATGTTTTATTTCTGCTTTACATTTTTCTCATTAGGGTTGCTATTTTAGGGTGGTCTTAAAATATGTATTTTATTGCATTCAGCTAATTGCATAGAACTTCAGATGTGAGAAAGCATCTTACTTACAAAACCCCCCTCTGATCAGGCAGGAGTTAAAATACATGTGCATGATATTACAATTTGAAGTGTGCAAGGCATTTGTGTTTTAATTAAAATTTTAGAGAAAGAATTTGTTCACATGAATTACTAGCTGGATTTTTAGCAGGTTGTATAAATAGTGACAAATTACATCTTTGTATTCAGGAAGTGTATGGAGTTACTTGGTGAAAATCACTACATATGTTAAATCTTCTCAGTGTCTGCTATAAATATTAAAGATATGTGGCTCAGAAAGTATACGATGCAAATGACCCAAGAGTAATTAAAAATACTTGATCTGCTTCTGTTTTCCACAGAAATATCTGGGTTTTGAGGGGGGAAAGGAAAAATGGGAAGAAGAAAAGTAGTAGGTATGTTGCTTGTAACTGCCTGTTACAGCATCAGTATTTGTGAGTTAATGCAGTATAAGGGATGAAGTGGAAATCATTCAGGGAAAATCCTTTCAAACCCCTGAGGGCAGCAGTTGGTTCATTCTAGGTGTAAGTGCTGAGACACTCAAGAGACCTTTCCTGGGACTTTACTGCATGGTTCTCCTACTGCAGAGTTTGATGTATGTTTATTCCATGCAAGAACTTGTCTTGCTGGAAATATTTAGAATGTTGCATCAAAATAAAACAAAAGGGAAAAGTGCCTTAAGTAATGTTTCCTTTATCTAGAAACTGGTGAAAAGTCTTTGGTTAGGCACTTGGGTAAGCCACGCTCTTAACCTGTGAAGAAATGGGAAGCAATGTTAGCAATATTGCAACAGTGTGAACAGATCTCAGTTGAGATCAGGGCCTTGTGCTACTGTATAGAAAGAGTGAGAGACAGTCTTTCCTCTGGAGCTTCTAGTAGTAAGGTTTTTTTAGCAGAGATATTGAAGAGATGAGAGATGACTCGTGCAAAATGAGCAGTATAATAACTTGCAAAAAGCAAATTCTTCTTAACAAAAGAAGACATGGATATCTTAGAAGGGTTTTAGTGGAGCAGAGTTTCCTAAGGAGAAGGAGAGAGAAAAATGGTACTGAAAGAAGGAGTGTTTATGTAGCATGAAGGTGGAAACATAAAGAAGAAAGATTTGGAGTGAATGTCTAGTAAGCAGAGAGGTGAGAATTTCTGACTAAACAGAGTGAAAACTGTCGATGTTGACATCAGTATAGAGCTGACGTTAGGCCAAAGGTGGTTGTGCCTGTGGCAGCACCTGGGGTTGCTGAGGGCACCAGAACAGCAGGGAGCTGCTGCTGCTGCTGGGGATAGTGCCCTGGAAAGCTGGGGCAGCCCTGCCCGAGGGAGGGACACGCTGGCAAAGCTCCTGCGTGGAGCCAGTGGCTCGCTGCTGGAAGTCATCTCTGCCCACCCCTTGGCCTCGCCACGAGGCGAGCAGGCGCGCTGGCTCTCCTGGGCTTCCTCCTTGCTGCTGTTGTGGGTAGTTTTGCCCCTTGTTGTTGTTGTTTGGTTTTGATTTTCTTTTTTTTTTTTTGAGGTGATGTGTGGGTTTCCATCCCTCCCCCAAGCCCTTTAATCTTGCTTTGAATTTACCATCTAAATAGATTTAAAAAAAGGGGGGGGGGGATAAAAGTTATTCCCGCTGTGCAGGCGGGAACCCAATACACAGTGCAGTGAAATGATTTGTGTATGGATACGCAGCAAATGTGTGGCAAAGCTCCCCTGAGGGCTGCAGCTAAATTTTGGTAGCAGCAGATCAAATGCTGCAGTGGGAAACCCACACTTTCTCACTACAGAAACCTAAGCAGTCGTAAGAGGAGAGTGGTGCTTTACCTCGGCTGCTTACGAAGGACTATTGTAGCTCAAACTACCTTTTCTTGGTGTATATACTCGTGTTTTTAATGTGCTGGGTTGTTGATGTGCAGTTTTCTTACTTTGCGTGGTAGTGTGCGTGGCCTTAACTCAGACCACCAAAAGAAATGGAGAAGACTGCATTTTGAGGGGAAATACTGAAGTCTCAAAGGAAGTTGAGCAGAAGAAAAATTTTGATGAGTTATCTGCTGGTGCTAATCGCTACTGATATACCTTGCAAAAAGCCTTCAGTAGGTATGCTAAATGAGTATAATGTTTTCTGACTAACTTTATGTATGTACGGTGGTTCTAGGAGCATCATGGTTTTCAGAGACTATGTTTGCACTTAGTATTAATAAATTATCCATATTCAGTAAAATTATTACAACTTCTTGTATTTTATAGATGGCATATGAGCAGGAACAGGAAATCTAGATCGTTGACTAACGTGTGTGATTGATACATACCTCAACAGTATTTTCTTAATTAGAATTTGCCTTTGATCAAGATAGAAGTAGCATGAAAGTAATAGATGTTAAATAGAATTTCTTATTAGCTAACATATAAACAGAAAGCCTCACATCCTCCAGCAAAAAAGGAAGGGTGAGGGAACTCATAACTTTGTGCCCTGTTATTTTATAGATGTTACTTCAAGTATATAGGTGCAGGATCATCTATAAATTGGTGCTTGTTAATTTGTAAGGATTAGTAAAACTTAATGCAGTAGCTAGTGTTGGAAGTTGAAAGTCCTTGCCGTGTTGTGAAAATTGCTTTTGGAAAAATCTGAACTGTTATTCACAGGTACTTGACACAGTCCATTGCAGTTTCCCTCTGCTGCTGAAGGTGGTTCTGGCGCATGACAGGCTAATGTTTTGGGGCTGTGAAGGTCAATGATGTCCTAGTTACTTCAAGTAGTGCTTTGAAAAATTACCTATTTCACTGAAATAATTATTCTATGTTCATGAATTTGGTGTAATTAGAGAAATTAAAATTCCTGGCAAGCAACTGGTTTTGAGAAAATGAACAGTCTTTAAAGTCAGTAAAATCTGTGGAAGATACTACGTAATTATTAATGAACCTTTCATGATTGCAGAAATACCCTAATATGTCTGTCTAGAGTACAAGCACTCATCTTCAGAAATGACACCTCTATTAAATTAACTGTTTCTACTTGCCGTCTTGTTTACTTAAGGCCATTTTCACATAAAATGCCAATAATGGAGGAGACTGACGTCATCTCCTCCAACATGTGCTCTTTCATGTGTTTTTACCCCATATGTATAAGGAGGGATTTTTGGTCTTGTGATTAGTTCAAAAGACTGAGAATTTTGCCTCTTGCTTACAAGTATATATGACCTTTAATTTCAACGATGTTAAATTTACCCTGATGAATTGAAACAAAATGCAGCAGCAGGTACCTATTTTCTAGGAATTTAATTTATATATCTAAACACATATTTATGTAAACAGATGTATAGAAAGAAGTAGTCCTACTACTTCTCATTTAGTTCATCTAACAAAATGATTGTGATACTAGGTTCAGAAGTGTACCTAAAGTGTTTAGAGATCTTCAGAAAGCAATTGGTATGAAAAGGCTTGTTCTTAAATAAATAAAAGAAAACAATTAGATATTAATTAAAGGTTTCATTTTTAGGAGCATTTCCAACCAGTATTTCCACTAGAAAACTTTTATATGAATAGTTCCCAGGTTTCTGGAACATTTTGAGGCAGCACATGCACCTCAATTGCTTTAACTAGCCCTTGAACAATTCTTGCTTTACTGAAGTATTGTATGTGCCATATACAAAATTAGTTGTGTGAACATGCAAAATTAGTTGTGTGTACATGGGAACTTTGCATATAGTGTGGTAATTCCTAGTTCTAGTCTGCTATTCAACTTCCTCAGGATTGCTCTAGTCTGATAGTAGGCTTTTCAGTGATGTCTAGGCAGAATGTAAGCTAATACCTTAGGCCCTACAAAATCTTAAAGATTTTGGGGCACTCATAATTAAAGGCAGAGAGGAAAGGTAGCAGGAATAATCTCTGCTAATTAATGTAAATGTCTCCTTGAGAGGAAAGGTCCTTGCCAAAATATACTGGCTAAGTTATAACACTTCAGAACCATTTATAGGATCCTCTGTTATCTCATTATAATTGAGGAGCAATGCCTTTGCAGCTGGTGGCCTTAAAATTATATGAGAGAAGAGAATTTGTTTGTAGGAGGATGTCCCTTTTCTTGAAGCTGCTGTGGAGTCACAGCTATTAAGGGCAGTGAATAATGGATTCAACCATTTGCAGGCCAAAACTGAGGTAGGTGATGAAATAATACTGGCAAAGGGAAAAAAACAAAACAAAATATACAACTTCAGGTTAAGCAGAAAGATGAAAGATAAATGTTTCAGAGAAAAAAATCTGCTTGGACCATTGTTCTAGATGCCAGAAGAAATATTGCCCTAGGTTTGTAACATGATGGTGTTCCTGCTCTGAAGTGACAGTCTCATAGAGAAACCACTTGCCAAGGGAGTGTGGTATCAAAGTTCAGTTTCTTGACTTGTTTAGTGTAGGAGCAGATGATCCACATGCTTCATCTCCAGGAAAGCTCTCCAATTATGTTTAAAGCACCTGAGGTCAAACTAGAAAGTACTATTTATTCTATGGTGTATGATGTGTTGGTCCTCCAGTAGTGGTGAAGTGAGGTGGTTTTAATTGTAGACAAATGATTTAGAAATCACTATGAAAATACTTCTATTACTGAACTGAATAGCTTGATGATGTGCTCTACGCTTTTTCTGAGTTTTGAATGTTTGTAGCCAAATCTGGCAGAGCCCCCCTCCTACAAAGGCGCATGTGAATGTCTCGATCTAGAAGTCAAGTGGAAGCGGAAAAATCAGTGCCTGGTTTTGTTTGTTGTGCGTGTGGAACCGCGTGGATCCCGACTCCGCTCGGGCTGAGCCAGAGCGCGAGGTTGGTCACCCTCCGTGAACTTGGAGAGAGGAAGTTGACACAGCAGGGAAATCCGGGAACTTCCTCTTCCTGCTGGCCAGCCTCTTTTCTTTCCAATATTGGCAACTTTCCCAATGGGCTGCTAAAAGCCCAAAGCTTACTGGCTGAAATCCTGGCCTAATTAAAATCAATGCCAAATCTCCCATTGACTTCAAGGCTCTCACCCAGTGCCTCATCACAGCCAACGATCTTCTTACTCCATTGTTTATTGAATTGTTCCGATGGATTTTCTAAGATGATGCTCAAACAGTTCATAACTCTCCTCCCCTGCGGTGACACAGCCAACTCCAAGCTAAGCCCACAACTGGTGAGTGTTTTATCAGTTCTAGCACAGTATCTTCGTAAATCAGACTAAAATGATACTAAAACTTCAGGAGTTCCTTCAGAGCTGCACTCCAGAAGGTGTTTTTTTCTTCTTTTTTTTCCCCTCCTTTTCATATGCACGGTCACTGAGATTCCTGTGCAATGCCTTCTCTAATATAATTACACATATGCAAAATTTGGCAATGAAAATGCATTAGAGAGCCAGTGAAAACGGTAAGAGAACATCCGAGGCAAGGGTTTAGTCCAGAAAGTACGGGATGTCATTTTAACAGAGAGAGGGGAGGAAAAAACAAACAAACAAAAAGAACAGCTCTCAAATGATTTTTTTTTAACAGCAGTAGCATTCACTCTGTTCTTTTTTTTTTTTTTTTTTTTTTAGGCATGAAAATGTAAAAGTAGTTAAAAAGCAGCTTCTAGGAATTGATTATTAATAACTCGAAAATGCTGTATTTGACATAAAGTCTCATTTTTCTTTCAAGTTCCATAACACACTAGTTTTTTTAAAAACATAGAAAAGGGGGCTCCTCATTTGATTAAACCCATTTACTTTGACTTGTTTGGTGCCATGTGCAAATATAAACATAAAATAAATGATTATGCAAGCTAAAAGAATCCTGCAATAAAAGATTCAGACTTGATTTGGAAGCGGCTCACTCTGTGGTCCCTCTGACCTCAAACACAACAGAAAAACACATTATTGGAAACCGCTATAAAGTAAATACTACTCTTGGCTAGTAATAGTGAGGGACAAAATCCTGCCAGTGCCCTGAGCAGCTCCAGTGCCCTTCTCTGGTCCTTTCCCTGGTCGCTCCACCACCTTTGCTCCCAGCTCACCCCATGTGCTCAGCCAGGCTGCTCCTCTCCTCCTGGCCTGCAGCTAGTCAAGGAAAATGCTTTATAAAAAGTTTTTGGAAATATTTACTTTTGGTTTAAGCCCTTAGTGTTTGTTTTTACAACCGTTTTAGTGGAGATGTTTAATAGCGTGCGAGCGGCCTGCAAGTGGAAGTGGAGATGGGATCTTTCACGCAAGGGTTCTGCTGTTTGCGCCTCGCTGGTCTCCAGCGCCCAAGCGGCCGCGGGGCTGCGTCCCGTGTGCCGGGGCCGAGCGCCCCTCGATTCCTGGGCGGGGGAGAGGGATAAAATCTGCTTCGTTTGATGTTTACTTTTCCTGCTATGAAATGAATCTGTGCAGGTCAGAACTTTTTGAAGGGTAATGTTTGAACTTTATACTGCAAAAAGGGAGGAGAAAGGAGGTAGTGCAGGATACAGAAATCCCCTGAAAACATTATCCTTTTTAAGGCAAGTGAGAGAAATGATTTCATAGATTTAATAAACAGTTCAAAGTATCCTGAAGGACTTCTCATACTATGCATGTTTTTCATTGTTCTTTAATGAGTAAATGACTCGTTAATGTGCATAAGAACATATCAGAAGCACATGGCAGCGAAGAAGCTTGGGTGGTAGCAGATTTGATCAAAGATTTTCAAATCTGACCCCAAGTATTTGATGGAGAAGATTAACATGGAGACAATTTACCAAACAAATACAGCATTAAGAGCCAAGAGACAGGCTAAGGGAATTGAAGGCTCCAGATTGCCCACATAAAGAATATCGTTAAACATAAAGAAAACAAAGCCAGGATAAATGTCTGGGATGTGGAATCCCATGGAACAGGGCTTCTGCTGCTGATTGATTCTTTTTTTTAATGCTATTTTTAATACAGCACATAAGATCTTTTTTTTTTTTTTTTTTTTTTCTCAAATAAAAAGAGAAATGTTGTCTGTGACCTGGGTTCTAACACTGTTACTCTAAGCATTTAAAAAGATTTCTGGACCAGAATTGGTTAATTAGTGCTTTGTGTTACACTGTGTTACATATGACCCAACCAGAGATAAAAAGGTTTAAAGGTCTCTTGTAACCCTGCAATGCTATTTGTAACACAAA
Source organism: Rhea pennata (assembly GCF_028389875.1). Taxonomy (NCBI): domain Eukaryota; kingdom Metazoa; phylum Chordata; class Aves; order Rheiformes; family Rheidae; genus Rhea; species Rhea pennata. The sequence continues at coordinate 4,314,378 of NC_084668.1, read as the reverse complement.
AATAACCCCCTTTCATTACTGGCATGCCACTGTAGCAGGCAGGTTATTTTTTCCCTTTGCTGCAATGAGGGCAGCTTTCGCATCAGAAGAATTCTTGGCAAATTAATGCGCTACCTCTTGGGCTAATTAAATTAGAAAGGATCAAAAATACAGAGCAGCTTTTGTGGTGGACACAATGTTGTGCTTCATGCATCTTGCTCAGAGAGGAATTTCTGCCATTTAGCCCCTTTTTGCCTCTAGCAGCATTCTGGACTCTCTAACACAGTCAAGTTCCTAATTTGCCTCAATGAGAGAGAATTATTAACTGATAATAAGAAAAGGAGCATTCACAGCTCCAGGCTGGGCTGTGTGGAAAAGGGTGAGCTACACAGCACCTGAAGCGCATGCAATTTTTATTAATTCCTGCCTAAAACAACGCATTCAGGAGTAAAATTGCTGTGCAAATGACAAAAACAATTATAATTTTGATTCTTCGGTTCTGAAAATATGAACTGCTTTATCTCAAATACGACTAGATTAAACTAATAATAAGTTCACCTCTCCTTAAGTTTACACTGAGCAGTTTTGGTTGCAGCAAGTGCATTTCATTTTGAAGCTGGTTCCACTTAAATTGATTGTTCTTATCTTTAGAAATATTTTTGAGCACAAGAGAAGGTGTAGTTTTTCATTTAGACGAGCAACATAAATGGTGAAACTGGTTTTGCTCAATTGAAATAACAATTGCATTGTTAGTGAGAATGATTTGTACATTAAATGGTATTAAATTGTATCTAGGCTAACGCGAAACAAGCTGCCACAAAAATGTCTGTAGATGGGTGTAAGCTTATAGCAGCCTCTGAATTCTGCCCCCCCTCCCCAATAAAAAGCATTTCTTTTTAGCACAGGGATATATTTTTAACAGGCGTTATCTTCAGAGCGAGACTGGGCTGTGCTCCTTGCCAATGAAATTAATGGCTATGACCAAACAGCCACCTGGGCCTACTCCTGGAAGGCAAACTTTTACTAAGGCTAATGGTAGTTAGCTGGATAGGGAAAATGAGGTGAAGACTTTGCATTTAGAGTTAAAAATAATTCTTTTTCCAAAACCACTACTTTCAAGATGTTTAAACTTCTGTTCTTTTTCCTATGGAGATACTGACCTTAGAAAAACTGTGTATTTTTTGACCTAATGGTTCCACTTGTTGCCATATTTCAGTCTTCTGAACTTTCAAGTATCATCTGTATCTGCTTTATTTTTTATTTCAACCATACATGCTTTTATATGTTTGAAAAAAAAAAAATAAATTCAAGGATCTTGCATACATGCTCTCCTTACTATTTCAAGTTGCAGCAGCCCCAGGGTAACAGCACCTCATTCGCTGATGATTCACCTGGAGTTTGTGTCTAGTTACACTTGCATCTTTTCTTTTTCTTTTTCAGAAAAGTAAAAGACTGCTGTTGAAATAGTTTGTATTTCATTGGCATACTTAACATCTCAAACTTTTTTTTTCCCTTTTTTCTTTTTTTTTTTTCTTCCCCAGCCCCCATCCTCATGTGTTTAATTTGATGTGTTTAATTTGGAGGGGAGAAAGCTGTAGTAAAACATGAAAGTCTTGGGTTTTGGTAATGTGTTACAAACATATGAAAACATATACCAGTGTGTGGCGCATGTATTTTGCATGGCTTGTGATGATAGGCTCTATCTGCATTTATATTAAATAATGCCTGGAGGCCCTGGTGAGATCAGGCCCTTGTTGTGCTATGCAAAGTGTAACCGTACGGTTGCAGAGACAGTCCCTGCGCTAAAGAATTTACAATCTAAACAGAAGGAAGAGGGAGGCAAAAAAAAAAAAAAAAAATCCAAAAAACAAAAGTACCAACAAAGAAGAACAGAACAGAACCCTGGAAGAGATAGAGCCTTGCCTATGGGCAAGGTTAGTGGCCAACCTGGAAAGAGATAGCGCTTGTGTCCTGGCCAAAATCTAGACCCCAAGCTACCCGCTTCCTGGAAACCTCATACTGCTTCTTGCCATGTTGATCTAAAAGCCAGTCATTGGAGGAGGCAGGACGAAAAGTGAGATTTCTCAGGCGTTCCTGGCTCTGCGCTACCTTCCAGCGTTTGAACACTGGAGGATGTTAAATTTGTCTCCTGTATTCCTGTTACTTCAGAAGACGAAGCTTGAAGGAAAAAGCAATCCAAGAAATGGAGCAATTGTGCAGACAGCCTAATTATTCCAATTAATTACTTTTAAAATAAAATAGTCTTGACGTGTAAAGGTAGGAGAGGATGACACATAGCGTATAGCTGTGTGTGTGAAAATGGGAGCGTATGCCGCACTTGGACTCAGAACTTGGAGGCTAAAGATGTAACTCGGTGGGAAGCAGCGCGTCTGTACCTGACCCCATGGCCAGTTCGCAAGGATGCTGGTCTGTAGATGTGTGATTATGTTATGCTGCTGTTATGGGCTGCTGTGCTCATGCAAAAAATCTGGCCAAAAAACAACAAAAAATCAGATTGTAAAAATAATTCATTCTGTTGTCATTTTTAAGGATTTTAGATGAACTGGGTCACAGACTGATCAGATGAGTCATAGAAGAAAAATGTCTTTTCTGTGTGTCTGACTGAGAATGGGCATGAAATAGAGTTTTAGAGAATGACTTTTGAGATGGGAGGGATCTGAAATCAGACTTCAGGCTGACTGGAAGGGTCTCTAGAGGAAAGTGGACACCTTTTTGTTGCTAGATTAGCAAGTTATAGATAACACAGGAGCCACCTTCTACAGCACCAAAGTCCTTTGTTGACGAGGCTTACTTGTTTGCTGGCGAAGGAGGATAACTTCAAATATTCTTGGCTCCTTAGTGAGGATTTTTGAGGTTGCTTTAGTGCACTGTGATGGACTGCAGGCATGAATGAAAAGCAAAATAAAACTATAAAATATTATCCCTTAGCTAGAAATGAATATTTTTAAATCAAATTATTCAAGACTGAGCATGATCTCTTACAAGTCTATAAAGAAGTGTTTTGAAATACTATTTTCGGCACATTCATTAGCGCAGTATGGTAGAAAGAAAAGAAAATTAAGGGAAAAACTTGAACATTTCATACAAAACTGAAATACTTGCATTAGTCGATCATTGTGAAAAGTATCTTTATTTAGCACAGAGAAACTCCTGACCTAACATGTTTACATCAAATCATTTTGTGGAAGCCTTGCTTTCAACTTCTATGCCTTTACCAGGAAAACTAGACAGCTTGGAAAAAAGCAATGCTGTGGCTGTAGTTAATTTTTAGAGTCAGCTAAAGTTCACTTTCCAAGAATATCTACATCCTGTGGATGATGAAGTGAGTTTCTGTCCAAGTGACTTCTAGTAGTACAAGATTGGATGTGAATATCATCTTATGAAATGTATGTACAATATTTGTACATTTAGGCTAATGAAAACCTGGGTATGTTCTGATTGCTTTTTACAATCTGTGATGGGAAATGAGGTTTTTTGGGTGAAGAAGCTGTCCATGAGGTTGAAGTGATAGAAAACCTGCTCTACCAGCTCCTGCATTTCCAGGTCTTCTGTTTGCAAAGACTTTAACACCAGAGCATCTCTGTGCTCTGATATATAAATGCCAAGTTCTCTGCTCTTGTGCTTGACTTACCCTATAGGAAAGGAGATTATGCAGCTTTCAGACCAGGGGAACTAGGAGGCCTTGCATAGAGGGAGATGTAGGAAACTCCTGAAAGCTTGTGGCTGTTCTGTTGCAAATACGTTACAGATACACAAGAAGTGAGCTGTGTGAATGGGCAGTAATGATAGTTTAAGCAAACTAAATTGAAGCTTAGCTGCTGCTACAACCATGTTTTCCAGCTATTAAGTCTTGATGAGTTGATATTGCGAGAGGTCAGAACACCTTGTTCAGGTCAGTTTTACAAGAGGAATCATGGACAGACCCCTAGGACTAGAGTGAAACCACCCTCATAATCCTGAAATAAGCCTGGCTTTCCCTTTTCTTAAGAGGTCAGATCCCTACCCCAAACATATGTGCGCTTTTCTTGAGCAAATTCTGTTGATGTCTGTTTGCTAAATGAATATAGTCCTAGATATGCAAACTGTTGCTTGCTTGTAAAGCAAAACCAGTTTGGTGCTGATGATTCACTCTGCGCAGTTCTGCCTGGGCAGCATGATTCGCTTCTGATTTTTCTCGAGTTGAGAGTTGAACCATTTCTGAGCTGTATCATTTTAATCCTTTCAGTAAGGACCTGCTCGGACCGGGTCTGAGCTGGAAAAAGCAGTGTTCCAGGAAGGCACTAACAGCAGTATTGCAGCTGATTCGTAAAGAGAAGAGAGCTTTCTTCACTCCAGGGAATGCTATCGCTTTTTCTGAGTGGAAGATTTTCACAAGTATGTTGTTGTTGCTGCTTTTGGCTAGCCTCGATACCCATTTGAGAAATCATACAGTGTCCTTTAGAACTTGAAGTTATATGTAAAGAAGGTGACGGAGAGAATTGTAAGTCCCGATTCCCCATTTTTCATTATTTTTTAAGTTTCTCTCTCTCTGAAATTGCTAATAACAGATGCTTGAATTCTAGTCAAGTGAAAAATTCCATTTGATTTCAAAAGAAGTTGGATTGGATCCTAGCATCAGTTTGGCACCTATGAAAATACAAACACATGCAAGGGCTTCACTTTCAACTGAACTAAAAAATGCTATTTTAAAAAAAGAGTCTAGAGGCAAAATTTTGAAATTAGTTATTTAGAAGAAAAAAAATCTGTGTAAGTTATAGAAGGTTTCTGATAGAGGATTTAAGATATCACTGAACAGCTTTGAATGTCAAGCAAAAATGTAGAGTTTGAATATAGGCCTATGTCTATTTATCAGTGGAATTGTCTTTGATCTCATCATCCCACTTCTTGAGTCTTTTTCTTTCAGCAATACTTGGTTCTGAAGATGCCATTCTTTGGCTTGAGACTGGGGTTTGCTCTTGGGGTGTTCTGTTCTAGTTGGGTTGAGCATATGGTTTGATTTTAAGTTAACAGAGACCATTTCTTACATACACCCATTACTCATTCATCAGGCAAGTTCAATAAAATTATGGCATCTTCTATTTATTTATTTTTTTATTTAAAGCTGACAAAGAAGTCATACTTAAAACCAATCTAGGAAATTACTTCATTGTCAAGATTATTTCCTCTGATCATTTCATGCTTTAATTTTATATTATTCTTTCTCCAGCTATGGTGGAGGACTTTTACCACTGGCGTGAATGGGAAAATGACATCATAGTAAAATGCCATGTTTTTTCAGCTCTTAAATGGCTAAACTACAACTAATCAAAATTGGTGTGATTTTTTATGAAGTAGTATGACCAATAATTTAGACTTTTAATTGGTACCTGAAATGCTTTTTCTTAAGGTATAAATATCTAGAAGTAACAGTTTTAATAAGAGCAGCACAAAGCTGATATTAGCATGCATGGCTAACATCAGATGTAGCTTGTATTGTGTGAAACAGTAAATATAGTACAGTTAAAAAGACGCCTATTTTTCTTTGCACTATCTGAGAGGATGTTATGCCTTTATCTTTGTAAAAGATAGCTTATTTCATTTTAAATTGCACTGAGCAGTGTATGGGATGGCAACCTGCCAATTAGTGATCCATTTTCTCAGAAACCTAGTTTGAGGCTATGCCAACCAGTCACATACATCTTATCTTCAGCATCATAGAGCAGTCTCGTAATTCGTGCAAAATTATGTTTGACGTTAAATTATAAACCCTTAGCGTAATAATAATAAAAAAATAAATAACCCTAAAAGCAAATTAAAAATTATGTTTTCACTGGAGCAGGTTATAAGCCCACTAGAAACGTGATCTCTAGTCATCAGTCTAAGGGCAAAATTCCATTTCTCAAGGGTTCCCCCCACACACTGAGTGAAAAAAGCTGCAATTCACAAAATTAAGTTATGTTTGTTTTTTTTTTTGAGGTAATGGATAAAAATTTATTTAAAAAAGTAATGTGTAATGTCAGGGTGCATCCCTGCCACATCCCTACTTTTTTGTCGGGAGAGTTTTGTTTAATGTCTTATTTGAAATGGATGCGTCCTTTAGGACTAAATACTGAAGCATTAAAGTAAATGCTGCTCAGGCCGTGGTTCTCATCTCTAGCAGAAAACTTTGATACTGGTGAAGAGGAAGAGTTGGGGGGAGGATTGGCTGTTGGTTGTTGGTTTTTTTTGCATTTAATTCTGGGGGTACTGGTAGGGCAGAGCTTTCAAGCGTGTCTAGCAGCACAGCCTGCACCCCCCCCCCCCAAGATGAGATGCCCAGAAGGTCCCACTCGCTAGGAGTGTGTCGGCAGTAACATTTCAAGGACCCCTCAACAGGTATCAAGGATGGTTGCAGGAGGCAGGGCTGCCACGTGGCCCATGAGACATGCTGCAGCACCTTGCTTCCTAATGTCTGTTTGCTGGCCTGCAGATAACCATCAAATTGCAGCGGCCAAGCAGAAGATCGGAAGGCTAGCTGAAAGTACAGCTAACTGGAGGAAGGAAAACAATTTTGTTTCATGAATTACTGCCAGGTGCTTAGTGGCATCCATACATACACTTTGCATTATTTTTTTGCATCTATCTGCAAAAACTTGATTTCTACCAGAATTGTGGTATTGCTGTATGATTTACTACATGAAACACACTAAATAATGAAAACTTCTCCTATCTAACACCTCCAGTGCTCCCCACATCTGAAGTTCTAGCCAAATTCCACCACGTACTGGTTTGTCAATATCATCTGCAAGGATGAATTCATGAGGCTGATACTATTAAAAGCCTGGAGATGCTTCTACGGATCGCATATGAAATATAATTTTACAAATGCTGGCCATCTTAGTAAAGAAGATAATTAGTGAGAATATTTCTCAACAGTCTATGATTGTTTGCACGTTAAAGTTCTTCTCGTTAATTGGAATTCAAGCTTCAGTGAAAATGGTTTTAGGAATACTTCAGTGCCCAAACATGTGAAAACTAATCCAAAATCACTTAAAATCTGATTTTTTCACTTGCTTTACAAAGTGGACTTCACTTTAAAATCATAGCCTAGAGAATTACTTGGCACCTTTAAGTTCATACTTAACACTATGTATTCAGAAAGCCAGTGAGATGTTAACTTTGATATAGTGGTATAATGAACCAAAAAGAGTTCATTCACTTTTAATTTGGGTATTGTCTACTTTCTGCTGTGCCCTAGAACATAAAAATTGGGAGTTTCTGTTTAATGGCTCCATCTCTCCAAACCTTGGCCCACTGCTTTTTCCTTCTTGCCTGGTTGTTTCTTCCTTTCCCAAAGGAAAAAAACAGTTTGGCATAAGCTCTGTTCAACGAATGTGTCTCCCAAAGGACAGGCTGGGACAGCTTGGGTTTTTATGATGATGGTATTTTTTCTGAGCCAGTGTCTCTGCCTCTGTGAGATACTGCTCTGTGTTCAAGATAAGGCTTCAAAGAGATTGCCAGGTAACTCCAGACACTTTCATATCTTCTAGTGCCAAATTAATTTTAGTATTGGAAATTAATTTCACAGGGTGTTTTGGGAAGACAGAGGTGAATTCATTACGGTGGGCACCATGATGCTATCCAAAGTCTACAGTTAGTCATTGGTTCAGATTAGCATGAAACTAGTAATGATTGGGCTCTGCTGCTTTTTCATTCAGGAGCTCTTTTACATGACAAGGGGATGTAGGCATCTCCAAGGGATACCTTTGGCACTTCCACCGTTCTAATTTCTTTGCACACCCTTGTTGGTTGCTGAATCTTGGAACCAGCGCAGGATATGGGGAGGTCTGTCCGTCTGCTTTATTTTACCTAAGCAAACTCTCAGCTCCCTTGTTAGCACAGGAAGCGTTTACAGAAGTTGTTTAAAGAGCAATTGCTGCTCTTCACCAGGGATGCTACTGTCTCTGCTTTGAATTTAAATCAGAGTCATGACGCAGAAGGAAAACGTAAGGCTTCTGGGCTGTGTCTCTGAGCCAAGTGTTGCTGGTAAGTTTGATCCATCCACAGTGCCTCAGCAGAACATTTCTTCAGACTGGCTGTGTGTTTAGGCAACTTTATAGCCCCATGTTGCCCTGCATCATTTAAGTTATTTACATTATTTTAAACAACTGAATTCCATCTTCGGTACATAAGTTCTGAACTCTGTCAAGTAAATATAATTTTATTGTTGCAACTGGAGATGCAACTAATATGGCAAGAGCCATATTAGTAGAGAAAGCAAGTCCCATGTCTAAAGCAAGGAGTTAAATGAATGCAGATTGTAGGTCAACAAATGGCGTCTACACTGACTGTACTTCTGTTTTTGTTGTTGTCGTTAAGTTTTCTGTGTGTTTAGCTGTAAAGTCTCATTCTCTTTTTCTGTCTTGACAGATGGAATCAGTAAATGTTACATTATCAAGTTTTATCTAAAAATGTCTTTCATTGATAGTGCATTTATATTGTGTCATAATAGCGCTCTTTGTGCTAGAGCACTGAGAGCTGGGAAAATCCTGACGAGTGAGTAAGCTTGCATTTTTAAAGTTGTAAAAAAGTTCTTTGTTCTGCAGCATCCTATTTTTAGGATGAACTTAATTAAAGTGAGGAAGGAATTTAGAAATCTGGAGTAGGAAAAATGGGTCATTATTAATTATTATGTATATAATAAATCCAGGGGCTGTGGTCTTTCTTCACAACGCGTACGTCTTTTCCTTCCTCACAGGCATTTTTCATTACCAAATAACTCTACTTCTCTTCTTAAGGCTCTGGTTTAACAACTTAGTGAATTGGGTATCTAGCTATAAGCAGCTGAGAAGGATATTTGGTTTTTTTGGGGGGAGTAGCGGGTGTTTTTTGGTGGGAGTTAGACATTGCCAAGAGTATTTACATGCTGAATTAGGCATAACACCCTGTCGAAATTCTGTTTCGCTAATGCATCTCTGTAGCTGCATTTCCTTCTCCAAGTCCTTCAACACCTTCTCCCTTTCACCTGCTTCCTGTCAGTCTGTAGTCAAGGAATGAGCCTTTCTTTAAAAGGGAAGGGAAAGTTTTTAGGACTGTGGAGAATATTAATGCCCTCAGCTCATATTATTTGCAAGTGGTGCTCATATTCCCAAATCCATATAATTTAGCATGGTTTTGTTTTTTCCACTTTTCACCCTCTCTGACTCTGACAAAGAGTCAACATTCCTCCTGTCAACTACCTTTCTTTTCTTTTTCATTTTTTTTCCTTCCCATCATCCCCATTCCTGAGCTCCCTTATGACCCCTCTGATTTAGTTTCTTTGCTGTCAGTACTTTGCCCTGTTGCGAGTTGCCTTCTGCTGAAACGCTGTTGCTTCTGCCGCACGTATAAAACAGTCTGCTCTGGGATCAGGCAGAACGAGAGGTGCTGGTTCAGGTCGTCTGTGCCGTCTCTTCGCTCTAAGTCTCTGGGGGACACAGTGCATGGGTAAAGAAATCTAGAATTGGTTTAGTACAAATAGCTCATCTGCTCTTCTCAGTCTTGGGTAGCAAAGGGGTCTTTTCTGAGTTGTACCGCTACTTCCACTCTTGTGTGAGACAAAAACCCGAGAAGAAAGCTTTTGTGAAATAGTTCCAAATTAAAAAATGAAAATAAGTTTCTAGCTAGCTTTAAACACTGAAGGTTTGCTTGCAGCTTCTTTTGAGAAATGAGGGAATGGTGGGACATGGGCAATTCTTCGCTCCCTCTTTTCTCTCTTCAACTTGTTTGCACGTGTCAGCTGGAGGTGAGTAATATTAGACCTTTGCAGGAAGGTTTCTAAACTATTTTGTTCAACTATTCCATGCTGGTGAAAGATTGTCGCTATAGTACTTCTGGTTATACAGAGATTACTAACCTGCCAGGTTTAGAATGATTTGTGTTATTAAATATCCTGGCTTTTGCACTCATAATTCTAAGATTATTCCCCCGACATCCTCTTGAATGACTTCAGTTTGGGCTCTTGTAAATTATGCCCCTTGGGCTTCCCTGCCTACAAGTAGGCAGGGAGAGTTCAGCAGAGATTAAAATACATCAGTATACTCTGTCAAATAGTTGCCACATTTAAAATTACAGGTGGACAGATCTGAGCAATGGAAAAATTGGCTAAGGAAACTAATTATTGCTGTTTCTTTTTAGACTGGAAAGGTAGACTATAAATAAAATAGCTATAATATATTTGTACAATGCAATTGATTTGTAAGAATGCAAAAGAAAGTAAAGAACAAGTAACTCTTAGTAGAGTTTGTATTGTCTCATAAACATCAAATTTATTTTAATTGTACATATTAAGCACTGTATGACAAACTCTAAATACAAAAGGAAATATAAGAAAATGAAGTTTTTACTGCAGTCACACATTAGCTTTTTCATTTGACTGTGTTTTTTTCTCTTTTGTGACTTATGTTGTTGCAAAGGAATAAAGAGTGAAGGGATGATGATTATTATTATTATTAGCTCTGCACATAAAGGTAAAACACAATGTTTTCCTAGACCAAAACTTCTATCAGTAGAGAATATCAGTCTTGAACACGTGATTTGACAGTCTTCAAATTGGTAACAGATGACTTTGCAGATAAAGACATATAATCTGCTCTTACCTTGTAGTAGAACAAATTGTTACTATCATAAAGTTAGCAATTAACTGTGGAAACAACAGCAGCAAAATTATAGTTTGAAACTGGTTAGGATTTTTTTCCTCAAAAAAAAAAAAAAAAAAAGTGTTGATAGGTCCAGTGCTGAACATCATGACTTATGTATGTACTGTGAACCCTGGTAACCCAACAAGAGACGAGTGGTGTCCTCTAAGGAAGTGCATTAGTTTTAACAATTTTTGTGCTATGGTGGCATATTGCTTGCTTGCTTGTATCTTCATGGGTGGAATGTAACTCTCAAAAATCTGTAGAAGGGAAAGTCTCAAGGAAGGACAACTTCAGATTTTAAAAGCCTGACCACATGAAAGGGCCACTTCTTTGTCCACTTGCTTCTATTTTTTGATGAAGGAGGAATGACTTATTTCATAAAACTTTACTTTGAATAATTTGTCCAAGATTAAGTTAGCAACAGCCCTGCCTTTTTAGAGGCTTTTGGAAACAAATGGAAAAGTGGTGGAAAAGTTTTCTAGAGGTGTTTCAGGTTGCTGCTGCTTCAACTGCTTACAGCAGAACGTATCATGTCTCACTTGGAGTGTGGTTGGGCTAGACACGAAGTTGGCACTATATTCAGGACTGTTTGCAACTCCAAGAGCACAGATTTTAGTTATTAATGTTTGGAGAGAAGGATGGGTAAGGGGAGGGAGGTAGAAGAAAAAGATAGTTGCAACTAAGTTTTACAATTGGAGCCAAATTCTGAGCTCAGGGAGTGAGGCTTCAGGCGTTGTTTTATAGTGGTCAGTGGCAGGCAAGAGTGGGTGAGTGACCAGCGACGGACAAGACCTAAATGTATGGTCAGTCAAGCTACCAAACTTTAGAGCTGGGGCTTGAATTTTTTCTGGTTATCTCATCCTTCCTTTCATTTTTTCCGTTTTTGTACAAGCATTAAAGCCTCTATTTTATTGAGGCAGGTGCACATGCCATACCTGCCTGCTGCAGACACTCTCTGCTGCCTATAGATGCTAATCCTAAATTTGCTATCCTGTTATGTTGATCTAGACTTCACGATGACTACTCAGATGCATTTAATTAAAATGATAGACTAACGCTGGATCAAAAACTGTTCTAATAATTTCATTCTGTAACAGAAGAAATTATTAAAATCCAGAAGGGACACCCTCCTTTCCCTATTTCTCCAAAATTACTATTAGCCATGAGATTATCTGAAGAGTTTCATGTAGATACATTAGCCAAAAGCATGCTATGAGCACACTTTGAATGGAATGAATCTGTCATCCATTCAAACAAGCAAAACCCCTTCTGAGCCTAATATCCTTAGTGTCATCATTAATTATAATATGTAATCACAATCATTTTGGAGGTAAACTTGGGGTTAATTTGCCCAAACAAATGCTGATCACTAACAGTAGTCTATTCAAGTGTACGAAAATGATCCCCTGTAGTTCTTACATATACGAAGGAAGTAATATATTAGCTTTCTTTTCTTTTTTTTCTTTCCCTACAGGCAGAGTGCCAAGGTATTAGTTTTTCCTGAGACTAGTCCACAATAAGTGAGTGCTTTCAGCTCTATCTTTTTATTAGCAGGTGTATAGGAAATAGTTTAGGCATAAAATAAATAGGGAGAGGTGCTGGAATAGGTTGCCTTTGTGTTGAAGGCCTGCTGCCAGTCTTTTTTTTTTTTTATGTTTTCTTTTTATAGCAGGCTTTGAAACAATCTGAGGGTTTCTTTTGTCAGGAGGAGAATGAAGGAGGGGTCTTCTGCGGCATTCGGTTGTGTCGGTCTCCTCCTACCTGCGCTGACTCCGTGCTGCTCCTCTGGAGTATTGTTTCACTTGACAGTAGCCCGGGAAAACGGATGGAACTGAAACCACGGGCACGGCGAAACCTTAAATCAGCGCTGCTCTTGTGTTTGAGCATCTGTAGCGGCAGCGAGGCCCTCTTACAATATTTCTTTATATATTGTTTTGATGTGAAGATATAAATGGAAATAAAATGGATTCAATGAATAAGCAGCGGCCCAAATGATGTTATTAAAGGAGCTGATTCTTCCGACTGTGGCGGAGTGGTACAGGAAAAGCGAATTCAGTTGGACGTGTTCAGCAAACTTTTCGTGTCTCTGAACGTGGCTCAGAATCCAAGCGATCAATCACACCTTGTGTAAACTGCAGTGGCTAAAAGCTGCAGAGGCAAAAATGAAGTAGTTTCTGAAGAATCATGTTTAATTCCATCTCTTCTCCGTTTAAGGATGGAGGGGAGAAGAAGGGAAAGAGTAGACTTTATAGCTGAAAAAAGCCCAGGATAGAGCAAGGTTATGGAAAGTGGGAAAAAAAAAAGAACATTGTTAGAGGATGCTTCAATTTTAAAACCTTAACGTCCATGTGTTAGTTTCAGGGAAATAGACGTAAACCTTTACATTTTAATGAAAGAAAATAGTTGATTCACTAATCCGCAGTAGCAACCTAACTTACTTTATAGTAGTAAGAGCCAAGCATATGGTATTCATCATTAGCAGTAGCAACAGAAGCAGTGTCTGTCAGGCCGTTGCTGGATAATACCACTTCAGCTGCAAGCTCCCCAGGTTCCTCGCGTTTGCCTCGGTGTCGGGTGCTGCGTCGCTGCTCGGCTGGCTGCTCAGCATACGCGGCTTTAATCTTTCCCATCTCGTCTTGAGACTTCTGTCCTTTAAGCTCATCCTGTATCTTTTCCTAATTGACCCTCTTGGTCTCCTCAGTGATGCAGTTTTACTTTGACATCTTCTATGATAGGCCTGAGGGTCCATACAATAAATTTATTCTTTCTTCATTCATCCTGCTTGTGCTTATGATAGTTTTACCTATTCTATGTTCATTGTTAAAAATTCTCCTCTTTTTTGATCAAATTATTATTAGAAGTTGCATCTTTTGCTGGCAAGAAGGTTAACAAAATACCAGGTACTTGTTTCATGAATTTAAACTTCAGAAACAAGAATTCTCTAATAAATAGCTTTGTTTTTGTTTGTCCCGTTTGTGTTACATGAGCTGTAGGACTATAGAGTCTATCTGAAATAGTACTATAAGACAGAGCATTTTTCCAGCTCCTCTCTTGCTGCTTGGTTGGGAAGCTTGGAGACCTGAACCAAAACCTGAAGCTGTCAGCTCACTGAAGTAGTAAGCAGCTGTTGAAATGTCTTGACTGTTCACTGTTATCGTTATGCTTTTACAGTACAACATCAGCTAAGCTTTGGTATAATAGTCACAGTGATCATCTGTATTTCTCTAGCTTTTGAAATGTTCCTCTAAAATGTGAAAATCTGGTAATACTTTAGGATTAAGACAAATGTTTAATATCCATGTTACTAATAGTATAACTAAGCATAGTATGCCTTAAGTGGCTAAACCAAAGTGCATTACACAGTGAAGGAGTTGGGCTTAGACTCTCTGGCGTGCACTCCTGTGCTTCCTTTTCCAAGCTGGGTAACCAGCTCTGCTAGGTCCCTATTAGACCAACCTGTGTAGGCAAAAAGAACAGACCAACTTTTAGCACTGCAGTTCACTTCTCAGTGACTTGGAGTAAGCTCTCAGCAGTTACTGTGGTGCTGTGTTAAATTAAACTCTAGATGAGAGAATTTTATACAACTACTCATATCCAAATATGAAGTTGAGTCACAAACTTTTTGCTGACTCGCTATGGACTATGGAGTGAGCAGTTCTTCAGTTCTATCTTTTGGTTTATTTGTAGGTATTTAGAAATGGGAAATGAGATGCATCTAGATGGCAAAAAACAGCAAAGCACCTCTACAACTGAGTATAAATTACAGAACAAAGAGGGGCACAATATCTGTTGGAAAAAGTACATTGATGGGGAGGAAACCATTATTAGCTGCTAATTCTTCCTTACAATTTTTATTCTTATTAGAAGTCAATAATTTCTCAGTGTCAAGCTTTTTTTTTTATTTAACTCTGTAATTATTTAAGCTGTTGAGTGTAATGAATCTAGCAATGCACTAGTCTGTTATTTTTGTTGTTCTCAAAATTCAAATTCAGTTTGTACTTGCTTTTTATCAAATCCCTCGATATTGTATAACATACTACTCTGTTATGCTGTTACTAGATTGTGTCAAATCAAGAAAATAATTGGATGTTACTTTTCATCTTAGGATATTTTAATTAGAGGAATTCTTTATCTGTCTTAAATTACTAATGATTTTCTCCTTGAAGCTGGAAAAAATATGGAGAACCTCATTAGTCCTATCCTTGTATTCCACTTTAGCACTTCTAGAAATATTTGTTCATTTTTGAAACGAGTTGTGTTTTCAGTTCTATACGCTCACATGCTAACACCTCCCTGCTCCCTCACCAGAGAACTTTCCATATGAAATACAATGCTTTAATCTGCCTTTTCTTTAAGGTCCATAGTGATGGTAGGACTATGGGAATAGTAGTATAGGTATTTTATAATCTCTACAGTGAAGACAATATCTTTGTCATATGAATATGTACAGAATTTTATTATTTTTATGAAATACTAGATGGATGCAAGGATGAAAAGTTTAGTGGTTTTGTAAGAAAGCCAAAGTCTAAACAAGGCTTCAAAGACTCTTAAAATCTTTGTTGGTGCTGACAAAATTGTGGATAATTGAACAGAAGTAGTACCATTTGAGCTGGATTTTATGTCCAGAGAAGAAGATTTTCCAAAAACACAATTAGATTGATATTCAGCCAATGCATCTTCCACTCTGAGGCCTCCTCAGTGCAGGGAAGGCTGAATGCTCTTGGCCTAAATTAAAGCACAGGCCTCTGCCTAGACCTGGGGTCCCAGCTCCTGGACCCTACAGCTGCCAAGCAAGCTTCCTGCTCTCACCAAAGCTTAAAAATGAGTTGGTGGCAGCTTAGGAGTTTAATAATGTATTCTACAGTACAACTCATCCCATGTCCTCCGAGGTGGAAGGGTTTCTTCTGACACAGTGATAAATAGGCCAGTGGAACTATTTTCAAATAGTTTAGAGCACATCTTAACTTCTGTTTTTGACCACTTGGCCCCCACTAAACGTGGTTGCTTGCTCGGCTGAGCTAAGCCCCTAGGGCATGTCTACTCAAGGAATGAGTCGTCAGTGTGGCAAACTACTATTCTAGAGAAAAGTTATGAATTTCAGTAAAGGTTTTTTTTATTGCAGGTTGTCCCTCCTTTGTTCTCCTTGCAACCTTTTGTATTCTTAATCCACCTAACTATTTGTGAGAAAACTGAAGTGGATGAATGAGAGTTTTGACTTGAAAGCAGGGAGCTGCTTGGTCCAGCGTCTGTGCTCAGGTGAGGCTGATGCACACCCAGGAAGAATCTTGTCCTCTTGAGAAGCAATATGGTTCACTACGTAGGGCAGTGACCCACGTGCCTGTCCAACCACCAGCCTCTGAAATGCAGAGGAAAGCAAATTAAGATAAGCTGGAATTGGGAAAATAACTATGGAAAATGGGGGAGAGAAAGGTACGGGAAGGAAAAGAGGGAGTTACCTGCGGTACTGATGATGTGACTTGCCATCCCTTCTTGTACCCTTTGAACAAATGCACCAGGTGCATATGGACTGCTGGCGTCCTGGGGAGGAGGAGGCTGGTGAGGCCGAAGCTCGGCCCGCGCAGGCGGTGGGCTTCTGCGCTCTGCCCTGCTCTTGGACGTGGCGGAGGCGATGGTGTGGGGCTCAGCCCGGGTGAGCACCCCAGTTTCCCAGGTTGGTGCCTGCTTGGCGTTGGACAAGCACTTTGCAGATTAGGTAGAAGCAGGCAGATTTTTACCAATTTTTGCTGCCAAAGTTACGTACCACAAATATGTCTGTAAGTGCTGAGAAATAAATATGACTGCAGCTTTGTTTATAAGTGGCATAAAAACAACGAGGACAGCCAGTCAACCAGCTTTTATAAATTACAATTTTTAAATGAAAACATAATATGAGGTCAAGATTGCTGCTTTGATTTCCAGGATTTTTTTTTCTTTTTATAAACTAACTTATTTTACCCTCCTCATTCACTTTTTACCCCTGTTCAAATGGTCAGAGATGAAAAAATTAGGAATAAGGAGTATGGTCCTTAAAGAGGAGAAAAAGATGACTTCAAATTAATTAAAGTGGCATTTTAGCTCTATGAGGAACTTCATTTTCCTGAGGTAAAAGATGCACAGTCCTTTAGATTCTGTGCATGTATTTGGGGACTTCAGCTAGAAAATGCTGCTTGCGAGCAGCCAGAATGGCCTTTACAGCACATGGGGGAATGCAGATTTTAAATTAGATGTTTAAATTTAAAAAAATTAATAACAATTTTGCTGCTCTTGTAAAATATCCAAAAGTCAAATGCATAGTGCTTGCATTACTGAAATTAGTAGTAGACAGCAGAATTTGTACTAACTTTTACCAATGAGCCTCCAACGTTTATTTAAATCGAGCAATATTTGCTTTTGTTGTTTATCAGGCAGATGTCCTTTCTTAGTTTTTTTTTTTTTTTTTTTTTTTTTTTAAAAAAAAGCTTTAAAGGCTTTTATTGATGCCTAATCCCTTTAAATGTACTGTATATCACATTTATGAAATGTATTGGTACCAGAACGAAGCAGACTACTTTGTTTTTAAACAAAGACCCCAGGATAAGGGGCAACGTTTTCCCCCTCACAGGTGATGGAGTATGTACAAAGAATGTAGCGGATAATGGCAGTCCTGTCCTCTGAACAGATGGTGATGGTCCTGTTGCTAGGATAAGGCCTGAAGAATTTAGTTTTTAATTCCACATTATTTGCCTCAGTGCCATGAATATCCCTAGGTTTCCTCAGGCAAAAATACAACAAATACACAGAAAGAGAAAGAAAAGTGACATGCAGATAGAAAAGGAGACGGAGAACGGGAAAGGACTGGAGCCAGGTCAATAGAAGCTTTTGGGAAAATGTCTGCTCAGCTGTCTGCAATCACCTGGGTTTGAAAGGCAGGCAGGAAGGAAGATTGGTTTGGCATGAGAACGGGGCCTTTGATGCTTTAGATACCACAGAGAAAAATACCCATTTCTTCCCATTAGAAGTCTGTTGACTTTCCTAATTAAGATAAACATGTTTCTGAAGAAGTTAGCTCTCACAGTACTACATTTGTAAAAACAACCGTGCTTTTAAAATATATACACAGACAAGGATGTGTGCCAAGAACTAGTGCTGGTGTGGTCTTACAAATCACTTTACAGGAATATTTTTAAATCATTGCCTTATTTAAAAGTGAGCGAATTTCATTCCCTCCAGTCAATTAAATATCTAATTTCAACTCAAGTAGATAATAACTGAAGTATTTTTATATAAGTGAATGAACAGTTTTCTAACTGTTAAACACACAGCCCTCAAGCACAAAAAATATATTCGTTTAACCGTTTTATTCTTTTATCGTTAATTTACTATAGAGATTTTGCACTTGCATCGTTTTGGTTTGTGGCACTGGGGGAAAGAAGTCTTATTGCAAAAAGATTAAATCAGATCAAAATTCCCCAGGACCTCTCTGCCACCTGAATTATTCCAGCAGCCCGACTGCGTGTGGGGCGGACCGCGCTGGCCCACAACTGTGATTTTCCCGCGATGGCTGTTCTGCGAAAGAAGCCGGCGAGAACTTTCAGTTCCCCTCGCCCAGTCCCCGCAACAAAGCGTTTGCAAAACGTGAAAAACGCTTCAGATTGATGAGCTGACATAGTGACTGTATGAACGTCTGAAGTTTGGGGAATTAATTCTAATATTCTGTCCTTTCAAAGTGTCTGCACAAAGCCGAAGCACTTCAAGCGATTTACGGGCGATCCTGCGAAGGAGTCCTGTAGCATTTACTCTTGTTTTCTTGTGTTCTGTGATCACCAAATCTCTTCTCAATATACAAAGTGTACAGTCAAATCATATATACACACACCCCCACACACACATGAATGTAGTTGATGTGTCTCTAACCCTACAATCATAATTTCATTTTATCAACAATCAAAAAAAAAAAAATTGTGCTTAAATCGGGGAGTTTCAAAATTTTCAAAATTTGCTTAGCTGCACCAGACATTTCTGCAGGTCACCAAACAGTAGTTGTTTTCATTCTATGCCCAGAAGACATAAGTAATAGAAAATGGATCAGAATATATTGATATTTGAATGTCTGTGTGCCAAATTGTCTTGGCACCTCATAATCTCAAAACAGACGCGCACACACACTTTCCCCTCTTACTACTCTGTTTCTTCTCTTTCCAGTAGCCCCCAGCATTCCTCTGCTTTTTACCTCAGACTCTTGTGAGACTGCTGGTTTAGTTCACAGGATCTCTTCTCCCGCCATCTTCAGTGCCTTAACAAACCCAGCCATCGGACTTTTTTTTATTTCTTGATATCTGTAGGTGGTAGCTTGCTGTTCCTGATTCTGATTTTTCTGAGATGCTCTGGTAGGGTCTAATTGCTTGCTCTACTATTGCCTGCTTTCAGAAAATTAATAGACTTTTGGTTGATCTTAGATATCCAAGAGTGAGACATCCCAGATTTAGGTAGCACCCTTCTCCCACTTCTGAGGGTAAAGAGAAAAAGGAGGCCTTACTAGCATGCAGTTCGTCTTCATCTGTATTGGGAGCCTTCTGCAGAACCGTGTTACGGAGGAGCCTCTTTCTTTCCATTTACTGTCTGGAGCACATGTCTAGGAGGTAGACATCTTAGTGAGGACAGCTGAATCCTACCCCACCGAGCAGCTGTGTTCTTCGATCCAGTGCAAGTACCACTGGTTTGTACAAAATGAAGAGGTGAATTTGATTCACAGTCCTTCATGTGTAAATAAATAATATTATCTCTGGTATTTGATCAGAGATGAAAGAAACCATTTCCTTTGGGGAGCTGAAGAAGTGGTTTCCCATGCAGCATGTTTCACGATGCGTACAAAAGCCTTTGTGGCTCGTGGTGTTTATCCTTCGTGTTGTAAGGAAGAGAGAAGACTCATGCCGAAATGTGAGATGATGTGTCACTTTTGACGTTTTTCTTTCTTTTTTTTCCTGTAATCTGTGGATTTTCTTTAATATTAGCTGTTCTTTTAGAAGCCTATTATGCAGAAATACACTGTGTGATTCTTCTTAATTCCTCTTTCACAAAGTATTGTAAGCTATTACCTTTTAGATTATCAGAATGGAATCCAAACTGGAAAATATTTTATTTCTTAGTCTCACCAAAATTTGACATGATTTTCCTTAAAAATAAGCTGAGTTTTCTTTGTTTAATTTTAGACTATTTTTTGTTACACAGTAAAAGATTTTGGTGGCACAGCTGCCTCATAATGAAACACATAGATTAGTAGAAGACCAATGTCTTCTACTTGTTTTCTCACATTTGTCATTCATATTTAATACCTTACACCCTTGACTTTTTAATTCTCTGTATTGAATTGGAGAGGCTCACACATGCTCCAGTTTAATGACTTGTAATTCTCTTTCATGGATGGCATACTTTTTCACCTGAAAAACCTTGTGCAAAACTTCTTTGCACCTCTGTAGAGCAGTCAGGATCTGCAACAAAATGATGATGACTGGAGAGCAGAGTTCCTACAAAGCATAAGGTGGGAAAGCATCTTAAATGCTTCTTGGTTTGGGAGGAGAATATTGACCTGAGGGGTTTTTTGTTGATATTATTTTATAGTTGAACTTCGGTCCTCAAGTTCTGTCCTGTTGGCTCTAGAATATGCTTTTTTTTTTCTTTTCTGTCCTCCTTTTCTGAGCCAAGTTTCAAGTAATGTGAAACTCTCCCACCCTAAGCTAATTAACATTAAACTTCTGAATAGGTTTCTCGATAACACTTTTGACAAAGAAGTTTCATAGACTTCAGAAGGTCTAGCTGATCGGATTATTGTATCTGAGTTAGCCCTTCCCATCCGAGCTTGAGATATCTAAGCCTTATCCTGAATATAATTGCATATTTACAAATATGTCATAGGAATGTCACAGTGATCAGGCTCAGTTAATTGTAAGTCTTAAGAATCTTGGAACAAAATACTCTGTCGAACCGTTACAGCTATTGTAATAACATGTTGTGCTTTTCTGGGATTTCAGAATACTTTAGAAGCATTTATCAGTCCTCACAGCTCTGAAGCTTAGGTATAATGGTGACTGATGCTCTAGGAATATTTTTATAAGACTTAGTGTTATCTATTACTTATTTCCCAAATGGGTAGCCTCAGACATTGAAGGGTTATGATTTGCTGATTGTGACCACTCTGGCCAAATTAAACATTCACAGGATAATGAGAAGTGACACTGATTTCTCCTTCTTTTAGAGGAGAAAGCTTCTCTAGAGTTTCCCTTTGATACCTTCAGGAAAGTAGAGGAAATGAGCACAGAGATGAAATTGTCTGGTTTCTCAAGGAGATCACACTTGAAGAAAAGCAGGAGAATGCGGAGGTGGTTTACATTAAAATTCACCTCTAGAGTTGAGGAAGAATATCTTTTCATTCAAAACATGTTTAGATCTGTGTACTTGAGGGATGTAGGTAGAGCGTGGATGGATAAGGGGAGTCTTTCAGGAAGAGGAAGGTGGTGAGGAAAAATACCCAGTGTGGTTTTTAGAGCAGGGTACAGCACTAGTTGAGGTGGGAAACCACCCTCTTAGCTGAAAGCTGTAAAGAGCGAATGTATGGCTTTTTGAACAACCATTAAAATCTCCTCTCTCAGTGGGATGTTAACCAGGTTCCTCTTTTGGTCGTGGTATGGGATGCTGTGAAACCATGCGTTATATTGGAACTAAGCTCTGCTTATACGGCCTCTTCACGTCCTTGGCTTCCAGAGCACTAAAACTACAGCCGTTCTGCTGTGAAAAGACTTTATTTGTTGTCAGGCCTGCAGTGAAGAGTAGTAGGATGAGAGGTGGAGGTTATGTACGTCCTGGTCTCCTGGTCCTTTTAAATATAACATAGTTTTTTCAAGATGCTTAAACAACTGGAAGAAGTTATACTCGAAAAGGTGCAATCATAAGAAAATGAGAATCTTCCTGTTGATGAATGATCTTTAAAAGTCTTAAAAAATACAGTACACTTTGGAAAAGACCTTCGAAGATTTTGGCATAAAAGTACAAAACTGATTTGTAGGAAGGCTTTAGGAAGTCATGTAGTTCAGCCTCATGTCTGAAGGCAGGACCAGTTCTACCTAAAATACATGTAAATTGTCACGTTTCTCCCTCACCGCCACCTTGGAAATATTCTGTTATTTTTATAACTTTCTAGTAGATTTCTTTTCCTCTGAAGATCTTAATGTATTTAGTGTTCTGATTTCTCTTTGGTAGTTAGAAATGTCTTAGAAAGTGGTTATTAATAAATCATTAAAGGTTTGCATCTCATTTCCTTTCCTTGCTGCTCTACTACTCTGTATTTTCAGCCAGAGTACAAAGTCGTTCTGAAAATCTTAAGAGGGATTTCTCACAACAGAGTAGAATTTAAATTATGAGATTGAACCTACTGATTTTTACCTGAAATATTCTTTATTATTGAGGATATTTGCTTAGATAAAGGATTTCTTAGCCTGATTTTGTTTTATCTGGAGTTTACGATGAAGGAATAATCACGTATACAGAGCTTTATACATTGCATATCTTGAAAAGAACATGGTGTCACTTCACCAGTAGGGCTTTTCTGAGAAAATGGAATAGCAAGGTTGAATATAATACTTGATAACTACAGATATTTTCAGTAGCACCAAAGGAGGTTTGGGAAATGATGAAAAAACTTATGAAAGGTAAACTGGCTATAACTCATACTAAATATCTCCCCTTGTGCAGAAGCTCTTTCTAAATTACTCAGATAAATGAGCTCATTTATGGAATATTTTGTACTGCATGAACTTATATGGGCACCTGTCATGTATATATATTTTTAATACTGAGCTCATATAGATGGCTTACAGTCCCCCTTGCCCTTTAGTAAATTTAAATCTCCCACAAAGCTGTTGTACAGTAGTCGTAAAGAAACATTTATGGTTCAACATAATTTCCCTTCATTTCTTTTTTTCTTTCTTAAAAAAAAAAAAAAAAAGAAAGAAAAAAGACAGTTTAAAAGTAATAAAGCACTTCCTTCTGTAAATCTTTGATCTTTTTTCTTCCTAAGGGAAGATTAATTTGTAAATATGCTAATGGATTTGTATAATCTTGAAACCTTCATAAGAAAAACTACATTAGTTCATATGAATGAACACATCTATCTTATTCAATTTATAAACTAATGGCTGAGAGCATCAACACTGTGTTCTGCTTGATCTCATGTCCAAAAACACTGTTCACATTTCTAAGACAACATAGAATTTTATTTAAAAAAAAAAAAAGTTAAGTAAGGCCAATTTTGTCATCTCTGACTTCTTTTTTTTCTTTCCTTTGACTCTTAACACTGAGATTTGCTGCTTTTCCAATTAAATACTCTGCTCTGAGGAATCTCATTGTTGATGTGATGGGAGCTGCACAGTGCAAACACAAATTACCTGGCCACATACTTTGCTAACAAAATCACACTGCTTGGTGCGGAGGGCTGAGCGTGCCCGTGTACTGCTGCATGGTGCTGCCTTTTGCTCTCAGGACCCCCAGATCACCTCCTTCCTTGCTAAACTGCCTATATACAAGAGCTTTGATTTATTCTGCTGCTTAGCTGAAGAGAAAGGGAAGTGTGGCTTGCTTCCAGCCCTGCCTACCAGAGAGGCCCTGCCACTACTGCCATGTCCCATCTGGAGAGAGGGATGGTAACGAGGATGAAGAGGACACAGGGCAGGATGCGGACAGCAGGCAGGCAGAGCCTGATGGCTCATCTTTTTTTTTTTTTTTTTTTTTTTCCTCCCAGCCTCTCTTTGCTATTTAACTTCTCGCTATCCTTCTCTCCCTTTTTCCCTTTTTTTCTTTCATCTCTTGAACCAAGTAATAGTTGTAGAAACTTAGCACTATTTTAAATGTTATAGATAGAGCTGATCTAAAAATCAAAATCTGCGTGTTGATCCAACAGGGTTCTATGTGACGACTGTACGTTCACCACTTTGTGGCACCCAAGCCCACAGAGAAATATTTGTCAGTCATGGCTGATCTTTCTGCCTCTCCACAGGCAAGAAATCCACGCGTTTCTTTCTTAAGAATAGGGAGCATCTTGTAACAAAAGGCACATGGAGAGATTTAAATTGGTTCTGAAGTTAGCCTTAGTCAAGGTCCAAATTTGTGTGCACAGCCAAGCTCTGCTGCTTAGTGCCGGAGGAGTCTGAGCGGTGACCCTGAGCTTCGTATGGGGATTTTTCAGCGTTGTAGGCCCGGTTTATTAAGGTAAGGATAGAAATCTTGAACTTCAAGCCAGCATAGTCAATGAAGGACTTGTTTGATGTGCTCGCGGTAAGCCGCGCTGAGGAGACGCGTTGTTAGGTTCTTTAGTGCTGGTGTTTTCCCAAAGGCTGACAGACTTGTGTCCAGATAGATCACGTTTGTTTACGGCCAGCGGATGAAAGCAAAGGTGTGTATTTCTTAAGGCGTGGAACGTACGGAGGTGCCGGCGCGGGATCATCTGGCTGCTCGTCTTGTTTGATGCTCTCGTGCTTCGGATAATGATAGAATCGTAATGCGTACCTTAAGGCTGCAGGAGCCGGAGCACAAGGAGGCAATTCACAGCTGATTTATAATGGGGGTGGGTGGGAAGGAAGTGTCAAACACTACTCGGAATAGATGAATATTATAAAGGGGCCTAGGAAGATCAGAAATGAGATTCAGATTTTTTTTTTTTTCCAGGAAATTCTTTCCAGTACTTCTGAATCATAGTGGGAATAGAGGGTAAGCAGAGGAAAACTGGTGGAGGGGACTTCAGCAGCTGTAGCGAACAGAAATTCAGATATGAGCTTGCAATGTGATATAGTCTGTTTTGTTTTTAAAAGAAAAGGGGAAAAAAATAAGGTTTTGGCTTTTCCTTGGCAAATTTTTCTTTTCAGTAGTCAAAAATAATAGAAATTAGATTTAGAAGAGATTGTTAATTGATCTTGTCCACTTCTTGCCCAACGCAGGGTTATTCCCTGCAGCATATTTACTAGTGCTGAGTTCAGCTTTGTTTTTAAAACCTCCACAGTGACAATCTCCCGAGGGAAGTGGTGAAAGCCTGACTCTACAGCCTACTGCATCTCCTTGTCGATCTGCTTTGCAGAAGGAAACTCTCACAACCAGGAAATGTTTTCTGACGTTCTACCTACTTTTTTTTTTTTTTTTTTTTTTTTTTTTTTAGTTCTGTCCTTTTACTTCTATTTAAATACTCTTTTGTATTACCCCAAATAATTAACTTCTAGGAGCACCACAAGTTAGCTTATAACAGTAAAAGTGTGGGGTGGTGGGGTGGTGAGGAGAAGCTTTGCCTCATGTTGACGCTCTTTCAGTCAAAGTGGAGGCATAATCTTAGCTACCTGACCTACTGTAGGCACGTAAAGGGTTGCTAAATAACCACCTGAACTGCAGGTAGAAGTTTTGAGCAGGTTACCCTCATTTTTCCTCTTTCTAAATGTGAGGCATTCCTCGTGAAACAGATCTGAGCAATTAGTGGTATAAATCTGTAGATTTTTAAAAATTTTTTAAACTGGATCTTTTTTTCTTGCTTCAAATTATCAGTAGATGCATGTCTGAAAAGCACGTCCTTTCTCATTGCTTTTTCTCTTAATATTAGCCCTAGATTGTGAATTTGTTCAGGGTCCTATTTAAATAGTTTTGGAGTTGCCAACATGGTGTGTTCTGATACTCAGATCTCATAATCCAATTTTTAAATTAAAGAGCTTGGGGCAAAAAGCACTCTTACAACTGAATTGCATGTTTTTGAGCACTGAGACACAGTCTTTTCAAGAAAAATACCAAATCTCCTCTCTCTTCCCAATTAATGTAACAAAAGTCATACAGAAAAACCTTCCTTTTTAAACTCGTGCCCTGTAAGAGCACAACTGACAGTGGAAGTTTAAGCTGGACTGTGGCTTCGGTCAAGGTATCCAAATTGCGGCTGGATACAGAAAATATGCAGAATAGCAGCTGATTTATAGTGCCCCATTTGCTGCCTTTATAGAAGGGTATTCTATGTATTTCCAACAATAAAAGCAACAGTGAGGAAAATATAAGTCTGCTTTTCTTTTCCTAAAGGTTTTTCTCCCTTCTGCCCAAGTCATTATTTTAAGTTTCTCGGTATTAAATCTAAAGGTTCATCAACTCACATCTTTACAGCTCTGTCTTTCTGTATACAGGACCCTGTCTGCCTGTTTCCTCTATTGCACTATTTTGTTTGTACTACTGTAATCATTTTGCTGGCCCAGATCTGTGTGGGTGTGCTGGCAGCTTTACAACAAAGTTACATGGGAACTGAGTTAAGGTTGAATATTTATTAGAAGAAGCCATCTGGCGTCAGGCTGTCTGTACAGGGGGGCTTATTTCTTTAGTAGTCTCTCCTTTTTCTTCCTAGCTCTTCCTCCCTCTCTCTCCGTTTCTCATTTACGCGCTGCATATATGTGAAAAGTGGAACACACATCTTGACATATTGATTTGATTCCTGATATTTATAGCAATTAACCCCGCTCATGTGCCTCTCCTCGTCCCCTCACCCCATAGCTCTCGCTCCCTCTCTCCCCGCCGCGCAGGCTCCCGCGGCGGCAGTCGCTGGCGGTGGCAGCCTGCGACGTGCCGCAGGATTCCCGCAGCAGACCCTTCCAGCTCGCTCGCCGAGGCAGCAGCTTCAAATGGTCTCCGAGCTGCTGTCGCCTGCTTCAACATCCATCTCCTGCTTCTTCCACGCTTTCCCTCCTCCAGCTAGTGAGCTCATGAGCGCTGCGTTCAGAAAACTCCCTACTCACCATATTAAACAAACTAGCCAGCAGAAGGGTGTCCGTGCTATTTCACCGTTTGTGTGACACAGCCCGGCTTCAAAGTGTAGCACTAAATTGCCAAAAGATGTTTACTTTACTTGCTTAAGAGCTCCTCATAATTCAGTTCTCCCTGCCTCAGTAGAAGCACACGTGCATCCTGAGAGCCATGTGCTTGCGACTCCTTATTTACGCGTGGGGTTTCCTCAGTTGTTTTTTGCACAGAGTGGTTGGGATTTTTTTCAGTGGTTTATGATTCGAGGTAATTCACTTTTTTTTCTGGGGTACTTGACTGCAAGCACCTGAAAGATGCTGCTGCCTATTTGCTTTGTTCCCTCCCTCTCCCTCCCTCCAAGATAGGCAATTAGTGATTTTCCAGAAAATCAGTTTTTTTTCCTGAACACATCTGAAGTTGGTCGTCCAGAATTGACGGTCAACTTGGAAAAGCTTGACCTATTTTTCCAGCGGGACAGCGAAGCTTGATGCAGTCTAGCTGGCAGCGCTTCCCCGTTGTTCCTCTCTTCTGTAAGTTAATACGCTGAACTCGGCAGCCTTGCGTAACCCCTTCGCTCGTCGGTGCGGTGGTTTCGGCGGTGGTGCCAGGTGGGAGAAGGGGAGCACTGGACAGCAGAGGTTCTTTCCACTGAAAGAAACAGTGAGTCACCCGTGTCCTGCAATTATTCCTTGGCCTTCTTTCAAAAGGCTGCCTGCAGGGATGAAAGGAAAGCCCTTTCTCCATGACTGACGCTGGAGGTTAGCAACCTAAAATACTCCCGCAAAGCACAGCACGCGGACTGATTTCGAGTAGCGTGAAGCGGGGCTGAGGGCCGTGAGCCCCGGTATCTCAAAGGATGCATCTGGCAGGGGCAGCGGCTCCCAGCTTCAGGATCCCACTGGTTTTTCAGCGATTGGCCCCAAGATACCAGACTAGTCAGATGACTGATGGCATGTTTTCTTTCCCACAGGTAGCAGCTCTTGGCTTGCAATTTTTCTGCGTGTGTTTAATCTGGGAAAGAGAAACACAGGTTTTTTTTCTATGTAGTTGAGTAACAGTACTGCTTGTGGGAATGAGATGGGAGCGTGGACCAAGGAGGCAACCTGATGTTGGGAGCAGTGGAAAAACCAGGATTTTGCTGTGAAATGCCTGGAGAAAGAAGGCTGTCTAGCTGTTTTTTAGCTATCAGTATTGAGTGCTGATAAAACTGGTCACCAATGAAGTGGGTGTAAGACAAACTTTAATCTGAAGTGTATGTTCCTAACCCCGTAAGCTGCTTGGCTATGGTGCCTACCTGCAGAGTCTGCTCAGCTGACCACTTTCTTATACTAAGTTTCAGTGAGGGAAGTTGTGCTTTTCTTCACTAACCCACAACTATTCTTGCATCCAAAGTACAGGGAGGGGGAAGACAAGTCTCCTGGTAAGCACTGGTGAGCCTGGCTGCTGGCTCTCTAGGAAAATGAGGGAAAAATCAGAAGAATCACGTAGAGGCTCTGTCTTGTATGCCATATGCACAGTGCACCTAGACCTCAGTTGTGTGGTGGGCTAGGAAGAGTTGTGCTTAAACCACTGGGCAAAAGATGTTGCTTTTATTACTGCTGCTGTTCTGCTTATCCTTTGGCAAAAAACTTAAGTCTCCCTGTCTCACAAAATTAGAATGAAAATTACCTTCTCCTACAAGTATTGCAGGTTAAAGATAGCTAGTGGTTGCAAAATTCTCTGAGATACTTGAAAGAAATACAGTTCAGAGGTATACAACTTATTTTCCCTCTTGTCAAACTTGATGTCCAGCAGCTATACACTTTGAGTCATACAACACAACACAATTTCATACACAAAGGAGCAGACTGAGCTCCTAGTAACTGTTTTGCAATAATCTTGGTTTTGAACAAAATAATAAAAAGCCCTTTGAGTATAGCCTTGTTTTAAAGCTTTTTGCATTTCCCAACTTTTCATGGTCTCTGGACAGACCGCGTAAGCAGCATTTGCACCGCAGTTACGCCAGTTTAGCGCCTGGATCGGTGTCGCACAGAACACGGCAGATAACGCCTGCAAAAGGATAGCAGCAGGGCAGCAACTTCTGAGCGGCCGAGAGAGCAGCCGTGAGACAGGATGAGGATTCAGGGTGTCATGGAACAGGACATGAGGGAACATCACTGCCAGATTGAGTACGTTAAGCAGTGAGTACTGTCACCAATTAAAATAACCATAAAAAGCCAGACATTCCATACTGAAATAACTCGTAACAGATCCCAAGCGCCGCGTTACCTTTCAGCAGAGCCCTGAGAGCGAGCCATGTTCTGCGAGGCAATTGCAACGTGTCGATCTGATCTGCAGCAGGGACGGAGAAAAGCTCCTTCCCGTCTTCTCCTGCGGAGCACGCCGTCTCGTCGGGTTTTTCCAGCTGTGGCCCCTAGCTGTGGCCATTCTGGGACTCTTCTCCCACCTTTCGGCTCTCCCTTTCCCAGTGTCCCCCACCCTCTCTTGTATCATGAATGGTCCCGTCGTATAACCCTTCGTGGCCTTCTCTGGAGGTGACTCGCGATGGCTGTTTCACCTTGCAGCTCTTCTGTCCCATTAAAGCACTGAATCGGGCCTGGGGGGCTCCAGGCTGATGTGCAGGTTGAAAACTCCTCCAGAAATGAGGTGAGATGAGCTAGAAAGGCAGGCCGCCAAAACAGGCCATCGGAGACCTGCTGCTGGTTCAGGGCTCGGTTTCTTTGCAGAAGCACCCTCATCCCTCTGCTTAGCAAAATTGCGATCAGGGAATCGTTGAGTAGGTTAGCAGCATGTAAGCAATAGGTAGAGAGTGTGCGAAGGGTGGCTTAAAGCTTACAAGTTGCTTTTTCAGTACCAGAACTGCCTGAATGCTGAAGGTTTTTCCACTTGCATCTTTTCAAGTAGTCATTAACACATTAAAATGTTTAGCTGTATTCAGCCTGTTATCTGAGAATACTGTTTTGAACAAATTTACCAGTAGCAAAATCTGTTACACAAGATTTTAAATATATATTTGTAAAATTGAAGGCAAATATTTAAGTGAAAAATGCAAGTTGAATAATAGTCACGAAAATGTAAAATACACCCTTCAAAATATGAATCTAAGCATTATGATTCATCTTGGAAGAGGAGATAAACATTTGACTTATAATAGTAACACATGACCTCTGTAACGGAACAAACTCACCTCCTAGCTCAGTGGTTATTCAGAGGAAAAGTCAAGCGATATATTTTAAATAAGTGTGATAAAATTCTTATTGGCTTAATATATTGCAAAAAGCAGAAGAGGAAAAGGCAACACATGTGCAAGGTTTAAGTTTTTAAGTATCAAATACATTGATACTAAATCCAAGGCTTTTTAGTGAATATATTTTCAAGCAGTGAAAAAGGCCCTAAAATAACGTTTTCTGAAATCAGTGAGGGCTTCACCATTTTCTAACTAGCCACAGGTTTGGGCCACAGGTAACTACTTGAGTTTAACTTAATTTAATTTTATTTTTTTTAAATCTGTGGTTGTCTTTTGAAAATTCGGCCACAGCTCGTAGCGTGCGACTGTCTGTTCTCGGCCCTTCCCCGGGATCGCCCGACCGGGCGTGCTGAGGGCGACTTGAGTCCGAGGGGTTTGCGTCGGCTCCTCGGAGAAACCCAGCTGCATCAGACCCGGATGCAGCAGTTACGAACATGATTTAGACCCAAACTGTTCTCTCTGCATCTCACTTAGTCAAACACAACGTTTTTGATGTCTCTCTCTCTCTCTCTCTTTTTTTTTTTCTTTTTCTTTTTTAGACCCAATTCCTCTAGACTATTGTTATTTTAACGAGGGGGCCGGAGGATAGGCGCTAGTTACTCTGTGGTTTTCTGGTGAAGAATCAAGAAATATTTTAACAGTTTAATAATGATAATCTCCAAATACTTCATAACAGCATTAAGGGTAATTAATGACATTTGAACAGTAAGAGTACTTAATCCCTAGGGAAATCTGTTATCCACGATTTTATTTACATCTGAAGTTGTTTCAAAGGTTAAAAAAAAGGGGGGGGGGGAATCTGTTTATCAATCAGTTTCATGCTTATACTGATTTCAGATTAATTTTAATTTATTAGAAGTAAATAAAAATAGAGCTTTTACTAATAATAACTGCATTTCATGTTAAATCTAGCACTAGGTTAAAATAAGATAAACCAGTATACATTTCCTGTGGAATTAAGACTTTCTGAAGGTTATAAATTACCAGTGACACTGTGGTTTACGAAGAAGAATAACTTCTAAAAGACCCACATATTTACATTTAAAAAATATTTTTCATACCCTTTGGAGCTGTTAAAAGAACTTAAATAATTTTGATGATAAATGCTACACACCATAGCTTTTATGTTTTGGTAGCACTTCTTTTCCTTTCTTCCCCCTACCCCCCTTAGCTGACCTTGCTAAACCTTTAAAAAATGTTGTTACATCCTTTTACGGTTTAACAATTTTACAAGGAGAGGAAAAATAATGCCCGTGATAATTTCAGGATAATAATGAATTAACCTAATTCAGATGGTTAGGTTTTGAAAATCAGCAGAAGGCAAAGGATTTACTTGACCCTGATTTGGAGAATACGTGGGATAACACCTGATTTGGGAGAGAAAGCTTTAGTTGTGGAAAATACACGGAGCAAAACATAACGTGTCAATCCCGTTTAGCATTTGTATCCAGTGTGCGTTCTTTTGGTTACGCTCTTGAGCCTGCTTCTACTTTTGGCTTTTACATTCCACAGAACTTCTGTAAAACCAGCAGGGACAGTGCTAATAAATTTATAATGTTGTTTTGTATTTCTGAAAATAGTACCTCAGTAATTAAGTGAAATATTTATGATGAATATAAAACAATGCAAATTCATTTGTTTGCCTGAAAGCTAGCTTGTTATTTATTTAGGTTTATCTTTGAATGATTCTTTAAATTGAATCACAGTATGAATGAGAGTGATACTTAAGGCACAGAAAATTTGCTGTAGTGTGTTGGTGCATTACACTGTATTATTGAGCGTTAAAGCTCTGTAGAGGGTCATTTAAAAAAACAAATCCCCCAAACCTTTGGCCTAATGGACAAAGATTCTAGTTGGTTTTCTTGTAGAAATTCCACAAGCTAAATCATTTCCTATCAGCTGAAATCCTTGATACAACTTATACGTTACTACAGCTACTGTGCATATGCAAACTGGATGTTGATCTATAGGATGGTTATAGGAGCAGCTTCAGAATAATGCAAATTTTTGCCTCAGCTGGCTGTGTTTTGCTTTGAAGGCTCTACTAGTACTTTTTGCCATTTCCTATTTTCATTGGGGAAATCCAATCTAAAACCCTATAACCAATTCAAATCCACTGAATGTAGTGACCTATGACAGAAAATATCTATGCAAAGTGCCTCTGTACTGATGATTAAGAACTAAACTGTTTACTTTGTTTAGACTTTTTTCTTCTCTAAGAAAATTTATCTTGAAAAATAACTTTACAAATATCTTGCTGTTACTCTCCTAGTTTTTTGGCTTGACAATCATCATGATTACGTCATGAATAAGGAACAGGTATCTTGGTATAAAATGGGAAAACCCAATTGTCGCTTTAAAAAAGGGTTATTTTATATTGAAGCTATTGCATGGTGAAGTGTGGCGTGTCTACTAATCAGAGTAGCTATTTATACTATTTTATGTAAGTGTAGATGGACTTGTAATGCTGTTAAAACTGTTGAGACTCAAAGATCGGAAAACTCCCCTAAGGTTTTAGAAAGCTAACAAAAATCAAACCAGAATTGTAGCAGTGTACGATATGCACGTATCTTCTGTTTCTCGTTAGATCCTGATTCCTCAAAACCCTGTCCTGGCCGTGCAAAGTGAGCTGACTTTAACGTGAATTAAAACAGCTTCCTTAAGGTGCAACCTTAATGACTAGTCTGTAGGCACCGTGGGGACGTTTAGTGATAATTTGGCCGTAATTTGGAAGCTCGCTCTGATAACGCATGCCATTTCTCACCGTTGTTGTCGTTTTATGTTTATTTTCTGTGTGTACAAATAGCCTTTAAAACCGCTTTGCTCCCCTGCACTAAGGCGTTGGCCGCGCTCAGCTCAGCTCGAGCTCAGCTTGGCCGCTGGTGGGTTCGGTTTGCTTGCTCGTTTTCCGCCCACCGCCGAAACAGCGCTGTAACCGGTCTGCAGCCCGCTCGAGAGGGAGGACGTCAGCAAGGTGAGGGGAGCTACCGAGGCAAAGAGGGACCGTGCTGGCCGTGAGCAAGACGGGGAGTTTGGCATGGCTCTGCGCGTGCCTTGTAAGAAAGCTTTGGAGGCAGTTTCGTCTTTTATAGTAGTAAAGAAATAGAATTATCAGAAGAAAACAAAATGGATTGATAACCTTCTATATTTGCTTTTATTTCATCAGTGAATATATTTCATTTTTACACCCCCTGTGACTTAATATTGGTAATTTTTTCTATTAATGTATCTATCTCACATGGAGCATCAACAGCATAAAATACATCCATTAACTCTAAGATTTAAAAGGGTGAATTTTCAATAAACAAACTACGCCTGCTGCTTACTTTCTGGGCTCTTAGAAAACTATTTGAAGCATGCTGTAAACATAAAGAGGAAGGCTGAGTAAGTCTAGTTGGCCAGAAATATGCTACTGCATGTTACTGTAAGAATGCTATTTGGAGAGTCTGGCTGCTGTGTAAACTTTTGGAGACCAATTACCTTTTTGGAAATGCAGATCGTGCCCCATAGTTAAATGCAAGGTTGCAAACTCGAACATCAGGCCTCTCTGACAGGGGAGTACAGATTGTGGGGTTCAGAGAAGGGGAAATGAGTGCTGCGCTTTATTGCTATTACTGCAGAAACTTACCTTGCGATTGCGCCGTAGAGAGGCCCGATCCAGACACGGCGGGTGTCCTCTGTGCCTTCCTGTCTCTAGCTCAAATGTTTCTGTTGGACCCTTGGACCTTGCTTTTTTTTTTTTTTTTTTTTTTTTTTTTGCGGTGTTCCTTGGAAAAGGATGAAGTTGTCATCTACTGTAACAGCAGCAATGCCCTTGTATTCCTTAATACCCTTGCGGCATGAAATTTTCAGCTCTCCTAGTTTTTAAGATATACGAATTTATTATTCCTCACTGACTCCCTATGTGGAGAAATTAAAAAATATAGATATATGTAGCACATTCATAACAAAGAGCAAGCAAACGCTCCCACTCTCTCCATTACTTTTGATTAAAAAGTAAAAAAAAAAAAAAAAAAAAAAAAAAAGGAAGAAAAGTATTTTTGAGCAAATCTCCTATTTTGGGGCCTGCTGGAAGACTTTAAAGGCCAGAGCTGGTGGAAATGCAGAGGTAACGGGGTGTGCCGGGAAGGCCATGGCAGGGGAGTCATCTAATCATCTAAATCCAGCTTCAGAAAAGAGGCTAAAGAAACCTCTTTGAAGGGATATTTCGGTTCGTGTTGTACTTCCTGATGTATTCCTGGATTATGTATACAGCAGAGTATTCAAATACTCAAAATAGAACTGAAAATACTCCAAATAGTACTGTGATAGCACAAATGGTATTCGAGTAAGGGTGCACAAGTGGCCCGCGCTCCCCTGCTTGCCGCTTCTGTGCAGAGCCCAGCAGCGCTCAAGCCTCTTCCTTCGCGGTTGAAGCCGTAGGGTCGCGCTGGGCTCCTGATCTTGTTCGGGGTTGCCAGCTCTCTGGGGCACCAGCAGCTCCAGACATGGTTAGACGTCCTAGCTGTGTTGTTGCTATAAACAGTAGTATTTTTATATTCAGTCTAAGCAGATATATTAAGTTTTTGGCCTTGGCTTGACAATGTCATTTTAGAAAAGTCCTTGTAAAAGGCCCACTGGAAGTTTGAAGTGCGTGTATTTTGAGAAAAAAAATATTAAACATAAAGTTATTTGCACTAATGATCTGAAATACCTTATCATCTCAGAAGATTTTTGGCTGTTGCTATCCAACTCCACAGTACTTTTTTAGTAAAGGGTGTATAACCTCTTCCCCTGCCCCCAACCACATTAATGTTGTGAGTAGCATAATTTCTTTAGTCCGAAGATGTGTTTCTCTGCTGTGGTTGACAGTCCTGGAGAAATAGCTCACTAAGTGATTCTT
This sequence comes from Rhea pennata, assembly GCF_028389875.1. Classification (NCBI taxonomy): domain Eukaryota; kingdom Metazoa; phylum Chordata; class Aves; order Rheiformes; family Rheidae; genus Rhea; species Rhea pennata. The sequence continues at coordinate 4,279,835 of NC_084668.1, read as the reverse complement.
GGATTTTAAACCACAGAAGACTGATCATGAGTCCAATATTCACTTTTCAAACTTGTGAGGAACAGGAATCTGACCTCAAAAAAGGCACAGGGCCTATGCTCAGGAACATCCTCATACAGAATTTTATTTTTTGCTTTGAGGGAGGCTCCATGGGAATACAGCAGTGTGTCTGTAGTATTGACTCTATTTCTTCTTGGCTTTTTCAAGGTCATGGCCTGAAACTGGTAACTTTCCAGAACAGGCTCTGGGACTGCCCATGATAAACAAAATATAATGTATGTCATGGAGAGCAAACCCCAACTTTGCTCCTTTAAATAGCGTACACTGCAGAGATGTTAATTATTAGGAACTTGCTGCATACATGTTTTATCTGAATCCCCACTGGGGTTCAAGCACTCAGTGCAATGTCGTGGCCTTCCCTGAGCCGTTTTGTGCTCTCGTCAGTGCTGGAAGGGTGCCTCAGGAAGGACTACGCTGGTGGTTAGGAGCTGCTGGGTCAGGTGGGCTCTCCGATGCATGCACGTATGGCTTAAAGCCGCTAGGGAAAGCGGAGTGATGGATCCCATTTCATGCAAGATCTTGGGGAAACAAGAACTGGGGACACACGCACATTGCTATGCAAGGTGTGAGATCCAAGAGGTACCTTAGTAGCACACACGAGTGTTGTCATTTTGGACAGGTTCCTAGCACACCATAAGACACAAAACCAAGATAAACCTGATATACAGCTAATAGTGGAGTCATAGTAATAATGTAGAATGGTGAACAACATTAGTAAAAACAACAATTCAGAAACCAAATCTTAGCTAGAAATTCAAATCCAAATATTTTCACTGTTGCTATTGGCTTTTTGAAAACACTTGGTACGTTTAAGTGGAGATCAGATTCCAAGCTAGTAGCAAAAATTTGCTTTAGTTATGAAATGAAAATAATTTCTAGTGGAAATTGAAGTCATTTAGGTCTCAATCCTGCAAAGAGTTTTATACTTGTGTTTAATTAGTGTTAAAGTCTCTAAGTAGCCCCGTGATGAATCCTATTGAAGAAAATGGTGCTGCTGAAGTAGAGTACAGCTGAGCATATAAATACATCTTTGCAGGATTAGAGCTTGGTTTACAATTGTACAGATTCATTTTCACTGGAAGTCTCTAAAAGAGAAGGTTGAATTCAGAGTTAAATGTTTTGCTTTCACTGTTTTTTTGCCCCCTCCCCCTTATTAAGAAAAAGGCTAGGCTTTTTTTACCTGTTGCTCCATATAATAAACTATATGGAGTGCTTGCTCTCGGGCAAAAGAAAAGGCTTACATATCTTATCATTCTGTAGGCCTGATTTCCACCTTCTCGTAGCCTGTCATTTGCACCAACTAAAGTACTTCCACTATCCCTTAGAGAATAGCAAAGCCAAAGCAAATTAATCAGAGTAGCCACCTGCTTATAAAGCTTAGATGGTCTAATCAAAGAACAAGGGTGCTAGAGTGACGAAACGTGCAGTTCAAATAGCAAATAACACATGTCAAATATTGAGATGAACAGTTTCTATGTTTTGAGAGAGGCTAATCCCCGTTTATCAGCTGGTTATCATGAAACGTTCAAATAGTCTGGATTTTAGATTAGACATTGCATTTGTTGTAACTTAATGCTTTTCTCAAAATGAGGCAAGAGAATGTGTGTTACTAATATGTAAGTGAAGGTTCACAAATACTTAGATAGCTCGGATACATTGAATTGATAAATATTTTTAATTATTAAAATGCTAGTAAGCAGCCCTAAAAAGTTTTTTCCACCTAACAAATCATTTTCTGATGAAAGTAAGAACAATTATTTATTTTAGATCTGTATGTGCTGATGCAGATCCATACGAGTAGGTAAATTTTCACTTTATAGAATAAGACTTATTTTCTTGAGAGAATATGTAAACTTGTAGAAGCTAACACACAACAATTTTTATAATTGTTCTTCAAATTTCCCATCTGTATTGCAATTTTCCTTAGAAACAGGACATTATTCAAGTGACTTTTTTCTTTTCTCTCTTAAAAATAGCTAGGAGCACAGAGGTAGCCAAAACAAGCCTGAGAAGCCTTTTGGGGTGTGTGTATGCACATATATGTGCACTATGGCACATTAAAAGCAACACTCGCTTGACTGACCCCCTCTCTGACTTAGCTCAGTTATGAACACCAGGGGATACTAACTTGCTCACATTTAAAATATATATTTCATTCTGTTTTGAAACACAGTGAAGGCTGGGAGAGCATAATATTAAATGAAAAACCTTCTCTCTTGTCCTTTCATCTCACCATCTTCCCAGTAGACTTTTACTAACCACTAATATTGATTGATTATTTTTAAATACTTGCTTCTCTCTCCTTTCCCCCCCTCAGCAGTTTGCCATCTAAATCTGTTAGATTTATTCAAAATGATCACATTCAAATATTAACATATATTTAAAATGAAAGAAAAATCTTTCTTGGTGTCTGGCCTACTTTTACGCAACTGGCAAAAATCTATGCCAGGAAGAGTTTTGTAGAGGTTGACATCTCCTAGTGATCATACTGTGCTGAGTGTTGTTTCATGGTGACCCTCGCAATGGATGTGAGCCCCAGTCCCCTGCTCCAGTCCCTTCTCCGTAATCGAGCAGATCGTCTTCCTTACAAAGCCTTTCTCTCTGCCGTGGGGTTTGCTGCCAAACTCTGAAGGCTTCCTTGAGCTTTCGTGGGACGTTAGTGACGTGACGTAGTGTAGGATGCTACAGCTAAAAGAAGGAGCCCTCTCAGGTGCGGCGGGGTTTGTTCTGTTTTCCAATATAGGCGAAGGATTGGCTGATGTCTTCCTTGATGGAAAGCAAAACAGTAACGGAACGAAATGCACTTCTGGCAAAAGTGCTCAAGATAATGTAAAATTGCAAATACTGCTGAGAGAGAACGTGTCCTGTAATGATGGGCAGGCAAAGTCGGAGAAATAAGTTGTAACCTCAGTTTTGGCTCAGGTGTTTGGATGAGCTAGACTGAACTGAAGAGATGATACCCCAGTAGTGAAGACAAGTAACCTTTTCTACTGTTTCTGGTTGATCAAGAGCTTTCTTTTTATGGTGATGGCTGATAAACTTGATCTTGGTTACACTTGCTTTTATTTCTTCTCTAGCTGTTCTGTGAGAGTAATGAGATATATCAAAGGCAGGAAGAACGTGGGATCTGGATTTCAGGTTCTCTACTTGCTTACCTTAAAATACTGAGGCAACTTTAAGAGTTCTATGCTTTTCTTTCAAGGCTCAAATTCAAGGTGGAACAGTTAGCTCTTGCATTTCAGGTACTAGAAAGCACTGTTCTCAAAGGATAAACAAGACATTCCTTTGAAAGAGGAAGAGAGGAGAGACAAAACAGACCAAAAGTGTATCTTGCTGTTAATGGACCTCTCTGAGTGACAGTATAGAATAAGTCACTTGAAAATTGTTTGCTGTAGATGTCTTCTATGACCATGGAAAAAATGCATGATATCCCTGTTTTTCAGTTTTCCATCCAGAAAGTGGTAAAAATAGTTCTGTTTTTATCCACTGTGGAGGGGTGTTGTAAAGACAAACATCTTGAGACTTGCCAACTGCTTTTTATTTGCACACAAATTCATGCCGTGTATAAGGGAAAGTGAGAGGTTTGAACATCAGTTCTTGGTCAGGTGATGTCCCTGTGAATAGATGAAGAGAAAATCAGAAATACCTTCAGCAGAAAAGATGTTTGACTGGTTTAAGGGAAAATATGGGGAGAAAAGCAATCACCACTGGAATATAAGAATAGGACGGAGGGGGAACAAGATGGATTGAGTGAGGACTGATAAAATAAAAAATAACAGGGTCAGTACCAATAAATCTCTCAGAGCCTTATGTTTAACTAGGCATATCAAAGACCTTGTCTCCTCCAGCACGACGTGTGCCCTAGTATTTCCTCCTCTAGTATTTAGCTTTTGCTCTCAATGGTAACCCAGAAAGGTCGGCCCCAGTGCTTTCCTCCACCCAGTCTTCCACGCAGCATGGGACCAAATTGATGGATGCTCTTTACTCTGCAAGTCCCAGCTCCCTTCTGCTTTTACCCAGCTGGTTTCCTCTGATCTTAACTTCTTCAGCTGTTACTCACTTAAGAGGCCTTATTTGGCAGCTACTGCTGGATCAGGCCCATGCAACTGCTACTGCATCTCATCTCCTACAGTTTTGCTCCAGGTTATTGGTGTCCTAGGATAAAGTAAAAGGTCTTTGATTCAGATGAAGCTGTAGTGCATATGACAAATGAATCAGCAGGCAGAAGGCAGAGTTACCATGACAAATTATGTCAGGAAAGGGGTTGAACGTTAGAGAAGGAAGGTTTCCATTGCTGGTTCTGAGAGAAAAACAAAACAAAACAACAAAAAAGTTTTGCGGTTGAGTTATATTTCTATTACAGGCTTATCCTGTTAGTTTGTTCTTAGAGAAGACTTATTCCCTGAGGTATGATTTATCCATTTTAGAAACTCTCCTCCCCCAAGAAACTTGCAACAGTGGAAAGAAGAAAAGTTGGGGATGTTTTTGGAGGAGAAATCTGGCAAAAGTAACTGAATGACCCTGGTCAAAGCTGCATGCAAAGGCTGGCTTTTCTGGAATACGACCACTTAGAATAAATAGCTAAGTAAGGATGTACCCTCAAACAGAAGGGTTTCACAAGAGCTGTAACCGGCCATTTTAGACATTTTCCCACTGGATTGCTCCTAAGGTAATGTTAATGGAAGGAAGTACAAAAGACATTAGGGCATGATTCTCTGAACCTTTTAAAGATTGGATTATTTTTGTTTTGTGTTTGCATGAAGTTAGGCCAAGAGCCTGCAGAATCAAAGCTTGCTGCAAGCTGCTCTTAGACCTTTGCACCCATGAAGACACCGTTGCTGAATCAGGTCTGTGGTTGTGTTGTGTTTCTTGGGTGTGCACACACATGTGCTGATAGAAGACAGATTTAAAAGGTAATTGTGAAATTGCTTTAGAGCTCTGGATGTTTTTGGAGGTTTGTGACTGGTTGTCAGTGATGTCATAAGCATATTTATTATAGCTCATAAATGGATGGGTCTGACTGTTTTCCTTATTTTAATGTATAAATTGCAGTTTATAATGGCAATAAAACACTCCAGGCTGTACATTTCAGGGTGATTATTGCATTTCTCAGGTGGTTAAAGTTACTCTAACTGCCTTTCAGCTCAGATTTCAACAGTATTTGCCCAGTGTATTTGTGTTTTTACTTGTATTTTTATGTACCAACCTCAAATTAAAGTATTTTATTGCTTTTTAATTAAAATTTTGATGTGTGAAGAAGCAAGGGTCACAAACAGATAGAAAGTCATGTTTTGACGTAAGAATGGTTATTTTAGAAGGTAGATAGGAAGATGAAAGGTGGAGGAGGCTGTCACTATATTGGGGTATTTCACAGGTATCTACTGCCAGTTCCAACAAGCATGTAGTTAAGCAGAAATGTTCATCACCCAGAGGTGTTTGTGTCCACCTAATAAAATCAAGAGCAGAGAAATTGTGGGCTAAATGGGTGTGAACAATTAAGTAACTGCTTAGCCTGAAATGGGCCCTCCTAGATGAGGTGAGATGTGCCAATATCCCAAATGTGATAGCTTATGATACTTTGGCTCATGATGTTTCCAATTTTTAAGAGAGAAAAATAAAGCTAGTCTCCTAGACTTGCAGTCTTCAAGACGCAGAAAACCTTAAACGTGGCTGATTTTACAGTGCAGGGTCCCAATCCAGTGGTAACAATGGGGTTTTCATATTTTTTACTGAAATATCATTATTCTGGAAGAAGTAATTTCCTGTTCGAGTAAATGGATTGACCAGTTTGGCACATGTGCAGGATGGAAGACCTGCTTATTAGAAGCCTCAAGAGCTAAAATTGTTTCTGAGTATTAGGTCGCTAGAAGAAAGCGCTAAAATGCTTGCGGTGCAGACGTTTGTTCGGTGGTGGGCACTGTCTCTGCACTTAGCAAGGGACCATCTCAAGGAGAGGCCCAGTTCCCAGCACCAGCGTTGCTGGTTGGGCCACCACAATGCAGCTTCTCAGGCGCTTCCTCCCACAGAGGTTCTCCTAGAGGAACCCGAGAAGGTGGTGCTGCGGACAAGAGCTGCAGAGCCTGGTGGGGCAGAGTCCATGGACCCCACTCGCCCATAAGGACCTGCCTGTGGCACAAGTTACTGCCATATCTCAGGTTTGCAGCAATATCTCTATCTACTCAAGCTTCCATCAGGTGGCCAGGTCACCACAGTGTTTTGATGGGTATCTTGTACTCATTAGTCACAGCAGCATACCCCCTTTCGTTACTTGTACGGGGTCGGAGAGTGGCATGCACAGGCCAGGCTCACTGAGACCATCTCTTGCAGTGCATCTGTACAGGAACTTGTGTAAAAGGCCATAAGTAAAAAGGTTCATGGCCAAAGATACCCTTTAAAAGAAGTAAAAATATAAGTAAAAGAGAAAATCTTGCATCCGCACACATGCCCTTGCCAGCTAAGGAGGTGAATACACTTCATATAGAAAAGTTAAATTAGGGTTTGAGCCTTTCACTAAAGGAATTAAAAAAAAAAAAAAAAAAAAAAAAACCTCCAAACCCCTGATTTGGCTGTCTGATTTTACATAAAAAGCATACCTAAAATATTTTTTTCAAAGCATTTTTTCCCCATTGTTTCCTCTATCTTTATTTCTCCTGTGTAAAATATCCTTCTAACATACCTCCCCTTTCTTCCCATACAAGAATGGGAGAAATGCTTAATGGGAAGCAAAGCACATTAGGAATATTAAGGAAAAATTACAGTATATACACTGTGAAATGAAATGCATCTTTTGTGAATAAATCCCCCCAGAAATCTTATATTTCCAGGCATCCACTCACATACCTTCATGTAACAACTTATACATTCGTAAAACATTCATTGAAAGCAGCTCTGCAGTTTTATAGAAAACAACATGCCAGGGATGCAAGAATCTTGCCAGTTCTGTGAAAAATGACACCAATTAAAGCTTAAATTGCTTGTTTTCTCATAAGGTACATATTTTCATAACTTTGAAATCAAATAATTGCTGCTTTTATATTAAATACAATAAAACAAAAAGGATGCTAGTTTAGAGGAACTGCTACAAGCATTTTAATATAATTTTCCCACCATTTAAAGTCACAAAATATGGAAAGCAAGTCAAGTATGCAAAGTTCCAAGGAGATAGAGAAACTCCTTCAGATTATTACATCATTTGTCTTTTGTGTCAGGAAATGTGTATGTGATTTCATCGTTTGATTAAATGCCAAAAAAAGGCATATTGCTCTTATCTAACTGATTACAGATTTTATTCATCTGAAAAAGTGTGTGTTCATACTTTGACATTAGAAGACGATATTTTTTTTAATAGTCCAAACACGCATTTTCAAAAAAATATAATCCTGACTTCCCAGGCTTGCTTTTTATTTTGTATTAACAATGCACTGTACTAAAATTTCCCATACTGGAACACAGTCCCTGGTGGTTTTCAAGCTATAAACTGAGTAAACAGTCCCTTTCTTATTGAGTGTCTGTGTGAATGCATGTTGTTTCTGGAATACATCATATTCATTTGCAGAAACTCTGTGTATGGATCTTTAACACTTTTTTTCCCCTTTTTTTCTGAGGTACCTTGAATAATAGCTTTTAAAGACAGTATTGCAGTCTTATAAGTTGTTGGGAAAAGCAACCATGGCTCACAATCTGAATTAAACATGTGTCATTTTGGGTAAGTTTTGTTTAAAATACTTGTATCTGATAATTATTTAATATGCTAATGCTATGCTGCTGTGCTCTTTCTAAATAATGTTAGCATGTTTTTGGCAACGCTGTACTAAATCGAATGTAACAAAATCAACTAAATATATTTCCCTATTGAATTCTTGAATTCCTTTTTTTTTTTTAATGAATATATAAGGGTGGCACTTATCAGTGACAGCTTTTGGACTCTCACCATATCAGGGTTGACAAAGTTAGGTTTGCATGCTAAAGAATCCTTAAAAAAAAACATACATAAATAATCTAAGGACAAACATGAAGCTTCATCTGGGGACTTCAAGGTCAGTTACCATTGGCTTGGCCTCCATTAACACCCTCCCTCCCCCCAGGAAATCTTCCAGGATCCTTATTTTATCTTGAGTGGGTGTTCCCAAACTATCAGTCTTTTCTTTTTCCACCAAAATAGAGACACGGGCTCCTTTGGAAGACATGAATTTCATTTGACAGAATATTTTTAAAAAATGCTCACAGATCGTAGAGAAATTTGCAGAGAAAGTGGTTATATTTTATCTTACTGCATTAACAAAACTCTGCTCCGCCGAATTTTGGGAAAAGGTAAAAGATGACACGAAAGCTCAGTAAGCGTTTAATAGTAAGATATTAAAAGACAGCTAAGTGCTCTCGGTCACTAGGGAAAATAAACTGGTATGGTATAATGAGATCCCTAAAGTCTTGTGATCAATTCAAAGTAACAAGAATGTAATACCAATGGGTTAACTAATTATATGTATATATTTAAAAAGTCTCTCAGTAGTCTGAATCATGTCCAATATGAATACTGAAGATTACATGGTCTATTATTAACCAATTAGTATTACGCTTTCGTTGTGCTTTGGCAATAAAGAACGCTAACTGGAATAAACTGTCTGAAATATGTGTCTTTTTAATAAAGTGGGTAATTTTTTTGTCTGGAGGAGGAGGGAAGGGTATATCTTATTTATGGTGTCATTTTAAACTCAAGTTACAACATCTCAGATTTAAGAGCCAGGCCAGCAATGCAGGCGAGGGTGTCTCCTGCAACGAGGCAGAGATTAATGCCATGTGTACCGATGATTCCCCACCACAATTTCGAATTCTGGTGGCGCCATGACGCCCCTGTTTTTTATGGTGGTTTGCCAAGAGAAAATTACTTAAACCGATTGTGAATGCATTCCTGTTGGACTTTTACACAACCGCATTTATGCACATAAATAGCATAATGAATATTTTTTAAATGGTCTCTCGTTCCAGATTCACCTACTTTGCATAAAATGCCAAGCGCAGGAAGGAGGGGAGTTGGGGCTCTGTGTGTGTGTGTTTAAATGAGAAAGGTTTTCACGTGGGAATATACTTCCCCCCTTCTTTCTCCATGACAACTGACCACAATTGAAGTAGATTCTTCGTAACGTGCTGTAATGTGAGAATTTTCTTCAGCTGGAGAGTGTTTTATTCCCTAAATTGAAAGCTGTTCTACTTTGCTGTATAAAATATGAACAGGAAGACTAGGGTGCTGGCCACCTTTGCCAGGTAAAACTGATGTGTGCGGAGAGCTTGGAAGGCCCTCGAAACCATACTAAGCTTTTAAGACTTTACAGGTCCAAAGCTGAGGATAGTTTTGTAGACTTCAGCATCCTGGCCTGAGCAAATGTTATGCTTTTACTGAGGAGAGTTTACACCAGGCAGAGTATGCTGAAGAGGTTTTGGCTAAGTTCACAACTGTTTCTATCAATCTACTTTTGTACGAGGAGGTATTTAGGCAGCACTCGTCTGTCTGATCTCAAAATGTTCCAATGGATGTATTTATTATTTTTTCCGTACCCCTAACCTATGAAGAGAGGTTTCTGGAACAGTCTTTTATTTTATCGTGTTATTCTTGTGAGGCTGCTGTAGGTCAAAAAAGCAAGATACGTTAGTGGTTTTTTGAAATGCTGGTATTCTAATCGTTGCTGTATTTTTAGGAGCAAGTCTCTTTTTGTTGCGTGAGCCCCTTAGTCTCGGTGAGTCTGATTCTTGGTGATGTTCCTATTCGAGGGCAATTCTCAAGTGCAAGCGTGCCCATGCTGGGTGATGAAGCCCACAGAGTCGGTCTGTCCCTCAGAGGCTTTTGAAAACTCGGAATGAAATAAAGGATCTTGCTTGATACTTAGTGGGAAGAGGGCTGAGCGTAAGGGTGATGGGCTGGAGGCCTCCTCTGCTTCTGGTTTACTGTGCTCCGAAAGATTAGTAATTCTCTTAAAGTTAGTGGTTTCCTACTGTGATTATGAGAACTATGGTAGTCAAGCCTGGAAGTTATGAATGACGGTATCGGCATGTTTAAATGCGGAGTGTTGCTGGAGTAGATAGAGATATATTGCAAGCTGTAGCTGAAAAGAGTAACATTCCTGTAGATAGAGTCCTTGTTTCAAGGCCAGAAAGAATAACCTCCTTCAGTCCCTAGGCAAGCACAGTTCTTGAGCTGACCCATGGCATGGAGGGGTCTAATAATAGTCTTTAATGAGAATTGGAGTTAGCTTTTTGTTAGTGATGATGTGACAGAGTTTGCGTAGAGCAGGAGGTTAAGTACTTTGCTGCAGTTATTGCAAGAAACAACACCTTTTTAGGTAGTTTATGTGAAATTTTTACAAAGCAGCTGATATGATCACATGACTATTTTTGTGGTATTCACAGCAAGAGGTGTTTGCTGACCAGGCCTCTGTTCTTCATGTGAGAAAGGCAGTGGTCTCCAATATATCTTTACATGTTCTTTAACATAATATTTTGTTTTGGAAATTAGAGATTGAGTTAAAATTATTGCCTATAGCATTTGAAAAGTAATTTCCTCTTGATGTGCAATTATGGTCAATGTTTACATATAAGTTCAATGTCATAATAATGTAGGTTTTATTACTCTATATGGTTCCTTCATTTAATATATCCAGTTGTATCAATATTGGTTGCTACACCGGTGCAAGTATATGGGGTGGTCTTGGCAATGCACTTTTCTCTGGAAGTTGGAGAAATCTTCTGGCAAAAGTAAGGAAGAAAGCCTAGAAGATTAGATAGTTTGGCAGTCAGGACAGAAGAAGAGGACTCCTGGCAACTGAGAGGGAATTATTGGCAATGGAAATGAAGAAGGTCTAGCAATGTGGAAGGAGAGCGAGGACTTTTGGAAAAGAGACGGAATAGCCAAGTACACAGGACAGAAAGGTCAGGAGGAAGATTGGCAGGAGAGCAAGAGAGTTTGCCTCCAGAGAGAAGCAGAAAGGGATAATTTCTTAAAATAGAAAGTCCGAAGAGTATCATCAAAGGATTCAGCTGTGGGAAACCTGTCCTGCTAAAGAGGCAGCAAGACTGAGATGTTTATTATTTTTAATTTTTTTGGAATGCTGCGAGATGTAAACCGGTCAATTTCTTTAAAAAAACATGTTTAGTCTCAGACTAACAAATTTGCCTTTCAATTTATTTCATTTTTTTCATAAAAGTTCTAGTGCAGTTCAAAAAGTTCCAGACTAGAACCCCGCAGTATCTCGAGGTGTTACCACGTCTGGATCATAAACTGCTCAGCTATTTGAGATTAGCTGAAAATGGGGTAGCAGGCTACTTTGAAGTCATTAACAGAAAACATACGAGTTTGAGCCTTATAATAAAGAGAAGTTAGAGTTTGAATTATGAAATATTAAATGTATACTATCCTAGTCTGCCTGGTGCACTGGATGAAATTTTCAAGCTTATTCGTATTTAAATGCTCAAGTATCTTTTTATAGCTATTTTATGTTAGTTTACAGTCAGGTGCTACTATTACAATTTTTTGCAGCAGAAGGTAATATCTGCTGCTTTTCATGGGTGTATGACAAAACAGTGTGCAGCAGCTACTGTTTGGAAGATAGATTGACTTCTTACATAATTACTCTTGATAGCATGATTAATCACTGTGTTGTTAATTCTTGCTTTTATAAAATTTATTTATGTTAATTTTGAAGTACATTACCTTGAGACTCAAACATGGATAGATGCTTGCAAAGTGAGCTAATGCACAAAGCTACTCGCTTAAAGGACATACTTTGTGTTTGTGTTTGTATAAATAATTCGGACTAAAATTTCTGAAGTCCTGGGTCCCTTTCCCAATGGAAAGTTAGTCTTGATACAGGAATTCAAAAAATTAATATATTGCTGCTTCTGCTCATGGCTGTACAGCTTTATAGGATATGATATGATGTTAAATGATAACATGTTTGCTTTTTGCATGGGGAGATCAATAATGACAGTGAATATTATAGAAAAAATACTTTTAGATGGCTTCTCTGTAGACTGTCATACTCGAGGAGACTTTCGGTGTATGCCTGTCGGTGGGGGGAGAGGACTTGTGTGCGATAACTGAAAGTTGGGTGCTTATGGGAGCTACTCAGGTTGTTATCGTGAAGCACTGTGCCATGCCTTGTGTTCCTGCTTCAAAATGGAACTGTGAAAATCAATAGCTACTTCACAAAATGTTTGACACCCATCATATTATTGTCTGTAGCCCCATAAATATTGATACTACAATTTTGAACTGTTCTATATCCATAACAAAATGTATTACCCATTTACCAACACATGCATTTAAGCCTTGGCCAACTGTAAGGAGAATGTGACATTTAATCACTGAGGAAAACGAAGGAAAAGAAATTCAAAATGTTTTTGTAAGGAAAGAAGAAAAGTAAGGAAGTGTTGTATTAAGATGTTAAAAGCTCTTAAAATGGGCAGCCTGATACATAATGGAGATGGGGCATTGAGCCTGGTTATGTCAGGAACGTAATTTTAACACAACAAGACAAACGTAACCAGGCATGACACGTTGGCGTGCTGACACATGAACCAGTGCATCTGAAACAAAGGCAATTTGCTGAAAATCATATAGATTCCCCCTGCCCCGGACAAATTTCATTTTATGAGATTTCATGATTAACAAGCTTTCTAGAATATTTACAACTTTCTGAAGAGTGAGGTTTTAAAAAAAGTTAAACAGAACACACACATTGCCTTTGAAATGTAGCCATAGGAAGGCCATATATTTAGGTGTTACATATTAAAACATTGATTTTTTTTAAATATGAAACCCTTGCTTATAATAAATACAATGTAAGTCATAACCTTTATTATAAAAATATGTCAGTGCCCAACAGTAAAGGGTCATTAACATTGCTAAACTGTAGAATTTGATCATTAGCGGAGGGTACTATATTTTGTTTTTAACAAGGCAGTGATTTATATAGAAACTTATTAAGAAGCAAGATATGGCTCATTTCTGATCTCTGACATGCTTAAGAGATGTTGCAAATTAAGGGATCGATCCTGCAGATAGCTGAGCTGATATGAAGAAACGTCGATAAACAAAGAGCTCGCTCTGTTGCTGGGCTGTACCTGGCGCTTGAGTAGATACATAGAGCTCAGTGGAGGAAATGGATATAGTTAATGCCGTTTTGGATTTTGAACCAATTTGGAAGCCAGGCAAACTATTCTTTCTTTTTTCCTTCGGAGAAGTGGTTGAGCACTTTGCAGTGGCGTGGGGCGAGCTGGCCCTGCCAAGGAGCTCTGGGGGCGAGCAGCATCTCCCCGCAGGGCCAGCCTGGCTTGGGCATGGTCGCATGTCCTCGCTGCAGGACACGGCGAGGCGCGCGTGCAGCTGCTCCACGAGATGTGGTGTCCCCTGAACCTGATGTCCCCTGGGATGGGGTCTGTCTGCACGGCTCGCTCTTGGGTGCGGGCAGCCGAGAGCTCCTGGTGGAAGGATGCTTTGGCGTGCTTGGTTCTTGCACTGACACCCTACGATGTGACAGTTTAAATAACTGCTGGAAATGGAGGGTTCCAGGGGAAAATAGCCTGCCTTCATTTTAAGTCCCTTTGTGTGTGCAAATCTGTGGACAGTGTGACAAAAATGCACTGTTATATGTCATCCAAGAATATTTCATACCGGGGGGAGGGGGAAGTTTCCTTTGCTGGAATGATCCTGTTACACATGCAGTACTTATTAACATGGTGGGTTTGGTTAGGTGGGTTTTTGGTTTTTGTTTTAGATAGTGCGTGTTTCTCATTACCTTAATCAGGAAAAGCCTGATAGAATGTACACTTCACGTGTCAAAGAACACGCTAAAGCTCTTTTCACTCATATGTGAAACCTGCTTATATGTCACTTTATATGATTTTCTTTTTAAATTTTATTAGCTGCATTTTAGTGTTTTTTAAAGTAAAAGTGATAGCAACCAGGTGCATTATGGGCTAGATGACACAACTCTGCCAACACACCTACGTGAATACTTCCCACGTTTCTAGGCTCTGCAGCACGTACAAAATCAGTAGTTGTTTTGCGCTGGAGATGCAGAGTGCTCCCAGACAGACACCACCGGTCTGGTTTTGAGATAATAAGCTATATTTCACTCCTCTAAAGTGAAAGACTGATGGAAAAAAAGAAAAAGAGTATTGTTCTCCACAGACTTTACTTTTCAGTTTACATGATATTCTCTAATTTTTTTCAGTGCCTAAGAGATTAAAAGAAACCAAAAAAACCCAGAAAGCAAAGAACTACTTCACCTGCTTTAATGCTTAGCCGACTCAAGCCTTTCCAAGGCTGTTCAAACAGCATCTGGAGGGAATACCAGTTGTCTGTTTAACAATCAACAATAAATAAATATATTTATGGGAATAATGAGAAGCACAAACAATGTCCCATCATCTGCTGCTGTCTGTACTTGAGCAAGGCTGTAGCTGCTTGGAGATGTAAAAAAGTTTTCCTATGTCCATTTTTGTTTGGTTTTGTTTTCTTTTTTTGTTTCATTTTTTTTTCTTAATAGTTCAGCACAGTGAAGCAAAGGCATTTATAACCTGGAAAAAAAAAAAAAGCTTTATATATTTTTTCTCTTTGAGCCTTTGATCCTGACTCTGCAGTCGTGGGAACCAGGAGCAGTGATCTTCCGTGAACTGTGAGTAGGAAGCTGTGAGGGACTAGGCAAAGGAGTTTTAGCGTTAGGCCTTGTTTATGCTGGGGATTAAGTCATTTGTGGTCAGTAACCAGTGCAGCTGGGCTGATGCAGGCTCCCAGCTCCCATTAGATGACATTACTTGAGTCAAAATCAGGGGCACACTCGGCTGATGGAAACTGTGATTTCTCCCCTGGCTGCAGCTGCTGTTGCACCGGGGTAGTTTCACTTATTGCCACCGCGCTGGCTGTATCGCGATTAACCCAGAGTAGAGAAAACCTTGTGTTCCTGGTCCTCGTGTTTCCAACGTGTCAGGTTAGAGCAGCGCTTCTGGGGCAAGCGGAAAACTTCAGAGAGAAAAAAGGGTTCTGAAGGAGTTGATCGAAACCATCGTTTTATGGGTGTAGCAGTCACCAGGCAAGCCAAGCCTGAGCTGTAGGAAAGAGCTGCCAGAAGTGGCTCCTTCTTCGTGTTTCTCAAGGTCCTAAAGAAAACAACAACAAGATAGGGAAGTGAGGGGGGGAAAGTGCTCAAAGCGCCCAGTGATCTGTCTGCGTAAACATTTCGGACATCTGACTGCATTTGGAAATATTCTGAGTTGTGCTCTGAAAGTATTAAGACTTTTTCCAAAGGTGATTTTATTGTCAACTACTATTATGGTAGATTTATTTTTTTCTAGAAGGCACATGGTTAACATCTTTCTGTGCTTCTAAATATAAACCGGCTTCCCAACAGTATTATCCAGGTCTCATTCTTTCTCCATTTTTCTTTCCCTTTCTTTTGCTCTTCTCCTCTTTCTCCTCTCCCTCTCTCTGTGTCTATGTATTTGATGAGCCTCTGAGTTACAACTGAATAATATAAGGGTGGATTCCTTTTGTGATCTGTGCCGAGTTATACCCAAACTTTCTGTAAAGTTTTACTTTCGTGGAGTGCTATATAGTGACTTTTTATGTGTCTAAGAAATGGAAACATTTTGTCTCATATAAAAAAAAGAAATATTTTTATGCTGTGCTCCATTCACAGACCACATCAGAGGTATTCTAAGAATAGAATAGATCAAATATATTTTATGGAAATATAATGAGAAAAGGATGTGTTCCCAAAACTCACTCTGAACAAAGGAATGCAACATAGTCAGGAATACTTTAATGCGCCTAACAATTTTCTCATGTGAAAGGCTGAAGGAACAGTCTTGGTTTGAAGAAATCTTCCAATTCTCCCCAGGCACCCTGAACTTGAAATCAGAACTAGGAAAGCTATATATTACAAAAAAGAAAATGTATGGAAAAAGTGACTGAGGGCATTAACCATAAAAGACGTTTTGAAAAGAAAAATAACATCAATATGAAACATTTTGTCATGTTTCATTTCATTGATCATATATTTATTTTATGTGCTCTGGAGCGCTGAAGCTTAGATGTAACTACATTTCGGGAGCCTCATATTAGACCTGTCATTTTCTTTGTGGTGAAAACTAAACAGTGAGGAAAAAATAAAATAGATTGCAATTATTAGATTTCGGTTGGGTTCCATCAGATTGTGCTTAGAAACTTAGAAAATTGAACTTAGAAAATGAGACATAACATTAGCAGCTATTAAAGACAGTGCTTGCGTGACAGATAGAGAAGTAGGAGGTACACCTACAATGCAAAATAATGCATCTTTTTTCGCAGTAGTGCAATATGTTCACCTTAAATAGGCTTATAATTAAAACTGCTGGTGCTGATTAGATCAGCCCTGTAGAAAAGTTGCATTTGTATTGGTTCTAATTAGATCTGTTTCAAACAAGTCAAAGTCACAGATTGTTTTCAGTCCCCCATGCAATAGCATGTATTTCAGCTACGGCATGTAGCTTCCCAAATAGTACATATCTCTATTTAAAAGGCTTAGCCTTTCTGTAGCAGTTCTGTAATTCCAGCTTACTTAGATCTTCTGTTTCAGATCTGGAGTTCTTTTCTAGGGAAACCCTGTGATGATTTGAAATAAGACTGTTACAACAGTAAGATAGATGGGATCAGGCCACCGTTAGCACTGCCAGAAAAAGAATATGTTTTTAGCATCGGTAAAGAAAATGAAAGGATTTATCATAATTTAGTCTTTCATTATTGGTCTTAATTTGCTTTCTAAGAAGCGGAAGGCTGGCTTAAAAGTCAGACGCATCGAGAGCTCAGATGGGGCAAGGCAGGAGCACAGGGAGCTCTGGCAATCCCTAGCACATTCTCACAGCTTTTGCCGGTGCCGGGTGGCGTTTCTCACACCAGGGATCTTTGAAGATTGCTGGTATAAAGCCCAACAAGATGCGCTATGTTTTCAAATCTCCCTGCTTGAGTCTGACACTCTAACAGAGTTGAAAGTTAAACTCTCCTTGAATTAAATGGGATGAGGATTTGGCCCTAAATGGATATTTTCATATATATCAAGCAATGCAAACTACAAATGCTAATGAAGTCCCAGTGTAGCAGTAATTTATGCAATGACATTTTATGCAGTTCAGGTCTCTGAACAGGCTTTCAAAGGCGTAACTCCAGGGGAATAATATCAACTTCTTTCAGCTCCTCATCTGTCCTCTTGCTTCAGAGCAGAACGTAGGTGCAAAGCGTAAGCAGAGTGGTTTGAGCCTTCTGGCTCCTCTCTCGAGCCCAGCCGTGCTGTTGGGCTTTCTCCTTGTCTTGGCATGTGCCGAGACCACCCCATCTGCGGGAGGATGTTCCTGCAACGTGGGAAGGGATGCATTTCCTCCTCCTGTTCCCCCTTGGGATTTATTTTGCAATAAAAGCGGTTGTCATAAACTTGCACCTGAAGTGCTTCTGACCCGAAGCACCTGCTGAGCTTTCCTTTCCTCTCGTTTTGCCCACCACCCTGGTTTGCACAGGGCTGGGGAGGCCCCAAGTGCTGCCGTGGCAGTGGTTGGACCTGCTGCCTCACCACCTGGCCCAGCGCAGGTGCATGGCCACCCCTGGGTGCAGCTACCGGCGCTTTGGTCCTCTAGCTTGAACCCGATTAATCAGACCAACGGGCGCTACCAGCGACAGCTTCTTTTTTGAAATAACCTGAGTATGTGGGGAAAACTCAAGGAAATAAGAGCATTATGTACGTGTAACACAACTGTAAAGAAAAGAAAGAAAGAAAGAAATGTTGCACTATGCTTTCATGTTGATTTTTCCTTTCCTTCAGAGCAATGTTTTTGTTTAAATGGCAGAATATTGAGGCATAGAATCAAAAAAAATGTTGTAAGCTACTGGGAAGAGAGCTTGATTTTCTGATTTTGTGTCCATGTGATCTAATTAAATTTTGTCACTGTCCTGTGATTTCATGTCCGGTGCAGTATTGCTTCTACAGTTGAGCTAATCATAGAATAAGATAAGTGCAAAAGTGTCCATATTTAATTAACTATATCATATAGTATATCCAGGAAGAATATCTTTTTCCTAAAATTATTTTAATTAACATGAAAGAAAAGCTTCTGCTGACTTTTTATTGTTGCAAGATAGAGGGAAAATTATTTCACGCTAACATTGCACTATATTTAGCTCCCATCTCTCTATCTACAGAAGAAAAATAGAAAATTAGTTTATGTTAGATTATATTGCTCCATTTTATCTTATAAGGGCTTCCTTCAAGTACCATTAGATAATGATATAATCTTGGAAATATTAGTTAACAGTTAGATGATAAATATTTAATTTTAGTTGTTTGCTGTGGTGTTTTGTCCTTTTCTTTTCTTTTTTTTTTTTTTCCTCTAGCTAAGAAAAAGAACTACTACCTTCCACAGACCTGATATCTTGGACTAAATCCCTCTCTGAACAGGTTGCACGCTGCCCTTTTCAAAATCAAGCTATCAGAAGATGCCCTTCAGCAGAAGTGTTAAGAGGACTTGGTGAGCTTAACATGTTTCGCCTGCTTAATTTAATTTGGAAAAATTCAACCAGAAAATGAAGTTATTAACAGGTTGGTACATTCAGAGATAAGATGATGTCACAGGAAAGCAGTCAAGTGGGTTGCTTGTCAAAATATAAAATATGTATCTGTCAGAATCAAATGATGGATAAGCTATGGCTGAGTGTAGGATGCAGTGAAAATAGTATGCTAAAAATTGAAACTGAATCCCACCAGTCTGGAGCACATGCTTTTAGTAACTATTGTGGCGATTAGAACTATAACAATTCTGGGGACATGAACTGCGCTATTTAAACGTTATGTGTGCAATTTCTTGGCACTGGTATCCAAAAGTAAGTACATCAGCTAGCCCTCAAAGAAACAGGAGAGATCTTCAAAGTGTGGATATTTCAGCAGATGACTTTGAAAATGGGACACCCCATTAGCTAGGCTGTTCTAAAATCAGGATTAATGAATCTTTTCCTGGGTAACTCAGAGACCTTTAAGGCCTTAAAATGTGAAAATAGAGCCTGTCTAGCCAATGCAACAAGTCTTTCTGTATTGGAGATGTTCGGATCAAAGAAAAAAAAAATCTCCAGTGTATTCTCGAGGAACACGTACATATCATGTAAGACAAACCCCTTCCTGCTTTTTGGTTTGCCATATAAAATAGCTGGCACCAGGAGTCTAAAATTAATAAATCTGGGGATCTTCAACAGCAATTTGGAGCCTTGTATGAGCAGAACAGGCTGCTTAACAAGCAATGCGGCGGTCAAACTCCCAAATACTACGAAGGCAAAACGAAAGAAATACCATTATAATAAACTTTAGTATTACGCTATCACTGACTTTGGGAAAATGATCCCGCTTACAGTGTGTTCACTGTAAGTTGCAAAAATGAGCTTTGAAACTGTGAGCTCCTGTGCACAACTCATGAGATTTCTGTGTTTGCTCAGGAGCTCCCACAACGCAGAGTTGGATTTTGACTGGGAACTCTCAGGTCTAACAGATTTCAAATCATAGCTACATAAAAATATTGCTTTTATATACAAAGGTGAGAAGGGACCAACCTGACCTCATGATCTATAGGCCATAGGACTTCATCCAGTAATGCCATCATGTGTTTTCTAATTTATGCTTGAACTTACATAGTTTTTAAAGCCTCAACTCCAGAAATAGTCCTTTTCTAGAAAAAAGCTTTAGTATTTTGTTCTGATGATGAATTTTTATCAGTATTTTAAATATTTATTTTTTGAATCTCTTTAGCTCTAACTTCCAACCTTTAGATATTTTTAATTTTTTTATGTTAGAAGGTTTTTGAATGTTAAGATAACCTTTATTCTCTTTTATAAATAAAACATGTGGAGTTTAAATTTGTTAGGTAGATTTTGAATAAATCATTTCAGTGGTTCTTTGCTACGTTAATTCTAGGGATTTTAACCATCCTCTGTAATGTGTGAATGCCAGAACTGAGCATTGCTTTTTAGTTATGAATTTCCCATTATTATACCCAGAGACAATAACAATTCTACTACATGCTCTTCCTCATTTTATGTACTCAAGGATCAAATTTACCCTTTGGGACTTCATACATTGGGATTATATGTGCTATGCTCGTTCTGTGTCATGCTAGTTTTTTAATCAGCAAAAGTTCTAACGGTGCTATAGAATTGTCTATACTGCTGCCATACGTAACTTTAACATCTTAGATATATATCCACTTTTAAAAATGTGTATTTCAACTGTTTTTTTAAAAAATAAGAAAATAAATTGCAAATCTACTGGCATGAGAAACTCTGTTTTACACTTGTGTAATGGCAATGCCTTTGTAATTGAAAGAAGAAAAAAAAGGAATTTTAGGAGACAATTAGTTTACATGTGGTATACTTTTTTTCTAAATTGAAAAAAAAAACAATTCAATGACACATTTGGGCTGAAAAACTGTTTGCTGCACATGTTTTATGTATGTGGGTTTATTGCACATATCATGTGTCTTAATTAGGTAATTTATATTGTGTCATTCAAAGAAGATGTTCTGTTCAATTGGATACACAATAAATATTTCAAGAAATCTTGTTAATCATATAGTTACAGAGTAGATCAGTGCATTGGGTACAAAATAACTACAACTGTATAAATACATATATCTCCACATGCCATAGTCTGCAGTTAACTACTAGATTACCTAGCAGGGTATATTCCCTGAAAATTCAATACTGCTATATTTATAAAATATAGGTGGGGATGAGTTGTATATTTAGTTTAGGTTTGTTTAGTTGTTTTTGTTTTTCTCCTGAAACTAAATGCATTAGCCTTACTCCCTTACCTGGAGTATTCTTGTTGCAAAAACAAGAGTATAATGCTGAAGAAAACTAGCCCAAAGAGAAAATTAGAAAGTCCAGGCTGAGCTTTTTTGTGTGTGCAATTTGGCCCTCTTTGGGCTGTGATCTTTCAGAGGGGTAATGTGTCAACTTTAACTTGAGATGTCCTGGCCTTTGTCACTTCTTCCCACAACACCTTGATATTTCCTATGTGAGTGTTTTGTTTCATTGCACTAATGTGATACTCTGCACTCAGAAACTGAATCTAGTTATCCCTGGTTACGCTAATTGAGATTTCTTAGTTTTGCTTCCCCTTTGTCATTAAGCTGGATTTGAGCTTCACATATCCTTGCAATTACTTTGAAATTCGAAGTCTCCTCACAACTAGTTTGAGAAAAATGAAAGCTAAATGGTTCCCAAGTTTAAAATATGATGTTCCCTAGTTGAAAGGCAAAAATCAATATTGTTATATTTGTATTCTGATGAAATTCATTATGTACAGTATAATTTGTGTCTCCATAACAATCTACTCTTTTTCAATTAGGGATTAAGCCAGATACTACAAAGATCTGGAGGAAATACAGTAACTTTTTTTTTTCCCTCTCTCTCATTGAGAATACAGAGGGAATTTGAAGCGTGTGTCACTGGCAGTAAAATACAAGTTTACAGAGTTTGTCTTCTGTTTATTGTAAATCAACTACAGAACAGCAACGCATGGCATTCGGCCAGGAAACGGAGATTATGAAGTGAGGAAGCAGAAAGATGAACAGAAAATCATGTTTGTGAATCTTGACGAACCTCTTCCCGTCCATTCCGCCCTCCTTGAGGGTGGTGGGAAGGCTCCCGCCAGCTTTTGGGGGGAGCCGGCTCGGACCCCCCTTGCTCGCGTTCGAGCCCCGTTGCAGGTGACACGTGCTGCGAGGTGGACCGGCATCGTCGCGATGGCCCGGGAGGCGGCAGGCAAGCGAGGTGGAGGAGTGAGGTGATCTATCTCGTGGGGTCAGGCTGATTTCCTGTACACGTACCTTACTCAGGGTGACATGATAGCACTGGAAACGGTGTCACATTGATGGCTGACTTACCAGTGCGGTTTGGGGCCTCGCTGCTGTCTGCAGCTCTGCTCCGAACAACATCTAACGTATAGCCTGGGAGAAATCTGTTGTAATTTGCTCTCTTTCTTTCTGTATTTATGAGCCTACAATATTGTAAGTTTTTACTGTGGGTGGACAAGCAACATCTACTCATATCAAAGAAGATACAAGTACAGATAAATATAACTTTATGCATACATTTTTATATAACTTATGCAAATGTACGTGCAACTTAGTCACAGTCCTCAGGCTGCTGGCACGTAGCTGATGTGGCCCTTGGTGGTGCTTAGTCCGGACACTTCGATTGCTGGATTATCTTACCTTTAAACGGGGCTTTACAATACCGCTGTGTCTTTGGTGTGAGCGGGATGACAGCACCTCCCGCGCGCCCGCGCCGTGGGAGCCCGGGACAGCGCTCCGGGATTGGCAGGGCAGGGCTGGCGGTCTCACCTAGCGTTCGCTGGGTAAATGCTGTGGTTATGGCATTTATTGAGTACTAGCTGACCATCCTAGAAAGCAAATCTATGTATATAGGTACAACAGCTTACTGTCCTTATTTTAAGGGGACTTGTTTGTTGTTCTCCAAAGACTGGACCAAAAAAAAAAAAAAAAAAAAAAAAAAGACTACTTTTGGTATGCCAGGTTGAATTGTGCAACTTAATATTCTTAATGCTCATCCTTGTTTTAAACACCCAGGAATAACTTGTCCCTCCTACTTAGCTTATAGATCTTAGTATATGAATTTTAATAAGTCTAATGGTGATACATTTATTGTATTACTTTATGCTCGTGTTCACTCTTTCATCATGAGATCTCAAAGCGCTCAATTAAATTACATCATGTAGTTGTAAAGGACAGGAATTTTAGTCTACAGAGTTTGTATATCAAATATGTGTGGTGTTGAGAATGAAGCAATTTTTTCAAAGTTCGTTCCAGAGCTTTGCATTGATTCTCTACAGTATTTAAATACTGGGAAAATTAGGCTCCAGAAATCTTGACTCCTACTTCTACCCACTAAATTATGGATCTCTTTACTCCCAATTCTGAATTTCAAGTAACCTTTGAAAAATTTGTATTCAGGAGTCTTCAAATATGAATACTGATAATTATATCAATATTATTAATATGCACTATTAAAAGAAATAAATCTACATTTTCAAAGCTTTGATGTACTTAAAAAACTGAACTTTTAAATGAAAGTATGTTTTTAAATGATGTATGTATTACAGAAATCTATTAAGACTCAGCCTCACAAAGACCTGCATATGGTTAGAGCAGTGAATCGTGCCTCTTCAGTGGTTCCCTGGGAGCATCATAGATATCAGAGAAAAGACCTGTTTATCATCTCACAGACTGTTCTTCAAATCATTTCTGGTGTGTCTCCCGCTCTGTTCCCCTCCTTTTCCTAATTCTAGTATTTTATTAATCTTTATTTCCTGTTTTGCTATAATTGTATACGATTTTTAGCGTAATACAGTTGTGATCTGTGAGGATTACCAGCTGGAGAAGCTGCACGCTGAATTCACACCAGTTTTCTATGCTGGACTCATCAGCAAGGCTTTCAAAACTAAAAGTGCCTATTATTGTAGATAGAATTGCACTTTTCAAAAAAGTTATATAGGTATTCCCCTTCCTTCACACTATTGTAGAGCAAGATAAAAGCTGATTGAATTTCCCATGTCTAAAGGACTGCAATATTTCAGTCTTGTTAGATAGTTCAAAAAAAGGAACCTGCTGCATATTGGTAAATTATGAAGCAAAACTGGTGATTTTCATCCAACTTTCCATTAACTTCAAAGAATATATCCCTCCTGGAATATTATTACTCTTTCTTTTCCATTTGGACTTTTTAAAACTATTACTTAGCTAGTCTTAAAATAATAAAATTGTGACCTTTAGTTGACATCATAAGTTTACATTTTGAAGGCTATGATTATATTTTGAGGTTGTCAGCTAGGGAAGTCAAGGAAAGGCTAACTGATCTGACTGTAATGCTGAATACTTTCCTCATTTTCATGCTAGTTTTTGCTGTAAGATTTTTATTCTTAAGGAAGATGTGTGCTTAAGGGTTACACTCTGACCAGGTTGCTGAAGATAGCAAGTCACTAACAGAGGAGCAGAAATGTTTTGAAGAGTAGTATCTATCTCCCTATCTCTTTCCCACTAACCAACAACAGCTGGACAACAGGCAGCAGAAAGGCAAGAGGAGCTTGTCTCATGCACAGTTGTGTATAGCCTTAAGGCTCAGCAAAGACTCCAGGGAGAAAATAGACAGACAGTCAGGTAGGTAGATGTGCTTGCTGTCTTTACTTGAATTTCTGTAAGTACAGAGAATGTAAATTTTTAAGGGCTTATGCAAGATTTGTGCTCTTCACTTTATAGCTTTTTTTTTTTTTTTTTTTTTTTTTTAACCAAAGAGTTGAACTGTGTATGCAGCTATAGTTCAGCGATGCCTTGCTAGAAAGCTATCACTATAGAAGAGGACCTAGGTAGGGGGACGGGCGAGATGAGAGAAGAGAAATGGAGCACTCGTAGGTGATCAGGGAGGTTTCAGACTCTCTGCTGTGGCTTCAGACCCTAGGATCGTTGGGTTCTGAAGTCCCCCTTTTCAGCAGACATGCCACATGGGGCAGCAGTATATGGGAAATGTCCCACAGAAGCTTAGGGTTATCAACAGTGCCCATATCTAGCTGTTTTGGAGTCCAGTGTGGTCAGAAAATGTCTGGTCTGCTTCAGAGCAGGAGTGTATGTGGCTGCCCCCCTTGTACCAACTGTTGCATCTGCTGAAACATCCACTAGTGGCTTGTGTTGGAGACATGACAATAGCTTTGTTGGAGAACTCATCTGGCCCAGGATGAGAGGTATTTTTTGCATCTCTGTGCCACAGGGTATTGGTGGATCTGTAAGTCTTTCATGCTCTGACTTTTGGGAAGTTGAAATGCTCAGAACAGGGTGATCATTGAATAAACTGCATTTCCTGCTTAAAATGTTGGGAAGTGCACTTTTATTTTGCTTATATACTTTATAATAAGTAGTGTTTAAAAATAGAGTATTTTTAAACATGATTCACCAATATTTTGGTATTAAAAGCCACTTTTTTTTCCCCCTTCAGTGCCATACTTTTGTAGAATGCAATTGTGTGGGAGTACTTTTGACTAGTAGTTATTTACTTGGTCAGATTGGTTATTTTCCCTCAAATGAGGTACTTCATTTTAGCAGCGGCATCTTCCCTTAAATAGTTATTTAGAGAAAAGCTGCAGAAGATAGCAACTTCACAGAGGGAACAAAAAAAAAAAAAAAAAAAAAAAGAAAAAAAAAAGAAAGAAAACCACACACACACACACAAGTTGGAAGGGCTTAGAATAAATTACTGCATGTCATTCTGTGGGAAAATCTTACAGTACGAATGCTGTGTTGTTCGCAATGTGAGTGCCAGATCCACTCAGCTCTGCTTTGCACTTCTGTCACCCTTATCACTCATGAGACGATACTCTTCTACTGTAAGTGCTACCCCCAGCGGCATGTATTCATTTATAGGACTTGCATACTTATGCTTAAGTCAGACACCCAAGAGGCACAGGATGAATTGACAGTATAGGCAGATGCTTTCAGCAAAGAAACCAGGATGTTAAAAGAGCTTTAGCATGGTTATTGTTTTGCCAGGCAAATCCATGTACTTGTCATCAAGGTGTTCAGGAGTATTTCAGCCTCGTTGTACAAGCTGAATACAAGAAGTGTAATCAAGACTTACATCATTTGGTGAGACAAGACCTGGAGGAATACAGCACAGGGAAATGTGCATAATTAGAACAGTTCTGTTACAATGGAAAGGGACTTTGATGGTGTTAGAAATGGAGCTGAAACGTGCTGTCTCCGCTGCCCTGTCATCAGGCATTAGACAATAAATGTCAGTGGAATCAGGAGATCTCAAGATACAGCAGAAGAGTGTAGCATTTCCCATTCCAACCTTAGCACAAAGAAAACTATCTAAGGTAACCATCTGCTGGGTCACAAGGTCTTTCCTCTGTTTATGGACAGACACCAAACTAGAGATTAAAAAAGAGTAACAAAATACAAGTTTAATTTGAAAAAGGCAGTTTGTTTGGACAGTTGGTCAAAGAATGTTGAGAAATAGGAACATGGCCATTTTTTCCCCTTAAAATTCCCATAAAGGAAGAGCTCAACACAAAGGGAGAGGGAGGAATGGGACTCAGAACCATGACGACAGGGAACTCGCCATAGCCTGGTTGTATGTGCTAGGGCTGGCTCACTACACGTGGTGCTTTCTACACTAACAGAAGGGGTTGTGTCTCACTATACTTTTGCCAAAATCTTTCCTAGAAATTTGACTTAGAAGAAGAAACAACTATTTTATGTTCTTGAGCGACGCTCATTCAGAGTATGTAACATCCAGCCTGCTTTATTTTTGTTTTTCACAAAATGTTTATAACTATTGCCATAGTGATAACTAACCTAAAAAAAGATAAAAGATTTCAAAGAAATTTGACCTTCTCTAGACCCTCTCCAGACCCATGTCTATTCTTACGTGCATATTATTGGCAAATGTTTTAAATTTTTTGTCTTGAATTTGTAGAGGAAAATGTTCAAGATCTCAGGGATTCTCGAGCCATGAAGAATGTTTTCCATCCTGCTGTTAAGTATGTTACTGTATAATACTTAACTTTTAGGTGGCAAGCATGTAATCATCTCTGGACCTTAACCTGTAAGAATTAGTAACATTCCCTCTCATTGCCTTTTCATTGTTCTACTTATTTTAGGGAAAATGACAATTCTGGCAGAATTTAATTGTGTGACTTGGAAGAGGAACTGAGTGAGCACTGGAGGAAGTGTCACCCTTGCAGAGCTGATGACCCTCCAGGATGTTAATGCTGACCAGCAACACTGGCATTCATTTTTCAGATGAGAACGTGCCCAAAGCCCTTCCTCCTAAAGCAAGCACTCCAGCAGGACTCTGAAGGTGAGCACTTCCAAAAATGATTCAAAGGTTTAAAGAAGTATGTAAAAATCATGCGTATACATTTTTAATCAAGGCTTTTGGCTCAGTGGTGCTGAATGCCATGGAACGTGAGCAGCGCTATGAATATCAGGAATGCTGCTGATGGGGTCCCATTTCTAACTTGGGAACAGGAGTTTCATTGCGTGCGCATAACTTCCATCGGTAAGCATTCCTCTTGTCTTGCTGGGCGAAGGGCGTGGAGCTGTGTGAATAACCCCAGTCCTTGAAAAGAATATTGAGAGACAGTCAAAGAATTGTTTCTTTGCCAATAACCATAATTAGGGGAGACATCAGTCTCAAGTTTTAATCCTCCAAAAGACTCCAATATAGTGACAGTGTCAAATATAGAGTCCAATTCAAGACCAAGGCCTCATTTTATTTATTTATTTTTTTTGGTTAAAATGTTTGTTTATCAGAATTATCTCTGGAAACATTAGAAAATTTATAGTATTACTTGATAGTAAGTCATTAATTGACTCCAGGGTTTTTGATTATGATGTGTTAAAGCCAGTTATGTTGGTTGAAGGAAAAATACCAAAGTGCACATGTATGAGCATCTTCATAATTAATTTTTTGCCCCAAGTTCCTGGTTATCACTGTTTGTGGATAGCTAAGAGGGCCACATTTGTCATAAGTATATCTTAAACGGGTATTTCAGGGCTGTCCCGAAATGGTATTGAGCCAATCTAACAGCTACTTTCTTTCTTGCATGAAGTATGCACAGCAGAAGAGGGAGAGAGAGAGGAGGAATGTGTGGTATTCTCCTGTGTCTTTCTGGCACAATTGTCCTCGTGGTAGCTTCAGCTGGTGTAATCGAGAACAGCCCTGTGGCTACATGAAAGCAGGGGAAGCTCCTTTTTCTGGCCCTTATATGGCACACGATTGCAACACCGCTGGTGGAGCTTGCAGCTACTCTTCCTCATTGCTCTCTTTAGGAGCAATGAGCACAAATTTGATGTGTTTAGGAATCTGGCCTTGTATTTTAAAACTCCGTGCAAATATGGTAATAATAATGAATCTGCCATTTGCTTTTGCTTCTGTGTAGTGTGTCTTTAATATGATTACTACCCTTAACATTTAAAGAAACTTTGACAGTTATGTAATCCCTTCAACGTTTAAGTACAACAGGAATTTATTATTAAGTGCAGTGGCTGGAAATGGAGCACTTTTTTCATTCACACTATAAACAGTTATGTTGGATTAGTAATCCTGCTTGTCAGAGTTGTTCACTGTTTGATATTAATCAGCAGGTTTATGAAAGGTGCAGTAGGCGCAGAAATGAACAGTGAAGAACCTTGGTTCCATAAAATTAGATTGTATCTAATACTCAGGATCACAAAATTTCTTGCAGTGACCATTAGATTAAGGGGAAAGGACTTACTGTATTATGGTAATGTACTCATAACTATCCTTTGCTAAATGTATATTTAGTTTGTCATGTTATAAATGCAATAGCAGGTGGTGAAAAAACGCAAGCCTTTTAAAAACATTTTTAGATTGTTTTTTAAAGAGTACGTTTTTCAGACTGTAGTGTAAGATAAGAGTGTAATATTGCCTAGCATAACATTTCATGATCAAATATTATGTGAGAAAATGAACACTATCTTCTTCTCATGCTTATCCACCATTAAAGTTGTGTGCAAATCACTTCACCTGAATATTTCTATCTAATTTTTGGTTGTTATCTTTGAGCTACATAATTAGTTTCTGTGTCTTGCAAACTGTGTTGCACAGTAAGATTGTGGGTTTTTTTGTTGTTTTTTGTTGCTTTTTTCAGCCCTGCAAAATCTCTGCTACACATTCATGCATCATGTGCAGAGGAGCCATGTCCTTTAGTTGTAAATGCCATCTTGCGAGATCTTTAGATGATCAAAGTGAAAATGACACCATTGTAACATAAGATGTCTTGAAATGGTGCATAATAAATTGCTATGATTGGTTAATGAACATTCATGATTAATGAAACAAAATATAGACATATAGTAAAGGCCTTTCTTGTAACTGTCAGGCATCTTCCTTGTTCAGGCTCTTCCAGATAGGTTCCTTATACACCTAACTTAATACTTGACATATGTCCAGAAGTATAGTAAAATACAGTAGTGGAATCAAACTGCAGTGGATGACCTCTTTATTAAAATCAACATTAATAAAATATTCAACACAGTGCTATACGTCAGTTTGTTTCAAGTTTAGCTGCTTTTTTTCTCTCCTGTTTTGTTTGGAGTTTAAAATAATCTTCATTGAGTAACACTAGTCTTCATTAAACTATGTATATCTTTCCATAATCACTTTTAAAGCAATGTGGCACCGGTTTTAAAATTCTGCTGTCTAAATTTAGCATTTGCTTGTGGTAGGATCAAAATTGTCAAAAATCTGCTTCACTGCCTCATTATCAATTACTGCGATATTTTTGGAGAAGCCATTTGATGTGCATCGTCGGACCTCCTACCTAGGATCACAGAAGGCTGTACATCAATAAAATTAGCTTTTGTCACTCAAACCAAATTGCGCTGAGGCGCTCTTGCCAGAGCAGTTAATGTGCATGCAAGGAGAACTGCTGATCCTGGAAGTATTCAAACCTTTGGAATAGCAGAATAAATTAATTAATTGATCCGCTGCCTCCCTCACAGCAGCTGGAGGTACGGCTGCGATGGTTGGGGTTCATGCTTCCCTTTGCTCCTTCGATTCCAGCTCAAGCCCAGTGAACAGGCTCTGCAGGGACCTGTCGTGAGCATCTCATAGGCTTGCTGACCATCTTCTCAAGCCAGGCATGTCAGGGAAGCAAGAAAAAAACAAGGAAGAGGATCCCCCTGTTACTACAACACATATTATTTTTGCTTGAGATGATATTAGCTTCAGTCTAGGGGGGTGGATGCAGTCCAGGATGCAGCCCTGCCTTGCAGCAAATCTCCCCAAAGGGGAAATTAGCTTTTCTTGGGCCTTTTGGCAAAAAAAGCGACTCTACTCTGTTTTGGAGATGCTTTCGTGTAGTTTTAAGATCAAAAGCAAGAATTAATGTTTTACTTTTCAGCTCATCATCCAGTTTTCACTCACTTCCCCTCCCAAATATTTTTTCAGGGGCTTTGTACTGTACTTGAAATGTATGTGAAGTTACTGGCTAAGGATATGACTTGGTGAATCCAGTTCTCCTTCCTTCTGTGAATCTGCCACTAGACCATTCATATGTCCCTCATCCATATTTACTGAAAGATTTTAGTGTTCTCTGAATTTATCATGAAGAATGGTAGGATTTGGAGGTGTTTCTGGGGTGTGAGTGTGTGTTTGTTGGAATTCCTGCTGTTCCATAGCTGTATTTTGCCACTCACTGGTGACTAGAACTTTTGTTATGTTACTGCTCTCAAAGAGCTGAAGAAACTACTGAGCTTTTTATCCTCGAAGAAAAAGGTAGCAATTTTTCGGAGAGACTGCAGAAAGACAGGATTAGGAGATTTCAGAAAATGTAAACCTTTTCCTTCTGGGGTTGGGTAGACCTCTCCCAATACATCAGTCCTAAGCAAAATATGCTACTGTAATGTAGCTAGATGCAGAGTTAAAACCTGAGTTTGGAAAAAGTCCCATGTGCATCCTAACCTGCTTGGGATGGATGCTGTCAAATCTCTTATTTAAATGACTGCTTCAGAATTGTCTGCAGTACAAAAATTTAGACTTTGCTTAAGCCATATATATATATTTTTTTTAAGAAATTCATAACTATTTCCCCATTTGCTGAGCAGAGGAAAGGATTTTCCAAAGCCTAAGTCGGCTTGTTTTATCTCAGAGGAAATAGTATTATTTCACTGTACCTGGTGAGACCACTAGAATATGTGAATTTCTATGTAAGTATAACTCAGATGCTCAGTTCCGCAAGCATCCCTGAGGAGGGAAAATCCAAGCAGGACAAAAGAATTTCAGTTAATCCCCTAGGACAAATAAAATGTATATAGCTGCACTGGTTTTCTTTTAATAAAATTCTTCAAATTCTAATTAAGATGAGCAATGTGTAAATTCAAATGGAATTTCATTGAATTTTATCAAATTAATGGTATAGGACATGAGAAGAAATAATCTTAACAAATATCAACAGAATACTAAATAGCAATAAGGCTAATTGGCTTCTCTTTGCTCCCCTACTACTATGGGTGCTCAGAGAAGTCAGTTGGAAAGAAGTAGATAAATATGTATGAATTGCACTCTAATTCTGGGTGAGAAATAGTTTCAAAAGCCTGAACTATTTTCATGGCGAGATTTGAGCCAAGTGTTAAGAGTGACAATATTTTATAAACCAACTATTATCCTTTTGGCATTTTGAATAATCAGAAATGCTTCAGTCTACCATTTTAAACATGTTTTGTAATGTTTTCAGCTGTTTAGAGTTTTAAAATTACTTGTTAAAATTAACTGCAGGAAGAAAAATGGGATACTCCAGTAACTTATGAAAAGCTTGGAAAAAACAGTCTTGAAAAGAAACCTTCAGCAAAATCACTGTCATTCCTCAAAGAATTATGGTAGAGATTAGGCTTTTTCTGATTTTAAAAAAGATTTTATTGGACGAAAAGAAAATCCATGTGGTTTTATCTTATAAATCACACTGCCTTATCATAAAGCAGACCCCCCTCATGTTCAAAGTTATTTATGTTAAGTCTTGATGCTGTTTCAGGTGCGACGGGATACCTGCAGT
Organism: Rhea pennata; assembly: GCF_028389875.1. NCBI lineage: Eukaryota > Metazoa > Chordata > Aves > Rheiformes > Rheidae > Rhea > Rhea pennata. The sequence continues at coordinate 4,248,126 of NC_084668.1, read as the reverse complement.
CTAGCAGCGGTTGGAAAGCGATGCAAAGCAGCCAGTAGCTCGGGCAGAGGCATCGGGGCATAGTGCCCGGGGACCTCCCAGCTGCTCCTTCTGGTGAAAGAGCATTTATTACAGGAGCTCCATTTCTGGACCTGTCAAATGGGTAACTTGGTCAGTAATGAAAATTATGAATCAGTTCATCTCCTTTTTCCCTTCGTTTTTGGCCATCGCCGTGCCAGGATACTGGCCTGAGTGATTAGGTCTAGTCAAGGTGTTGCACTTTGCCTTTATATCATCCTGTAGCTGAGCTCCAAAGTCGAGGTAGTGTCATCATCTTAAAAATAATTTTTACTACTAAAATTGGGAAAACCCTAGCCCAAGGTTCATTAGCTAAATAGAAGACATTACTTAGCATGAGGAAAAGCTCCTGTTCAGGTATGCTCTATAGAAACATAAAAGCTATCCATTACTTTGAAACAAACAGTCCTCCTTTCCCTTCACTGTTCGACTCCCTTTAAAAGGCAAAATGAGTAATTGCTTATGTTTGCATACTATTTTTTCCTTTTAAATTTACTCCCTTGTGACTGATTCCATAGCCTCTCTCTCTGAAAGGTAATTCTAATATCATCAAATTTTGGGTTCTTCAAGGTTAAGAATACTGATAGGTATCAATTTAGGGCATATTTATTCAGAGGTTAGAGGATGCACTGAACTGTTGTCTAGTGTAGACTTTGTTTTAGGAGCAAACATAAATACGAAGAAACTATAATCCTGGTGTAATGTAGGAATCTAATTAAGACTAATGAGGCAACATTAAATTTAATGTATGATGCATTTTATATGCTTTACCATTAGAGCTGCAGCAAGCTGTTCGTCAGAGCGTCGAACTTTGGTGAATAAGCCCCTCAAGGCATTGTTAAACACCCTGGGCTCAAGCCTTCTTTTGCCCATTAGATTTGCGTTGGACTTGCAAAGATCTAGATATATATGGCAATGGGGGCGGGGGGCAAAAAGTTCTGACCGTCTTTGAGGGTCTCAGTAAACCAATAAAGAAACAAACGTAAATTGATGGCTGCACGTGATGACCTCGAGGAGCTATGGTGAACGTACTCCTCTTTTTTTTCAATCTTGGAAAAAATAATTTTGCTGGTTGAAGCATAGCGGTCCAGCATCTTAAGAAGAGTGGTCATGGTGATGATTGCTTACCATCTTGTTAATAGTGTTTTTTGTGTATGTGGAAGGTTGTTTGTTTGTTTGTTTTAAATATTAAACACACTAAGTTCAGGAAATTCCTTACCTGTATTTGACAGTGCAGGAAAATAGGGAGTATAGCTCCATATTTAGCTTTCACTATCTTAAGTCATCACAAATTGCCTTTCTTAATACGAAAGAAGATTCCTCTCATAATCCTCATGGACAAAATTTCTAAAAGAAATGATTTTTATCAAACAGCTTTTTGTAGACTTTGTTGGAGAAAGGGATGTTCAGTGTATTGGCATGGTGCCTGAACAGTGGCTTTGCAAAGCAGCTTGTGAAGGTGAGGGATGTTGGTGGCTTTGAAAGAAATCATGTAGGTATGGAGCATGTATCCCATGAAATTAAAGGTGGATTTGAATGAAATGAAGACAGAGTTAAATAGATCCTTGAATACAAGCCCCAAAATATTGATTTGGTGCAATAAGGGAAATTAGTACACAGAGCCAAAGAAGCGAGTCAGGTGGCAAACATGAGAGGAAAAAAAATGTGCTGCGAGCTGCTGTTTTGTCTGAATTGAAAGAGGCTGATGTGAATTAGACTAGGGGCGAGGTTAAATATTCCATGTTATCCTCACAAAAAGAAACAATGATTGCAGCTTTGGTGAGCGTTTGAGCCATGCAGACAGGAGTTTTCAGATCTTTCAAACCATGAAGGAGAAATTTGAGAGATTTAGGCAAAGCCTAGCTGTTACAGTGTGGAGTAGGGGAATAAAGATCACCCTCTAAATTACAGGCCGAAGCAATACAGAAGAAAAATATGTGAAGAACAAGTGCTGAGGAACGAGGGATATAGTGAGCTTTTTGGAGGAACATTCAAGAAATCCGCTTCAGAGGTGTGTGGTATAAATCGATGCTAAAACATTTGGAGCATGGCTATGAGGCTGGATTGGACGGAAGCTCAGGCTAAATGTCGTTTGTATTAATTCGTAGGCTCCTGCGTCAATCAGTGTTTGCCAGCTGCTTTCAGACGGGGCCAAGTATGAGAAGAATATGAGGTAAGAAAGAGTTGGAGGGTGTGGGGTGAGGGAGGTTGGGAGGGACAATGTCAAAGTGCAGTTCAACCGTGCTGCTCTGAATGCTGAGTTTTAGCCTACTACATCCTGAAAATTCATTCCAGTTTATATTATTGCATGTGTTAGTGATGGCTTGAGTGGTTGAGACTTTGAAGTATTTCATCTACACATAAAATTGGATTTTTTTTTTTCCTGTGGAATATAGCCATGGAAACCTGTAGTCTGTGCTGGAAAATAAATGACTAGAAATGTTCCTCAGTGACTAACTTGCTACAAGTCGTTATTGTAAGTGCAAACGCAAAGTTATACTTCTAACAACAAACAAATGCCATGTCCTAGTTTTGGATTAAAGATTCCTTCTCCAGCAGTGAAGCTAGGTAATGCTGCCAGCTCTTTCAAGGAGCAAGATAACATCGAGATGACTGGAAGCAGCGCTGGCGACTGCAGTTGGAGGAATTAAGGTATCTATTGTATGGGTTTGGGATGGATAAATTTCTTATGCCTAGCTGCAACATCTGAGAACACCACGAAAGCTCAGCTGGGTTCAGAAAGAAAAACAGTAGCAGGGGGGAAATTTTCGGAGGGGGCAGAGGGAAGGAACGACGCAGCGAGAGAAATGTTCACAAGTGTTTCGGTATTGACCTAACTCTGCTTCCATTGAAGTGACGGGAGGGGAGACTTCAATGCAAGCAGATGTAGGCCGACGCTGAGAGTTTTTACAGTCCCCTGGTGCGTGTGTAACATGTTCAGACCACCCATTTGTACCTGACTCACACTGTGTGTGTGTGAGAGAGAGAGAAAGCACGTGTGAGGACATTCGTTTTCCTGCTGCAACGAGCTCTGCTCCTCCCTTATACATGTATAAATCTGAATGCATGTTTACTTGATTTGCATGTGTTCAGGCTCAGTACTGAGAAGGTAGGTGGAGGATGCGTTTAAACTGTGAGCTGAGAAGGTTTATGAAAGTAGACACCTCTGTGACCCTTCCATTCCTCACCCTCTCATGCTCAGTGCTGATCTCCTCGTAGAAAAATATAAGAGCAAGCTGTAGGAAGTGCAGATTTATTTCTAAGTGAGTTCATTAATTTATTTTCTTGTTACCTTCCCTTCTCTAACCTTCTTCTCCAGTGCTTCAGATGGAGAATGGTGTCGTTAATGCTGAATCCTGCCATTTCTCAGCAGTGAACACACAGTTGTAGCACAAGTATTTGTTGTACTGGTTTCCCTTTAGAATTTCATTTTTTCCTTGAAGATATTGTGCTGTCTAGTAAGCTTGTGCCAGCTGGATACTCACTTTGGGGGCTTCTCCACTTGGGTCCCAGCATCCCGACCTCCTGGACCACTGCCGCCCTGCGTGCCGTTCCCAGTGGGAACGCACTGCAGCCCCCCGGGCTTTGTCCGTCACAGCTGTAAGGACACGTGGCAACCAAAGCGAACGGGGCAGGACTTTCGTAAGGCTCCAAAAATCCAGTCACTCCTTATTTAACCAGTGCAAACTCTATGGAAAGCTTAGCAGACTCGGATAAACTTACCTGCTTTTCCTGGTCACACGAGAGAGTTGTTTGGGTTAAGGTCACGGTCCTCAAAGAAGCTAAATATCCTTTTCCTCTCAGTGTCCTGCTGCAAGTGGCTCTTCCTCTAGCACATGGAGTGTTTCCCTCCTTTCTAGCTAGCTTCCCCCTATTCTCCCTCGGAAATAGCTGTGTGGTTGCCATGGCTTGGGACTTCTGTCCAGTGTATAAGCATAAACAAGCAAAAAAGCCATAAGCCTCAGCACAAAAGTGGAGCGTCCAGCCTGACAGAAAAACACCCAGATGATCCTCAAATAGAACTCATCAATTGTACATCGATCTTCTGGCTGTCATAAGTCCTTAGCTGTATTTACTACCGGTGTGGACAGATAGAGTGGGAACCGCTAACTTTGCTAGCGGAGCATTTTCCCTGCTGGAGCGTCGGTTGTGCTCTCTGAGTCTCTGTGGCCATTGCACGTTTCCTCAGCACAACAAGTATGCAAGATGGCTTTACATAAACAGCCTTCGGGGCGAAGGAAATAGGTGGCTCTTGTCCAAAAGCCTTGCCGGGCTTTATCCGAGCCTGCCCCCAAGGACCGGCGCTCCGCAGGCACGGAGCTGCCTCGGCCCGGGGCTGCTGTTCCTTTGCTCCTTTTAACCTCCTCCCTCCTTAGGGAGCCTCTCTTTTAAAATCACAAGCAGTGATCTGGGAGAGACTGATACTCCCCACCTCTTCAATAGGTAAATTGCCCTTTCAGGATTGCGATCCGTGCTCCTGTCCTCATTTTTCATATCTCACTTAAAAAAAAAAAAAAGAAAAATCTTCCAGGGACTTTGACTTAAGCAAAGGCACTTTAGAGTCTTTTTCTAATGTCATTCTGAAGTTAAAAAATAATTTGACTTCAAGGGAGATACAGCCCAATTTTTTAAAAACTTAATAGGATTAGTCATGGGAACTATTTTTAGCAAAAGTTCAACTTTATCCATGTATTTTAATGTGGGAAAAGTGTGTCCTTTTCCCTCTGCTAATGTTTGATGTATTCCAGCCCTCCTGCGAGTGTGTTTGAGTATCTTAGGGGCTCTGGAGTGGAGGAGAACTTCCTCTCGGATTCTCTCTGTTTTCTTTCGTGAAAATGACATTCCTAAGCTGTTTCACTTTCTGACAGGAAATGGAGCCTTGCCAAAAATGATTAAAGTCCAAGAAAGCATAACAGTTCCAAAGCTGCAGCAGTTCTTTAGGAGTCCCGAGTTTGACATTGTGTCAAACAAATGTGAAATATTGTTTAATAAATTTGAATAATACAGGGAAAGGGAAAAATGGTTCTTGGCTTATAATGCTGGTGCTCTTTATTAAGTCTGTAAAGGACTGCCTAGCTCTAATAAATTGAAATATATACATAAATATACTTGTGCATGGATAACAGTTTAATATTGTAGTATATATTGAACTACACACATGCACCCCCCACACGCAGACATTGATTTATACATATGTACATCCATATATATTGATATATGCATGTAGACCTACTCACAAATTTGTATATATTTATACATGCAATTACCATTTGCAGGCAACTCATGTGCCTGCTTTGTATGAGGAATATGCTGAGTGTTATTTATAAGGTGTAGCAAGAAATTATGACTTTATAAAATACTAATCTAGTGCTAGATAAAATACAATTTGTTAACAGTTCCTCAATAGTTTTTGATTCAATGTTTATTTAAGGCCATAGTGTGCAGTCTTTACTCATGCCTAGTAACCCCTTATCATGTAATTCCATTATTATGAGAACAGCGGTGTCAATGCTCCGTAACGGCGGTAAGAATTATGTGGTACCCACTAGCCTGTTTCTGCCACCTTTACGCATTTAGTAGCTCCTTTTGCCAGAAGGCCCACCAATTTCTGAAAGGCCAACAGATTTCAATATTAGGTTATTAATGCAATGGCTCTATCAAAATGAGCCAGACTTCTAAGAAATTCCTGTGCTGTCAAGCCCAAGTGTTAAAAAGTCCTGTCAGATTCCTATAGTCCTATGATTACTTTTAGAAACCCACAAAAAACAAAACCCTCATCATTTATAAGTCAATTTACAGTTTCTTTTGGATTTGGAGCCTACTGGGTTCACTGAAATCACATTTTCAAGTTGTTCTCTGACCACAAAGTCAGGAATTTCCTTTCCTTTATTTAATTTTATTATTTCTTTTTAATTTTAACATGAAAGCTGAATTACATCATCACCAGATTCCAGGAGCTCTAACTTTAAAAAAATAATCTAATGACTCAATAAAATCATGAGAGTTGGCAACTTTACTAGAAAACATGAAAAGTAGCTTTGTTGCTTCCTGCAGAAAAATCCGGGTTTTGTTTCTCTGCAGTCAGATACATTGCTCCTACAGCAAAGTATATCAAATATTCAAGAACTTATAAGAGAATAAAAATGTTCCACTGACACAGTCCCAAAGACAAAACGTTCTTTAAGTGAGATGTATCTCAAAGGAAGGCTAAAGGAAAGGTTACCGTTTTTCATTTCTCGTACAGGACCGTCGCGTTATTTGTTCAAAAGGAGTCATTTTTATCGGGTGTTCCTATGGCATTTGAGATTTTGCGGTGGTAAAGCTGACTCGGGGCTGTACGTCCCGTCATTCAACACGGGCAGCGATTCACGGCTACTTTTTTTAGACGAGCTGAATTGATCAGACGAGTCAGTCAATGTCACTGAGCGCTATTTGTCACTTCATAAGCAGCTACAATCTGCCGCTCTGTAGATGCGGAAGGACCGTCGAATAAATCACATCAAACAGTGGGAGTAGATAGTCGCCCTTCATCCGTAATTGGTGCAGTCCTCTCCTGTCACGTTTGCTCATTCCCTGTGATTCCGGTGCGGATTGACACTGACAAAGAAAGAGCATCCACTGTCAAAGATGTTCGAGCGTATCTGTTGCTCCGCTCTATCCGCTAATAGATATCTATCATAATATTACATTAACATCACAAAAAATCAGACTTATAACTTCGCTATCTGGGTGTATTGGTGACATATGATGGGGTCTCGCTTAGGTTACAAGGAAAGTTGATTGATGCAGAAAGAAAGCTTCTGATTAAAACCACTTACAGAATCAGTCACTGGTAGGAATATTTACTGCTTTCTGCGCTACTGCTAATTTCACAGGAAAAAAAAAAAAAAAAAAACGAGGGGAGTATGATGATTTGTTGTAAACAGCCCTTCTGGAAATTTATTAAGCTTTAATTCCTCTGCTGGTGCAGGGATACGTTATGGAATTCCTCTATTCCTATGAAGTGATTGTAGGGTTTTATAATTACTAAAGTAATTAGGGGAATGGAACACTTTGAAATATATTAGTGACTGTGGTTAGTCTATCTGGTACTATGGCTGGCCAAAAAAAAAAAAGTTTGTTTTTTCCTATGTGAATGGATAAAATTCATAGATAATATTTATTGTGAAGGTGTGCCAGCCTGCAAACCTTTTTCCTGGAGAAATGCTGGACAGTTTCTCACAGGAATATGTTAGATTAATCAGCTCTCGGAGTTCTGGAGAAAAATCGCAGTGGAATACCCAAACTGCTCTGTGAGTCACATGTAAATCTCGCTGACAACCTGGAGGCATGGATCATTTGTTCAGTGTTCGGTTCCAATAGCAAGCTTACGGAGGAAAATACCTTGTTCGCTTATAAAAAGATTGCAACAGAATATATAATTGCTGAGAACAGAGCGCTGGGATCCTGGAGCTCCAGGATGAAGATGTGGATTTTTTTCTCTTTATTTTGGGAGCGAGAAAGTCTTCAGTCTCAGTTTGCCCACGTATAAACAAAGCTTTACATTGCCTGACATGCTAGAGAGTAGAAAAGCGTTTGCTTTTTAAAGGCGCTCAGCATAAAATGTCGTATTCCTGCCTGGAATATTTGCTGGAGCCAAAGGCAAATAGTGGTATCAGCTGATTCTAATAATATTTAGTCCAGGATGCAAAATCTGAGCTAGGAAGCCTGTTGATCCCCATATAGAGATCAGCTCTTCGTTATTCCATTTTTGTTCATTTGTCTCTTGGCGTAGAGGAAGTTGTCCTGAAAGCAAGCCAAAAGCCTAGTAATAGGTAAGTAAAAAAAAAAATTCTTATCTGTGAAAGACTTTTGTCAGTTAATATAAATTATTATAAACAGAGCTGGCGTTCAAAAGAAAATTCAAAACAGTAGGTAACAAAGGTAATAAAAGTATTCTTTAAGTACAAGACTTTGACTTCTTTTTAAATTAGAAATGTTAAGATTAAAAAGAAAATGTAAAACAAATCAATGTACAACATAAAACTCAACAGCATCTAAAGGAGACAGCTTATGTGGGAGTGCATTCGTTGTCAACATCTGATACAGAAAAGGTCAATAGTTAATTAAATAATCCATCACCTCAGGATAGAGAGCAGTCCTCAGTTCTGACAATCAATGACAGAAATATTAAAAGGTCAGAAAATGAGTTACTATATATTGTGTTTTCTTATTGTGCATTATAAAGATGTCTTGAGCAGCGTAGGCAAGAAGATAGGTAGGAAGAGTTATTAACTTTTGCCCATTTTCTTAAATGCTCTTTTACCAGCCTTCTTTATGTGTGGGCTTCTGAAAATGATGGCCTCACAGATGTAGTAAACTTCCGCGTCCTCCTAGAGTGACAACTTAAGACTCTGTCACAGAATTTATAGCATTTATAACAACGTGCAGCATTTTTTTTAATGATCAAGGTGCTTTCTGGCAAATCCTTCTCTTGTGCCATTTGAGGTCACATTGGAATATACTGAGATAAGTGCTCTGACATTCAGGTTTGGTTTGGATAAGGATGGAGCTGTCTTAGGAGCCTGTCTGAGAGCCAGTTTGTCTGCGTCTGTTTTCTAGACTTGATGAGAACAAGTTCACCTGAGGAAATGCAATTCACCCATGAACTTCTGTGTCAGCCTTGCCCGCGGGTTGGTGTTTGCCCTGAAATGCCATTGCAGCACGTGTGCCTGGCCTGTTGGTCCCAGCTTATCATGATAAATCATATTATTTAACCTAGCGTGATTTTTTGGGGGCACTATGTGTTTATAAATTATTTGAGTTAAATACAGTAATGGGGGTACCATAACCATTTTTTTGCTTTGCTGCCCACTCTAGGCTTCAGCGAATCCTTCTCTTTTGCAGGAACGTTTCCCTCCCCGGTTGCGGGGATGCTCCTGCTTTGCGTTTGCAGATGACGAATGGTAGTGACTCAGTGCTTTTCTTCCTCTTTTCTCAAAACAGACTATATTTTTCTTCTCTTTCTCTGAATGGAAATTGCACCTTGCATATGGGGGAAAAACATAACTGACTCACGTTTCTGTGTGCAAAACAGTTGTAGAGCACTCCGTTGGATGATGCCTTTCTTAACAACGCATCTCTGCTCCCTGTGCTTCCTTCGTTGCATATGCCTCTGTTTTGGATTTTCCAGGCTGGGAGAAACTATCCTACCTAAGGTAAGACTTACTGGGGATATGCTTCCCTCTTCTCATTACTCTACAGTGCAGAACATACATATTTATTAATATACTCTCTGTTTCTGAATTTGTGGCAGTTCTCTGTTCTCCCAGCCCTTTCCTGGTAGATAGCTTCACCCTGACTGACCATATGAAAGTCACTGTGCTGAATTCTGGTGAGTGTTATATGATTATTTTATCTCTCACTATAAAGCGTTTTGAAAGACTTTGTATGAGAGGCAATATAAAAATAAATTGAATTGAACTGTGGCTTCACCTTCCCACTTTTTAGTGCGGAAACCTTTAGAGCAAAAACTGCAATATAATGACAAAGGAGGAGATTAAGACTGTGTCAGGAAAGAGGTGACGCTGGATGACAGGCCCAACCCTGCGTGAGTAGTTTGGTGGGTTCGCAGTCAGCTGTGTATTAATTAGATTTTAAGCATGTTCACAACTGGGGAAAAAAGACGGTTTGTATTTTTAGTGGAAAGGTTATTTTAAACCATGAGAAAGGTATTAGATATTATTTACCATGGAGTATTTGTATAAACAAAGGTCTACCTGATGGTTCTGCAAACATCTGTTCTGCTCTTACTCAACATTGCACGGTTCATTAAAACTTACCCTGTTGGCCTCTGAAAGGCCAGTTCTGGAAGCACATAATCTTACTTACAGAATCCACAATTGCAATAATTTGTCTTTTAAAAGAAAATAATCTTAGCTTAGGGTAATGAGTTTTTTTTCCTGTAGAAATATGATTTTATGTTTTACAATGCAGGCTCAATAAATTACGTATAATAAATGACTCCTGGTTCACGAGAAGTGCTGTATTTTGACAATATCAGCCAACCTTTCCATTTGTTTAAGCAGGAAAAGTGGGGAGCCAAAATAAAGCTGCTACAGAAGAAATCTCAAGAATGTTTATGAAACTCTGCTCTAGCTACATTTATTAAGAGTTGAAGCATAGTCTTAATTTGTCATGCAGAATTCCAGGGGAGTGAGTAATTTCTTGAGCTTCTCTAAATGCCAGGACTTAATATTTTGCTGTAACAATTTGTTTGTAAACACACAGCAACTTGTATAGGTTGCTATGTGACAGAAAGGTATCTAGGATTTGTCATCTTCTGCTAACAGCTGTTGGGTTTATTTTATAGCATCTCATGGGGTTTTTCAGATAAATGTGCTGTTGATGGCAAGCAAAAGCACCCTGAGGATCTCTGATGGTGGGCACACACAAAGTTTAACTGTGGTAAGCTGTATGTTGGGGATTGGATCTCCAGTGTATCAGCTCCCCCTTGGATCTCCGTGGTTCCTGATGTGAGCCAGTGTGTCACCTTCACAGAAACCCGTGCTGAGCAGGAAGCAAATTCCTTGCAAGATCATAATCTTCCTTCTGGAAATGGTACTTCTAAGACCTAATAGAAAGATCACATCCCCAGATTTTTTTAAGAGAATGGAGTTCACTAGATTTCCTAGTGTTGCAGGAACCCAGGTTATTTGTTCCTTTTCTCCCCATTCTGTCATCCTCTTCTTGAGACATTATAATTAAAGCCTTGGATCATCTTTTAGTTGTCTTGGGCTACATCTATGTCAGTGAATGGTGCAGCACAGTAGGGGTGGATCTACAGAGCCAAATGTTTGGTGCTGGGGCCCTGACATCTGCCGTGCCTGTATCTCAGGGTTAGCCTTGGACTGAGACTAGTCTGGTCTCTTGGGCTGAACGCCCATTAGTGGTGAGGACGCACTAGGTGTGCACCTTCATTTTAGCACCAACTGGAGGGAATCCAGTTCATGGGTTTCCAGATGGCTCATTAAAGCGACTGGGAGACTTGTTTCGGATGTTCACTCCAGACTCAAGTGAATGTGCTTATAGAAACAAACATCAGAGCGTCAGGCAATATTTTATCAGCCGTTCTTATGTAGCGAGTTCCCCTTCTGTGGTCTCTTTAAGATGTGTTTAGCATGTTTGCTAAAAATCCCTTCCACACTTCTGTGCTCTTGTTCAGCCTTTCTTCAGCAGGCAGGTGACCATCTCCAGAAGTGTGACAAGAGCTATGTCTCTGTGTTTCAACCCAAGCATACTCTTAATCCCAGCAACCAAATAAATTAATGGAGACTGGTATTCGAGAGACATATTGCCTGGGGAGCGACACGAGCCTGCTTCTGCTAGACCTGCTCTCTTGTTCGTATCCATTTACAGGCTTTGAATAAAGTGGCAGCAACTACTCATCTGAACTAGTACGTCAGTTCTCATGGTCTCCTACTCACCAGATCGATTACACCATGTCAGACAAACACCGCAAAAGTACTCGTCTAAGGGGAAAACCCACTCTTTTCTCACTGCATTCCCAAACACTTCAGAACCTCTGCCAGCGCATGTTAGCTCTGATAACATTTTAAGATATTGCTGTAACGAAATGAAGGCCTTGCTTGCAAGGCCACACTGTCTGAAGTTCTCCCATCCCTCATTGAAATCTAACATAATTAGCACAAACTATAGACTTTTTTTCCTACATGCTCGAGTATAATGGCTGCTATTATAGCAGCTTGCAGGAGCAAAGATATACGATATTGAACGATATGTCAAGGAAAAATAAACATGTTTCATTTCTTCATTAGATAATGTTTATTTATAGCACAATATATATCTACCTCCACTGTACCATTAAAGTTTTGACTGCTTTTTAACTATAAAATTTGATATTGTTGTGGCAGCTGCACTACTCAAATGATTGCTATAGTACAGCTGTTATCAAAGAGCAAGATTTATAGCTACACTACATGGTGTAAAGATATGTGCATATTTACTTTGTGTTTTACTACTTGTGTCCTATATTTTAATGACACAAGGTGAGATGAAATAGTGAAATAATAAACTCCTTTGCTGCTGCAAAAGCAAATGGCACAATTTGTTTAAAGTTTGGTGTTAAATTTTCTATTGTGCTAACAATAAAAAACTTTCTTTGCTCCATTCTTTTGCATAACTTTAAAACAGGCCTATGTTAGTACTGATCTGAGTGTTTTGATCTGTTTTTACTTTTCAGAGAAGTCCTTCGGAACTGAAATAAAAACTGCATGCTCAATGAAACCTGTCAAGCCATGCTATTATCGGTAAAATCAATATTTTAACCCTCAGATTGTTAGGCAAAGTGAGAGGCAGATTCCCACAAGGGGTGCTTTTCTTGGAAAATTACTAGATGAGTAAGGACACCAAGATTCCCTTTTATGAGGCTGCTGTCTTCCTACACGGCCAGATTGCAACAGCTCCCTCAGCCCCGCATAGGTATGAAAACCAGGCTCAGAAGCTCCCTCGGTAGGAGAGGAGACCCACCTTCGGTTGCCGTTTCAAATTTGTCTTTTTGTAAATTCTCCCTAGTTTTCCCCTGGCTGATATTCACTCTACAGAGACAGCTTCGTCAAACGGGCCTGGACGCAGAGTTAGGGTGTTTCAGAAAGGCTAAGCTATTTCAGCAGAAATAATGTGACAAAGGTTCAATGCAATGTATAGTCATGTGCACAGGAGGAAAATTTGAATCTCCAGCATTCTCTAAATCTCCAAATATCCATAAGCAAAGGAAAACAAAAGGAAAAGCTAAACTACAGAGAAAAATGACCAATAGACTTTATTTTCCTAAGTAATTTTTATGGTGGGTGTGCTTTTGGTACCTCTTTGGTCCATGCTGAGTCCAGTCACATCCGTGGTAAATTCAATCACATTGCATTAGTTTGAGTGGAGGAAGAAGAGACATCAGTTGCCTGTTTTAATAATCCGATAAAGTGATACTCTTTGCCAGTCTGCTTTCAGTTGTGGTGTCAGTCACATATACTATTCCCTACCTAGTTGCTATCTGTGTTAAATCTATTGTAAATAATGTTGTTGCATTTCTTGCTTTGTTTGAAACAGTAAAACATAACTGCCACAACCTGCTACCTGCTCTGCCTTGAGCATACTTCTCTCCTCTTTCACCTTGAATTTTTCCCGAGATTATACCGTAGGCATGCCTACCAACCTGACTTTCTAAATATCTGAATAAAAGAGAGAGAGAGATTGAGATGTATCTTAAAGCGGAGATTTTTGTAGTAGTGTCATGTACCCCTTTTTTTAGCAAACAAGTTGCACCACTACTTGTAATTTGTCTTGTCAAAGACTACTTGTAGTATCTGGTCTGTCTCCTCCCCAGACGTCTGTCTTTGGTGCTGCTCGGGCTGGGTGCTGGTGCCGTGCGGGGGCAGAAGGCAGCACGCACAGGAGCTCTGCTCCTCTCTTGGGAGCTGCCCAGCTGACGTTTTGTCTCCATGCAAAGCCGTGGCTTTTGCTGAGCTCCTGCAGGCAGGCGAGCTCCCGCTGAGTACTGGACAACTCGATGTTAAGAGGCTCTCGCCGCTGCGCCAGGCAGTGGTTCTCGGCGAAGATGTAATCTGCATATCATGAGAGAAGAACGCGATGATTCTGCCAGGTTTTAATGCAACATACCAACTATTTTGACTTGGTAAGCAAAGTAACTCGTCGTGTTATGGTACGTTTTGTTTCCTCACTTATGTTTTGTTAGCCTGATGCACCGTGTTCTGCCCTTGCATGCACACACTCTTTGAACGCTATATAAAAATGTTGTGAAAACAGGCTTTCTCATGAGGTCTCCTTTCCTTCCTGGATTTTTCTCATGTCGTAAATCCCAAAATAGCCTTTTGTCTTAATATTTTGGTATTCCTTTTTTTTTTTTTTTTTTCCTTTTTTTTTTTTTTTTCTGGCACAGAACAAAAGGAGAAATAAGAAGACTATGACAAATTAAAAAAAAATGAGAACTTCACATCTTGTAAGAGATTTGGCTCAAGGTTTTGGTTGACGTTTGAGAAAAGCTTCAGGCTTCCTATTGTTTTATCCGGTCATCCCTACTATCAACTTTTTTTGCCTTAGGGTGACAGCTCGTAGAACTTAAGCATTACTTCTTAGCAAGACTTTGACCGCCAACTTAGTTGATCATTGGAGTCCCTAAGCACAGACTGTAGGGGCAACTTTCAGGCTCAGTTAACATGCATATTACTTCTAATTAGGCAAATAAGCAACCAGTAAAGCAGAACTGGCAAGTGAGTTGACATTAGGTAAAGTAAATGTGATAATAAACCAAAAATTTGGATTTGCCATCAGAACAGAAAATACTTCTTTTTAGCTATGCCTGACCAATAGCTGCTGTCTTTGTGCATTCCAGTAAAAGCTGTATCAATTCAGGTACCTTTGGCATCAAGCAAAAATGGCACTTTCTTTTAATATATATACAAAGAAAAATTACCAAGGCTAGATAGACTGCCTAGATAGTAACTATTATACCAATTTCAACTGGTTGTTACATAGGTAGGCCTCTACCAGTGTAAAGATCAACTGCATAGGTGTAGAGACCACTACTTTAGAAGCATTTACCTTAAAAGAGATATATGTTAATTTTTCAGTGCTGTTTCTTCTTTTTTCCTTCCACACTGCCAGGTATGACTGAAGATCAAATTTTGCAATAAGTAACCACATCCTAAGCCTGGGTTTTCCCTCTAATCAGAAACAATTTTACTTTAATTCATTTTGCCTTAACTCTTTAACTACATTTAATGCAAAATGGAGTTGCATGGCTAGAAATGTTCACTTCTTTTGGTAAGGGAAGTTTTTCCAGTGACCAGACATTACTAACAGTACTTTTAATACTGTAATGTTACAGAAATATTCTTTGAGTATGTTAAGCATGTGACTATTCAAGCTTCAGGAAACAGAGATGAAAAACAGTAGCCCTGCTGTAAAGACTTCTGCATCATCTGTTGAGTCCATTTTCCTGATTTAAGAAGGGCAGAATAAAGAGCAGTAAAGAAGATAAAAAAATAAGTAGCAGAAAAACACACTGAAATAACACATCCACTGAAATAATGAAGCCATAAACACAAGGAAAATTTGTGTTAAGGCTACAAAAATACTTTACCTCAGTTCCCTTGGGCCTAGTCTTTACAAGACACATGGCCCCTTTCACTTTATGAGAAGAGTCCAAGACACTAAGCTATGTTTCCAAGGCTGGGCAAAACTTTAAGAAAATATTTTAAGACTCTGCTATGTCTGGTGTGACCCAGGACCCTGAGCCTATGCTCAAAAGACCTTTATAAACAAGTGTTTGAGGATATGCTTAATTTCAAGTATAACTATCACCCCGTTGATGTACACCAACTAATTCGTTGATGCGTTATAGAACTGGTCCTTTAATGAGTCCATAGCAGTTCTGAAACTGGGATATTGAGTATTGCAATTGTGTGACTGCTTTTTGAGATTGAGCAAAGCCACATCTCCTAAAGCCAAAACTTGTTTGCCTATGTCAGGCATTGCGTGACTGTTTCGTGCTTTGCAAATACGTTACTATATTCTGACTGAGGATTCTGCCATCTTTCCCTTCACCGTTTTGTTAGGTTTTAATTCTTTTCAGGGAATAAAAGAAGCCTCTCTCTCACTCGCCCACACTTGCGAGGTGATGCAGAAATATTTATAGAAGTAACACTGATTCTGGTTCGTATCTGCTGAAGTTGTAGTCTCAATTGCTGGAGAAAGATAGCTCTGTCTTAGTACTATTTATGCTGTTATGTTTGTTGTCTCCTCGGTCTTAGAAATGCTCTCCAGTGTCAGATGAAATTAGTGTTCCCTGTGGCTGAAGTCAATGAAACTATTTGTGTGAGTAAATACTACTAATTATGAACAGAAATTGTATATTTTAGTGGTTATGGCCATACTATGGCCATCAGGACTTAGACATCTCCGTAAGCGCCAGGTTTTCAGAATGGCTTGAAACTTAATGCTTTGATTCAAAATCTCGTGGCCATGTTTTTGACTGCATTGAACACCCAAAACGCCCCCCGTGTGCTGCACTCTCAGCTCAGTGCTGGAAAGGGAACGGAGCCCGTGGGGAAGTCTGGCTTTGCACATCTGGCAGGCCTTGGTTAGCTAACAGCGTTATTCCTCCGCAGGCTTTCACCAGCAGTGTGACGTGTAGCGATGTTCTTCAGCACTCTTTTGTCTCTCATGACTGTGAGGGTGGTGTAAAAAATATTTTTGAAGGTTTTTAGGGATATACTTTTTTTCATGTGCCACAGTACCCAAGATTGTAGGACTATATGATAAAACAAATCATCTCTTTGAACAAACGGATTTCTGGGGTAAACTCCTTACAAATACGTAATCCTATATTTGTATTTTACAAGCACAAGGACTGGACATGGTTGCAGTGGTGGTAGAGTACTGACTTTGCAGGACCTCAACCTCCCACTTGATGCGTCAGGCAGGATGTGTTGGGCTGAGAACATCATGGTCTCCTTCATTCCCCCTCCCGTGTCCTCCTTCCATGGAAAATGTTTTACCTTCTTTAGGACCTAGTGGCAGGAGTGAGTTTTTTTGACCAATTTTCACGATGGTCGTGGTTCTCCCTGTAGATTCATAATGAAAGTTGTTTTGCCTTTTTAATCATGTTCTAATGACAATGCGATGTAGTCATTACTAAGCTGAATTAAAATGATTTTCCTACTGTCATTGTGTTATGATCACATAACAGAAGAGAAAAGCTTTCAATTTATGTCTGTGGACTCTTACACTAGCGATAGTATTGAATACATACTATTATGAAAAAACATTTATAACCTCTTAAATTTACTCTTACTATATCTGATCCAGCATTTGCTGTGATTATGGTGGTGTCCATACTATGGTGTATGTACTATAGATCATTGTGTGTGCATCTACTGTGTATGGAGGAAGGGAAAGGGCTGACCAACTAAACCCAGCAGAAATGAATATGACACTCTATCAGTTTGCTTCCATACTTTTCTTAGCATTTGGAAGCCCTCTCCTTTCCATCAGGGCTGCTAAGCCTGCTGCATTTTTCTGGAGCTCTCTTTCCACCCGTAAAAAAAATGAAATGAGTGGACACACACAGAAATTTATGCTGTTAAGGCTAATTGGGGCTTCCCCCCCCCCCCCTTCAAATCCATCAGCTTTCTGTAAGCATTTTCATTGGTCTATTTTTATCTTCCATAGGGAAGCTAGGGTAGGAGGAAGTCTACCTCAGAGATATGCAAGTGCTTTTTTCATACATGTAGCAAAAGTCCATCTTGCAGGTGGCAGGTAAGATAATCCATTGCTTGATACTGAGGAGGGTTATGCAGCATCACAGGGGTCAAGGGCTCGTGTTTCCAACTTGTGAATCTTCTCAATTTGTTCTCGCCACTGAAAAGGGAGAGAGTTGGCACCTCACTACCCTGTGTAAATTTTAGAATTTCTACCAGAGATTTAAAAGATGCAACTTCTCTATCCGTACAGTGAAGCCCAGTGCAAATGTTAAATCCAGAATCACAGATAATTTTTTTAAAGATGCATATATGATAAGAAATGTGTTATAAATGAAAGCACCTGCCTAGCTTACAATAGCATTTGCTGCCTTTTATACCTTATCGTTTAGCTCCCATATTTTTTACCTGATATGGCTACTCAAACTAATATGTAGAAAAATGATCTGTTCACGTCAATTGTTTCATCTTCTGTACCATGTCCTGTAGGCTGCTTAATATGTATCTGAAGATAACTTAAAATCTTAATTATATTCAGTAGGTACAGTGGGAACGTGTCAGTTGTCCACATGTGTTTTTCAGCTATAAGCAAATATCTAATTTCGTGTCACATAAAACTTCTAAGTTTCATAGATTATTCATAGATGAACTCCTTGCTGCCTTGACTTAAAAAAAAATACAAAAAAAGTGAATTATTTATTTTTCAAAAAAATTTAACATTTATGGATAAGCACCTAATTTTATAAATATCCTACTATTTTCTTATTCCAAGTGTTTTGGTAGTCAGTCTGATGTAATTTAAAATAACCTTTTTCTTGATTTAGCTGGAATGTTTGCACATTCTCTGTCATGTAAAGTGCAGAAAATGTGTGAATTGGAATCTGAAGTAATGATGGCTTAATACATAGCAGGGTACACCTTGACAGAGGTATTAATTCACTGCAGCTTTTCTCCACATGGAATCTTTATATTTTTATGACATGTACAGTTGGTTGTAATGCCATACTGGGTATCATGTATAACATCAAAGAGCTAGGCAAGTATAAAGGCATGCTGTATTTCCTCAGTTCATGTCAACAAAATTGCTTTCAACCCTGGTTACCTCCTCCTCAAAATCTTTAGCTGGTGCTGCATTTTTGTTTGCAGCAATTCTGTCCGAAAAATAATAGTTTGTAACAAAATAGAATGACTAGACTGTCGTTTTCTGTTTGTTACTTTTTAAATATTTATTTATTTTTTAAAAATTATTTAACCTCTAGGTTTCCTTGGAAAATAGACAACAGTCTACCGAATAAAGCTAACTTCTCAAAGTATTGTTAACTTGCTCTTCATCCTGTTACTAAATTATCATTAACTTTTTTTAAATCAGACTGCTCCCCAAAGGCACAGTAACATTTTCCCCTATGACAGAATATCCTGTAGTGTATTGGCAACTATTTCTATACCAGGATTGCAGGCTCTGGTAGACACGTCGACACAGTTTTTGTAGACAGGCCCAAGCAAGGTAGATAAAAGCCAGTGCTGACATGGAAACTACATAAATGTTTTCATGTGGTACTTGAGCTGAAATTAATCCATCTTCCCTAGAAGGGGGAACTTTCTCTCCTGAGCTTAGTGGCATCCTATGCAGTTACAAAACTTCTGATCTGTTTGTACTATGGATAGAGGGAGCTTCTGTCTTTAGGAAGATTGCCAAAATAAAGGAGGAGGATTTTGGATGTGGAAGTTCTGTTAAGCTGAGATTTGCTGTGGTCATTTAAGACTGAGGTATTGACAGGCCTGGATCAAACTGGTATATCCTCTGGTTTCCTGTGGAGGTGACCCCCTAACTCTGCTGACAGTGCAATGATCAAGCTGCACTCCCCAAAGGAAGACGAAGGGAGTGATCATCCAAGCTTTATTCGTGTTGGTGAGCAGTTACTTACCATTAGCTGGCAAAACATGCTTGGGAACTGGGAAAGATTTTATG
This sequence comes from Rhea pennata, assembly GCF_028389875.1. Taxonomy (NCBI): domain Eukaryota; kingdom Metazoa; phylum Chordata; class Aves; order Rheiformes; family Rheidae; genus Rhea; species Rhea pennata. The sequence continues at coordinate 4,228,827 of NC_084668.1, read as the reverse complement.
AGATTTGACAAAATATTTTAAAATGGTGATTACAATTGAAACCAGCTGCTGCAAATATTGGCTTTTGCAGCAATGCAATTATTATAATCTTTGCACTGTCTATAGCGCTGCCTGTACCAAGGCAAATGACTTACATAAATTTATTTTTGTACAGTATATCTGAAATGTGCCCATCTCTGAGGTGGACAGATGCCAATTGCTCTATGATGTATTGTGTAACATATTTCAACTCCGAGCGCAGAAATGTCAGAGGATCCACAGTATCCTTGAAGAACGGAAAGGGCCTCGGCTTCAGATGTGTCACTCAGAAGATAGGTTGTATATGACACATACATTGCTTTATACCACTATACAATTTGATATACTTATGCAAAGAAGTGCATGTGGGATCGATGGCATATGGTATATTAAGAAAGAATAACACCAGATTAAAAAAAAAAAAGTATTCATCCATTAAATGGTGTAAATTAAAGTAAGCTGTCAAAATGACAGCTCAATAATGCCATCTTTGCAATATCACATACTGCAGCACAGTTAAATCATATCACTTTTGTAGAAGAGTTACAGATGAGATCCAAGAAAAAATTGCTTTTGAAATGCAATTCTTTGTTAGTTAAGAATCATCATTGCTAGCCAGGATCCCCTACAAACACATAAAGCACAAGTAACCATAATAAATCATGATAATTTATATCACAGTTAATTCTGGGGAAGTAGCACCGGGGGTTACACTTCAGATATACTTCATATTATTCGAACTGTAATTATTTTCATTAAAATATCAAATTGCTTACAGCCGATTTACTTGAAACATACAGCATTGCATATTTAACCATGTACACAACAGAGCCACAAGAGTTCAAAATAAGTAAAGTCAAGTGTTAAATAACAGCACTTGACTTATACTTTTTAATTGAATATCTTTGTAAACACAATCAATGTACTTTTAATATTCCTTTTTAGTGAAATATTGGACTGCCTTGTTCAATCATCATCATGTTGATTAAAAGTCAATGTCAAAATAAACTTGAGAAAATACTGTTAGGTGCTTGTAAATACAGCCTCTCTAATGGCTTGTGCATGTCAAGAGGGCTAATTTTGTTTCAGAGGGGGAAAAGAAAATGCTTCAAGTTTGTGAGAAGCAAGCGAAGGAATGCTGAAGAGTTTGAATATTCTCGAGTGTAATAATTTATAACACCACTTTCTCTCTAGTGCCTTTCTCTAACCATCTCAATGACTTCTACAAACAGTAATTAATTACTGCCTCCGACACCTTGCCTAGGTAAATGCAATGTATGAGGTTCTCATCACCTGTTTGTAGAGTAGGAGGGAACAGCTCTGCAAAAGCCTGATCCAAGGCTCGTGGAAATCTGAAGGGGCTGGGAAGAGCTTCCCCCTTCAGTGAGTTTTGAACAGGCAGTGATGGTAGGTAAGATCTGTGCCTAATAATTACATATTGGGTTTGATTTGCTGCTGATTATCTGATTTTGCTGGTTTATATCCACAGAGGTCATCAGAATAGCAGAGCTGTTAAGCTGAGAGTAATGCATTTGTGAGTCAGACCTGCTCTCTCCTGTCGACATGTTATCCTGTCGATGCTGAAGTTTTTTTTTTTGTTTTTTTTTTTCAGTGAGGTAGATGAAATCCACTTACTGTAGATGGAATTGCGCTATTTATCTCTTCTTTGGGATTTTAAAACTTTACTCCTTCAAGCAGCACCACAGAATCTCGTATGACCACAACTCACCTGGAGCAGATGTTTGTTTTTTGTTCCCATGCATACCTGCACATTTTTCACCATTTATAATAGCAGTAGCTTGGGGCAAGACAGGGTAGAAAGCCAGAACAGAAATCATCCTGAATATCTTGAAAAAGGAAATACGTTCTTTATCAGTATACAAACTGCCCAGTCTGGGATGTCAAACACACTCTTTCCTGAAGTTTCACCAAACTGCAGTAATTTAAATGCTTAAAGAAGTCTGATCAGAATCCAGAGTCTTAAAACACAGCACTGGAGCCTATTTTGGAGCTCTTGATCCAAGTAGAATCTCAACTCCTTAAATATGTCTTATGTCATTGTATGATACAGAGATTTCCAGAGAGGGGAAGGAAGGGTTAATTTTCGGTTGTGCAAGTACTCCTGAAATCACTGCGAGTTTATAGAACTTGACTTTAGTCCATGTTTTCAATATTTTCACAAATCAATATCTTCTGCAAATCTCCCATGGCACATTTTCTTCATAACAGGTTTTTTCCATCCTTGCAGATATCATCGGGACTTCTGCTACACAGCTGGCTTTTGTTACCTGTGACAAAATTCTCTGTTCAGAAGGTAGGAAAGGCCAATGCAGGTTGGTTGAGCACCTCTCTGTTGAAGACATTTCTTCCAAATGGTTTTTGGCACTGCACTCCCAGCAGCTAATTCCTGTGATAATTCTAGGCTAGTTTTGAGTTCCTTTTGAACTCTACACTATTTCCTACATTTCTTGGTGTTCTTCAGTGTCTTTCTTGAGTTGCACATCAAATTTGCATTTAGACTAAGGCAGCCAGATTTGGCTTTCTGACAGTCCCATCCTTTCTAAGTAGAAGAGAAATGAATCCTTGGTTTATTATAATACCAAAGTTGTTTTTGCTTTATTTCTTCTTAAACAGCATAGTCTGAGTTATTTCTGTGCACCAGTTGTGGAGGTACTGATAACCTCCATCTCTAGCATGTATATCCTCCAAAACTGGTGAGTGCTAGTATAATAGTAGTGTTGAATTTAGGGAACACAGAGATTAGAGTTAAGTCTTGGGGCTTGTTGTTCACAATAGTAAACTTTTTGATGTCTAAGTTATGTGAAGAATCGACCTGAGTGGAAAGCGCATAGGTTTCCTTTCGCCTAGCTTTCTCCTGCCTGTTGTGCAACCTTGCAGGAAGTGGAGAATGTCATATAGAAAGCCAGGAAGATGAGGGAGAGCTGCCTAAATAGGAAATGAAGGAAAAAAAGGTGAGAAAGATGAAAACTCTCTGGTCTTATAAACAAGAGGTTTTAAATGAAAAGGGTAGGTACAAATTTTGTAGTAGAAGAAGGGATTTGGACTCCTACATGGAGGCTGGGCTGTTGGATGGCATCACTGCTTCCCAGCAACTCTACGTGAGGACTAAGCTAGTGTGCTTGATCTGAGAACATCTCCTCTGTCACCTCCCAGGACAGAGAGCCCAGCTGCAGTGCGACCTGAGCACTGAGGTGCTGGCCATGTCCATGCCAACCACCAACAGTTCTGCCCTGGAGTCAGACTAGCTTACTCAGACTTTTAAGCATTGCCAGACACGAGTGACGGCTATGCTAGAGGATGCTGCAAGTCTAAAATATTTGATTCTAAATACCCTCATGGGTTTAATAATTGCCTAATGACTTAAGCATGAAGTCTCCTGAAAGAATAAACAAGTGGGTGCACACGTGCAATGCCATGGACATCCGCATTGCCTATGGATCAGCAAGCAGATACTAATCATAAGATGAATATTTTTACTATTTTTCTATTCCTACCCTATTTTCCCTTGTTTTTGTCACCCTTTTTATGCAACTAGCAGTGGCCTTGCTACAGTCGTCATAGTCTTTCAGTGTGCACTGGTGTGCTGAATATACGACCTTTGAATTCCATGATGCGTCGTGACCATCTCCCTTTTGAACTAAAAGGACATTTCGTCCTGCCACTTGTAAGTAAACAAACTGTGCAATACTCTATCCCTGATACCACTTTTATTTTTAGAAGCTGCACAATGGGATGCTAAAGTAGAAGAAAATAGTTAAAGAAGTGGGAAGCATTTGAATTATTTGAGATTGTGTGAGATTCTAGCAATCTCCACAGGAATGTAACTTTTTTAGTTCAAGTTGACATTTAAATTGTGTTTTGTGCTGGAAAGAAAAATCAGTGGGAGAAGAAGACTATCTGATGATGAAATAGATGAAATAGTGGCACATGTGGTAAATCACAGTTGCTATTATTTTGTAAGAATTACAAAAATATATCAGCTTTTATTGGAATTGACTGAAAATTATTAAAAATTTGAGATAAGTTTTGCTTTGGTAAACTGTACTTTGCAGATGGCACATCAGAGAAAATTCTCTGCTTGTTAAGGAATCAAAACAGCTCAGGGAACATGGCAGCATCAGTATAATAACAGCTGACAGGTACAGTAGCTGTGAACAAACACCCATATCACGGTATCTGAGATACCACATTTTCCCCGCTAAAATTAAACGATGAGATCTCTTTGATAATGCTATATTAGTTATATGTTCACTTCACTGTGGCTTCTGCTGCTTCCTTTCCCTCATTAACAGGTCTGTTCTGGAGTTCTCCAGGGGTGTTTGGTTAGAAACTCTTTTCCTCAAAAACTGCACCAGGTAGTTTCAAACACACCCTGAACAGAGCTCCAGCAACTGCTGAAGACCTTTTGGGCATCCATAGTGGAGGCAAGCGAAATGTAACCCTATAGTAACTCTGCCTTTTGACCCGTGTGTTTGTGCTGAGAGCTCTAGTCTTGATTTTCACCACGTTTAATTCCAAATAATGTTTTTATGCCTAATGTGACAATAGCCAGGAAGGCTTAGACATCTTTAGTATTAGCTGCGTGGATTCAGGACCAAAGGGTTTTTACGATGATGATTTTCTCTTTCAGTGTGAGACCAAAATGATAGTAAAATTGACAAACTCCTGATAAAAATATTGGCCCAAGAGCAGTTATCAGTCTGTAGTTACATTTGTCAAAAACTCTTGATTAAAATGCTTTTTAAAGTAATAATACAACTAAGATTTATATTGCAATATATTGCACTTTTATACACAATAGAGGATTAGACGAAATATCATATGTCAATGAGTGCCATTTCAAGTAAGGTAGTTAATTCTGTAATAAGTTCACAACTGGGGTGTCACATAATTTCGAAGTTAGTGCAACATTTTTTCTCCATAGGCCTAAATCATACATGTCTGTTCTCGTAGCTGCTCCCAGTCTCCTCTTGTCCTGCAGTTGTTTCTTGGGGAGTTACTCTCTATCTTTGGTATGACCCCAATCTTTTTTTAAAAAATACATGATTCATTCACCAAAGGATTTGAAAAGTCACTTCTGTTTATAGATGGGTTCAAGCATTTAGGCTAGTGACTTTGCCATGACTGTGAGGCTTTCCAGTGCATTTAGAGCAATTTTAGAGCCGCTATCCTCAGTAAAAACGATTCTGAAAAAATTTTTCCTTTTGTTTTGCTGTGCCACAACTGCAAGAAAAACCTGCCTTAGTTCTGTACAGCAGTGACAATTACTTTCTGATAGCATTAGAAAATCAGCTTATGCAGAAATGCTAGCTGTCTGACACTCAAGAACATGCTGAAGTGCATGGTTAGCTATGAGACATGGAAGCAGTGCTGCATATATGTGACTGCACAAGCAGCACTTAGACCTGTTCTTCTTAACCTCCTTAAATTATAGTTTGTGGTTTAAAGGAAGCATTGCAGTTGTTCTGCACGTGTAAATACGAGGTGGAGCCAAACCTAGCATAATTTTTTGTTTGTTTGTTTAAAAAAAAGCCTAACAGACATGTATTTGCATGTATTTGTATCAATATGGAGTATTACAGGGTCAGGGAAATCATTTAAAATACTGGGCTTACCAGGAGCGCGTTCAAAAGGTAAAACAACAAATAGCTCGAAGACAGGGAGAAGTAGAGAGAAATAGCGTAGCTGAAAGGAGGTAGAAATATTGAACCAAACTAACATTTTCAAGATTAGTGTCCTCCAGTGAGGAGAACCATCATGAGTGTGTGGAAAAAAATTGCCCTGCTGATGACTACTTATGGTGACATATGGTGTTTTCTCCTGGAGCTGCCTCCTTTTCCAGTGCTCCTTCAAGCAAGCTTTCCATCATGCCTTACACTGCACATGCCTGTGGCCCTGGAGCGCCCGGTGGCTCGCCACAGCTGCAGTGCTTCATGCCTACAAGAGGCATAACTTGGCCGTTGCACCTTCAACTGGTGCAGCCATCTCTCCTAGGAGATTGTCTCAGCCTTCGAAAGCAAAACAAGGATGAAAGAAAGTACCAAAGAGAATAAATTCCCAGAATGGCTCAAATAGAGTTGTTGTCTTTACTAGTGTTTTTCTTCAGTGAGAGCTGTTCCACTGTCCTGGAAATGGTACCAGAGAAAGTGAAAATACTTGTTTTCTCACTACTTTAGCCAGTACAAAGTAAGCATTTATGATCCAGTGCAAAGAGGATGCCAGATCTCAAGTACATTCAAGGCAACGATAGTCCTTCCATTGACTTAAATGAATTTTGGATCAAATATTTGGAAATGCAGGCTGAAATGCAGTACAATGTAGAGGAGAAATGTCAAGTTTGATTGCTGCTGGAAACGTAAGAAAGCAGAGCTGGTGTTTCAGAAGCTGAGACAGGAACTGAGAAGATTAGCATGGAGATGACAAGCCACTCTGGCTCGGGGAGCCCATCTGAGGTTTCTTCTCAAGCTGTTCCCCAGATCCCAATCTCCTCAGTTAAAAGAGAGTATTATCATGGTTTTCTGCAGCAAATGGAAAGGAAGTGAAACTACAAGAAATAACAAGGAGAAAGAAGGAAGAAAAAAAAAAAAGGAAAACGAAATCAAAAAAATCCACCCATTTTACAGCTACCTTGTGTGACCATGTTCCAAAGCAGAACTGATGTCGATCAGAGGTGGGCCAAATCCAGAAAGATTTGCTGAACCCCAGACAAAATGGGATAAGGATCTGACTCACCACTTCCTTTGGTTTCTGGAAAACTTAAGCTATACGGCTGGGGATTTGCAAATCCAAACCAACCCTTCCTTCCCACCGTGTTTCAGCTCCTCCACGCGATCCGTAGCAAGGCGTTCTCATGACTCACTGTGACAGTTGACCACCATTCTCAACTGTGTTCCTTCTTACACATTTGGTACAAAGAAAAATCCATATTCCAGTTTTACGAAGGCACAAGCACATGCACAGTAATGCTTGATCTCAAGCCAGCTAATGGAGAGGATATGTTGAAACCACCAGGCATATTGTTATGAAGAGAACAATAGATATTGGCAACGTCGTTTGATCCATGTGCCAAGGGTAAAATTAAAGCCGTATGTTCACCCCATCAGACACAGATTGTGGATGGATGTTTACGTAAACAAAGGGTCTGTTAAACCCTGTTATCATTTTCTTCCCTCGACTCTCAAACTTCCAGGCCAGGTACATCAATAAACTCTTTTCTAGAGGAGACATCAACAGCAATAGTTGCATGAGACCTTGGGTGATTACCATGTGGCTATATAATAATGTCGTTTCTTTCCTTAACCTCTTAGAATAGCAGCATTCTGAGCCAATCCCTTTATTCTTGCAGGGGAAAAATCCTCTATAAAGTGCCTGCAGATTTTTCAAGAGAGCCTGGGGACTGAATAAGAAATAAGACGTAGGAAAAAATTCTCTATTTTCTACCTGTGTTACCCAGCATCTATACCTCTTCAGCGCTGCTTGTGGCGTTGTTAAAGCAATTGGTAGAAAATGAATCTGGAAAATTTCCCAGAGTGTACAGCTGCCCTTTTAACTTACACCTCACCAACCCACCCTAAGTCAAGTAACCGACATGTGGTGTGCTTTCCTCTGGGATCGGCAGAAGCACAAATACAGCTGTGCGTATCTGGCACACCGGGTTTCTGATTTCATCTTTGCTTGCTGGCCAGATAGCAGCTAGGCTCTGAGGAAGAATCACCCACTACTGGCCTAGAGAAAAGGAATACAAGGAAAAAAAATCATTTCGTTATACTTGTGCTCTTGCCATAAGGTGCCAAATCTTCTAATAGCAGTACACAAGTTACTTGCACGTTACTGAGTGGTAATTGCTGAACTTTATAGAATTTAAAAATAATTGCTAGTAGTTCTGGGTATGTTTAAAAACTTTTAATTTTTGCTTAGGCAGGTAGGTTGCATATCTACAGAATTACCAGTATTTCTCAATGTAAGAAGCTCTGGGGAAACCCTGAGTCATCCATCTTTTTTATTATTACTTTTTTATAATTAAGAGCGACTGATATATATTAATAGTGTTTAGATGTGCCATGCTGATTCAGAGCATCAGTCTGCAGCCACATCCGTGCAGAAATTGCTGATGGACATAAATCAGAATTAGATATTTTTAAATGATCATATATTTAATTTCATGATGAAAATACCAACGTCAAAGATACTTTATCTAAAAACGTGTAACATCAAGTTTGTTCACTAGCTCCGTAATATCAGCAGACCCTCTGCTTTAGAGAATGCATACAACAGCTTTTAGAATTATCTGTGTTTGACTCACTGGCATTGATGCACTTGGCAGAGTACTTGCAGGAGAGAGTCTGCCGGATCTTATAGGTCCTACAAATAAGAGTTCCTTGAAAACAAGCAATCGCAGGTACAGAAAAGAGACATCATTTTATTCTGGCAGCTAGCAGGAGGACTGATCAGTAAACTGGTCTAATTCAGCTCTTCTCAATCACTTGCAGAGATGAGAAAGTTGTTGGAGAGATAGCACTGGAGGCTCTGGGATTTTCCTCTGAAGTCACTCTGAATTAGCTGCTAATGGGGAGCTTTCTTTGATAGCTCTTTTATAATTAAATGCAGCTGGATGAAAATCAACCACAAAGGGAACTCAAGTTTGTTTATCATTACTTCTGACTTTGTTAGCAGATGTTTTCTGAGTACCGTGGTAGCTTGTTTAATTTGTCTCTCTGTAATGTGAAGCAGGTAAACTTTGATTAATAAACTGACAAGTACATTTCTTAATTTATTTTAGAAGTTTCCACCTATGTCTGTTAAAGCACATATGCCAGGTCCCAAAAGAAAGAAAATAATAGTTTGCATTTATTTTTACTATTATTTTTAAATCTAAGACCAGATGAAAACATGCATGTTGGTAGAAGAGGGTTCACCTTGTAATGGCTACTTGCAAACTTCTGCCACGTGTAAATAATTTCTTGGGAACATTTTCTGTTCCCATCAGGCTATTCTGTGTTAATTTATGAACAAGCAGTCACCTTAGTTTGTAGGTTATCAGTTTTTTTGTTAATTATGTTGGTTATGACCTTCGTGTTTGTGCTCAGTAGGCACTCACCCTTGCTAACTTTGGTGCAATGTCGTATGTCCTTATGTTAATGCGTGTGTAACTGGGCTGAAATTTTATTTTTGATATAACCAGTAAACAGTCATCTTAGAAGAATGTGTAAGTATTCAAATACCAATGATTTCAGAGTTCAAGAACTTGTATGCTTAGACAAAATTCCCAGACCCTCTTTCCTAAGCTAGGCATCTACATCTCCTTTTGAAAATCCTGGCTATAGCCCTTATGCTCTGCAGATTTGGTGTCTGATGTGTTTGTTGAATTATCTGAAAGTCCTATAGTGTTCCAAACAGCATCTTAAATTAAATAGACGATCCACTTCCTGCAAAATGTTTCAGATTAACAGTGTGGGGATAGATACCAAAATTGCATAGGAAATACATACTCAGCAGTTGGTTCCCATACATAAGATGAACAGCTTCTTTCTTATCTTCCTTTCAGTATAGCACATTTTCATTTCTTCCCTCTCTTACTCGTTTATCTGCTTCTGATCTGTGAGTAAATTATTTCTGCCTCTGTCTAGTCTGATCTCTTATATTGCAGGGCTGACCCTACCTCAATTTGTAGCACTTACTCACTTTTTTTTTTTTTTTTTTAATCTGCCCTTTTTAGTGGCGAGGAGCTGAACACCTGATGCACATCATGGATGTAGCCCAGTGAAGCATCAACCATGAGATGTGTAGTCTGAGATGTACTGACGGACCATCACCAAGCGATGGGGCAAAGACCGTAGGACCCCAGCTGCTGCTCTGCTCCCTGATGTCCCAGGTTCAGGTTCAAGCTCTATCCATCACTACTTAGACCTAAAAGTGGAAATTGCATATGGGCTGAGGGGGGAATGGTTTTGGCTGTACAGGAACAGGCAGGCTGGGGCAGAGTTGGTAGAAGAGACTGCCTAATAGAGATTGAGATAAAACATTGCGTTACCTCAGTCTGACTGTGAGTTGGTACTGTCATCCCTGATGGATATCTTTAAAGTCTTCAAAGAAAAACAGTCTTTTCCAGATACTTGGTGTCACTGTGATTCTTGGATACTTGAACTACAAGCTCACACTTCTTCGTATTTGTTATAACAGCCCATTTGTTGTTTCTTATTCCACAGCTCATGAAGTTGCTTTTTAATAATTACTTTGTACATTTTTTTAAATGGACTTAATGAGTCAGAAATAGAATTAACAACAAGTCTTGCCTTTTAGCGCAAACATACTGAAATGAACCTTTCACAACTGAAAATCCTTGTTACTTCATCTGCTAACAAAAATGCATTTTTCATTAGATTCTTTGTGCTTTTGAAGATTATTGAGGCTCTTTCACAGTAAAGTGAAATACAAGGTTGCAGCAAATTAATAAGGGTGAGAATCTTTTTAGAAAAATAATATCAGATCTAATTCAGTGGACCATGTTCTGCTTTAGCAGTTGTCGGGTGCATTCTGCCATAAACCAGAACTAGTGGTTTAGCTCTTGGCAGGAGCGATAGAAAGTGTGCAGCTAATTGCAGTGTGATTCCAGTTTCCGTGGCTTAGACGTCCAAGACCACTGCCCCATGAGGAGAGGGGAAAAGCAGAAGTAAAACCTTACCTCTGGGACGCTGGTGCATGCTGCTGTCTTACAGTAGTAATAGGATATATGAGCTAGTGTTTTAACTACGGGGAAGTGCAATATATGCTGGAAGATGATGTGTGGAAAAAAGAAAAACATTTCCTGAGTCATCCTTTTTCAGAGCAGAGTGAGGCACCATGTAGTAAATACTGAATTTTTCACTCTGCCTTTACATTTCGATGACAGGGTAGAATTGCTAGCGTTCTTTGCAAAACTGGGAGTTAGGTGATTATCAGAACCATAAGGGCTTTTATTTTCTTTTTTCACTTGTGATAGAGTGAGCAGATTAAAAAAGGATATACTATTTAATCAACGGCTCCCTGCGTATAGAAATTCTAGGCTACCTTGCTATTTCTTGATGCCTAAAGGCTGTTCCCACAAGGAAAACGTGTTTTTTGGTGCAGTTTTCTTTAGGAACGAGGACGGCCGCAGCGAGCAGCGCTGCGCCGTGACGAGGAGTCACGCGCTGAGCCCGCGCAGGGCTCCGGAGAGGGTCGCGACGAGCCGGTCAGGTGGCGTCTGCCGAGGTGGTTTTGTTTGCAGCGTTTTCGCACGTATTTATTCAAGAAAGCTTTTGTTTTACTGACACTGAGAAACACTGCGCTGCATTCTCCGGATTTTGAAGTGACAGTGCCAAGGGGACTTCAGTAAAGGATTTGAGGGGAATTGAATCTGAAAACTAAAGCTTTGTTACTGCTTAGTTAGATTTGAAGCAATGCTTATATTTAAGATTTATGTACAAAGACTAGACTATATCAATAGCAGTGAAGTGGTTTCAGGCCAAGCCTTTTTCAAAGTAACTTATGAACAGAAGGTCATTTTGGAGTTCTTTCTTCTCCTGGAAAGAGACAAACACAAACCCCACCTCACTGTATTTGTATAATAGATAATACGTTATTATGCTGCATTTAGTAAGCGCTTGTACTTCCACAAAAATATCTAGAGCTTTATTCTTGATTAAACTGTACTGCCAGCTGCAAGTAAAAGCAAGTGTTATCCTCAGAGTTTCAGTGACCTATTAGGAATATATAAATTGTGACAGCTCTTTTCTTTTTTTTTTAAACTTTTCTCTCTTTCCCTATGTAAACTTCTGAAGCCTGATCTTACAGTCTCTAACCCCCGTCTTAAAGATGCAGAATACAGAGCCTTTGTTGAATTCTCTGATGATATTACACTATTGAATCATCTTTACATAATTATACTGGTGAATACAAAGTATCATTGTTTTCAATATCTTTAATGAAAGCTGTTTTGACCTTCAGATTAAAGGATCCATATGGATTTCCAAATGCAAAAGTTGAGGCTCCTGTTTAAAAACATAGAATTTCAGTTTGACACGCAGACATCAGATGCACTTCTACTTGAAAAAAATGTAGTTGTACCAGTGTATATCCCGTCTGAATTTTTCTCTTGGGTAAACTCTTATAAACGAGTGCATCATGCATAATGAGGATTGGATGTTAGCTGCTTGCAGTGAATTCCTTTTCAAAGTGTGAGAAAGACACAGAGCAGCTAGGAGGATAAATCCATTGGTATTCTAGCTCTGTAGGATGAAGAGGTTTGCTGCTGGGGGAAGATCAAGAGGAGGCAGTAGGAATATTTTGGGCACTTCTGAAGGAGAGATGGAGACCATCTGGTAGAAAGGATGCTAAAAGGAAGAATGCCAGGACAGAGATAAAAGTAAAGGGAGAGGAAATAGTGACTGAGTAACATCAAAGAGTGGAGCTGACTACAGAGCAGAAATGAAGAAGTAACAGTGACCCAGCATAGGCAAATCATAATACAAATGGTGTCATTGGGTGATGGATCCATATGATTCTGTAAAGGCTCAGGGGAAAATCTCAGTATTTTAATCTCAGGAAAGTCTCCAGGAAAGTGGTGTTGACATCTTTGGAAGGCTTATAATTTAAAACTGATGCAGTAAGCAGGGTTCCTGCTGTTTTAGAAATACTGTCCTGGAGTCTAATCCAGATACTGTCACTATAGCAGAATTTGAAATGGAGGGACGCCAGGAAGAATGTTTCTTCCCTCATCAGCATCAGCATCTTTTCATTTGAATGATTTTAAGGGTATTAGAAGTTTCCGTTGAGTTGCCTCCTAAGGCTCACATCCTGAAGCAACGTTGGTGTGTGGTCCCTCTCTATTTTGAGCCGAAGCTGATCTCATGTGAAAAAGAGAGATGCTGGTTTTGCTTTGTTTCTACTGAAGGAGAATAGCTATTCTGGCCAGTCCCCTTCTTCTGTCAAAGCCTGGAAAACGTTTTTGTCACTGAGATTCTACCGAGATTGAAACTATAGCATGAAAACATGGTTTCTGTGGATAATGTAACACAGGCTAAAAGAGTTTGATAATCTCTCATCTCCTAGTGTTGCCTCTCATCTAACCAGAAGGGCAGAGGGTTGGGGCAGTTGATGATCACAGCTGTAAAGATTGGCTGTATTTTGGTGTCCATCCACCTTCACCCTCCCTATCTGCCTTTAGCCTGCTCTACACAGTAATACTCTGTGTCATAAAACCTTGAGAAGACTTTCTCTATTCTGGAGGAATTGTCTTCTTTTCAGGATAAATGCATTTGTGGATACCAGATAAAGGCCTGAAATGGTCTTCTGGTTCTCTCTCTCTCTCTCTCTCTTTTCTTTTCTTTTTTTTTTTTTTTTGGATGAGAAAGGTGTGTTGTTTCTTGCTGCAGTAGCCACAGACAAGAAAAAGAAGAAGGTACTTCCAGAGGGTGATTAATCCCATTCGAAAGCAAGTGTGTAAGACAGGTAGGATAAATCTCTCTCTGGAAGTGCCAATCTGTCACCACTATCTATAGAAGGAGCCTTCACAAGTAGCTTAGAGTAGGTGTTTGACTTTTACACAGTTAAATTTAGATGAGATGATTGCCACTTTTTAAGTCTGTCAAAGTGCTTGTTTATCAATGATTAACCATTATAGATTGAAAAGTTGCAAGAAAGAACAAAAGTAAAATTATAGTGATATAAAGATAGAGATATCACATAACAAGGAATAGCAGTAACAACAATTGCAGATGGTTAACATTTACATTCTCCATTGTTTTTATTTTACTGTTAAATCTTCCCAGATTTTAGGTCTCGTTTGATCTAAAGAAGGAAAAATTTGCCTCTGCTTTGGTGTAAGCAAAAACTGCTGAAATATTTGTAGGATTAAGAAGTGATTTGTCCTAGAAATGTCAATTCTGATATGTAGGGTCATTAATCCATAAAATGAATTTGCAAACATTTATAAGTTTCCTTTAGTGTTGTTGGTGTTTTACTTGACATGCTTCTGACTGTTCTCTAAATGAAGATCGCGCTCAGAAGATCTTGGAAGGCATGCGCTGGCCGTTTACAGGACTTGTTTTTGCATGTATCTTGACCTGATGTATACATTCTGTAACACTGAAATAAACACACTTGTCATTTAAGAACATTAATCGTATTTCAGGCCGTTACCCAAGGGTTTTGTTGCATACAATGCTTTCACCAGTTATAAGCCATTTTGCGAAAGTAAATAGAGAAAATAATTTTTTCTATACAAAAATTAATTCTAACTATAGCCTAATTTGCATAGCAGATGATGCTTATAGAAATTGTAGATGCTCAGAAATTTCAGAATATAGGGACACCTTTTTTTAAGTTGGAAAAAGCGTATGGTTTATATATATATATATATATGGATGGATGGGAAATCATGTGGTAGTTTTGATTTACAGAAGGTAGAAAAAAATGTAGTTGCTTGGGTTCATAAATCTTTTGCATTCGGTGTTCAAATAGAGATTTTCATGATCTTTGCTTTTCTTTTTTTAAAACTTTGCTTTTAATACAGATGGGCCTATACCACAAGTTTGGGATCCAGATTTGGATTTGGACCTGGTGTTCACCAGAGTGTAAGCATATTTGAACCTAGCATCTGAATTCAAGCTCCTGGAGAACTAACAACCTACTGCAAAGACCTGAACTGAGTCGTTCTCCCCCATATTTCAAGGTATAGGCGTGGAAAATGTAAGGATTTGATTTGACCTGATGTCTAACTTTAAGGTATTTAAATTTTAGAATGAAAGACTTCTAATGATATTATTCTTTATGATATTATTTGTGCCTTGAGGGTGAAATTGCATATGGGGATCCAGTGCATTAAGTAGTGTTGAAGGTTATAGTAAGAGACAGTCCCTGTCTAAAATGGTTTACAGTCTAAACACCTGTCCAGGGTCAATAAGAGTATCTACGATGGAGTACTCAGATCCCTGATTTATGATCCAGTACTTTTACCACAATGTATTTTCTAAATATAATTCTTTACCTGTTCCTAGAACAGGATATAATTCCTTAGTAAAACCGTATACCTAGATGCAGAAAGAAAGTTAAACTGCAAATGTTCTGAGTTCCTCTTTAGACTGAGAATCCCTGATATTTCCGAGATTAATGACTTCTAATCCATTTTTAAATGTTCCATGTGGATAGTGAAGGCGTAACTATCAAAACACTGTAAAATCATAATGCCTGTGCAGCTATAAATTACTGTTTTTAAAATGAGCTGGAGGTCTCTAACTTATTCCTAAGTGCAAAAACTTAGATAACATAAAACTGCTCAGAGATGACTAGAAATAAGTTTTTTGGCTTTTGCCAAATGTTAGATAATTGTCAGTCTGCTCACGAACATCACAGCAATGTCCAAGTTCCCAAACAGAATGTTTGAATAGATCGAAAACATTTCAGAACGGAGATCAGTTGAAAGGTTTGAGGGTTTGTGCAAATTTATCTGATATGAAATATGTCTTTCTTATTTTTCATTCATCAAATTCTGTACTACTTCATAGGAGAGGGACATTGACTGTGAATTCAGCCGATGGTAAGGTCCTGTTTTCTTGAAAGACAAAGTCAAAGAAAAGGCTGAAGTAGATATTGGCTTAG
Source organism: Rhea pennata (assembly GCF_028389875.1). NCBI lineage: Eukaryota > Metazoa > Chordata > Aves > Rheiformes > Rheidae > Rhea > Rhea pennata. The sequence goes on along the minus strand of NC_084668.1, from coordinate 4,213,173 downwards.
AGTTTTTTCCTAAGCCAAATATGTACTGGGCATTTCAAAGACCATTTCAAGACTGTAAAAGAGAATTTCAAACTTATTTTCACTCAAGTTAAATATAAATAAAATGATTATTTCTAAAGCAGAAGAAGATGCATGAATTAAAACATCATTAAGATAGTCTCTTGCTGGGTACAGAAAAAGCCTTTACAGTTGTTATTGGCTCTTTGGGGTTATACTAAAATAAAAATTTGGAGAAGTGCCTCATTTGAATTTATACTCCCTTTGTGATCCATCAGAAACGATTCATCTCCTATTCAAATGACTAGTCAATATGTTAGTCAGATCAAATACCATTAATAAGATGCTAAAAATGCTTCTGTGGAACAGGGAGATTTCTTTAACAAGACATAAAGTGCTTTTTAATCCATTTCTAACTTGTTAAGTTCTTTGCGATTCTCATGACTGTTCCATCATGACGCAGTTTCAATCCTTTGCACACAAGTTAAAAATCAAGGTGTAAATCAAGGGCAGCACATGGATATTATCTTTCCTCTCCAACTGTTCCCAAAGCCACTGTGGTCCTTGCTGTAATTTCCTATTTCAGGTCTATTTGAGACACTGGTGCTAGTGATGTTTTGACTTGTTAAAAATTTTCTTTTTTTCTTTTTTTCCTTTTTTTTAATGAGATTGCCAAATCACAGAATGCAATTTTCTTAAAGATTTGGAATAACAGAAAATAAGGAAGCCTTGCAGTGTCCTTGCTGCTGAGGTAAGACGTGCTGAAGTTAAGAGGTGCTCCCAGTATGCTGAGGCAAAGCAAACCTGGATCCTGCACTGGTTTGTTAACAGTCCCTTCTCCTTCGCTTCAGGAACATCTGCTGAGCTGTCTGTCTGTCTGTCTGTCTGCTGAAAGCGGCCGCGTGTTGCAGTTCTGCTTCAGACACAGCTTCGGCCGCGTGGAGCGTGGGGACGTAGGAGTTCCCCGCGAGTGTGAGTCAAACAGTAGGAAAAAAAGGCTATTCAGAATAGATGAGGCTGTCGGGAAGAGGCTGATGAGGTGGTTTTTGCACATCATCCTGGTTGCACCAGCAAAGCAAACTTGGGGCTAAAATGCAGGAACCCAGAATAATTTTAAGGAACGCTCCTTCGTGCTTGCCTGGATATGCAAGATACACTTCTTGTGGCTGTCAGTAGCAAAATCCATTAGCCCACTTTGTTTCAACTGAAGTCTCATTCCTTTTGCTTCTATTTTTCACCCTTTTATAAACTAAATATATCTAGGTTTTGGGATCTGAACTACAGTTGAAATTAAATATCTAATTAAAAAAAAAAAAAAAAAAGGGAAAACTGTTTCTGATTAGGATTGTTTTCCTGCCTGATTTTGCCCATGTTTGAGGAGATCAGAGCAAGTCAAATCTTCCGTAATCCACTATCAAGTCTTTTTAAATAGTCCTGAGTAATGGCACGCAAAATTCTTCTGATGACTTCTTTCATTTCCTGAAAGCATAGTGAGTCTGGCCATCCCTATTCTTTCTAACTGAGTTTGTAGCTGATACTGTAATATTTTGTATACAAGTTTCTCTCTCAACTTGGTACTGAAGGTAGGGTGCTGTCCTCTATGGATATTCTTTACACTTTATTCAAAGAAAGTAAATTAATTCATTCATGGAAATAAGGTTTGCAGGTTTAGGTCCATGAATATCAACCATTTGGGACTGAGGAAATAAATAATAAATATACAATGCACTAAGACTGTATTTATTAGTCTTTTGACGTTTTTATCTGGCTCCTATAAAGAAGTGTTTGGAGCTGGGACAACAACCGGTGCAGGTAAATTTCCTACATTGTGAAAGGATCTGGTATTTAGTTTATGGGAAGCAGGCCTGAGCAGATGTGAAAAGTTCAAATAAAGGAAGGCCAGATTAAACGCACTTTTGTGGTTGGAAAATCAAAACAGATGTTATTATTCAACCACAAAAAAATCTTATGTGCACTTAAGTAGCATTAGGTGTCTGATCAGTTACATTTTTCTAGCGAAAATAACAAACTGATTATAAAATTATATAGGCTGATAAAATCTTTTAAAATGTTACCAATAGACTGAATAGTTTGGTATTTTAGCTAATGCAAAGGCGTAGGACCAAGCAAGATCTTATATGAGCTGTAGAAATATGAGTCAACTCAATTTTGTAGGGAGACTCAGGAAAAGAAAATATAGGCCTTAGAAAGGAAGGGGTGAACCCTGCCGTCTGCACCCCGGGGCATATCGGGGTATAATGACTTAAGGTGGGTGCGCTTTATAATTGTCCATAAACTTTCTCTGGGCACCTGTCCACACGAAAAGGTTGGTCTTGGCGGAGCGCGACGAGTGCTGGAGGTGCTGCGGAGCCCTTGGCAACAGGCGTGTGTTTGCGGGGTGTGAAGGCTGGCAAACAGTCTTGCAAATTATTGCTAATTAAAAGTAAATGCAACCTAGATGCCGGAGCGTGCACGTTAGAGAGTACGTCTGAAACAAACGGCGCAGGAGTGACCGAAGTGGCTATCTTTGTAAGCGCCGCTTCATTTCGGCAGTGGAAAGACCGTTTTTCTGGAAGAGATGACATGGTTTGCAGGGACGTGTGTGTTAGCCTGGCGCGCCGCTGCTGCCGATACGTCCCTGGTAGGCTTGCTGCGACTAGAGGCAAGCGCAGAGAAGTTCCTGCTGCCTTGGCACGCTTGGCAGGTCTTACTAAATATGCATCTGATAAAACAGGCTGTTGTTTCACTGTTCAGAGGGAAGAGGAGACTCAGACGTTTATATCTCAGGATTGCTTAAAGAGACGATGAGGCTGAAGTCCGTTTTTGCTGCAGTTGTTTGAGCTGCTGCACCAATACCGGTGTCACCTCTTCAAGTCAGCTTAATTTAAAGATTGTTGCAGCTAATTTGGGCTTTGCTCTGATCCTAGAGCTATGCTGTTAGTGGTAGTCAAACTCACTACTTCCAGGATTTAGGGCATTTTAAAGAAAGAGGATTGTGGCTCCTTGGTCAAAATCCTCCATAGTCTCTCCTTTTCCTTTACTGATTTAAAAAATATAGAAAGTCCAGAGGCCACACCTCTTGGGAAGGTGACTGCTTAGCTGTGATTCACACATTAATTAGTTGTTCTTGGGAAGAGCACAGAACTGGGAAATGTCACTAAAAGCACGGTTCAATGCTAACTCCAAAGGTGAAGTCCTGGCTGGCTTTCTGGCAAAATCAGCCTCCTAAAAGCCAAAAACAAAAAGTTTTTAAAGGTCTGAAACTCTTACTAAAATCTGTATTTTAGCAACCTAAATCTGATTGAAATACTGTAAGATTAAGGCTTCTAAGACACTGTTTCTAAAAAGCCTGTTTCTAAAAAGCACTTAGATGGCCTATAGGCAACTTTCTACATTTTCAAGGGACTATATAATTTTAAAACTGTGAATGCTGGCTGTTTTTATCCAGGACCTTAGCAAGTGTCTATCAAAATGCATATGTTTTAAGAAAAAAAAACTTTTTGGTCGTAATATTTGGTTAACATTACTGTCTTTCTCATTTGAAAAGGTCCTTCCCATTTTCAAGGAGTCTATTGTCTTAATACTCCTGTGAAGGTGAGAAAATCGTGATGTGAAAAATTATGATAGAGACCCTTTGTCTTTGCTTTCTTCCCTAATGCAGATGTTAAATATCTTATTGATGCAAAAGGACTGGAGAGAGCAAAATGTGTAAATAATTTAATAGGGAAAAGAATTGTAAGATAGCAATTCACTAGAGTAAGGACAATAGAGTACAAAATGCCATAAAAGATAATAGGCTTATATGAATTGGCATGTGTTAGTGATTATGCAATCTTTCATTTCCCACAGATTTCTTTTTATAGGAAACTTTGGAAAATCCCTGAAGAACTGACCGAGTCATTTAACCACAACAGGTTTCTTTTCAACATGGCTAAGAGTGGGCGATAAATATTTTTCACATATTTGTGCATTGATGGCTTGTTTTCCTCCGCTGGATGCAGCGGCGCTTGGTGCCATAAGAGCCCGGAGAAGAAGGCAGAGGGCTGCAGCTTTGCCTCGGGCTGCAGCGTCCACTGGACGAAGGAAAACAAAGTCTCTTGTTCTGCACTTGTCGTTTTCTTGAAGATCCGTTTTGCTGCTCACTTAACAGGTTGTTTTGCTCATCTGCAACGGGTTGGCAGCTGGCTCACAGCCTCGACGTGCGCTCCCTGCCCCAGTGCTGCTGTCAGCAGACTCACGCCAAGGAGGCCGTGATGAGTCCCATGTTCACGTGGTTCCACCTGGGTGCGTTGCGGGGAGGCACGGAGAAGGTCGGCAGGTTCATGGTGTTTCTAGAAGGGCTGAGGTGCCAAAATACTGCACCCTGGCTCTGGGTGGGTTTGGTGTACTTGTCTCATAAGATACCCGAAAGCTTAATTTAAGTGGTATCGTTCAAATGATCTTAACTTCTGGGTGCAAAGCATTATTCCTGCTTCGGTATAAGCAGCAGTGTAAAAGCAGGATGGACAAAGGGCTTTGAACTCCATGTTACTTTAAAAGACTGAAATATAAAAGTAGTTGGAGAATCTGGATCTCCCTCAGGGTTCAGTGTTCAAATTCAGAATAAAGATGTCTGAATCAAAGGCACCATCAAGGCTGTAGCTGCCGAATTGCAACTAGTTTATTATTAAGAAAAAAAAAAGAAAAGGAAACTGCCCATTAAATCCTGTAAATAGTTAAAAAGGGTCATTAAGAGCACTTGCAAATGTTTAGTTTAGCTTAAGTTAGATGGGCACACTTTTGATTAGGCCATAGTTTTTTTTCAACTCCATTACTAAGCCAGCTATGAATAGTATTATTCTCATTTTTGAAACACATTGATTTTTTTCGCAGTTTCAGCCCTCTCCTGTTGTGTTTTGAACTGCAGGGTTCAGGTAGGGATTGGAAAAGCCAAAAGAGTGAGGGGATATAGTTCAAAGAGAGACCGAGAAGCCCAAAACAGCAACACAGTCACCAGATTCTTCCCCAATACCCAAACAGCAGCAAAAATTTGACTGCTTGGCTGCTTTGTGCTGTAGGAAGGAGAAGGCTCTCCCCACAGCCACGTGTGCAGAGCTTTGCAGAAGTTTGCTCCACCTGGAGCTTTGCAGAAGTTTGCTTCATTTGCAGTATCTGAGCTGACTGAGGTTGTGCAAGGAGGTTTAGGAAAAGCAGTCGGTTCCAACTGGCTCAGAACAGAGCTCCTAAAAGGGAAACATTTCTTGATACTCACATAATAAATTTTAAAAACTTGCTATTGGCAGAACTCGCACATGGCAGTCCTCTCCTTGATTTGACTAAAAATGTCTAATAAGTTCAGGTGGTCACTATGAGAAATGTTGCTGCATTTTTTGCTTTTTATTTTATTTTTGTTGTTACTCCTTGTTTTCAGAGTCAAGTCTTCGCTTAAATCTGGCAGTGTTTTGTATCTCTGTTTCCAGTTTGCCATTAGAGCTGTATTGGCTTAGTTGCAGCCTTATTACTTTGTGGTGTTCAGTAATTATTCAAAGCCAAGGCCTCCCAGTGCAGTCCCTGACACTTAATCTCATTATTTTGTAAATTCAACCTTTCGCTTGGCCAGTGCGTCTGAAAGCTGGTCATTCCACCAGCAAAGCTAATATTGCAAGTCCTTATTTTAGTTCAATTTAAGGAGCCCTTAGCAGGTAACACTAACCAGCACAATGTATACAGATCCGGTGCCTTTGCCATTGTGAGGATATTTCAGGCCCAAACAAACTGAAAAGCTTGCCTGCAATATTTGACCAGGGGTGTAAAAGTTGTGGGATGTGCCACATGTGGTTTTAGTAAGCTGTCCATAGGAGAAGATGCCGCTTCTCGGTCAGCCCTTACAGGAAGTGTAGTTCTTCCTCCCTGCACACACTCTTTTGCAGCAACCTCTGTGCAGTGCCTCACTTGCCAGTTTTAATGTTGTCTGCAGCTATAACAGAAATACTTTTGCAGAAAGAAAATACAAATACATGGTAAACCTTGAGCTGCCCATTATACACTGTACTAACCAGGGCCTGAACACCCATCAGAGTTACTCTTGTAGCCGTGCATTGACTGAACCAGTGAAAGCCTGTAATTTTAGAGTAGCATTAATCTAAGGCAATGAGTTCTGAATAATGTTTATTAACTACGTTTTAATGACCTGTCAGTTTTTTAAAACATATGCTGAAGTATTTTAGAAATCACTTAGTAAATGTAGTTTTAATTCTTTTACCATATTCATGGGCTGCTACTTAGAAAAAAAAAAAGAAAGAAAAAAAGAAAGGGGGGGAGAGAGAGAGATTAGAAGGTTCAGATTTAGAGAAGCAAATTGCTGTGCTAATCTGCAGGTATTTCTCTTCTTGATATGACCACTAATGTCTAATCTTAGCAATGCAGGCCCAATTATTGTGCTTTTTCATTAGAGCTGCAATGAAATGTGTGCTGGGGACTTGAACTCCGGTGAGCAAGCTGCTCCAAGTTTGCAAGCATTCATATAAAAATGTGCTGTGTGTACTAAATATCGAGTCTAAAAAGAACCCGTAAAGTTAATACAAAAGTTGGGAAGTTTGTGATATCAGCACTCTTAGGAGCAGGATGGCTTTGAACCACTGCACAGTGCAGTAGTTAGGGCTGGCCAGAAACAAGAGTTCTGTCTCATGAAAAATTTTGAAGTCTTTAAATTTGTTTCCATTTCTTGTGAGAGAGAAATAAAAGCTTTGAGATTTTTTTTCTCTACAAAAAGTTATAGGGAAAGGCTCCAAAGAGAGTCTTTCCCTGGACACTCTTTGGTAACTGGGCACTGTCTTCTGTGAGGGCACCCACAGTTCAGAGTTAGGATTTGAACCTGAGTTTCCTGTGAGTCCTGGATTGTAATCATCCCACGACTGGCGAGACTCTGGAACGACTGTCTGTCTGTTCCCTCCTGCTATCCAAAAGCTCTGTCCTGGATTTTTAAAAAATCCTACCAATACCATCTTTGTACAAACAGATGCCTATTTGATTTGATGAAATTCTAATTTTTTGATGAGTTTTGCTCAACTTATTTTTACTTGGTGTTCTAATGGTCATGACTGGGCTGTGATATCAGTGGTATGATGTGCCCTTCTGTGACTTAGCCTCTCTCTTGAAGCATTTAATGGAGTGGTTTTGGTATGGAGCTGGCTATGGTATATGAGGCAACCATTGATGCTTTATTCCCCGTGAGACAGTGTGTTACCCTTAATGCGAATCATAGAAGATCATGCAGATCATGGAAGTCTCAGTAACTGTCTTTCTTCAGATTTTTCTGTTACTTGAGCTTTGCTTTCATATACTCTAGCATTGGCTGCAGCATTTCTTTGTTTATACAGCCTTAACACTATGCTATCTGCTATATCCCTTCAAGGTGCTGAGAATGATTTGTCGCCCCTTAGAACAGTTGTCTTTACCTCTGTGGTTTCCCTTTGTCTTTATATTCTCCTAATTGTCTTTTTTGGGGTTATTTTTCATCTTACTCATTTCAAGTATCCATTAGTTTTGTTCCTTACTGAAGAATTATTTTTATTTTTCATCCCTGATCAGTCCCTGATAAGGGAATTGATCTTATTCTTTGAAATGTGGTCAGACGACCACTGACTTTTGAGAAAGTGAAGCCCCTGATAACCAAAACTATGAATGCAGAACATAAGAAGCCTAGATCTCAGTATGGTGAACCTAATAAGCCTAAGCTTCCACTTTCTTTTTCTCTGCTTGGACCTATGGCCCACTGTTTAAAGCATCTTGGGGTGTGGAGGGCATTGAAAGAAATCACCATCACTTTCCAGGGCAGACTTCAAAGGAAAGCTCACTTTTCCCGTTGCTTTTTTATCTTCCTTCTTTTCCTAGTACTTACTTCTATTTTCCATGTTGCTGTTCCAATTTCTGCCCACTTTTAATTTCTCTATTAACTTTAATTAGGCTCATGGGCTTGATCACCAGGTGGGTTATCCCCAAGCTTCCACCGCAACACTTTCCATCAGCAGCAGACTTGCAAGGGGATTTTAAGCTGTGGATAGGAGATAGGAGCCTAGTGTTATCGGATATGGAGCGTTTCGTTGCTAAGCTTTTATATTTATATATATATGTGTGTGTGTATATGTGTGTATATATATATATATATACGTATATGTGTATATATATATATATATGGTGAATTGCCAGGAAGTACTGTCTGTTTAATTATTTTTAAGCAGGCAGGCTTGAGGGCCCCTGACCCTTGAGGTACCAGAGGGCAAATGAGAGAAGAGGGAGGTGCTGTTAGCTAAAGGCACGATTCGTACCTCTGCAGTTAAGCAAATTCTTACATGTCTGCTTGAAGTAGGTCTGCATCTTCCAGCAGCCTTTTCTGAGGCAAACACAGCATAGAAAAAAGAAAAGCAAAAATAAAAAAATATCCCTGGATTTGCTTCTGGAGAATCTCAGAACATACAAAGTTCAGCACTTCGAAGGAGGATTGGCACATATCTTTTGGACATTTTGTACATGGTTTTCCTGGGCAAGTTCTTACAGCATAAGCTTTTCCTCTATCAAATGCTAAGTAGCATAAAATACGAGCTATCAGGGTGAATTGCAGTTTTTGTAGTCTTCATTTTGTGATCATTTGCATATTCAGAATCTGCCTTGGGTTTTCCTGTTTTTATTCTTCTTTTAAAACTACATTTACCTGAAGAATGGCTTAGTTCTGAGTACACAAAATAAGCATTTTCTTTGCAGTTGACTTTAATCCTGCCAAAAGAATTAACACTTAGAGCAGAAAACCTTCTTTGGGTCCTACAGGCATTCGAACATCTCAGGTACTGGCTGCTGGTTTAATAAAAGGATAGGATTTCCATTTACTTCAGGCAGGCTTAATGTATTGTTCTTGTAGTGAGACAGTCAGAATGAGTCAGGAGCCAAAGAATACACTTTATAGACACAAATAATCGTAAATTCAGAATGTCACCTTTAGGCAGAGGCATTTTTATTATTGTTAGTGGAGCTGCTGAGTAGGTTTGATGTTTTATTCTCGTGAGTACTAAATGTTCCAGAGTACCACAGCCCTATCTTTATCAGGCTCGCAAGAAGGGAGCACAGCCAAACTTGCTTCCTATACTTCTCTATGATTGATAGCAGATGGCATGCTTTAAAATAAACCTATCCATTAGCAGTCCTCAGTGTTTTTACTCAAGGCATTTACAACTGTCTCAACCAGAAAACACATTCACTCTACAAGCTAGTTTCAGTCTGCAACAGCTGTACAGGTGCAAATCTTTCATTAACTCTTAAACGGTGGCGAAATAAATGTTGCACTGTATTTTATTTTTAGTGGCAAGGATGTTCTTCAGAGGAGGCGGAACGGGTCCTATTTGCCATTTGCATGTGGCAGAGGTTTGTGTGAATAGACTGCTATTATGTAATGGTATATTTTTTTTTCTAGTATCCTGTAAATTTTGAGGATGGAGCTATTTATGGGTGTGTGTTCAAAATGGTCAAATAAGAGTACAGGAAGAATTCTCTCGCCGGGACTGCGATTCCTGGGGGACAGAAGCCTCCTCCTTTTCCTCTACCTTAGCATCATCCGATGCGGCCACTACCCTATATAACATGGTGTGGAGGAGAAGCTCTTCCCTCTCTGCACTTCTTTATTCTGTGGCTATTTTTTCTCTTTGGTCTATCAAAAGGATGCAGAGACACACACATGCACATGTGTGGGCACACAAAAATATGTGCCCATGCACACAGATATATATGTGTTCAATCTGTTTCAGAGCTCACTGCTGGTGGGATAGTCGATAAATAAATAATTGCTAGAATCTGTCCCTATGTTCAATTTATTTTGCCTAGATTTTTATGCAGTAGTCATAAAAGAGATTAAAATTTGCCTGGCAGTGCTTCCAATACAATGAACTCTCAAGCACCTCCCCAAACATTAGTACACTAGCAGCTAGAGCTTAAAATATTAGTACCAAATCTTTATTATTAGCATTTAGCATTAATATGAGATAAGATCTTAAAATATTAGAGCCAGATAAAAAGTATTAACAGGGGTATAGGAGTCATTAAGCAGAATAACCATCACTGACTAAACGGATGCTGAAACTTTAACATGCAAACCAGCGTAGATGATAGGAACTTCACAGAGACAAGAGGATCCTTTCATTTAAAAGGAGGTTGGAGAGACGAAGGTTAGGGATTTGAAAGCTAGTAAATAAAACAACACAGCGGGGAAAGTTATATAGAATGTGCCATCTTGTTAGTGGCGATCATGTCCTATGTTATTTTTCTTAAGCTGAAAAGATAAAACAAGAAGACAGACAATATTCTGTTGCAAATAAATGGAAATTGGGGCATTTTTTGTATAAATCTGAAGTAGCAGGAGAAAAATACAAATGTGCTCTCAGCACTGTAAGCCCATGTAGGGCAATGTAGGTGCTAAAGAGATTTAGCGTTGTGGAATACAGCTGGCATGCCCTTTTTCCGACAGGACAAGCAATGTTGAGGGACCTTGAGCTCGACCCCCGTCACGGTGAGGGTTCCCACCAGCCCGGGAGCTGTCCTGCAGCAGAGGTGCACCTCAGCACACGTCCATCCTTCCTGGGTGCCTGGGACCCGGCTCTGCACCAGCGCCGGCAACGCATCCCCGTCACAGCTAACGTGAGTTCTGCTCCGTGAGCACCTGGAGGATTTGGTGCTAAATGAAATACGAGGGGTGGGGGAAAAAAAAAAAAAAACAAGGCCAGCTGTATGCATAAGAAGTTTAAGAGCATCAGTACTTGCTTTGAGCTAATCCCTCCTGATGGCTCCTGTAAGCAGGCAAGGCTGGGCGCTTGGCGTTAATTATTCAAAGCCCCACAACGGTTTCATAATAGGGCGGTGTAAGAGGATGTGCGGTGCTCTGAAGCGTCCCCATTTCTCATCCCGATGGGGGAAAAGGAATGAAACAGGATTTCCTCTGCCATTGCTGGCCAATTTCCCCAGAACGGTCGTGTCTCACGCCCCGTTTTCAAGTGGGAAACATGAGCCTGGGAAAGGCACCAGCTGATCCTGCCCGGAGAAACCTCACCTGGTTTAGGGGCTCGTAAGAGGCTAACGAGCGATGAAGCACCCTAGGAAGGCTGCGGTGGGGTGGTACTGCATATCACAAAGTAAATCAGTAAATGCGACTGGAAGAAATAGAAACCCATTCAAGGAGAGATTCTAATCCAATAGATTTTGTTGGATCTGTTCTAGAAATAAGTATTGCTATTTAAAGCACTGATATTCAGACTGGGTGAATATATGTGGCTAACCTATGTGTCTAGTATTATAGCTTCATTTCGTTAGAGCAGATAGCATTCGTTTCGTTATAGCTTTTGGAATTAATGATTGACTTTCTGTGGAATTGGCTTTCTGCTTGGAGTCGAGGACTGCTCACACCCACACAGATTGGTCCATTAGCTCGAAGCTGGGAGTCTCAAACACTTGACTTCTGTGTTACACTTACAGATGGCTCCTCTATCTGCCGCTTTTAGTCAGCTCTCACTGTAGGGGAAGATGTACATAAAATATTCCTGATGGGATTAGCAGCTTTCTGAAGAAGAAAAATAACTGTACAGCTTAATTCTACAAATATACAGAATTCTGTGTGTATATAGTTTGGTTGCCACTGACTTCAGGGCAGCTGTTTCCAGGAGCAAAGTTGTGCAGGGGCCTAAACATCTACAGACACGAGGCACTGTCAGGAGCTGTCCTTATAGATATACTCCTCCAGCAAAGCAGTGAAGTATTTGCTTATTCAAATGAGAGAAAATCACATTCACTGTTAATGTTAAGCTTATCCTTATGCACTATATGAGCTGGGGGTGGGGGCAAAAAATGATGCCATTTATTATGATTATTGCAAATTTTTTAGGGACTTCATAGCAATAATTTTATTTAGTAAAGGAAAAAAAAATCCTTCTATCACCCCTCCAAACCCTTTATTTATTAAAGACCTAGAAAAATGTGACGTTATAAAGAACTGGAGAAATTTTGTCTGGATACAATCCAGTGCACTGAAAACTGGTGTCTGCTCCATAATAGCCACTTTTTCTGAACGGAGCAATAAGTTCCAGTCCCATCATGGAGCTGGTGCTATTGGAGGGTAGCCAAAGAGGATGAGGAAGGAGAGGGTGGAGAGGGGCTACACTTTATCCTCAGTAAGTTTGACCTTGCCGTGAAAAAGACGGATTTCTCATGCTAGTGTCCATGCCATGGCAGTGTTGCCAGTGGTAAATTCTTGCTTGCAGTAAAGAACAGCTCTACCCCAACCCCCTCCCAACTTCCTGGCCAAAACTAAACTCAACTAAAATAAATCATATTTTAGGAAACTAATTATGCAGCCAAATAACAGAAAGTTATTGAAAAAGTGTTGTATGCCTGAAGTTAAATGAATTTACATTGGCAGTAAGGAACATGTACTAAAACTAAATATAGTAACATGGCAAAAGTGTAAGCAAATGGAATTTAAACAAAAATGTGATGCAGAGCATTGGGAATGGTATTTGGACTTATTACAGATCTAATACTCTTTACATCCATTGCAAAAAGCTTTCACATTTTAAATCAGTTCTGAATGAAATCTACTGCTTTACTATTTTATCATATTTCTTGGAAAACTGAAATGTGTTGGGATAGCTTTTTTTTTCCTCCTAAAGTGTTTTAGAAAGGAACTGTGTAAGTCACTTCACCACCATCTGGGGCGGGATACGAAACCCGTTTAGCGGTCCCTAGGTGCACTCCGAGAAGAGTTAGCGGAGGACGTGATGACGAGGGCATCCAGCGGAGACGGCCAGGAGCTTTAGGGCCCAGCCCAGTTCCCGCTGACGTCGATGGAAACGTTTGCACTACCTTCAGCAGCTGCTGCATCAGGCCCTTAGGAAGGTAGATGGCCATTGCACAAACTGAAACCGGGCCAGTTTTGCTACTGCTCGTATTTTACCATTGTGCAAGAGTTCTTGTGCAACTGTAAGGTCAGGATCTGAGTTTCATGTCTCACCTGATGACAAATCCCGGAGAAAAATGCCCAGAGGAGCCGTGCTTGGGCACTGACTCAGAGGGAGACCTGCTGTCTTCTGACTCATCGGCCATTCCCAAAACACCCTCTGCTTTACTGGGGGATTTTCAACCGATATCAAAGCAAGCACAGCATGTGAGTGACAAGAGGATTGCTGCCCATATTTTGACTGTTGCAAACTGCAGCTTTGAATGATTTTTCCTGCAACAACAAAAATATCCAGCATTAACGCTTCGCAGAGGTGGATCTGTTTCCATTTTACCTGCTCTGCTCACCTTCCCAACAGAGACTGCACCTCTCCCTCTGCTGCTTAGTGAAGAATAGCTTGAGGCTGGGAGGTGATGTCAGCCGAAAATGCAGGTACAACGTACACAGAAGCAATCCATTAAGACCGAGAGAGAAGGGGGAGAGAGGAAAAAAAATTAAAAAGAAAAAAACTTTTGGAGAAGATTTTAAAAGTTTCCTGATGGATCAGCATCCTTGAGATTAAACATTCCCATATGTAAGTTGACATTTTAAAATGTAAGTCTTATGAAAGATAAGAAGGAAATTGTGAGAAATACAACCTTAAATATTTTGAAGCATGACTTCCTGTATTATGTGGCAGTTGGCAAAACTTTCAGGGAAAAGATGCACGCCTCAAAATCCACACGGTGTAGTGCACTTATTTGCCTAAAATTTTCCTCCTGTTTCTTAATGTTTTCATGTTCTAACTCTTCCACACCTCTGGACTAGAGCTGCAGTATCATTTGAATGTTGCTTTTAATCTCTCAGACAGATGTTTTAGATCAATCGCTCAAAATGGATCGGTTTAGCAGTCAGAAAACACTGTCAAAAAAGATTTGTTGCAAAGAAGACAAAACCGTGAAATAAAATTGAACTTTTATCCCCATTTGGATGGAAACTGTGCTTGCCTGGGGATCCCAAGGGGATGAGCACAGTGGCCTATCATGTGTTGAGAAAACAAATGGATGACAGTATTCTGCAGAAATCAAGCAAACGCTGCTTCCGAGAAATTGTGTGCTCACTATTGTTCAGTGCTGCAGGACCTAAATATATATATATATACACACATATATATATAAAATTATTGAAGAAAGGAAAGTGGCCTCATGACTGAAGCTAGGGAAGACCGGAAGACTCGCTGCCAATAGCCCTGAATTCTTCCAGGCTTCGAAGAGCCCACAGTTTTCTTGTAATAAAGGTGTGACACACACAAGTCTGTTAGTAAAGCAGCTGGACTTTATTTTCTGGCATTGTTCAGAATTAAGAATGATTAACACACTAGCGGTGGTGGGTGTCAGTATTTCCTGGCGGCAAAAGCTGTTCTTGTGGTACATCTTCTTTTTATTTCTGAAAAGCCATGCAAATAAGGCAGTGTCACTAACATGAGCAGCCACAAGCTTCATGCAGCCGATTAATAAAACAGAGATGGTTGTTTACGGTGCCCGGGGAGGACAACCTGAACTTCCTGGCGCAACACGATATTTTTCTGTCTCTCACTAGATCCGTGTCAACAGAAACATCTAGATGTGCTTGTTCCAGAAGGCTTTTCGTGTTTTGCTTTGTGTCCTGCGATGGCCTGCTCATACGCTCAGCTGGATCTCCACTTGGCAGCACCTTTTGGTCTAATCATGTTGCAATGCAGCAGTGTAAGTACCTGTTTTGAAAAGGCAAATGTTCCAACAAAGGGCTGTGTTCCTGCCTCGCCGTCACAGCCTGGTCCTCCACTTCTGCGCTCAGGCGTGTAGTTCGCTTTTCAGTTTCGCTCTACTTTTTCTGGGAGGTTTTGCAGGATGGTGGCTTTGGTTGCTTGCCTCACTCTATATCCCTTGTGCTGGATGAGTTTGCTTTGTGTGGTGTTTTCCTCTTCATTTATTGCAAACAAATCTGGTCTCTGCCATTTGTTTACTCTTATACTCTGTCTTTATGCCTTGGTATGCATTTTTAATTAGATGCGCTTCAGTTCTTTCACTGCTTGTTAACACTTTCATATGGGAAATACAGTTTTAACTAGCCCTGCAAGGATTCTCTGTGCTTAGGAAATTCATATTTGTTTCTTATGTCCATGGTTATCATCTGGATCACAAGTGACACAAAGACTTGTTCTCCACCTGGCTTATCTGCTGAGTTCCTAGATTCCCACCATTGACTTTTAAGGTAGAATGATATTTCCCTCATCTTTAAAGTAAGCCTACCCAGGCAAGCTAATCCAAGTGCCTTTTTTCCACTTGAAAATATTCTGCCTAGATGGAAATAGTGTCTTGGCTATTTGTCTAGGCTGTTTCCGGACCTCAGTAGCTGTAGTTAGGATGCCTGACATCAAAAAGTCCTGGACAAAGACCACAATATGTGCAATCAACTGCGTGTATTGTAATAAAGTTATTCTGCACACATATAGTAAGTCCAAAAGATCAGGAATGCATTGGGTTAGGCATGAATATGTTGGCCATCTATTCTGTGAATGGAGGAGGGGTGTGTCTGGATAGGAATATTAGAGCCCTAAACACATGACAGCTTTCAAAAAAGGCATTTTCCTGAGTGCCAGTATTGTTAAAGCATCAAATTACTTTTTTTTTTCATAGTGTGAGCACATTTGTGCTTCCACTGTTATTTCTTCTGCCTCTAAATCTGACTCATTCCACAAGCAAAGAACTTCACCCTTTCTAGCTCTCTTCTGTACCGTGAGCTTTCTGGAAATGATGTGGAAACCGGAATGGGAAGATTTGACCCCTCTCCACCCCTTCCTTCCAGTTTGCCCACCTTCTGAAACTTTTGGTTGCCTTCATTCGCTCTCCTTCTTTGCCTGAATGTGTATATTCCCCAGAATTTAATATCTTGGGATGGACTGAAAGACTAAAAAGAGACATTTTAGTCTTGTTTAGTCTCAGGCGTTCTTCCCTGACCCCGTTCTCTGGCTGGGGGCAAAGTTGCCAAGGGTCAATATCCACTTCACAGTGCAGAGAGATCAATATCTGCTGAAGCCCGTGCCTAGTTTTACTCCCTCTCCCTCGCCTGTGATATATTTCAAAGAGAGGAGCCAAGAAACGTTTCTCCTCCCTTCCAAGAAGGAGGAGGAAGGAAAAAAGAAAGAAAAAAAAAGAAGAAGAAGAAGAAATCTTGTCTCCACACTTGCTCCCACCAGGAGGGCATTGTGTTTGGCCTCTGCTCTGTTTTTTGTTATAAATTTGCATGGCGTGACTGTGTGCTTTGGCTGGCGCGGCGGCCGGGCCGCGGGACACTGCCCGGCGCGCGGGGCACGCCGGCCCCTCCTCGGCGGCGAGGAGAAGACGGGCCGGGGCAGGACGGGCCGGGCCCCTCCGGGCGCCGCGCCGGCACGTGGAGCCGCGGCACCCGGGAGGCTCCGCGAGGCTCGCAGCCCTCCCGGAGGAGGGCTTCGCGCTCGGACGGCGCTGCCCTGGCGCGACGTCCTCGGGAAAGCGCGCTGGTGGCCCGCGTGAAGAGCGCCGTGGTGGGCTCCACCTTGAGAAACCCCTGGAGATGAGCTGCGTGGACTAGTAGGTTTCTCCCACGCCCAATTTCTCTTCCACAGTGAATCTTCCCTACTGCTTTGAGGCACGGCGGCACCCATTCCTTACGCCGTGCACCAGAGCGCTCTTCCTTTCTTCCCTTAGCTCGGTAGAGAAGCCTTTAAAGCAAACAAACAAAAAAACTGTGAGAAACCGAGGGAAGATACGGACTGGCCCACTCATTAGTGCTGGAATGTGGAAACTATGAAGACATCTTTTTTTATTACCAGCGCTGGAAAGCACAGTCACTGAGTGGGCTGGAATACAATTTATACTACACGCAGTAGTTAAAAAAAAAAAAAAAATGCAAAAATGGGTGTAGCCGTGGGCTGTGGTACAACTGGCCTTTCAGCCCCCACTTGAGACTCGCGCGTCCCAGGGGGAAACTGTGGTTTGGAATAAGAGCGTGCATTTAATTTTGCTCGGAGGACTTATTGGAGTTGGCACTTCAAGAAAGAATCTGAAGTATATTTTTTGTAATGATTAGTGGGCCCCTCACCACTACGTTTGATTGTTTTGGAAACGGAAAAGTTAAATTCTTATAAAATAATGATTTACAATTCATGGTTATCCAGGTAGGGTGCACAGATTCCGCCAACTTGGTCATGGGACTCAAATCTCATCCTAGCTCGTTGCTGTGAGAAAATAAAGCTAAAATGTGAAAAAGCTGAAAACACATCCTCTGATTGCTCAGGGAATTTTCTTAGTCATACGTTATCTTTCCTAGTAGTTTAAGTTATTTTGTCTCCACTAAAACCCTAAGCAAAACACTGCCCTGACACTTTCCCCTTGATTTCTGATCTAGAGCAGCCAAATTTATTTTTATCTTGTGTCGTCTTTTCCCCTATGGTTATGCAAATCCTAGGAATAGGGGGCAAGGGGAAGAGCTAATTTTAAAGTAAGTAAATTCCAGTGGAAGATTTCTTCGGTTGCTCCGATTAGGACTATCCTGGGTGCTGTTGTAAAGATGTGGCTACCTCCAAATAGAACAGGGGTAGGTGCCAAGTGGGGAGGTTGAATATTTTCCTTGTAGACACATAACTTTACCCGCAGGATTGAAGGCTTTTTTGCCTTAATGTTCTGCTAAACTGCTCTGGAAGTACAAAACCGTGTCTTAAGAAACACACGTTAGTGAAATATATCTCCATACAATCAGTTGCCGAAAAAAAATGTCTGCGGGGAGAGGGTTTGGCGGTGGGCAAAGGGTGGGGTTAATGAGAAACATCGTAAAGAAAATATAGGGCATCAGCGATCATTGCTCCTTCCAGCAGTCTTGCTCTGTTTTGGTTAACACTTGCCGTATTTTGATATACTTTTTGTCCTTTTCTTTCTTGCTTTTTTCCCTGGCCAGGAAACCATTTTGAAACAGTAAATTTCACTTACTTTTCTAACCTGCCTAGATTTTTTTTAATATAACTTTGCCTTGAACTTACTTAATCCTATATTTCACTCTAGTGTATAGTTATAGATACTCAGTGGATTCCTAGGCTAAAAATCCAGTACGTGCAACATTGGACTCTGCTTTGTGAGTGTTGCAAGCATGTACATGCAGGTATAAGAACTGTAGCTAAAAGTACTTTGTATATAAAAATATACAATATGTAAGAATATTATATATATGTATAATGCCTTATAAAAAAACTGAATAGAATTAGAATCCGTGGCACGTGTAAGAGATGAGTGTGAGTGCTGGGTTAGGATGTGAGTGTTGTGGTTGGCGTCTGGAATCATGTTCAAATCCTGCTTGCACAGAGGGACCTCCTTGTATCACGTGGCGAGGGGCTGTAAGCACATCTTTGGAGGCCGCCTAATTTAAGCCTTTCTCTGTTTTGCAGACTGGGAGGTGAGGATGCAAATATTTAAGAAAATTAAGTAATTTAGATGCAAGAGCCCAGGTTTGGAAAATTTGGCCCATAAAATGCACACACTAAGTATGCCTGTGTGTTTGTGTCTGTATAAGGTAACAAAATTCACAAGTCATTTGGATTAATCTCTCAAGTTACTGCGGGGGCGTATTGCCTTCATATTCTCGTGGCCTGATTAAGTTGCATTTGAATTTATGTCCCAGTCTTGCAACCTAATAAACTTACACAGTTTAAAACGCATGACAAGGGCTATAGGTTTTGAAGCATAAATTCTGCCCTCTGCTTTTGCAAAGCACCATGCACAAGTCTGACTCTCCTTAAGAAAAAGCTGCCCGTGTCTCATGTCAGCCTGAGACTGAACTAGACAGCTGAATGCCGGTGTAAGTAGACAGAATAAATAGATTTGCTTCAGATGTATGTTTGAATGTGCTTAACCTACACGCTGTCTTTCAAACGTTCAGTTCATTTGTGAGCTGTCTGCAAGTAAAGTTTTAGGTCAAACTTTTGGACTCCTTTTGATCTGGCCAGAAATCAGAGCGCACCAGCCCTGGTACGTAATCAGAAAGTGCCGTGTGAGAAGGAAGATTGCTACGACTTGCGTCTTTGCTAAATTCTAGCTAGACCAAACTAGTTCCGTGCTGCTCGCAGACTGAGCTCGCTGGTCTTACGACTATGTGTGCAGTCTAAATTGATTTCTGAGCCCAGCAAAGGGAAAGAGTTAAGCCTCTTCTCCTCTTCTAGTTGGCAAAAAGTTTGCAGTTTAAAATTACATACTGACTCTGGTGTAGAGACACAAGAAATTATAGAGCAGACACTGTCCAGGACAACGTATAATTTAAAATGTACTAAAGAATGTATACCACATGGCAAAGTAAGTGAAGTGCTTCTTCAAATATAAGTGTTTTGCATAGAAAGGCTGTAATTATCCACTCGTAGGGAAATGTTTGCATTCATTCTAAATCAATATTTACTATTCATCTCTTGTGTTCAACAAAACAAGGATTTAACATTTTTTTGTTTTAATGAGGTACTAAGACTACAATAATACTACAATGTAATTGTCTTGATACAAAATATTGCTAAATTGGGTTGCTATTTTGGGAGCGAGCAGTTTTTGAAAGGAGGGGTATCCCTATTTGTGAAATGTTGCTTGGGTAACATACAATTCAAACTCAGCCGAGCAGGGAGAGAACTCACCGGTTTCAAAGAGAAGTTAAGCTGTCTCTCTGCAAAGGCCCTTAACTAGGCTCACTCGGGTGAGTCCTCTCTCTCTCCCTCCCCAAAACACGAACCTCGTTATAATGATTCCTTCTCAGCTGGCGTTTCAATACCACCACCGCCGCCATGGATGAAATTTCTGTTCCTGATTTTAAGAATTCCCCCCCCCTCCCCGCAGTGTCTTTTGGCCAGACAGCAGAGGATGGTAGCGAAGGGTTGCAGTGATCAGGCCAGACCCATGTCTGCACGCTGGTTTAAACTGCTGCTGCCTGACCCGCTCTCGCTTGGCAGAATTTGGGATGACACCAGAGCGCTGCCCTTCGTCGTTTTAAAGGGACTAACCTACCTTGCAAATTCGGATACGTTATCCGAGGAAGTCAAAGCGAAGGAAGCAGTGCTTTAGAAACGGTGCGGACCCGCTGTCGGTTGTGGAGGCAGCAGACCGGTCCTTCCCGCAGCGGGATCCTGGTGGCAGGGGTAGGAAGCGAGCGTATCTTTAAAAAGCACAGAGATGCAGTACTCTCCATCACAGTTTGTGCAACTGTTATGCTATGGTTAAGAGGATCTCCTCATACCAACTATTCTGCTTTTCGAATTTACCTGGCATATCTTAAGAGGTATTCCTCCAACTTGAAAAAACAAAAAACAAAAAAAAAAAAAAAAAACCCAGCAAGCATTCATTTTTGGCACTGGTGTGATTCCATGTGAATCAAATCAGATAACTGGAAACACTTTAGTTGGAAAATCCTTTAAAATCCTCTTTTTAATCTTTATTTTTTATTCTTACACACTGCCCACCATATTCCAGACTGTGGCCCACCCTTCCCAACACTAAATGCTTCCACTTCTGCTGCTATAATTCATGAGATAAATGTAGGCTCTTGAGTGAATTTCAGTCTTGTATTCAAGTAGATAGTCTGTATTTTTTTCCTATGAGTCTGAAATCATTCTTGTTCTCCAAGAAAATCATGCACATAAATAGGGTGAATAGCCCTGAGAGAAGAGCAGTCTTTTTCTCTAGCAAATGTTATTGTAACTGGTGTTTTAATTCTCTAGATATCACTCACTCCATGTACGGGGTAACAAAAGGCTATATAGTGCCTAATCATTCAACAGTGATCCAGGGAAAAAGCAGAAGGTTAAGAGCAAGTTCCTAAAGTCTGTAAAATCAATGGGACACTAGAAAGGGAGCTGAAGTGTACCAGAAGGGACCTCTTGAGGGTCATTAAAAAAAGCAGAAACTGATTATGAACAGACCTTTTACCCAAAGAGCTGGAGGGGGCCAGCGAAACCATTCTGCCACACTCCAGTTAAATGTCTAATAGTGGAGACATTTTCTGCACAGCCCATAAAGGCTAATGAGGACAGCTTTGATGGCTTTTGAGAATGTTTTGCTTGTCAGCGTTCACAAAAACATGATCCGAGCATGCACTCTCCACGCATGCAGCACACGGGGTTGCGCGTAGACTGGGAAGATGGTTGCCTAATACCGTGCATTTCACCTCTGTAATATGTTGTGCCTGAGAAAAATTGTGTCTATCTAACGATAAAAGGCAAATGGTGACAAAGCTTGGTGTTAAAGACCACCAGCCTGGTATTCTCACCTTGCTGTGATGCAGCGTGTGTAGGGAGTTGGGAACGTTGGCGATTTTACTTGCATGAGATTAGATTCTTATCTCTCTTGCTCCAGAATAAATCACAGATGAGAAATAAGGTTTTCACCTAAAGCTTATTGAAATCTATCACCGTCAGCAAAGTTTGGATTAGAACCTAATAACTTTCTGCTTGGTTTCTGCGCTGGGAAAGCAGTCTGCTGAAAGCTTGAAACATGACTTTGGGAACAAGGAGGTTTGCTCTCTTCCCAACTCTGACACTGATTTTCTGTGACTTGGGTGAATCACAGTTTTGTTGTGATTCGTTTTCCTGAACAAAAAAAATAACATGATCATACTTGCATATCTTGCTTGGGTGTTCTGAAGATGATTTGTATACAAAAAACTTGAGAAGGTGTTTTAGAAGTTCAGAGTTTCATTAGCCTGAGTTAGTATATTAATGTTGGCTAAGGACTGAAACAGCTACTTTAACCACTCGTTTCTGCCCCTCTGTTTGATCTAAGTTTTACTCCACCTCCATTTGGAGCTGGATTTTACCTGCTGGATCAGGCCTTCTCGAGGGAGCGAGAGAGCACCACCACGCTCTCAAGCCTTGTGTCTCCTCGCACACCTTGAAAAGCACTTCTGCTCGGGATCGCTTTGACAGAAACAGCGAGCACGGCGCGCTCTGAGTACTGTCAGGGATCTGCAGGAGGTCGTGATCAAGGTCACCTTGGCAGGTAAGGAGCTGTTTCTGTTTTACTTTTGGAGTATAAGGGAAAATCAGAACCCTTTCTAGTCCGAATTAATTTTATGAGGTCTTTTGTACTTTATAAGAAACAGACTTTTTTTGAAACAGATGTTCACGTGGATGAATTGAACGTGAGTCAGTCTGATAGTTGTGAAGTAGGATTGTGTAACTCCTGTGTCATTGCTTTGTAATTCCAGCTATCTTCAATCAACATGAAAACGCAGGAAGTTCAGGTGGAAGGAATGCATGAAAGTTGAAGTCAAAAGAAAATGATTTCTTTGCCTTGCCAGAGCAAGTCTTCTAAGCAGAAGTAGCTTTTAAGCCATTAGAAGCTACTGAGTGCGACAACCAAATGACCTATAGCCCAGGCGGAGCACTCGAGCAGCCAGTGGCCATCGGCCGTCTGGATTTTGGCCTTTACGGAGGGCCCATCCTGCCTGGCTGTCACCTGGCCTGTGAGAGAGACCTCCATCTGCCCTGCCTGGCGGTGGTGATGATGTGGTCCACCTCGAGTCATAGGCAGGAAAACCAGCTGAACGATTCCTCTGTGCTTGGGAAGCCAAAGCCATCTGATGTTACCAGAAATGACCATTATTGAAGACTTTGTTTGGCCTTTGAATTGGTGCATTGACCCAGTTTTCAAAATGAAGTAAGTTGCCCACATAAAAAAAATCAGCTCTTTAATGGACATTTTTGCCCACTGACTTCTGTATTTTTCTTCAAGTGTAATAAAGCTTTCCTTAAAAGTGATAAAGGCTATTGGATCCGATGATGGAGACTAATTGCCTGAAGAAATCCCATTTCTAAAGTGAAACTATAGTTTAGTTTGTTAAATTCAAATAAAAATATTCAAAACTGACAAAGAGTTTCTGACTACTCTGTATCTAAAAATGGGCCTACCTCATTTCGTCTATTTAAAAATTGTGCATCCATACCACTTGTTTGCCAAGTTCAGCATGATGGAAATGAAAATGGTTGAGGTATAAACCCTTGAAAAACAGGGTTTATAATGGAAACAGTAATTGACTCTTAACTACCGCATCAAAAATACAATACTATAATACAAAGCCTAGCTCTTGGGATCCCAGCTCTGCTTCTAACCTCAGGTTGGCAGACAAACACCTCACCACAAACCTAACTAATGTTTATAGTTTTGATTTTTTCTTTTCTTGCAAAAGGAACATGGCAAGTGAAGAAAATTTATAGGAGCAAAGCAAAGTTGGCCAACAGTTCAAAAGTTCCCTGCTGTAAGTTTTTGATGTTTTTCCCAATCACTGATTCTCTCTTGACTCGTAAGACTAAGAGGAGATGCCATGCTTCTCCTCTGCATGTATTTTCTCTGATAATTTTATATCCTTCATGAAGCTTGAATCATAACTGACTATTCATCTCAGCATTACAAATAGTTTGACTGCTCCAGCAAAGATCAGAAATCTTGTTATCTTGAATGACAAAGACAAAAAAGACAAATTTCTTTACAGCTGCTGACTTCTACCTTCCATACCTGACCACGAATAGCATAACAGAGAGGAGGAGAAAAGTGATTCTGCTAATGGAGAAAAGTGAATCTTCCATTGATCTTAGTAAAGACGTGTTACCTTTTGCCTAATCTGGGTTGGGGTGCCACTTTTGCTGTCACTTATGGTTGTAATGAGATCTTAGAGCTTTGATTTATACTGAAAATACCAGACCAATTTGAAACTCTTATTAGAAATTGCAAACTGTGTGCAGGTAGGAAGTTCATCAGGAGAAGAACTGCCATTCAGCTACTATTGAATAACATAGAGCCATTCACAGGCAGGTGAAATAAAACTGAATGCTAGCAGATTTGCCTGCATTAAAAAAAAAAAAAAGAAAAAGAAAAAAAAGAATCATTTTCCTTCAATAGAGAAATTCTATTGAACTGATTGTGCATGTGATAGTTTAAAATTTCTTGCTTTTCCTTGCATCAGCAGTGTATCAAGTTAATATTTTCATAGGTAATGAGGAAAAGAAGAGGACACAGCAGGAGCATTTTCTGTCTATAAATGGCTTTAGTTCAGCTGCAGATTAAAAAAGAATTGCAATTGCTTTTCTTTTCTTTAGGTATTGAAGATGATATATAGCCATAAGCTTAAATCGCCGCTAACTTACACCTGCAGGTCTGCCAGCAAGTGAAAAGGGGCTGCAGAGAGGCTCTGCTGAGAAGGAAAGGCAGAGCTCAGAGCCCCCATCCCAGTGCCCGAGCCTTTGGCTGGGCTGCGAGGAGGGACAAGGACACCGCTGGAGATGTAGGTTCGGATCAGTGTCTGCTGGAGGCCTCCAGTGCTGCCATCAAAGCCACTGGCAAAGCTGATAAGGCAAGGTACTAGATATTAGGTTCCTTTTTGTTTGTGGGCTTTTCAAATCCAGACTTTGCAAGACCCAACTCCTGCCACTGTCCATATCTTTATGAAAGGACTGGATATGCCAAAGCAATTAAAAGATACTGTATCTTGTATTCTTTCTTCCTTTAGCTTCTGGGCATGCAGAAAAGTCTTGCAATGCATGATGCTGTGGACTTTAGCTGTAATGCTGATTGTTATTGCTCCAATTGGGTGCTCATGCTGAACACCCAAAGCTCTGTTGAAGATCATTATTAGTGCGTACATGCATATTTAAAACAAACAAAATATGGATATTGTGACAATTTAATCTACCTGTTCTTAGGTGAGTTTCCCAATTCTGGTCCCATGGGTGCTATTTTCCTTCTCGCTGTTAGGCACTGGATATCCTTCACTGAAAACTGTCTTGCTGATGTTAGCATAAAGAACTTATACCTAATGCAGAACCTTAATAATAAAGCTCTTTTCCTGGGATGAAGGCAATTTACCTTTACCAGCATCAATGTCTTTATTCAAATACAACTCCATTTAAAAATGATTGGGAAATTGCCAGTGCAAATACCAAATAAAGATTCCAAAAATTAGCCCTTTATAATGAGTGATTTATGATTTATACTTTAAACTGTATGTGCTATGTACTTCTATTTAGATTTTGAAAAATAAGCCAGGAAAAAGCAACAATGGCTTAGTAAAAAATGCATATAGTTGCTGGAATGCCAATAGAGTCTTTGGCAAAGGATTAAGTAATGATAAGGCTTGACTCTATAGGGATATTAACATTTTTAAAGCAATCAATGTGAAATAAATCTGAGAATGTATGTTTAAATTATGAAAAACTACAGCATGAATATGCATTTTGTAGCTAACTGCTCCCTGTTGTTTTGGGCACTTGTCCTGCTTTAGTAAAATTTTTGAGGAGGAAAAACTTGACTAGAGTGCAAGCTGCATTTTGAGACCTATTTTAGGTGGTTTGCAATCATGGATTTCCCTGGTAGCCTTATCATTTTTCTTTGATTTGCTTTCTTAAAGATATTATCCAGGTTGACTTGGCACAGTTCAGGTTCACAACCACAACCTTTTCCATGACCCGAAAGTCAGTGCCACTCTGTGGGCTGGCAGTTTGCAAATAAAACGTATCCTTAGTGAAGTGTGGAAGCTCCTGTTCTTTTCCTTCCTCAGGAGATGTGCCTTAATCTCTGGCTCAGAGCCTTGTCAAATGCTGCAGTAAAGAACTGGCAAGCTCAATGCTGCTAATGGATTGAAATCTCCACCAGGTTGTTCATTTCTTGAGCTTTTTTTTTTTTTTTTTTTTTTTTTTTTTTTTTTCCTAAATACTGCAACAACTACAGCACTCCTCACATTTCTATAAAGATTGTTTAGGGAATTTGGTGATAGTTTTACAGTACACGTAAGAGAAAAGTAAATTATGCTACTAAAACATACTGAGGATTTGGTTGCTTATGTAGGTCAATTATTAAGGGGAGAAAAAAAGATTGAAACCAGGGGCTATTCTGTGGATCTGAAGTTCCTCCTGAAGATATACAGTTGCGGTGTTTATGCTTATAACTTGTGACAGGTTCTCCAAGTCATAGGCGTTTTTCTCCTATGTTGTAGAAGCTGAAAGCGTTTAGTTCTTTTTTTTTCTTTTTTTGCCAGAAGGTTACCGTAAGCTAGTGACTCACGTATGAATTGCTCAACAATGCTAAAATGCAGTTTTAGAAATTTTGAGTGTCTCTTATTTTTTCAGAATATAGTTGACTAATATTGGAATTAGGGTAGCTCTCACTAGTTTTGGTTTAAAAGGAGAAAATGCTGCACCTTGCACAATTTGATCTTTTTTTTTCTAATCACAGAGATATACTATGTAAGCTCAGTTTACCTTTTCTAATGATGCTGCTTTTTGTGCAGCTGAAGAAAGTCATTTAGCAGAATTTAACTCCATGCAAAGTCATTTTGAGAGGAATCTAGACTTGTCTCAATTGGGGTGAAGAAAGGCATGTGTGTTTCTCCTATGGTTTGCAGCCACCCGGATTGCAACTTATTGTTTCAGAATTTCCAAACTTTTACCTTGGAAAATGAAAAAATAAAAAAATAAAAAGCAATTATCAATCACTAATGCTAGGGGCAGGAATATGTAGTGTTCCTTTAATTTCTGTTAATCTGGTTCGGTCAGTGTCGATATCTCCATGACATCCTGAGAGCAGGAAAAAACGTAGGTTGATGGGTAGAAAAAGCAGGTTAGTGCTAAAATTTATCAAATAATGCACATGAGTTAGTACCGAGTATCCCTTTCATTGTGTTGGAGAATTGCTCATGTGAAACGTAGATGCTCCTTGAAAGAAAATAGGCTACTTTCCATTCCACCAATGGATGGAAATGCATTTTGGTATTGCTGCCTTTTTATATGTATGTTCTAGCATGTTATTGGAGGGAACTTGGTGCAATTTATCTCCTGAGCAGATGGGAAACCACACTGGTACACTGCCTCGGTGCAATTTTTCTCTTTTTGGCTTTTTCGGGCAGAGCTGTATTAGTTAGGTTCTTCCACCACTGAATTTGTGTACACTTCTGGCAGGCTTATGCATATTTGATAAGCACATGTAAAATACGACCCCTTTATATAAACATGTTTCTCCAGAGCTCATTAATTGTTAGGGCTGGATCCTCATCTGATGTGAATGAGTAAACAGCAGCTAATAACATGGTCAAGTGTATGTAAAGCATTTAATATAAGTGAAGCCTGTGCTTTTGCCAGATCAAAATGAGTCTGCGCTTGCATTTAAGCTGATGTGTTCAATGGACCTTCTATGCATTGAAGGGAACTATCAAAATAGTGATGCAACTAATCTTCTCGAAAAATTTCCGTCAGCAAGGAACTGCTACGGCCTGTTGTGACCTCACATCTCATCGCATCTGCCCCTCGAAGGACTGCGTTAAGGCAAGCCTGCAGACCAAGCCCATCCATGCACCACTGCACGCAGATGGTCGAGAGCCCACACCGTCTCCGCAGCTGCCTGCGTTTCCAGTTGCTTAAACATAGCTCTGACCGGCCTACCTAAGACAGTTTGCAAATTATAAAGATTTAAGATGAGCAATGGAATATCATTTAAGAAGTGACCAAGCTCTGATGTGGATGTGTCATGTTCAATGATTTTCTAGAGAGAGAGAGAAAAAAAAAAGGTAATCTGTTTGGCTATCTTTTCTTTTAAGAGGAGACTAAATATTATACTAAAAAAAGTGCGTTTCTGGGATGATTTTAAAGAAGAGCAAAAGGGCATCAGAGCCCTAGCGAGGAAAAAGCAATTTATTGAGGAGTTTGGAGGCTGTATAGGAGCTAAGGTTCAGAGACAGGAATGGCACAAGTTCTCTGGAGTGGGAGGGCATGGAAAAAGGCGAGAGCGGAGAGATTAAACACTAATTTGTTCAAGATTTGGAAGAATGGAATGAAGAAATTAAATCTAACGTGAAGTGAGAGGAAAGGCCTGAAGGAGCTGCTGGAAGTTGATTGGATTGTTTTGCTGCAGAATTTGGGATGAATTACTTGGGTCTTCAAAATGCAATCTGTGGACCATGCACCGTTGAAGGGTATCATCATACAGTTTTTCTCCTCTGCTTGCACAGACCTTGATTGCTGGTAAAGGCCCAAAGTGACTAAGGCACATATTAACGTAAGGCTTCCACTTGTAAATCAATATTTGAAATAAATGGTTTTAACTGTTCATTATGGAAACTTGATTCAGAGAATAATTATAAGTCTAAAAGTGAGAGTGAGGTTTAAGTCCTGTGTTGATCTGCAGAGATTTGGCAAGCAGCATACATATTTAATCAGTCATACTGTAGCTTCTATGCTTAAGATGGAGCTTGCAGCTTGTTGGTACTGAGAAATTCGGTATATTCATTCATCATATTTATTCAAATGAAGGCATCTGAGGAGCAATGACAAACTTCTTTTGCAAAATCCTCTGCAGTGGTTTTAAGAATGTACCTGTCCACGTGAGAACCAGTAAACGTGATGGTCATGTGTTTAAAAGAGTACAGCAGCACAGTTTTATCCCGTGAAAAACATTAGAGTCTGCAGCACATTCTCTCCCATTTACCTTGCCCAGAACGAAAGGTACTTGTAACTTTGCATTTCTTGTTTATCTAGAAATTTCTTGTTTATCTTGTTTAATGTTTTTCTCACTAAATGTGAACTTTTGTTGACTGCAGTGGAAATTCTGGCTGTATCAGAACTGCACTAGAAATCGGTGCTAATCACTGCTTAATTATTTTAGATGTTACTTCCTTGAGGAAGAACAAGGCTTTGTTGTTATGACTGCTTTTGTAGAGCAATACATTTGCTTGATGACTTACTGCTACATACGTACGTCTTTTGAACTGAATTTCAATGTTGCCTTTTATAACATATGGCTACTAATTGAGTAGCATATATATTGGCTGTGGGAATAGATATTGTTTTTCTTTTTTTATATAGGTCCCATTACTGGTTTCTTTTTCACCTCCTCCTCCTCTGAATTAAAAAAAAAATAGAAATAACAATAACAATCTCTCTCTTTCACTCCCTTCCAAGTAGGTAGGAGAAAATTGCTTGATTAGATTATAGGGTCTGTATATGTGTGTAAAGAATTTATTGTGTGAAATCTATATTAATGCCAAAACGATTAATGGTAATTAATGTTCCTATGTTTAATAACAAAAGAATTAGTAGTGAGCAGCCACTCTCTATAAATGTTTCCTTGACATTTCTTACTAAAAATAAAAATTCTGTGTATGCCACATAGATTTTGAGAAAAAAGAAAAGAAAGATTAGGTAAAGAAAACAGCTCCCTGTAATTTAAACCATTATTTGTCTGTCAGCTTTTTATCTCCTGTCTGGAAGAAATAAACATATTAAATTTTTTATTAAAATAGTTAGGCTTAGTGAGAGTATTTTTTCCCCCAATGCAATAATAAATATTTAGTTCTGCTGGAAATAAGGAAGTTTTTCTATGAGGCTTTTTACTGATGCTTAACCAAAGCTACAAGTCCTCTTACCTAGCAAATACAGCTCTTATGCACTTGTTTTTAATTCTTTAGCACAAATCTTGATGTATAAGTAACTTTACTGTAGAGGCCAGGTCATCAGCTAGTACTGACCAACAGTCTTCATGTCCTCTGGGGCGCTGGTGTCTTTGATTACTGGTTACGAAGGATGAGGTGGACTGTATCAATTAAAGAATAGCTCCGAAGTACAGAATTAAACCACAGCCACAGTAAATTTCCAAATAAATAACAAAGGCTTAACGCAAGATTTTCAGACATACGGGCTGGACACTAGATGTGGCCAGAGAAGGAGTTTAACGTGACCTAGCAAGCTCTTGCAAAATCCTCCTTCTGTTGCTTCTGCTCTGCCTGTCCCCTGTTGTGTTCAGCTGGCATTGCTTTAAATATCACCTCCTACCAGTCGGCGCAGAGGGGCAGCCTGTCTGGATGACATGGTAGGAGACTGGTGTTAGGCACTCAGATCAGAAAGGGGATTGCATCCGCTGGGGAAAACACGCTTGGCCAAAGTGTCCGGAGCAGAGCGAAATTCCATCCTTTTGAAGAGAAGAAGTACAGAAAAGAAAAAGATTGTCAGATGTCCGAGTGCTATTAAGACAGAATAATTTATACTGAATTCTGCTCTTACTGGTTTGGTAGAGCTGTATGTGCTCTGCCTATGATCTGGAAGTGGCACGAGTTTCTCTGTGCTGCTGGCAAATGTGGTCAGTGTTTAACCCAGACTGTATTTTTGTGCTTACCATCTGCTTAATTCTGAATGTCAGATCCACAACTGGCCTGCTAGTTATTTCTATTCAGCTATTTTGAACTCGGCTTGGTGCAGCAGCTAGGAGAGGAAGTACTGGTTATGTGGAAATGTCAGCTAAGCTGAATCGCCTCCCGGAAGCTAATGTGAACCTTTTTGTGAAAATAAGAAAGGGAGATAACTCTCCTATGTTTTTATTGCAGCTTGTTTCTTCCAGCCATGTATTTTCTTGGTTTTGTTGCAATAAAAAAAATATAATTAAAAAGCTGATATTGTAACAATTCTCAATTCTAGTTGGAATACCAAGTCAATGGGAATATCACAGCAAGGCTTTTCATTTAATAATTTCCAGCAAGATTCTATGCTTTTAGGTGTATAAAAGTGCAAGCGTTTGACTTGGCCTCAGAAAGCTTAGCTGAAGTAGACTATCTGCTCTTGATCTTGACCATAACACCTTTTCAACCCTTCTTACACAGCCAGACTACTCAACTGCTTGTTTGAGTACATCTGGAGTATCTAATACTAAAAAAATTGAGCATGTGTGTAATGACTCACTGCACCTTAGAAATGTGGGCATAACAGAAATACTGGGAAAATTGGTTACAGTCGTTTCCTGTAAGAGAAATTACTTAATAGTCAAACTTATTTGTACTTTGTAGATCTGCTCCCGTCTTGCTGTTTTGAAGTCTCAAACAGATGTCAGCGCCTTTACTGAAGAACACACTGAGAAGTGGATTAGACAAGTAAGTGGGCTGGGAAAGGGGTCTGCTTTGACTCTTTCAAGGTACCTGAAGGAGGTTCTCCGGGAGACGGCAGGGGCTGCCGCAGGATGCAGGGGGAAGCCTGCGGTAAGGAAAGCACGGTCCTTTGGGACACGTCCCTTCGGTCCGCGGTGGCTCCTTGCATCCAGGTGAACGGGGGCACGCGGGACGGTCGAGCCCTGAAAATGTGAGAGCTTCCCGACCTTTTGGGGTGGCTGCTCTGCCGTCTTTGCAACGCTGTGCTGTGCTCCTCTTGGATATACTGGGGCAACCTGCGTCAGGAGGGTTGTGGGGCTGCAGAAAACTTGGTTCAAAGCCTACTTTCACTTGGCTCAGAAAACGTCTATTTTATGTTTTGGGGAGTTTGGGGGGAACTGAGGGCTCACTTGGGCATGATCTGTCCCCTAAACCACGGTGCATTTGTAAAGCGAGGCCTTCGACGCAGGAGGCTGAGGTAGAGACAGTGCTGCGGGGGGATTAGGAAGGGTTTTCGTTAGTCTCGCTGGAATGCATGCCTGAGTAGCTCCTTTGAAAAGGTTGCTGCATATGCTCCATCTCATTGAAAGTTAGCTCTGCTGCCAGATCAGGGACGAGAGAGGGTGCGTGGAGAGCCATAATCTCAACTTTCCCCGTATTCAGCACGTGGCCGCCCTTTGGGAGATTTTTTGTTTCCTCACCCTCACGTAACCCTTCTGCTCAAAAACAGTTAGCTCAAATGAGGTATGCGGTATACGTGAATAAACCTGCATTACGCAGAGTTTGCCTGTTGCATGAAAGCAGTTATCCAGAGATGAAAATGTTAAGGTATGGGTGATTGTAAACCATTTATTGTTTATGAATTCAAAGTCCTCTAGGATGTCCCCGGGTGCTGGATTTTGCTTATGGATCTCTGAACTAGCTGAAGGAAATGTAAAATCAAATGTAGACAGACAGCTCCCTCTTGAATACATATCCGCAGAGGCTCGGGAACACTTGTTATGCTAGCAAGGGTGTGGAATAAATTACACTCAAGAAATTTGCTCCAGATACACCTATTTTGGATGATAAACTTTGCGTGCGATGTTCAAGGCCCCCTCCCCAGGGACCTGCCATCACGCTGGTGGCGGACAGGTGGATTTGGAGACGCATGGTCTTTGCAGAATGGCAGAGGACCAGCCGATCAATATTTAATGCAAAGGCTGCTGCAACCCCTCACATGCATAATTTATTCCTGCTTTTGGGTACAGATGGACCTGAATCAAGCTGTGTATCCAAACTACAATGGTAATAAAAGCAGATCCAAGTGTTTCAAACAGGCCTTACCTTCAAAATGGGATAATTCAAAAGCTGATATTCAGCCATGCCCCCTGCTCCCACTACAGACAACCAAACGCTTTGAGGAGGTCTCTGAAATTTGTGTTACTTTACACTGACTATCCCCCATTTAGGGCACATAACACCGTTGGTATTTCAGAACAGAATTAGGCCCATGGAAAGTATTAAGCACTTCTGAGTTTAATTAACTACACTAACAATATATGAGCAAACTCAGTCTCATAAAACAGAACTTTACCATACAAACTGACATACAAATTAAAGCCCATTGGAATTAAATAAAATAATCTGAAAAAACCACTGTGTTGAGTAACCTACCCACTCCTGTTCATTCCAGTGAGGGAATATCTCTGCTTGAGATTTTTTTTTTGACAAATGATTAAATACCAGTGATATGCTAGCATGCAATGCTAACATAACAAGGTATGAGCAAAAGGGATTTGCTTTTGCCTAGTTAAGAAATAGGCTTACTAATTCACAAATTTATTATAAGATTAGCCCTTAATACCTGATAATCACCTTCGTCAAGGAAAATTTCTTCTCTTTAAAAGGCAAATGAAATTTATAGATGGGTCTTGAGCCAGGCTCGTGGGTGGTAGGCAACATTCATGAGAGGTCCAGTCTTCCTTTTAGAGAAAGGAAAGATGTGCCATTTTAACAGCCCGGGTACAGCGTGCAGCACAGCATAACACAGTAGAACAGAAACAAGACAGGCATGGCCAAATCTCGGATGCTTTAATATTATTAATCTCTTTGCACAAAAACAAAATTGATCTCTGTCAGACTGTCCATTAATTTTGATGGAGATACTTTTAAGATGTTATGTTTGTATTTTAGCAGCGCCGTTACAGTTAAATACACAAGTGAAAATGTGTTCTTATAACGTATACAGAAAAGTATTCCCATTTCAAAGGTGATGCTGTTATATAGATATAAGGACATCAGTATTTGCTAGAGTCTTGTTATTATCTACTTTGCAACAGGCCATCTGGACTTCAACTAAGAAAGGGCTCCCAACATGTTAGGCTCATGCAAACATCTGGTGGAAAAAAAGGCCTTTCCGCCCAAGGACTTTTAGTTTGAACTAATAAAAAGTTGAAGCATAAGAGAGGAAAAGAGAAGGACAGAGAAAAAGATCTCACTGCAGTCCCACAACCAGTTACTAACAGACAGAAGTCTAGGTCTCTTGGCTCCCAGGCTAGTCTCACTGCCAGTAGAGGATATTGCATAATTTTTCAGCACAAGACTATAACTATATCACTAGTGCGATAGTATTGTGCATGGGCACAAGAGTAGTGTGAGACCTGCACAATGCAAGAAATTACAGTGAAGACTTAAGTAGTGTTTACTGCTGTTCATTTTAGGGTTCCAGATCGGCAGATGACAAGATTTTGTGTGGAGAATTTGGTGGAGAATTCTCCTCTCTGGGCACCAAGCATTCATGTCACTGGTTATTCTCATAAAGGTTAGTAGAAATTGGGTGGTATTTGGGTCTGAGATTCAATGGGTGTAGAAACGAGAGCAAAAATATAGACAGATTGTCCCATGAAACAGAATTACTGAAGCCTCATTTGCTGTAGATTTGGGTCCTTCCTTTCCCTATTATCTTACCAAGGACTGACGACCTGCATGAGAGACCAGGATTGCTACAGAGCTCTGCACGTGCTTTTTGCCCAAGGCCGAGCTAACAGAAAAAGCACTTTAGAGCCACATATTGTAGCTTTTCCTTCAGCAGGGGCACTCGTTTTAGTCTCTTGCTTTGCTCCAGCTGCCAATGTTTGCAGAACATACAAGAATTTAATTATCTTTAGGGCTTTTACCTCTCTATTGAATTTGATTGAAATCAGCCAATGAATTTGCGAATGGTTAAGGAAGAAATTTCTGGCAGACAGGATGGTCATGTAAGCTTCATTTCTTTAGGAGAGTTGTCCAAAAAATTGAACTCACCAAGTGTGGGATTTTGAAAAGTATAAAAGCATATGAGCTGTAGCAAAGTTTGTCTGGTTATGGACAGAAAGAGAATAAATAGTGGGATTAAATAGAGAGGAAAGCAAAGGTCAGAGGTCTTATAATATCAGTCCCCTCTTTGGAGGACATGGAGAAAGAGATTAGAAGTTTCCATGATTGAGAATATGCCCTTCCCAAAATGAAATAATAGTTTCAAAGTCCAAACATTAGACAAAGGGCTTGTTTATTCCATGTATTAAAGGAATCTTAGGGTGCTCATTCGTTCACTTCCTCTGTGTTTCTGTCCACTGGAGTGGGACAAACAACTGGAGGGCAGTAGGAGAGAAACTCTTCCATGAGGACCTTTGAGCTGCTGGCCCCCAGTGTCTGAGGTCTGCATGAGCCTGCTTCCCAGGTTAGGGTCCTCCTGGAGAAGTCACAGGCAAGCAGCTCTGGAGAAATCCACATTCTTCATTGCTCCGTAGGAAATAAAGCAGCAAATGGTTTCTCTCGTCTTTTAAGTGGCGATTTTGAGGCTAAATGTGAGCGTTCTTGCACAAAGATATGGGCAGGAGGCCCTTTGGAAATCTTTCAGCAAAGTTATAGAGCTTCCTGAATCTGAGCCAGGCAAAAATACTAGGATCTGAACCAAAAGGAAATATTTTATAGCTTGAATGTCTTTTACCAATCAATTTTTCTCTTTGGAAAGACTTTCTTTGCTCTTGTAGCTTAGATGAAAAGATTAAAATATGATACAATGATGTAGTGGAATAGCCACGTTTGGCCAGGTGATAGCTAAATGTTTTAGATATTGTTTCAACCGTCTTAGTATTGGCTTTAAAACAAACATGGGTGTGTACAAGTGCATTTTCCCCACACTTATGTGTGTGCATGTATGTTTTCTTTCTCTTTCTGCTATACATACATACATACATACATATGTGTATATATATATATATGAATGATGGCAGTGATATGCTAAATGAATTAGAAGCCCGCTCAATCTCGTTTTGTAGGTACACAGAGAATACTGGATTCAAAGACTGATAGCCGAGGTAAGAGCTGATTTCTCAGCACATTTATTTTAAAACTCTTTAACACATATTATTAGAGGACTCTTGGATTCATTTCTTCTTTATTTTTTTAATTTACTTAGTGGGGGCAGCTCGACCCTCCTCCACACGTAAAGCCGGAATATCAAGATTAGTAGGGGACTGATGCTCTCAACCTCCCACTCACAGACTCAGAGCCAGGCTATGAACCTGTGTTACAGCTCCTCAACATTTTTTTCCAGCCCACAGGTTGTAAAAAGTAGTCAGTCACACCATCGCTATATGCGATTGCATCTGCATTATTTATTAGCCAATGGACTTGCTCTGTCCCTTTTTTCAACCCAGCTTTAGTGACTGCATATTCAGGGTCATTTCACTAACATCCCTACAAGTTGCGTAGGGGTGAGGAGAGGCCGAGGCAGGGATTTTCCATGACTGTTCACCTACTAACTCTCGGCACAGCTCCACTTCGTGATTTTAGGGATTTGTATGGACCTAGGTGATTTTTAGGCATTAGTATGTAATAAAATAAATATTCCTTGCAGAGAGGCAGATGCACTTGTAGAATCCTGCAGTGCCTTAAATTAGATGAGCGATTTTGTACAGAGGGGTATAATCGCAAAATCTATAGTTTAAAATCAGTGCATGTCATATGACAGTTTCAGTATGTAAAAACAACTAGATGAGGAATATAGCATGTAGTGAGGCAAACGTTTTGTAAGCTATGTGCTTACAAAATGGTCTATACAATTTGACAGTACATCTAATTTTCTTTTTAATAATTCTGATAGCAATAAGTAATAATTAGCTTATCTAATTTAGATTTTCATTTCATATTTTAAAAATTATATAAGTGGTTGAGGAACACTACCCTAAAAAAATAAAATAAAATAAAATAAAAGTGATAATTTCCCAACGACCTGGGACTGCTGCTGGAGAAAGGATTTTGCCTGAAAGGGTTTCAGGAAGTTACAAAACTCCTTTACATGGCCTGTTGGGTCTGTGTATGATTTCCAACATTACACAAAATAAATACCAGGAGACTGGTGTGGTTTATACAAGAGTTTATAGAGAAAAAATCCACCCACCAGCTCCCTTGCTGAGGATTACAACCAGGTCTCTGCTGCCAAGTTCTCTGTTTAGGTAAAGCATGAGAAAATCTGCCATTTTTTTAGAGTCACAAAAGGGGTGCTCGGGGGGGGGGGGGGGGGGACAGTGAGAAGCTGACAGCTCTCACTGCTTAAAAGGCAGCTGTTCCTTCTCAGGTACTATTATTAATAAACCCTAAGGTAATGTTTGCTCTGAAATATGTCTAATTGAAATAATTTACCCTAACCCTTAGAGAATTATGAAACTGTTTTCATCATGTTCACACACAGCAAAATAATTATGAGATGCCATATGGAAAAGACATCATGTGGTATATGTATTTCTGAATGTATACTTTTTGAAATGGTTCCCACAGATAAATCATATAGCTAATTTACAAAGAGGAGGTGGATAGTAGTTCTTAAGCATGCAGTTTAAGTTTGAAATGGTTTCGGGCTGGGTCAATTTACGGTGGCGATGACGTGCCGTAATTGCACGGATCGCAGGACGTGCATCGCGGAAGATGTCCATAGCGCCGTCAAGTCGCGCCGCGCAGAGCGGAGCGGTGGCCGCCCGCCGCTCGCTCCCCGCGGCTGCGGCACGGCGAGGCCGTGGGCTCTCCTCGCGCTCGAGGCGTGCGCCCCGGGGAGCCGCTGCCCGCGCCCTGCCGGGGTCTCATGCATCTTTGCCGGAGGCTTTGGCGTTTCGCTGCTGGGGAGATCTTTCCTGTGCAGGGATGAGCCTGGGATGGGCCACGTTGGTCCTCACACAATTATGTGAAAGGGACCTCAAAAAAATCGGTAGCAAGGACTCCGTTAGCTTTGTGGTGTTTTTCCAAGGTCCTACTGGCAGTTATTTAAGAGTTAGAGACAATTTGATTTCTGAGGAACTGGACGTTTCACCCAGGGGTGAGTCAACCCATGCGTGCTGTGAGGATGTTCCTGGTCACCAGGGAGCCTCTGAGATTGCTCTGGTTCGTAGCCAGAAATCTTTGAGCTGTCACCTAACCAAGGGGAACACTCTCATCCTATAATATCATTCTGGGCAAAGCCCATGAGAGAAAGTTTCTTCTGTTGTTGTTTCCTACTGTCCATCTCCTGAAGATTTTTCAGGAGCTTTTATTCCCAACCTGGTATGTAGTGTCATCATGTATGTGTGTTTATATATGCATATTTAATTACATGTGGTAGAAGTAGAATTGTGTAGAGACCTTTTTGGACCTTTTTCAGAAATATTTGTGGTAGATGATAAGACATCTTAACTATCAGAAAGAGAGCCTCAGAAGCTTTGAAGGTGGTTTTTGAATAAGGAACTCTTATTAACATTTCTAGAGATCTGGCTGGAGATCAGGCTTTCTTGTCAGACTTCTGGTAGTTCTTGTTTCCAGATGGATGGAAGAAAAATCAGAGAATAGCTTATTACACCCTTCCTGTTTCATGTCCGATTTGAAACCCACAAGTGAAGAAGACAGAAAGAAATCTCATTTTGTCCATTCTATTCCCTTCATTTCTAAGGACTCCTCAAAAAAATATTTATCTCTAATGTGAACAGTTCAGGTTAGTCTGTGTTTTATCTGAATTAGCTCACCAGTCACCTTTGCAATTATTTCTAAGATGATTGGAGAAATATTTGAAAAATCTTGGATACACCAAATAATTCTGCCCAAGCCTTTATTCCACTTCAGTGGCTGCAAGAGCTATGGAGATGTGCTACAATTGCATTGCTTATCCCCCAGTAATGGGGGGGAAAACATTACTACTCTAGGTAGTATATTTGTCAACAACTTCATAGCTGATACATACAGGGAAAATATTCACCTGACTTCTGTACTGCAGCGTTGCCCCAGTAATGCCATTTCAGGAAGACCACACTGTATTCCTGAGATTCAAGTTACAGAAACCAAAAGAGCCTTGGCATTTCTGTGTCTGTGACACCAGTC
The DNA here is from genome assembly GCF_028389875.1 of Rhea pennata. Lineage (NCBI taxonomy): Eukaryota > Metazoa > Chordata > Aves > Rheiformes > Rheidae > Rhea > Rhea pennata. The sequence continues at coordinate 4,174,931 of NC_084668.1, read as the reverse complement.
CTCAAATAACCACCTTGAGAGACAGTAATTACAGTAATTGTGCTTTTAAAGGAGAAAAAAAAATAGAAGAGAAATAGAAGAGAAATGTGCTATTCCCCACAAATATCTAAAGGTGGAAGTTTTCAAATACCCTTGCTGGTACATCCATCCATATTTGTATGATCGCTAATCTTCCCAGGAGTAACCACGTAGGCTAATATTTACTCACTCTGCCTGTACAGATAGAGTATCTGAATACTGCTGATGTACTAATGCCTGCGTATTTAAACGGGGCTTTTCCACCGCGGATGGCTGCTCGCGCCGAGGAGGCAGCCTTGCTTCTCCCTGCTTTCTGCCCCCCGTGCTCCTGAGTGAGCAATGCGCTGCTCTTCCTCCTCTCCTAACCTTGCGCAGGCTTGCAGGCACGTTCCCCTCTTAGCAACTTCCAGTCACTTGTTTTTATGCTCACTGAAGGTGTATTGCATTTTGTGCTAGTAAAGTGCCCTAAACCAAAAGTAACATTTTTTTCCCTGCGAGTTACAGCAGATTATTATTTTACTACAGTTATCTGAAAGCATGAAATAGAGATTTATGATACTCCTGTGTTTTCCACTTCAGTTCGTGTAATGCAGAAAAGGTAAAGTGTTTGGTTGCACAGCATTCTTTTTTCTTTTCTATTCTTTTTTTTTCTTTCTTTTTCTTTCCTTTTTTTTTTTTTTTTTTTTTGCTTTTGAACAGTGTGCTGCATGATTAGAGTATAGTGAGAAGGTCACTGACCAAACTTTATCTTCCACACAGTTTCCCACAGCATGTATTCCTCCTAGGGAACATTTTCTCAGCTCAGGTTATTTCCAGAAATGTTCTCAAAACCATAAGAACAGTCCTTGCAGTAAAACATTTCATTCCCACTTTTTATCCTTTATCTAGCAGTGCAGTGTTGACAGCATTTATGTTTCTTCTATTGACTGGGCCAAGAACAACAGGATTAATGAGGTTGTCTCTTCATGAGTGCATTATATTTTTTCCTCTGACCTTTCAAACATGGGAATCTTCTGTTTGCAATATTTCTCGAGGAAGGAAAAACCCTCCTCGTGCAAGCCAGTTGCGATGGAGGCCGCTCGGGTCCGAGCCTGGGCTCCAGGCTCACCTAGGGCCCCCCTGCAGCTCCGCGCTCGCCGTGCAAAGGGGGCAAAGCGCACGGGCCCTCTCCGTGCTGCCTTCACCCTAACCAGCACGCGGCCCGTAAGGAAATCGGGAAAAAGCAAAGGAGAGAATATATTTGTTTCCTTGTTTTTTAAAGATCTGGCAGGGGGATGTGGGATATTTTAAGGTCTTTCTCAAGCTACAGAACCCTGATTATAAATCTTTTGCAGCTGCCTAGAGACTATCGTACTGCAGGAACTATTCAGGAGAAAGATGGACATTGCTCTGCTCTTTTTTTTTTTTTTTTTTTTTCCAAAGGATTACAAATATTTAGGCTGGGCCAGCAGAAGAAGGAGGAGCTGCTGTAATTACAGGCTTCCACAGAATGCTCTGGTGCTTTATCTTTCCTATTCTTGATTATTTTTGACACTGGGTAACTGGAACACAATCAAGATAGGATCATGTCTAAGTGCAGCAGAACAGAGAACGTGAAGAATTTTCCCAAGGATAGAAGCACAAATATCTTTAAAAACAATAAATAACTTTGCACATATGACATCTTTTAGTCAACCTCCTCAAAATATGTCAATTAGATAAGCTTCACATAATTAAATTTTTGCAAAAGACAGTCAAAGGTGATTTATTCCCATTTCACATCTTGGGAAACTGAGGCACAGAGCATCTAAAAAGAACTGACACTAGCCCCAAAACTGTATCTACAAAAGCAGGTTTCTTAGCTATTAAGTTCAAAGTTGGCTCCCTGGGGAAAGAAGCACCACAAATTTGCACTCCCCTCTTGCATCTTAAACGACAGCTCTTACCTGCTCACAGCTCTTACCTCTCACTTTGGGGTGAAAACACAGAATCCAGGGACCCTCTTGCTCAGGCCTCCAGCGCTGGCTTTGCCGTGTGGGGCCAGGACGCCTCAGCTCTAGGCAATGGGCCAGAGCTCAAGCGCCGGGCTTAGGTCTGAAGCAAGCTCGAGATCTCTGTGTGCGGGTTCAAGTCATTCGGGGACTTTGAGAGCGAGCTGAACTAGACGTGCAGTCGTAGCCAAATTCATCCGTGTCGAGCCTGGTAAGAGAACAGAAACAAAGATTCCTGGCTCCTCATGTCGACAATTTAAATAATCCCATGTATTAGCTCTGGAAACAGGTCAGGCTGCTTTTACAATGCTTTAGGTTGAAAAAGTCATCTGAGAAGCTAAGATAATTTCTGAGCAACTCTTTAGAGTAACGTTTCAAGAGATTTCTGAAGCGTTTGCTCCAGAAAAATAGTGATGCCTGTGCAGTAAAAAAAGGTAATTCGGCTTGGTACTACCCTGAGGCACTGGCAAGAGCCCTGCCTGCAAGTACCGGGAGACGGTTTGCAAGCTTTAACCACCAGTGTATTCAGTGCCTTACATTCGTGTTTCCTGGATCTCGGAGCTTTGAGTTTTGCTGCTTAAGCTCTTTTTTCTCCTCCTTTTAGGATTTTTAGTGTAGCTAAACTTGAATAACCAGAGACGGCGCTTAAAAAGCTTGTATCTGTGTTTGCTAGGATTTGGGGCAGTTAATTGTGAACAACTTCGATGGAGAAACTCTTATATGCAAAATTTCTCTTAACAACCGTGTATGCAGAGGCCCAATTCTACTGTGTTTTACTGTTTTCTAGCTAGAGCAATTTGTGTAAAGCTAAAGAAATGGAAGTTTGCTTTGCTGTGTTCCCCTAAGCAACTGAGTAACCTGTCACGCATTAGTAAGATATTCTCAAAAAGCCCCCAACAGAAAATATTTTGGGGGTTGTAACCCTCTAGACTTTAAGATTTTAAAAACCTGACACTTCAGGATGGAAAAAAAAAATGCATCTATCAGTGAACGATGAATACATGTTTGTGTAGTTTCCCTTATTTGCATTTGCTGGTAATTAATTAAAAAACATGAGTTTAATTAAACTTGGAGTTAGGGGATTCATTAAAATAAAAACAAAAAGCATTTCCGTTAAAAATGTAAAATAACTTGTTCAGTTGAGTTAGCTGGTGAAGCTTAAGGATTTGCAGACAAATACCAGCAGTGCTAAAACTTCAGGGAATATCACTCTGCATACGGTTAGAGAAGAGTTTCTGTACTTGTACATCTTTGTCAGCAGGCACATTTCACATTGTAGATGCTTGAATTGAAATAATATTTGTCACCCGTTTCTTTCCAGTTTAAGTCTGTGGCTATGACCAAATGAAATCCATACAGGTCTAAACTGCAGGTCTACAGCCTAAGTGAAGGTAAGGTTCTAAAAAATGAGAGATACAACTTAAAAAAGCCTAAAGGAATGAGATGTCTGTAGGAACTTATCCAAAACCGAAGACTAAATTGTGCTTATCTGTTTATATTATTGTGAAAATTTCCTTTAAATTTATTTTAATCTCAACTCACGGTCCTTAGCATTTATTTGTTTATTTTATTTTTTTTTTTGAGTTTTTTCCTTAGAGGGCGGGGGAAGGGGTTTGCTACTTAAGAAAAGCCAGGTTATTTCAATGTTGAAAGTAATGATAAAAGAGAAAAAAAGAATCCTAATTGGTAAGTAAGCTTGATGTTGATTAAACATTTTTCCGTTGCCTGTTTTTTGTTTCCCTGCCTTTGATAGTGCTAGGCTTGTCTCGCCAGCAGAAGAGAGCTGATCCTCTGTGGGAAACCCTCACGTACGCAGTGTAGAAATTTTGAATATTTTGTAGAACACATCATCTGCAAATTGCCACTTGGAAACATTGAACCATTGCTGTTTCTCCACGGGAATGGAAGTGAGACCTTTGAACCTTCTCAGGCTGACGCGTAGTGGCGATGGTCTCCAAACCCAGCATGTGCTCCTGGCAAGGCCAGTGAGTCTCTCCCTCATTTAGGTCACGGTTTTGGGTTGTGGAGCTTAGGGTGCTCCACCAGAGCCAGCTCAAAGGCATCTGCACTGCACGAAGGAAGGTGAAATCCTCTGAGGAGCTGAGCGCAACGGCAGCTCCTGCAAGGCACCACGATCCTGGTGTCATGGGGCTACTTCAGAATGAAACTCGCTAACAGAACATTCTGATTTTGGCCAAACTGTCTCAAAATTAAGATTTTCTACACCTTACTCGTCCCCAAAGAAGGTCAATTTGAGGAGGAAATAATAATGAAATATAATGATAATCATAAATTCCTTGTCATATTCATCAGACCTGGGTTACTATGAAATTAATACAAAAACCCTCTCAGTGATGAATATGAAATAAGCACAACCAATGCTGTGCTAATTAACCATTTGCTGTGTTTTGAGGGTGACTTAGCACATATGTGTAGGATGTGCACGCAAACGAGAAGAATCTGAAACAAGCTGAAAATCTTTGTGGTGAGGAGCCACCCGCGTGCGGTTCCTTCCCTGTGTTTTGGGAAGCGGGCTCCTGCGTTAGCTGAGGCAGAAAGGTGCCGTCGTGCAAACGCAGCAGATGCACCGCAGCTGAAGCCTCTCGGAGGAGACACGTAGCCAACCCCCTGGCCCTGGGTTTTGTGCATGGTAAAGTAAATATGGTTAGAAAGGCATGACTCGTTAAGAGCTTTTTGAGGACCCCACACTCACAAAATCCTTTAGGTCATGTATTTGCTTTCTAAAACATTTGGTAAGTAATAAGTGCCAAGGGACTACATGCACTCCATCTGGAATTAGCAGATTCCTCTTTGTTCAATTGTTCCTAAATCTGGAACCAGCTGACTTGCTTAAAAGTATTTTGATTTTCTTTTAAATAAATATGGGGTATAAACAAAGCCCAGGACCTTCAGAGAGGTACCTTATTAGTCGTCTCCCTGGCTTTGCAAGCAGCCTTGAAGGGGCATTTGCCAATTTTGGTGTTTGTTATTGGTTTACGATAACAAGTTGTTTGGAGTGGCCCATCGATTTTGTTTCCCTTTTATAAGTAGTATCAAAGAAATCAGATATGGAAAAAGAACCATTAGGTCATTGAATCTACTCCCCTGCCAATGCAGGCTTGTTCCCTATAGTGTATTTTTTCCATTTCTCTGTCCAGGTTAAACTTGGAATTAAGTTTAAGAGCCTGTAGGTCTGATGAGAGGTTCAAGAGCAAGAGGAGATTTTACTCTTTTCTTCTTTCCTTGCTAGATAAACACAACGTTTCCATCTCCACCTTTCCTGCAAAGGGAAATATGATGTTAAAAGATCAAGCAGACACTTTCTATTTGCAGGTGTTGTAGATTACTACCTCATTCCTATAAAAAGTTGATTTTTGCTTGGGGAAAGCAAAAAAGACAGACAAGAGAAACACTTGTCTTATCTTCCCTGATGTCCTATAACACCCAAGAGGAAGATTCAGAGACCAAACCACCTGCTTGTCCAGTAGACTTACATGTTTCCGTGAGGACCTTTAAAAGCTTTATTGAAAAAAAAATTTTTACAAAGATACTTCAGCAAACATTTTAAATAATTGAAAAAAGCACACTGGAATCGTCCAAATTTGCAGTGTATTCCTGATATGGAATTTAGTTGGAGAAACATTTGACACTGAAAATGTTTTCAATGAAAAGTTTGCAAACCAAAGCTCAAAAACATTGTCCAATGTCATTAAATTTGGCATATGAGAAATTGTTAAGAGGTACAGATCTGTAGATTTGGGATCACAGCCTAAGATATTCAGTTTGTATATGTTGGTCTGGTTCCACGGATTCGAATGGAACGATGCCTATTTACAATAGCTGAAGATGGATGATCCCCTCTCTCTCCACCGACCGGAGAGAAAGCTTAGGGAGACTTGCTTTCCTAAGTTAAAGTTGGCCAGTTAAAGCTGGTCTTATGAAGCATTACATAGCAGGATCAAGATATTTATCTAGTTCATGGTTGCTTAGAATTTTGTTTCATCCAACATTTGTTCAAAATATAAGCAAACACTTTATTTCTGCTTCAAGCTTTCATAAGAATGGAAGTATTTTCTGTATGACTACAAGGTCTTTTTTATTTGGTCTAGATAAACATCTGTAACTATTTTACCAACTCATGTGTTCATTTGTATTGTAAGTCAAAGGAGCTTAAGTTCTCCTTTTTGCACTGAGTTGCAACCATTCTATTTTACAGGTTGTTTCTTATGCATTGTCTCTCAGCAGCCTGAAGGCTTCTCTAAATTATTATTCTGTTCTTTTATAACAAGCAGGAACCAAAATATAGTCAAGGACCAGCAAAAAAAAAAAAAAAAAAAAAAGGTTTAAGCAAAACCTAGTCAAAACCTGTTCCAATCCATCCCCATTCTGAGGATCAGACCTGTGTTTCCTCAGTGTGGGTGAAGACGATATTGCTGGTGTCATTGGTGTCAGCATCGCTCGGCTGGATCTGCTGAAGACGTTGAGGTTTGAGCTTGACCAGAACGCCAAGGTAATCAGTGTGTGTCCTTTTTAAATGTAAGTATATGACTACATGTTCAGGAGTTGCATCAAAGGTTCGTGGAGGGCAAGTTTCGTTGACACACCTTAGATGAGCAGTAATTCTTAAAAGCCGATGAGCTCTAAGCTTCAAGGAATCTAGTACCATGGAGCACTGGCTATTAAAAAAAAAAATTGAAAATATTTAGGAGAATCTTATGATTTGGGAAGACGGACATTTGTTGTCTTTAGTACCTGTAATCTGAGTAAAGATGTCTACTCAGAAAAGTGTTGGCACTTTTCATAATTTTGTATCCTCAAAGATTCTTTTGATGGCAACAGAAAAAGGAAATAGTCACCCTTGTTCCCAATAAAATCAATAAAGACTTTGGACTTTGCTATTGACATCTATGTGAGACTGACAGTTTCTTTTTGTTTCCCATTATCACTTACAAAGTCTGAGAAAAAACTTTGTTATGAGAATAAACCCATTATCTGCAATTTATAAATCTTTTAGACAACACATATGTTCATACTTTGTATTTTATATTCTCTCCTTTTATACAAATTTCTGTGCTCCTAAATGTCATCTAAACTACAAAAATTACTGATAGATGGGCACACAGTAAAAGATGCTAAAACATACAGAACAGACAGAAATATTGTGGGCTAAATATAGTAATAAATATGAGTTACATAATGTAAGGACAAATGAATGATGGAATGATGATAATGAAGCAAATCTAAATTTCAGAACAGGGAAATGTTATCAAAGTTTCACTTTAGTGAAACACAGTTTCTTTTAGTGGGCTTGAAAGAAGGCCATTTTGACAGGTTAGGTTACTGCATGGTGCTATAGTTAGAACTACTGACTGATTTTTTGCTGTTGTTTGTTGAGATGACTAAGTTGTCATTTTTAATTAGCTTTATGCTCTTCTCAAAGGCTAATTACTTTACTTTTTATCAAGATTACTTGATTGGTAATGACAAGGGTGCCATGGTTACGTATTTTTAGAGAATTCCCCAACCTGCACAATTATATGATTTTCTGTTCCCTCTGGATTCTTTGTGCAGTAAAGCCTTCAGTAAAAATAATGGTTAAGAAAAATACATATTTACTACTGGTATCAGTAAAATTAAGTATCCTTTGATTTTTTTTTTGGCGGGAAGGACATTGCTAATATACTTAATTTAGTTTACCTATCTGTCACTGATGCTAGCATTACTCTGTTACCTTAAACAAAGTTACATCAGGAAAACTGAATTTGAGATATGAAGCCCTTTTTTTTTTTAATTACTTTTGCATCTTCCCGTGTCAGCATGGAAATTTGGATTGACTCACCTGCATCCTTATTTCATAGGGTACAAATTGCTCAGTCAGATACTGACATTCAGACAGCTTTTGCCTCCCTGTTTACCAGAATTTGGTTGAAGAGCCCTTGAGATAAGTGTGTGAGTGGTACAGTCACAGGCGAAATCTTTCTTTTCTTTAGCAACCTGTAGATTACTACAACCTGTTCTCGTTTGAAACAGCAGCTTGAAAGGTGTTGCCTCCGTGAATGCAACCTCAAGGGGCGAGACAGTGATGGGGGCAATAAATACTGCTGTGACATTTTTAAGAAATATGGCTCTACGCAAAGAATCGCTACTTTACTCCTGTTCTGCAACACATAAATACAGGTCAGATGTGTGGTAAACCATATTCTCTCAGGAGCTTGTCCTGAAAAGGGGAAAAGACACAATGATTTAGAGTCTACATCTGTAGCTCTCGCAGCTGCTCAAGGTCTTGCTGCCGGAGGAAAATTCCTCGTAGCGCCAGCCTCCCGGTGCTGGAGCCCAGAGGAATGCCTCCACCAACCCGCGACTGGTGCTAGAGCCGCCTGCGTACGCGGCGGAGCGCGGGAAAGCCGCTGGGATGTAAGAAAAGCGGTCGCTTCTGCCATCAGATGCCTCGCCTTGCAGCACGAGCTGCAACCAAAAGAGGACTCCCCGACGTCAGCGGCTCCGGTTGCGTTCTCCAAAACCTATGGAGAAGTAAGGCTAGGCCAAGCAACGTCCTAAATCACGGGCCAAGCCCGCGTGATGGGGCTGTGGCACACCGCCCTGCTGTAGGCGGGCTTGCAGGAGCAGCCCCTTGGGCCAGCGCGGATGCTGGCTCCGAAGGGCTGCTGCGGTTTCTTCATTTGTCGGAAACGCGGGCAGGGTATTTCTATAACATGACAGCTAAAACTGTCTGGATGATCTTTAGCGAAGGCTTGCGCAGCCCCTGCGTTTTGATATTATTCTTCTCAGCAATGCGCTGGAAATACAGCGACCACAGACGTTCAGCATGATTCTTTCCAGTCTATATGCAAAACGCCCCTTCTTAATAAGAATATCTTCTCTTTAATGAGCTGGTAACACATCTACGGTTTCAGTAGCTAAAATAAGTTTTTGTTGCATTTTACTTACGTTAGCACTACGGAGCAAGAAGACAGGCAAGTAAGCTGTGTCCGCAACTACTGCGATTCTGTGAAATAGGGGTTCGGTTCATTTTTGCTTCCTCTGCAGCAAGAAAATTAGAAAAGACTCAATCCTAAAGGTGTCAAATGCCAAAATCCTATGGAATTCCAGAGGAGTTACCGCCTAAATGTTGCAGGGATCTGGGCTTAATTTCTCTGTACCTTAGTTCTCCATCTGTCAAATGAGAACGTTCTTCCCCAGTCAGGGTAAAGTATAATAATAAGTTATTCAGCTCTTTTAATCGGTAAATGTAGCAAATCAAAGCAAGATAGAATGGTTATTTGTTTTTTATGTGTCTTGATTATTTATTAGTTTCTAATTCCAGTGACAACTGTATTCCCCTTTGCTAATTAATTGACGACTGTGTTCCCCAGCTGCAGTCAGCGCCCCATTAGCCAGCGCCCAGAGCTTCACTGGTAGCAAGGATCGAAGAGCAGGTAAGGATCCGGCTTGGCGTTTCGAAATCAGATGAGATGTATTCTCTTCCCAGCGCAAACTGAAGCCCTTTTCCCCTTTAGCTCACTTTCCGCATCTCGGCTTTCTGTGCGGAACCTTGCTTCCAGTATAAATAAATGATTCCACATTCCGTCATGATAACATATGCTCATGCAGAGCTCAAAATTAGAAGGAATATGAAGTGTTCTATTAATTGCATGAATGTTGATTGTTAAAATCATGTGCTAATTGGTAATATCTGTGTGCAGTAGGTTCCCGCAATATGTGTTAGATTACATTAACGATGCTTGTGACTCAGATATCAGACATTATGCATTTTATAGAAGGATTTTTTGAAACTTTGTGTAATTAGGTTCTATAGATCATCAGTGTAGAAAAATTAGTAGAAGACTGTGTAAAGGGCGTATGAAGTTAGAGGCATAAAGAACACTGAACTCTAAAAATGCATCTGCTCTTCTTTCTCATAGTGCATTTTCCCTCAAATACTTTCTAAAGCAGTTTTTGCCATGTTTGCCATTTGGAAATTCCCAGAGAATGAAGTGAGAGCTCTTTCTCATGAAGGACTACTACAGTACTTACAATAGAAAATTAAATGTTGCCATCTTTCTTTGCCTAGATTTCCTCACTTTTCAGTTTTTTCTTTGCATCTCCCAGGCTGTGATCCAAGGAGCATTCAGGTACATTACAGACAAATTAGATTATCACTGTGCTCACCTATCAGCATGGCATTTGAGCATGCTTAGCAACATGACTCTCTTCCACCAGATGTGCTTCCTCTCCTCTCCTAATCCCTGGGGAAAATTTCATATGGATCTGTTTTGTTCATTGATGTTTTAATTTTATTGAGTGCCACGAGTATTTATTAAAATAGGCAAGGTGGAATGAACTAAACCTTGGAGCTAAATGTGGTAAATTATGAGTGTTTTCAGAAAACAAAATTGTTAGTTCTGCTCAGTTGCTGGCACCTGAGTGGGGGGCACAGAGCTTCACTGCAGCAAAGGAGCAGGGAAGGAGTCTGATACTGGAGTACGTGTATGCAATCTTTTACACCCAATATGCATGAAATTCTGTGGTCATCTGCATTTCTTAAAAAACAAAACAAAAAAACAACTTATTTAGGCATTTACATTTATTTACAGGGAACGTGTTTGCCCTCTCCTTCTTGAGAGCTACAGCTAGCTCACCCCACGCATGGGTACTGGGGTCATCTCCCTTTCTTGTATGTGTCCTTCCTTCATGGGATCTTCGCTGTGGTTTCTGCTGGATATTAACTGGCTAATTAAATGAATTGGAGAGACCATTAGAAATCAGTGATAATAACTTCCCTAACAAGTTATCTCCTCTCTAAACTTATATAAAAAAAGCATTTTTTTCTGTGTAATTCCAAAACTTATGTATGTATTATTTTATGCATTTACACGTAGGTTTTTATATATTTTATGTAAGTTACTAATATTTTGAGCCCAACATTTTAATGTGCTTGGATATTGTGGATATTGTGTGTCTGCCCACTGCAGAGTGAGCTGGTGGAGAAGAGAAGAGACCACCCAGGCTCCCAGGGGTGCACAAGCTGTGATACTTCAGTTACTTATTTGGGTGGATGCTGACTTTAAATTTCATTTAAATTCTTTGAGTTAGCACTTTGCATGCAGTGATTGGATTTCGAGGATCTGGTATATCTGAGGGGGTCAAAACCAGCTGTTTTCACCCTGGCAAAGGTGTCATTGGAGTCCTCCCCTGACTATGACCTGTTGTTGGCTTAGGTTTACATCTCCCAAAACAAACAAATTTATGTATTCCCAGAGTAAGATTGAAAGTAAAGTAATGATGATGATGATAAAGTGATTCAAAGAATCAGACAGATTTCTAGGTTGGCAAAAAAAAAAAAAAAGAAAAAGAAAAAAAAAAGAAAAGAAAGAAACGAAAAAAAGAAAAAAAGCTTCCAGTCTAAATGTTTCATGGCTTTAAATCTTTAAATGAGAAAAATATTTAGGATGAAAGAGTTCTAACTAGCACAATTTTATTTCATTGTACAGTGGACCAACTTGGTAATGATGCAATGAATTAAAAAGGGATGTCTAAGAGGAAAAACAGAGCAGTTTTGGTAAAAGAGAGCATTTACAGAAGTGTTAGAAATCTTGAACCTTATCAAGGCTGTTACTCTAATATCTCTTGATTTACTGATCTTGAAGCACGCAAACCTCATGGTTTAAAGAGCCTAATGTTAAGGCACACTCCATCAGTTGTTCTGAGGAATGCAGCAGATCCAAGAGGAAATCAGTTTTAGCCTCCCCCCCCCAAATGTTGACACTGAATCAAACAGTGCATGAACTATATTCACAGTTTTAATTAAAAGAAAAAACTGACGAATTACCAAGATTCTAGTGTTCATAAGATGGTTATCTGTTATCGATTTTTTTCTAGTGTACATGCTCTCATACATGAAATAGTTTCTAGATTTATTTTATTATAATGGTAAGTTATGGCACAAATACTTAATCTTACCTCCTTAAATATGTTTTCTGATTTCCTCCCTTTCCCCCCTCCCTGCTTTGGATTCATAAAGTGATGCATTGAAAAGGGTGAACACATTTAGTAGATGAGATGACCACTGGAAATATGTGGAAAAATTAACAATTAAAAAAATTAACCAGAAGGAAATTGCTTACTAATTTTTAAGATACAAAGGTTAATCTAAAATGACTACCAGCCTTCGAAAGGTTAACTGTCAAATTAAATAACAGGGACATACAGTGGTCACTGGCTACCTGGGGGAATAAGCTGTTAAATTACTTACTTCAATTCACATAATTTACAAAGAGATTAGCTCCTCTGCGTCTCTGCTAGCTTGTGCAGAGAAAACTTTGCATTCCAGAGCAGGTTTTGTTAACCCAGCAAGCACGAGGGCCCGATTGGTCATGGGAGAATCTGGGCTAAATGGTGTACATTTCCGATGATGTAAAAGTAAATTGGAGAACAGGGCGAGTTGTTGCACTGGAGGATGACAGACTATGGGGAATAATAAAAATCGGGTTACACTAATTTCCTTTGAACAACTAAATATCTACAGGTCATTATTTCCTGTAATCTGCCAACTTCCAAGCGCAGGTCCCAGCTCTCGGCTAAAGCCTCCGAGACACAGAACAACCGAGCGCGGTGAGAAAGAGGAGGCGGCTCGGGCGGGCGCCGCGTGGTCTCTGCGCCCAGCGCTTGGGCTCGCGTTGGGTTCGTCAGGTCGATCACCGCGGTGAGGAAGACGCCGAAAGTGCTAAGAGCTGTCTGCTGCGCAGCGCTCTGCGGAGCTGCGCTGTGCTTTGGGCAGAAGCGGCAGAGGTGAGGTGCACCCAGGGCTGGAGGACGTCGCTAATTTTACCGGATCCGAAGGGAATCCAGGACAATGGTTGGGGCTGGATGCTTTAACTTGGACTACTCTTTTTCCATTTTTCTTTGTTCCATTGCTTAAAACCCACGTGATCTGGCAGTCTGGGGTAGATGGCTGCATAGCTTGCGGTCCTAGAGAGCTGGTCCTGCCAATCTCGGGGTCAGGGAAGGGCTCTGGGGCATGAGCTGGCCTCAGCCTGGCCCTGGGGGCTGCAGCACCAGCCATGGGGCAAGGTGGGCACCCAGTGGTTGGGGGAGGCTTCTACCTGCTGGAGAATCAGCCCTGAAATCACTTTTTTTCCCCCCTCTTTGTCATGAAAATTAAGCTGTGACTTCAGTGAGCGAAGTAGGTAGCAAATGGGCAGGGCTGCTCAGGTTGGCCCATTGAGAGAGAGGTTCAGAGATCTGGAGAAGTTCAGATGCCCGGAGATGTTCAGACATCTGACAGCAGGAAGAGCATCTTCCAAGCAATGTCCACACGGGGCACTGCACTTGCCAGACGGGAGTGCCTCTGTTTTCCATACGTACACCAGCAGAAATCTCTGAAAATGCAGCTGACCCAGTGTCTTGGGGCTAGAATTGGTCCAAAGGGTCACTTCCCGCTCCTCCCTCTCCGTGGGCATGTATGTAGAAGAGAAGAGAAGAGTAGAGAAGCATCCGACTGGATGCAGCATGCAGCCGACCCTGCACTGCATTTCTCAGGGCACTTTCAATTCAGACTCGTGTGTCCTGCTTAAAAGTGCTTTTTGCTACCTGCCAGGCCACTAGACTGGCAAAAATTATTTCTCCTCTCCCTTCAAGAGTGATGGTTTCCTGCTGTTAATCCAAACCATAATAAAACCTTAAATATATACTGTGAAAAATGTTATGCCTACTTAAGCAAGATAGTTGCCTGTAATAGTATGCCATAAAGCAATCTGAAATGTTTATTGTCTGTTCCCCAACTGCAGTTTTATTTCTTTTTAGCAGTTTTGGTATCTACAGAATTCTCTTCACACTGAAAGTTTCAGAAGAAGTTTTTTTCCTTTCCATGGACACATGGTGATTATTTGCACAGTAGATCCTGTTGCCAGCACAGATATATGTATGTATTTTTTTCAGAACTTCCAATTCCCCCCTCCTTTTTTTAGAAGAAAACACAATTTAAATCAATAGGAGGCTTGATATGATATGCTTTAAAGAGCAGCCTGACTTCCAAAGGAACAGATAACATAAAACAAGATCTCTTTTGTAAAGGCTGAAATAGGAAATCAAGAAAAGAAAAAATAGAAGTAGCAAGGAAAAAAGTTAGGGGGTGGTAAAGATGTTGCTGCTGGATCTAGCTCTAGAGACGCAATGTGTATTTCATTGCCACGAATAAACTGTATCCAGGGAACAAGCAAATGAAAAAGTGAGGACAGGAGATATCTTATTTTTGTTGTTTGTTTCCAAAGAATCCACCCCCACATAGGTCACTTGGAATTCATTTGTCTACATCCTGGCCTGCACGTAGGGGGAAAAAAAAATGCCTGGGATCTGAGAAAAAGGAATGCAATAGGGCATGGGAATCACAGCGTCACGGTGGTCACCAGAGCATATTTTGGCTCGTCTTAAAACAAGCGAGCACCGTTGGACCTCTGCAGCGCTAGCAAATCGGTCTCGCTATCAGGCTACCTATCAGGGGCTGAATGCTTGAGAAAAAGTGTGTGGGTTTTTCGAGGGAGCCTGAGGCGCTGGAGGGCTCTCCGAGCTGCTGCTCGCTCTTGACATCCAGTACTATGCGGTGACCTCGGCAGCAATCCAGTGTACTGTTACAGTTCATTTCAATAATTAAACAGTTCAGGGATGGCAGAGCTTTCTTGCTGTCAATAGAAAATCAGAGCTGCAGATTTTTTTTTCTTTTCCTCCTCTTCCCTCCGCTGAAATCAGAAGTGTTTGTTTTTAATTATATTAGCTAGAGACAATTAATTTCACAATCGGAACAAAAAATGTTTGCGAGGAGGACTGGCAACTGGTAAATGCAATTATTATTGTAGCACATTTTCAGAGGAAGAGATCCCAGCTCCAACAAAGTCATATGTATAAAATTTCAGTCATATAATATAGTCTCAAACAGCAGATTTATTCTGCAAAAGATGAGAACTGCTCTCCCATCTGGAGCTATGTTCTGTTCATGCCACGTGGACCCATTTGATACCAGCTCCGAAAAAACACCAGCCAGCAAAATAGACTACTGCCCATCAGCTGCTCCAAATAATTGCTTGATATGCTACTTTAAATTTCCTTTACATAGTGATGATTAATACCAGCCCCCTGGTAAGTGCAGTCTTGCAACAACAACTTAAAAAATACTCTGTGCAAACAGCAACATTTACATTTTTGCTGTTTTAGCAAAAAAAAAAAAAAAAAAAAAAAAAAAAAAAAAAAAGAAAGAAAGAAATAATTCAACTTTATGTTGGGGATGTCTTGCAAAATTTCCTACAATTAAAAAACTATTTTTTGAGGCACTCGCTGTGCCCCTTTCATTACCCATCTGGCTCCTTCCCAGCTGCTCCCTGGCTGACTGTGCTATTCTGCTACCAGCGCGGTGGGAGCTGCTGCCTCCTGGTAGTGCTGCCTATTTTTCTCGTTGTTGGCCTGCAGGATTGCTAGGCCACGCTCTGGCCTCACTTACGCTGATTTACTTTCATGGGATTCGGTCAAAACGCTATGGATTTACAGAGCCGTAGCTAAGAGCCAAATCTGGCTCTCGGGGGCCCGGCGTGCCGTAAGCGCGTTAGGCGCTGGAGGGAGAGCTTGGCGCCGTGGTGGCCGCGGCCGTGCCCAGCCCGCCGCTGTCGCGCCGTCCCTCCGACTGCCACGCTCCCATTGCTCTGTCCACGCCAGCTTTGCGTGCCTCACGCAGCTCGTGCCTTTTCCACTTGCTGCCGCTGTCGTCGACGTAAGGACGTTAAACCAAAGCATGCTGAGATGTTGCATCTTTGGGACCCGTATCTGACGTCCTCGTTCACAGTGAACGGCGCTTCGTTTCTCAAATGGCTTAATCCTTTCAGCGGGGCTGCTGCAGAGCAAAGGCTCGATCCGCAAAAGCACTTTGATATAGCTACGCTTAAATTGTAGGGCCAACAGATTGCTATCGCTTGAGATAGGAGTTAGCGAGACTTTGCAGGGTGCATGGAAAAAGTTAGAAATGTCAGGGTGGAAAGCACAGCTCCAGGAGTCTCACCAAAGGTTTTTATTCAGCTGCTAAGAGCATCTGAATGGAGGGGGGTGTATCGAGACCTGGCCTCAGCTCCTAAGGAGGACATGGATGGAGGCAGATCCTTCACTCGTGGTTTACCCCAGGCTCTGGGCTGTAGTGCTCATCTTGCACCTCGTGGCAGACAGGACAGTAATGTACAATAACTTTACTATTCAAGAACTGTTCCAGGGCGTAAGAAACATGAGTCTTGATTTATTGGAGGAGATTCAAGCCCACGAATCCCTCGCTTCAACCTGGCAAAAAGGAAGAGAAGGTGGTGGAAGGAAGGACACCAAACACCTCTTTCTATGAAAGTTTCATTTCACCTGGGCTTTGTCAAATCCTTATTGAACCAGCCCTGGGCAGAAAGCATAAAGACAACTCCAGAAGTGGGACTCACTGATATATTAGGAGGCAACAGCTGTGATGGAAACATGGTAACCTGTGTCTTCATCCCTTCTTCAAGGCTATTAACATATTTTATGTTAAAAATACCGAGTGTATACACCCAGCATGTAAGCTGGCTGTCAAGCTTGCATGTCAAAATTAAGGTATCTATAGACTCTAAGCACCAAGCAGCAGCTGTATGGGGATTATTTCCTGTGTTAAAGGTCTAAGATGGGAAGTAGACGTAGACCTTCATTAGATCTGGCTCTAAGGCACCATTTGTTGTGGGTGAGCTTGGCCTGTAAAGTTTGCACTTCCAAATCCAAGTGTGACGAACCTCTCACATAACAAACTGGCCTTAGGAGGAAGAACGAGTAAAAATCCTGCCCTCCCCCCCCCAAATTTGCACAGAGCAGAAGTGAGGCTACCCACAAAATGTGCAATTGCATGTAATGGCCCCGATGTCACTCCCAGGGAAAGCTACCCCGAAGCTTGTTGAGTTGTGTGGATTTGTATCAGTGTCAGAGAGATCAGAGTCTTGCCTTTGACTATGTTTCTAGTTCAGAATTCCTCCACTTGCCTTTCCCCCCCTTCTCCTTTTTTTTTGGGGGGGGGGGGAGGGGGAGAGGAGGGAGGAAAGCTGAAATGAAATATTGAGTCTCTCATCCTTTCCAGGTAAATGCATGCCAAATCTTGCAATGATGTTGGCAGACTCTCGAAGTTGCAAAATAATGAAGAAAATGTTGAGTTTTGGGACTTTCTGCCCATTTTAGCCACATTCCTCATAAGTAAAATTAAAGCTGCCACTGGTCTGACCTCAGGAAAAGTGGCAAATATAGAGATGTAATGGAGAGCCAAAAAATAATCTAGAAAGTCTTTGAAGTTTCATCATATACGTACAGTCCTATCTTAAGAATAATAACAAAATAAACAAAATAAAGGATGCAGAAGCTGTAGTCTGAGCACCCACTGTGGGTTAGGACTGGTCAGCCTAGCATAACCCGTGGTGCCTATGTGTAAAATAGGTTTAGGCAGTTTGAGATATTTCTTAATACTGGGGCTACCTTGCGCTGATTTGATCTATGGACGTATTGTCTACCTTGTCAATATGATTTGAGTTTCTCCACAGCTGTATAGAGAGGTTTGAAGGTAGTTTAAGGATACTTAAGTCTTGATGCTTCTTGCTGTTACCATAACTGGTGAATGCTGTCATTATATAGAGGTGTCTCAATGTTAAAATATTTTTGTTGTTTTTTTTGGTTTCCACTATCATATTTTTTGCAAATGTTACTCATGATAGATACAACTTTCCGGGCTACCATATTTCAAAAACTTAAGAAAACAAAACAACTGGAATTCTCATACCTTATCCCTGTTCTAGCTATAAACTGAACTTTCTGAGTTATCTTCAAGGATACTACAAGTGAGGAATAAAAAACCTTAAGCAAAAAGTTTACTATCCAGCTAAGAAGCAATCCCACCCTGGGAGTCAGTGTAGCCTCCTTATAAAGATCTGTAGAAGAGTAACTTAAATGATTTCTTATTCAAATTCCTTTCTAACTATAGGGGAAAGGAAGAAACATTTCTTTCCCTCTAATGATTTTGTAGGATATGAAAGAAAATAACAGAAACGCAGAAACTCTTGATGGTATCGACCAAAATACTGATGATACAGCAGTGGGTAAGACAGACTGTCCACACTGTTTTCCTGCCCAAGATCAATCTCTGCATTCCAGTTCTGCTCATAAAAAAAGTCCTGAACTGCCTAAATATCTGTTATAAACCTCAATGCAGAGAAGAAATTTAGTGTCCTTAGGAAGGGCCATGGACAAGGAGACTTGAACCTCCTCCCGTTGGTTTCGGTGGTAGGCTTAGACCCACTGAACTCTAATTGTCCCCCTCACAGTGACACAGACAAAATAGACTGGGAAAGCAGAAGTTTACAGTTAGAGGGTTGCTTCTTTTGGAGCCAGGAATTGCAATCCTAATGACATGATTACAGCACTGAAAAGCGATCTAAAGTAATAAAACAGAGCATATTTACCTTGAGGACAGTTGTTTTGTTGTACATTTGAGAAAAATAACATGTTTGGCTAAGATACTTTTAACACATGGCTTTTTTCTTTCTTTCTTTTTTCTTTTTCTTTCTTTCTTTTCTTTTCTTTTCTTTTCTTTTTTTTTTTTTTTTTTTTTTTAATATGTGAAGGTTTCCAAACAGAGTGACTCATGAGAGCAATGCTCCAATTCCTGTTTAGTTAGCTGCCTCAGTAGATACGCACTGAACTGCTGGGAAGATATGAGTTGCTACAAACAGAAGGATACTTATTAACCAGCAACTTTAACTTTTTGGTGTTTTAGATTCATTGACATTTTGAGTTTTTTCTATTCTCCCGGCTGTGATGTGACTTGTGCCAACAAGCAGCAGTTTGTTATTGTTTGACTACTAATAGCTCAGTAATGTATTTAGCAGGGGTAAGGGAAACAGTCTGGGTAGGAATAGAGAAATAAGAGTGACAGGAACCTTCTGGGTCTTCAGATCCACTTACCTGCTGGTGCACATCACTTGGTCACTTTTGGAAATGCAGCTGGTTGCAGCTTGAAATAATTTAGGTTCCTTGACTCTTCCATTTCTGCAGTGAGGAAGCTCCAGAATTTCGGTTCTCTGTTGTTTATTTCTCCTAAATTACATATGTAAATTACATGTATATAATATATTGTGACTAATTTATACCCACTTGCTTTTTCTTTTCTCTCGACTTCTCTCCTCTCCAGATTGTTCTTTAGTTTGAACGACATTTTCTCTTCCCTGCTGTTTACCGACTGACAGATTCACAAGCACTGATCCCATTCTCTTGGAGCTTTAGCTTAAACTGAGTTCTTCATCACGCACCATATTTCAGACTAAGCTTTGCCAGGCCTCTCTACAATGATATTACCACTTCATCCTGGATATAATTCACCTGATGCACCCTGATGTTGCACTGCCTTTTTCACAGAGATATATTAATGCCTAAAAATTATCATCTAATAAACTTAGATGAATCTTCTCCCTCTTGCCTCCAGCTTGTGCTGGATATAATGAAATTTAACAAGATTATGAACCAAACCACAGATCATAAATTGTCCCATTTTTGAATACATCTCTATCTTTTCTACTTCTGGCTAGAACTAAGGTCAAGAAACCCCTTCCCATGAGTCTAAGACAGGAGTCCCTTATTCTGACAAAATGCTCACTCGTATCAGTGGGACTTTTGCCTGAAACAGAGACAGTAAATAGAAAATTCTGCTACCCTTTCCAGCAGAAATGGCTCAGATCTGTGTTCATATGACATTTACAGCAGCTTGACCTATCTTAGTCTAGAAGCTGAGATAAAGCAGTAGATTCAACATCATAAATCTTCTGTTTCCATGTATTATGGTGATGAGAATATGACAAAGACTTGTGAAATCACGTATAGAACTAAAATCTGCTTTCATAATAACAGCCTCCCTCTGATCCCCATTCTTCTTTTCTGTGTGTGTATCCTCCACAAGTGGCTGGGAAATTTATACAACTCCTTCCAATAGAAAAGGGTAACTCTCCTATTTCTGTAGATGGGGCATTTCTTCCACTTCCTTTATCTAAATCTGTTTAAAATGAGGTTAATGTATGATTGCTCTTCCTAGCTGTGGTGGTATCTCCTACATGTTTGTCTACAAAAGATAAGAAAGTGTTCTACAAAGACTAAGAAAAATGTCATGGGCAAGTATAGAGTTGCGAATTAGGTCTCAACCTATTAAAAAATGTAAGAAATTATAGAACATTAACATTTTTGTTCTTGAAATGGAAGAAGACATAGAAGAGCATAACACGACCACGAGGAGAAACTGCTGAATTTGGTTTAGGACAATTCCAGTAAACCAAAACAGGAAGTGCTATTTAATGAGGGAGTTTTCTCTTTTTATTGTGCTTTCCAGATTCCAGAGCCTCAGATAAGAATCTTAACTTTTCACTATTTGCTTTAGCCAGAATCAGTAAACAGCTTCTAAACCATAGTCATGGTGATGGAGCTCTGCATAAATTCCTCTTTTGCTAACTTAAAACTATGTTAGCACATGAATCACATAAACATCCCTCGTCTTGCTAGCTGATGCTGGTAAGTTTGACAGTTGACTTCACAAGAGATAGGACCATTAACTCTGAAAATAAATTAATTGTGAATAAATAAATGTCCTTAAGTGAAAACAAAACATTGCAATAAAACATTAAAAGGTTAAAATTGCAGTAAAATAAAAAAGAGATTAAAATTACAGTGAGTATCTGAAAAAAGAAAGGCAGAAAAAAGGAGACTAGACCAAATTGTTAGTTGATATAATCCAATGGAAGGATGTCTGAATAGACTAAGGATAGTCTTTTCATTGATATCCTTCCGGGGGAGCCCTGCCTCAAATACTGTACTGGCAATTATTTTCTGGCACGATGGTTTTCTCAAACTGTGATGCTTGTGATTGCATTGGCTGGCCAAAGCTTTCCCTACTCAGAGGGAAAGAAAGCTCAAATTTATTCCAAAAACAGTTTTAAGAAATGTCTGTATGGGCTGGCTATACCCTCAGATCGGGTGAACCGGTGAGGGCTTCTCTGCTCGTGCATTCTGCATGAGGATGTGGCTTCTCTTCTGAAGTTGTCACCCCTTACTTTCGCTTTGCAGAGTGAACGCAACTGTGTGGAAAGAAGAGGGAGAGCCCAGGACCAGAAGTCTTGATTCTCGCCTTGCAGTGGTTTTACTACATGTAACTTGCTAGGATTAGATCAGCTCACTGTGGGGTGAGGTAAGCACCCCTTCCATGGCATTCAGCACGAGCAGAAAAGGCAGTAGTACGATCAGCTGAAACACTTCCTACAGTGCTGCCAAATATTTAATGATGGAGGACTACTTTTTCTTTGCTATCCTGTAGGCCCTTTATTAATTGATACTGAGATGAACAATGTTATTCAGCATTGAATAACTGGACTCATGTATTCACCCGTGTCAAATGTTTGCTCTCAGCTCACCTTCAATCTCTTACCGTCCAGTCACAAAAACTCTTCTCACTATATTCTTGTTTTGTCCTGTTAGTTAGTATTCAGTTGCTGCACTGAAAACTGTTAATGGTAGAGAGTTTTAATATTTTTCCTTTGGTTAGATTTCTAGTTGAGTCTAGCCTTGATTTTACTTGTGGATGTTATGGCAGACAACATGTTTACAGTGTGAGATGTGTCCTTCAGCTGTACTGGATAAGTCATCTCTAGCAGACTCAGATGTTTAACAGTTAGTGGGTTAAATTTGACTTTCAGGACCCATGACTTGCTATTTACTGTTTTATCTTTCATTTCTAATTATCTATTGAAAATAGAGAATAGATCAGAACAGTGGTCAGTACCTTTTGAATTAGCTTAAACACCCTTGAAAATAAAGTGCCTGCTCACCACATTGCATAACAAATGCTCCCAGGAGAGGACCAGATCCTCTCTGGCTGCTCTCTCCAAATCCCACCTAATGTGGAGAGGAATTTCTGTGCTCAGAGCCCAGTGGGAATGGGGAGCACCCCGATGGTCTGGGCCACTAGGGTGAAAGCTCAGGAGCTCATTGGCTCTGAGGTCTTCTGCGCTCCTTATTCCACTGGCCAAGTGGCCATGCAAGTCCATGAGGCTCCTAGAGTGTGAAAGATATGCTATTTAATCTTAAATAAACTCCTTTACAGGAGATCAGCGGCTGCAGGACTCCTCTATATGGAGAGGTCCTCTCTGTGCTAGAAGTTTTCAGGAGCAGCTAATTGGATTGCATTATTTATTCACTTTTGGGGGATAATTTTACATTTTTAAATTTGCTATCTGATCAGATTGGTTGTAGTTCAGTAAATTAATGTACATTAAGTAATATCTGGTTCATATCCTTGAGGATTAATGTAGATTGAATTACTTATGAATAGGTATTCCCTATTGATATATAGCAATTGTTTAAAATATTTGAAACTACAGTCTTAATAGATGTATTTGAATTCTGGCAACTTACTAGTTTTTGCTAAGCTTCAGAAAGTTTTCCTCATTTGATTAAAAACAACACCAACAAAACATACAAACACCTACTTGTACTGGATATCAGAGAAAATCATCCTATCGCCTCAGACATAGTATCTATGAAATTTGGAAATTCTGAACTATAAGCTGTTCCCCAGAGTCCCCAAATGACATTGGATATGTGAAGATACATTAAGAAGAGCTAAGCAATATTTTATACCCATGCACTGGCAAGAAAATTCGTTTGCATTGATAGTTGACAATATTAGTAAAAGTGCAGCAATAAAGTTTAGTAAACTTTTTACCTTCCATAATCACGGGCTTACCTGGGTCAAAAGTATTAGTCATGGATATTCATTACAAACTGCAAGCTCATAAAAGACAGCATATGGCAGTACTGGATTTCTTGCTATATAACGTTAAATTCATAGTAATAACATCTGTGCAGTGTTTAGAGTCCCCGCAGTTAGAGCGAGGTCAACGTAGTGAGGCAAAGATTGATGGCATCCTGTAAATCTTAAACGACAAGGGAAACAGGTATAACACAGACAATTTTATTCCTTATTAAAGACTGGACAATTGGGGTGTGAACGTGTGTGCTTGGTAATAGGGGGGAGTGTAATGTCATGGGTCGTGTTATGGGGTGGCAGTTCAGGAGAAGTAGGCTGGTGCTGAGCTGTGGTAGGACCTGGGTGGCTTTGGGGAGGTCTTAGCTCCCCCCATGTGGACGCTTTTCTTCCAGTACAGCCGAGCCCTGGCCTGCCTTTTGCTGCCAGTATCATACAAACAAGTAGTGCCTCGTACACCCGGAAACACCAACCAGTGAAATTATCTCCACCTAAACTCACTGCTTACGAGTGAGAAGAGGAATCTGGTGATATCTGGGGCTTTGCCTCAGCACCTAAATTGCGCTTTCTTATTTATGCTCCCATTCCTCATTTTTTTGACATTCTTCTAACCAACAATGCGCACTGTATTACCGTACTTGGTTATATCAGGATATCTTTTCTGGTACCAGTGTTATGAAGGATCAAGTGATATTCTTCTTCATACATAACTGTTTTGCATTATATAGTTTTTTGAGCACGGACCTTGCCTTCGTATCTCTCTGGCAAGGTTGCTAGGACATTGGTGGGCGTATAATAATATTGCTGCTCAGAGACACTGTGGTTTTCTTAGGAATAATGTTGACTGCTGTCTCAGCCTCATGTGTTCCTTTTCTGACACTTCCATCATTCCTTAGGGTTTTCTTTTTTTAACATGTGATGTAATTTTTTTACTTCTAAGCTATGTGTGATCTTTTATTTAGTGATGCCTTCAATGTGTGCTGAAGGATTTGGAGATAGAGAGAGCAATTCCTAATGGTATGTATAAACACCATAACTGGGACTGACCCCACCGCCACCCTTTTGAGTCAGTTTGTCCGTAAGTGTCTTAGTTTCATATCAAAAAGGTTCATGATATGATGGGTTCTGGCAGAAGTAGTGGTGAAAACTCTCTTTCAAAAGGTGGGTTTTAGTATCTACTAACCCAAATCTACACGTAACTTTAGAGGTTTCAAACCAGCGTGGATCAGAAACCTCTCACATGTCGCAGTTCCCCCAAGCCTGTGTGCCTCTGGTGTTGATCTAGTGGTGTGTGGTCCTGAGGTTGCTGTCCACAATCGTGGTGTAACTACTGAGTCCTTTCTTACCTCCATGGTTTAATAAGAGAAAGCCCAACAGCACTCCCACAAATGAGATACCCAGAGAGCACGGAGACAACCTCTGCTGCTCCTCTACCTGCTTGTGCTTTCCCACTTTATAGTTGGCGTTTCAGTTCATGCTTCTCTATGATGACGTGTGTGACTGTTGATAGGGAAATTTCTGAATCTGCAACAGGGCAGGGGAAATGGGAAGGAAGGAGAGAAATATTTTTGCTATTTGTGAAATTTAAAATGAGGAAACTTGTGCTTGTTTTTATCCATGCAGTTTGGAAAACATGTAAATGAAGTGTGAAACATAAATAATTCTCAAAACAGACAGGAACAGCAGCCTTAAAAGAACAGGGCCATCAAGGGAAATCCAAATCCAGGACACAACTGAGAGAAATCACAGAAAGCTGGAAGTAACAACAACAAATAAACAGGGAAGGGTGTTATTTCAAAGGGAATAATCAACAAAAAAATGGACCTACAATATATTTTTTAATTCTATACAGATAATTTGGAATAAGATTGGCAAATAAAGCCACTACATTGTTTGAAAAGCATGTTATAATGCTATTTCTCAATGGCCAGATTCAGCCCTCATATGTGAACGGTGTATTATGCTGACTGACAGCATTGTATGTGATTTAGTCATAGAGTATTCTGCTCCCAAAGCAGCAAAAAAAACCTGGAGGACCTCATTGGAAGTAGAAGTTGGGCAAGAAAAATATATTCTACTGACCAGAAATACAACCATGTGTAAACAATAGAAGTGTTGTATTGATTATCTTTAAACCGATATATTTATCAATGTCATTTTTACTGAGGTTATCCTGGCAAGCTCTTTATTACTATAAAGGAAACTCTCAGTTGGCAGTTCTATATAGTGGTCATTCATTTAAAAATGAGAATTTAGTATATTCTGGCATTGTATCAAGTGCCAGTAAAAATCCAGAACATTATATATAGCCTAACTCTGAAGATGGCCTCAAAATTTGGAACAATAAGAACTCCTCAGCTTTTCAAAGATGAGCTTGTTTTATTTTTGTGGGTTTTTTTTTTCCTCCTGTAAAGAATGATTATGTTTTAATCAAAAGAATCTGTAAGGTTTCTGGCCTGAAGTCATAGTATCTTGTATAGTTAAGACATTGGATTTTACTAACTAAGCAAGGATAGACCTTTCATTGCTTGGGGGCCATCCACAGAAAATAGGTATGCTATAGAAGCCTATAGGAAGGCAATGCAATAGGTGACTTTTGCAATAAGTGCTTTTGACCTCACTTTCCGGCCATGATCCTAACATATTTCTTGTATTTGAACAACTGAGGAGTTATCTGATAGGTTTACAGTTTGGAAATGTTCTGTGCCCCAAAATCTTGATTTACTAAAAGCAAATAGTTAAAAGGAAATGGCTTTATTTTTAGAGAGAAGAAGTCAGTGAACTTTGGAAGTCAGTGAACTTTGTTTCCTGACAGCTGAGCTGCCCTGCTCCAGCTTCACCTCCAGGCAGATGGGTAACAGAAACTTCCCCCAGGGCTACAGCACAAAATGCTGCCGGGGTCTAGGTCAGCCTCTTCTTGTGAGGACCTATCAGGACCTCCCGGCTGCAGAGGTCCTAGGATTATTAATGCCAAAAGCAATGTGGATGGCAGAACTGTCCCAGAGCTGGAGAACAAGGTGGGCCTGGAAACTACTGAGCAAACTGAGCATCACATCTGCTGTCCATGCACTGTGTCCTGTTACATAGTCATCATTGGTCACAGGTCGGGAGTGGGCTGCATGATGTCATGAACAGCGGTCACCAAGTCCCAGAAGGCTGCTTTTGTTTCAGAGCTCTTGCTCTTCGTTGTTTCCAAAGAAGGGTTTCTGCCTTGGACTTTTTAGGAGAAATTTTGAAAAATGATTAATTCTGACTCTCAGTGAAATCAAATATTAAAATTTCCCATTAAATTAAACAAAGAATATTTTCAACCATTATGGGTGTAGCTGCCAGATGAGATGCCAGGACTTTATGGTTTTATGTTCGGTAAAGAGATAATGGCTTTGGGCAGAGGACAGGTTTTGTCTGTGTGCAAAAAACAATGGTTTCCTCCTACAGTTATGCAATCTCCATGTGAGTTATTAATTACATCTTGTTTCCATCCTTTCAGTGGAAGGTAAAGCGCATCTCTTTTGCTTGTGCTATGAGCACATAGTATTAGTTAGTTAGTATTCACAAAGCGCCCCGAGGATGTTTTCTGGAGGAGCTGAAGTACCACTGCATCCAGCAGAGAGGTATTCAAGGTGGTGTCAAAACAGCTAATTCTAATACCAAAAATATCACATGGAGGCACCACGCAACTTGGTGTGGGCTGTTAAAGGCTCCTTGTAACACAAGCAGGTAGCACTGTGCTCACTTAGTGCCCTGCTAGGTACATGGGCTAAGCACTTTATATCTTGCTTGATTTCACCTTTCTGAGCTGCCATCATGTCCTCGATTAAAGTGCAGACAGATCGAAAGCATCCCACCATCGGTGTGGACTACTACTAAAGCAATTTTTTTCACTGCAACTCCTCTCTCGTTTGCTGGTAAACGTATTTCTGTGCCAGCCTGACTGCAGGTTCAGTTCTAATAAGGCCAAGCTGGCCTATATAAGAATAAGAGGATTTCATACCTAATCCTGTGTAACAGGGGATCAATATTCGGTCTTTACAACTCAGCTGTAGCATGCAATGGGGCAGCCAGGTAGTCCCAGGGAACGTGCAAGGTCTGGTCCCCCAGACAGAGGGAGCAGTGTTCTCCTGGAGGGCTCTTGGTACCTGTGGTGTCACCCAGCTGGTGTCTGAGCTCTTCCCTGAGTCGTGGGAAGACTGGCTTTTATCTCATTTCAGAGGTGACTTTACCCCGACAGCCACACGCCAACGAGCTAAAAGGATTCTGGCCGGAGCTGTGCATGGTTGGAAATGGAAATTGTGAAGGTTGCTGGGTGTCACTGGGAGAGCTTGTGTTGGCCGCTGCACAAAAGGGCTAGTGTGCTCACAGGTTGGTGGCAGAAAAGTTCTGCAAGGTGAAAAAAATACTCAGAAATACTCTCGTGCTTTGCTTTGTTATTTCTGAAAGGAGAGAAATAAAAAATTCTTTCTTTTTCTCAAAAAAAAAAAAAAAAATTGCATCAAGTGGCCTGCTCAGGAGAGATGTTCCTGGCTTCTCACACTACTCAAAATGAGATCAACCTGTGTGGCCTTGAGCAGAAGGAAGACAGACATATTTTTTATTGCTGAGTCCAAGTCATAAATTTTTAACTTACGTGGAATTCACCAGATTAAATGAAAACTTGCTGTAATTGGGGATTTATTAAAACATGAATCCTTGACCCAATAGAATATAATAACTCATTTGTTTCAAATAAGTCCTATCTAATTGCTCCATCATTGGCCTAAGCAATTCCTGTTGAGGCTTTGAGGCCTATCAATTCAATATACAGCCACATGGATTCTCCAAATCCACTTGCAAATATAAAATACTCTGTGAAATTTTTGATCCCAAACACTCTATGGAGACAGAAGCCCCTAAAACAAAAATGTGTCATTTTTAATTAAAATTAAAGTACTGAAAGCCCGTGTTGGCCTGTAGTATATGGTGAAGACTATTAAAATACTGTTTTTATATATAAAGCTCTATTTTAATATTTTGTCAACCACTGGCCCACTCCATATCTTTAAAACCAATAGTTATTGATTTACAATCTTATAAATAAGACTGTAAAATCTTTTAACACAGAGCTATAAATAGCTATTTAAAAAAAATGAAAATTGCTCCCAAGTCAGGCCCATATATGGCACTAGTCAGCAGAGAGCCATTTTGCAGAGGCGCACAAACTGCAGAAAATAATTTATTGAAAATGCGAAGAAATCTGAAGCTACGCACTGCCACAAACAATGCAGCTACAATTAAGGAATTACCCACTCCTCCTCATCATCTTTGAAATAAGCCTCCTCCTTTTTTTAATTGGCTGGATATAGAAAGCACATTACTATATTTGGATCCTGTTTCCCTAGTATAAGAATAGTCCTACAAGGAATTCCCAGTAAAACAGTGTTGCAGTTCTACAGTATATTAAAAAAAAAATACCACAGAAAAGTGTTATCCAATGGGCAGATGTTAACTTAAAGTGCACATTGTTTGGAAAAGGAGTTAATTAACAACTTATTAATTGGATAGAAAGTCTGAAACTGTTGTACTTCTAGCAAATACATAATTTTCTTCAAGTATTATTAAAGCGTTTTTGTTGTACCTATTAAAGATTCTTGTCTCTAAGTTAATTTCATTATGCTAATAAGCTATCATCGTTACAGAACCTAAGCTTTGATCCATGTTAATTGTCGTGATCTTCAAAGACAAAGTCACCACTTACTTTAAATGAATTTTACATCTTTTTAAAGAATCACACGGAAATTAGGGGAAGTAATTAATTTTTTATTATGTGTCTCAATATTTTTAAGGGAGGAAGTCAATGGTATTGGCTAGAATTCATTTTAACATTTAACTAGGGAAAACAGCATGAGGCAAAAAAACGTTCAGATGCAAAAGATTAAAGAAAATTTGAAACTGGGACCTAATTTGTCTTGATAAACTTTGGTGTTTAATATGCTTCTTTTGTTCTCAGTGTGAAACTGCAGGGTTTTGATTTGTAAAAACTTTTTGAAGAAATAATTCTTTCTAATTTTTATTCCTTTCTTTGCTTTCCTTTTACTGTAAGACAGAGAAGTTGACCTTCAAACCATAACACTTTTAAATATCTATGAATATACAAGGTTAAATCTATTAGTGGTCTGAAATTAGCCGTTATACGCTTGCAAAGAGTGTACCTTCTGCAGCAAATTTTATCTTTTGGTGAATGATAACAAGCTTTTCATCCACCCTGTGAGTTTTAAGCAAATAATAGAATATGTGTAGTAAGTGATGTGCTCGTCTTTCCTTCAAGTGTGGGTTATTTAACTCTTCGATGTTATTCAAAGCTCCGCTAGGAATCAATAGAGTACATTCATGTTTGAGAGCAGGACCTAATATTGGCACTGTCGACACAGCTATAATTGACAGTTTGCATTTTAGAGAAATTCTGCTTTATCTTTTTCATATCTCTTGTAAAAGCGCGATTTAAAATCTTGTAGATAAGAAAATTATTAAAAAAGCTCCTGCTGACTATACCCCAGATGGTCAACACTCGAAGTCCTGCTATGCTGAGACCCTTTTGTGTCGCATGTATGAAGTGCAGGCATCCTGTTGCACTTGGAGTGAAAAATGCTGCCTTTTCGAAAGGCAGCAGACAGAAGTAATTTAAGGGTAGTAATGGTGATGGAAATCAAAAGCCAGATTACCTACTTCATTCTCCCTAGTTAGTAACATGTAAGAGCTGCAAATGCAAGTAAACATCAAGTTCAAACTGAACCTCACTAGCAGGATTTCTGCAGCGGACAGGTGGCGAGCTCATTGCGAGGATTTTTCAGTATTAATGCTGTACTCATTTAGACTAACACCAGGCTTCAGTGACCCTCATCTGGATTTAACCTATGACCTGTCAATCCAGAGACATACTTTCAGACCTCAGCATCAGTTTGGCTTTTTCTCTCTCTCTCTCTCTCTCTCTTTTTTTTTTTTTAAGGCATAGCTGACTTTAATCATTAAGCGGCTTTCATAACTAGAACAGATACATGCGCTGTTCAGTGCTC
This sequence comes from Rhea pennata, assembly GCF_028389875.1. Taxonomy (NCBI): domain Eukaryota; kingdom Metazoa; phylum Chordata; class Aves; order Rheiformes; family Rheidae; genus Rhea; species Rhea pennata. Next base: position 4,145,067 of record NC_084668.1, on the reverse strand, counting down.
TTTGATTTGTAATCTAGATTTCTGTCCGTATAATCCCCAGTTTCTAAGTGAATTCAGCTGAAGTTCAAAATTCTTTGACTGAACATGCAGTGATTGGGCAAAGGATTGGATTGCTTGTCTGTATGATTTTTCACTTTTTGTAGAAGAGTTTTTGTTGTTCAAAAAGGTCTACAGACATAACACGATTAGTTTTTATTATGCTATTTGGGCACTAATTTCCTAGCCAGAAGGGAATCTTCTGAAGAAACAAGATTTTATTTCGAGTTTTTTTTCATGCTGATTTAAAGTAAACTCAGAAATAAAATGTTTGGACTTCAGTTTTGATGAACGTTCGATAAAAAATAGTTTATAGTGGATATAGGGCATTACATGAAGGTATGAGCTACCCCCATCTAAGTTAATGGTGGAAGCAAGAACTTCCATACTGATTTAATAAATCCACCCAAATTTATCTTTTTTGGCATATTACTGCCAGAGCTGCTTTCTGGGGGACTGGGTCTTGTGACTCAGCAGCCTCCATTCTTCCTCAGGAGACCCCGAGTCTTGGCCCTACTAAGATGGAAAAGGCTCTCCAACTGCCCTGGCTTAACACTGTATTTCATCTTTTCTTTAAAATAATAATATTGTATACATGTTTACATAAATACGCAATTCAAAAATACTCACCCCATCAGCACTGTCACTGGCAGGTGGGTCATTTTTTCACCTGGCAATATGATGTTGTAAGACTCAATTGCCTTAACTAATCCTGGCTATAATGCAAAATTCTGTTTTGTAAGAAAATTTCTGGCCAACTCTAATCTTAACCTCTTGCATGTCTGTAGCTTCTAAATCGATGTCGCAGTTGTAATAGCTTTGAAAACCCATATGTTTGTAAACTAAGTAAACCTTGATATTCAAAGGAGATGAAGACAAGAATTACATCTCTTGGCAGTGGTGCTTTGAGCTCAATTTCAGCTAATGTTGGCTCTTCATACATAAAGCTCCAACATTTTTATGCCCATACACTTGCCAAATCTTCCTTATCTGTGCAAGCATATTAACACTGACTGTTAGCTAAAGCTATGATATATCAGCCCCTTATCTTCAGTTTTGACCCTGCTGCTGCATAATAACTTTGACAATACACTTCTTGATAGTTTCCTGGGACCACCCTCGGTTTCTCAAATCTTTGTTGAGGGTCACATCTACTACCCACTGATGATAGTAGCTTTACAGTATGCTCAGCCAGCTAAGGCAGAAAGTCTGCCAGATAGTTTCCTGCTCCAAAAAACCTCCTGTATCCATTCTGCGTCAATGGATATGCATAAACCTGCTGCTTTAACATTATCGCCAGGTATTTTTTCCCCATTTTACTAAATTTATGTTGTTTAGCTTTCATGAAGCGACCCCAGATCTTGCCCAAGTTGCCTCAGACCTCTGCTTGTCCTGTTTTCCACAGTTCACCATTAATCAGACTTCAGTAGCTTCCTAAAACAGAAATTTGCCTGGAGGAAAAGCTTTTGTGCTAAGCACAGCCAAAATGGCGCTCTAAATACCATTTATCTATGCTTATAGGTGTCTCTAATACTGCCTACTAAGGCTGTTGATGTATAACAAAAAGAAAAATATTTGTCATCAGTCATCTCTGGCTAAAAGTCTTCCTTTGGGATTAGTATAAGATATTCCTTTATGCTAAATTATTGACTTAATTACTTTTTGGCCCATTTGTAGGAGAATAGTTCCATCTTTCTCCCCATAGTGTCCAAAGAGTGTACACATTCTGTTCATTCCAGTTCTTAAAATAAAAAGCCTAAAAAGAATCTCTTTTAGCTATTTAGGAAAGGCTCAGAAGCCTTTTCTAAGTGTGACTATTATGCATGCCAAGAACTTTCTTATTCATGGAAGATGTCCTCAAGCTCTTTGCTATTGTTCTGACATCTTCTTGCTGAAGCTGGGCTTCTTGGTGTTCCTACCAGGAGCTCAGCTCCCTTCGACTCACTGCAGCTCAGTGCTCCCAAGAAGTCAGAATTCCTCATCTGAACAGTGTTCTGGAGCCTGCAAACACAGAAAACTCGGCTTCCAACTCTTAAACCTTCCAGGCACCCAGTTATGAAGCCAAAATCATGAAACTTATGAGCTTTCAGGGTTTCTGTGCTCTTTACATTAAAGTTGCAATTCACAGGGTAAGGGGATCAAAGAGCTCATATGGAGTCTCACGGCTGTAGGTGTCTGCTAACAGTCTCCAAGAAACCTCAGGAGAGCCAAAGGGTGAAGGTCTGTGGGAGGCTGGATCTCCTAGACTTTCTGTTTCCAGCTTACCATTCATCTGATATGACTGAAAGGAAATCCAGAAGTCTTGGAAGTCACAGGCCTACTTAGTATTTAGGATTACAGTGTCTATCCAAAATTTTCATATTGCAACTTTTCAATTTCTTCTTTCCTGTCCCTCCACCCCCTCGACTATTAAAAATTCCACTTTTAATGTGAAGCAGAGCTGGAATTCTGTGACCACCCTACAAGCAGAGAGATCTGTAGCTCAGTTATAGGAAATCATTCCTTTTACATGAGAGACTGAGAATGTGATATAAAACAGAATTTCCAGTATTCCATGACCTAGATGACAGCTAGACTGCCCTACCTATATTATTCTCCAAAATAAAACAGAAAATCCCATTTTCCAAAGTGCTAGTGCAAGAATATAAATTGAATTAAAGAGAAATCTCAGATGCTCAGTGAAGATGAGCCACAAAGCTGGACACAAATTTGTTCAGTTCAGTCTGAAATTCGTTCTGTGGAGAGGGGCTAGGAAGATCACACGTCCTGGTTGCCTCCAGAAGTGGTTCTCAGGGAGACTTCCAGAGTACCTGGACTTCTGTGTTATCCTGGAATAATTCTTACCTGATTCAAGCATCCAGAGCTGAAATTTTTAGTCTTAAAACCTGTGTGTGTATAACTGGACACAGGTAACTGGGTATTAGCCATTTCTTCAGATCTCTCAGAAAAGTAATGATATTCTGAGAAAAGCAGATTTTCCTGTTTTCCAGAGAAGTTGCTTGTGAAAAAAGGAGTTTGATTTGAGACTTGCTGTGGGAATGTTACTCAAACACTGGTTAAGTGCCAGAATGTGTTGGGAAGAAAGAGTTTCCAGAAAAATATCACCCTGATTAAAACCTGATTTTACTGAGTTTTCTTTATGCAAAGGGTTACCAGAATAGTAAACCAAAGTCGTTAGTCAGATTTTCCCTCCTTTACTTGATCATTACCAGTGATACTTTTATTGCTATTATTTGAATGATTATTGTTATAACACCTCAGCAGCAAGCTTCCTAGGTATTGGTTTCCTGTAGTCTCACTTGTCACATGGTAAGTTAAAATGTCCTATTGATGCCTGTCCTTGTTTGGCAGTTTTTCCACAGAATCATTTTATTCTTTATTATAAATTTAATTAGGTATATGAGGAAAAGATGGAAAGAGCATCATAGTGCCAGCGATCTGTGTTTACTCCCTATGTTATGTTCTTTGTGAAGCCACCAATGTGACTATCAACAGAAAACAGCCCATCTTGTGTTAAAAGAGAAAATTAAAACAGCAAACAGCAGAGGACAACAGGGAAATACTATTTTGATAATTGAACAGATTGTGTATAAAACTTCTCTTTGCCATAAGGCCACTTAAAAGGTCAGTTTATTATATTAGGCTGTTTCAAAAAATAAAACTGCAGGCAAATCATGTTTGATATTGTTTTAGTAAGATCTTCAAAAACGGCAATGGGTATGCAACTGCTCTCTAAATGTTGGATTAAACAAACATCCACCACGGGATTTCTGTGCAACTTGCCTTATTTTTTGTGTGAGCAATCTATGTGGTTAAAACACCCCACTGTACTCTGAGAGCGCCATCCTACTCCTAGTAGGAGATGGTTAGATGTTGGGGTTAACTCTTGGATGCTTTACTCTTCTAAAGACCTTTGACTTTTAACTAAATGCTTACTTATCTTTCTAATTTAACATAGTCCCACATTCTTTTTGTAGTAATTTTGGACTATCTGATAACATATAATAGAAAACATGTTTATGTCTTCCACCAGTTCTTGTTGCGTATTTCAAATGCTTAGAACAACAATTTTCAGAAGCTTTCATTAAGGTTAATTTGAAAACTACATTAAATACAAACAGATTTTCTCACAAACAAAATGCAATGTGTACTTAACAGACTTCTGTATGTTATATTTGATAAACTACCTCATATAAATGCAAATTTTGACTTTCTGCCAGAACCAGGTGGTATGGAAAATATTTCTATTAAACAAATAATGCTGGGAGAGCAAACTTCAAGTTACAGTGTGTTACACTGAGAAAGAAGATTTTTTCACTGAGGTCAGATACATATTTCCATGTTTTTTCTTCTGAGTACTTCATTACTTCTACACCAGAGAAGATGTAGTATACCTCCACATAAAAGACATGTATATGTATACATAGGATGAGTATCCATTTTTACTGAAGCAAGCTTTTTTAATGTTATATATGTCTATTGCTGATTCCTTTTGCCTTACTGAACAGCTGTTTAGGAAGATATTGTGCTATGAGCTAAACTCTGAAACTAAGCCAGAAGGGTCAAGAGAAAGAAGAGCAACCCTCTCAAACCTAGTATCATTAGGTATGATATGAAAACTGAGCTTCGTATGCTTTTTGCTGGGTGCCAACTCATCTTGCTGGAGTTGGATAGTGTTCATTTGGAAGAGGAGAATGAAAATTAAAGCTGCCAGAGGCAACTCTGAAGAGCATATGATGGAAACAAATTGAGTCACCACCAGCGTGGCTAACATTGTTGGTGGAAATTGGGACACCCCGTGAGCCATTGTTCGCCGTACCTCGTCTGGTTTATGTAGCTCACGGAGCTGAAAGCTGGATCTGCGTTAACCTTGTGATCTGAGGAGGATTCATGCAATGTGGTTTCAATTGTCTGTGGATGCTTTCAGTTTATACTGCGCACTGCCAGTAACAGTTGGTCCTACTGGTCTCCCACGTTTATGGTGTTGTCTCAGCTCACCCTGATGAAGCTGTGGTGAAGGCTGTTTCCTGAGGTGGTCATTTTTAGCAGACCACTTCTTCACAAGTCTGCTAAGAAATGTTTGTTTTTTCTTTTCTTATTTATTCTTCCCTCTTCGCCGATAACAGTAGCTACATATAAATTTTTCCTGAGTAAATTTTGGTGTGGAAAGGGGCTTTCTTTTGTTTTTCAGGCTGATTCCTGTCTTGGTGCTGTTGTGGAAGTATCTGAGGTCTGCAGTCACTTGCAGATTGCAGAGAGTGACGCTTGTACGCGTTTCACTGCCTATTTCCAGTGCGGTGCCATACACAGCTCTTGTCTAGCATTGCTCTGTGGGCATCGGGGTGATTGGACCTACTAAAATAGCAAGCGATCACTTCAACCACTGCCAAATTACAGCCATGCCTGAGGCAAATTACAACAGCTTTCTGACAGTGTCACCATGCTATCTTTGTGACAGAGATGGAGATAATGAGAATTAATTAATCAGTCTTTGATTAGAAAAAAGAGGAGGGGGAAATCCTTCTGCTATGATTCCATTACAGAATACATGAAACTCATGAGATTTTTATTTGATGTTACTTCTCAAATATAGGGCAGGCATTTACGAGGTCCTGTTCAAGATTTGATGGAGGTTTGCTTGGTTGTCCCTCCAAATCCACTGCTGGAGGGCAGCCAGGGGCTGAAGGTCCCCTTCTTGTAGATGAATACTTGTTTAACATTAGGACCGTGGGGCTGATCAAAATTCTGTTTCTGTCAGAGCAGAAAAATTCCCAGTTATTCTGGGGCTTCAAGTAAAGTCCTAGGTCCGCTCCCTTGACCAGCATCAACTCTCCCTCTGTTCTTGGCAGAACTGGGGTTTAAATTCTGCATTGCACTCCACATTTTAGACTGATGACTAAATGTTAGAAATTGGTCCCTTATGATAAAAACATGAACTATATGGTGCCAGTGTCTGACTGGAATTACAATTATCTAAGTAGATTCATTTGTATCCCTTTCACAGCAGCTTTTCTCTGGGCACAGGCTTTTTCTGTGGGGCATGGGAAGAACAAAATTAATCTTATAAAGAGGAAGGGGTTTACACTGAAATCAATAGTTACAGTATTAACTGGGTAAATGACTTTTTCTTAATTCTTCCTTTTCTCAGAAGATGCAGTTTTGATGGGTACACAAATCCAATGGCTGCCAAAAAGCTGATATCACATGAAATACTTCATCTAAGCTGTGTTGAGCTAGGCCAGACTTTAGTATTACTGAAAAGGTGGTGTAAAAATGTCAGCTTTGGAGGTTAAAACAACCTATTCTGATTATTAAATATGGGTAAGTTGAAGAATAATAATGCAGTTGTATTAAAAAAAAAAGTTATCACTTTTAGAAAGGATAATGCATTTCCTGGACAATTGTTCAATACAAGCCAAACATATAATTTTATACTTGGAGTTATATAACGCAAGAACACAGGCTGTCTGCATTATGTCAGAGAAAAAAAGCATTGGACTGTATAGAAGAAACAAGTAGATCTGCCACTTTTCCAGACTTTTTGATCCATTTGCAGTGGCCGGATTGAAGTGCAAACCCTAGGGCCCGAATCACAGGACAATTACGTTTTCATTTGCGTCCCTGCAGTGGTCAGAGCTTTTTAACCAGGCAAGAGCAATCTCATCATTCCTTCTTGCCAAACTTTAAACTTAACTTCAACTGTTCATCTCTGCATCTAGGGGATGCAACCCAAAAGTTTCAGAGGCACCAACCCCGGTTCAGCCAGAGCATTTGTCTGTAATGACAGCGGTAAAACCTTCTAAAAGGCCGTTCAGTGAAATGAATTGTACCAAGAGCATCTATAAAAGCTGCAGCATCCCTGTAAAGAGAGCAGAATGTCATCATTTTTCAGTCGGTATCTTCTCTAAAGGCAAATAATCACTTTTCCTATTAATGATCAGTAGATGACTGGACGGAAATTTTTTCCTTCATTTAGGTTGCCAGGAAGGTTAGGGGCAGAGCATTTGAAATGTGTATGGGAACATCAGAGCTTGAAAGATGCTGCATGCGTTCCCTCAGCAAATGCAGGAGGCAATATAGTATCCGACAAAAAACTTTCCTCTCTCTCTCTCCTGGGGACCGTTGTCGTTCCTACTTGCTGCTAGATTTACACCTGCCGCTTCTCTCTAGGTGCAAGTAGCTTTTTCCCTCAACTAGTGACTCCAGAAAGTCATAGGCTGTTGTGTGGTCCTCTAAAGCAAGGCTTCTCAAAATCCTCCAGTGAATAATTCATACACCAGAACCAGGCCAGCACCAGAGCACCCCTCCTCTAAGTCATATTAAGCATTTTAACTTTAGAGATACAGTAAGATGTATGATGCTTCTGCCAGGGAAAGAAATATTTCATCTTTATGTTAATGCAAGATGTAGGTTGCCAACTGAGCTGCTATGCATCAGGTGACAGCAGATGGGTTTCATTCTGCTGTAGATATGTTTGTGGCTTAGAAATTTTGGCTAGGGAGGAGAAAGGGAAGTTTGCTCTGATAAAAAGCATACAGGTAATGGGAAAGGAAGCCTGCCTTTACAAGGACTAAGTGAACACTTTAATATTGTTCTTCCATCTTAAAATACACATATTTTGTCAAAGTCCGTTTACCTTATGGACTCACAAAATCATGGAAAATCAAACTATTATATTTATACCAGCTAACAGCCTACACAGTTCTATAAACAATGTGTTTAGTTTTATATACTGTATTTTAAAGCAGTGTAGGGCTGATATCCTAGTTAGTGCAATATAGATTCAGTATGAACCCCTGGATTATCACTGACCTTCATGGCAGGTACTTGGATTAATATCCACAACACATGTGTGAATCGCATGGCACTGTTAAAAGTCAAGCTGTTGCCATTTTCCTTTAATACTTCTCATTTTGAATATGCTATGCTTTATGTATTTGGGGGCCTCTTCTTGGATTTCTTTCACTTGCTGCCACAGGAATTTCACACTCTGGCATCCAGATTCTGGCTCAGAGTTAAGGATTTAGTGTCTGTGCAGATCCTTGGTAGTGTTTGTTTGCAAGGAGTAGGTCATAGCGATTGTAAGTCCTTTCCTGCTTACGTGTTTCCAAGAGTAATCAAAATCAGAGTTTCAAATCTCAAAATTATATTTTCAGGATGTCAGATGTTGTCGTTGGCCGCTGCCTGTCAGCAGCAAGGTCCTGTTGTCGGAAGTAGCTTCCATCGAGCTAACGGTTGTATTGGAGAACTTGCAGCGTGTGGCACCTTGAAGAGCAATGGCCAAATTTTGCCTATATCTTTTGCCTTATACCGCCTGATGGCAGCTTCAAAAAGTTAGGAATGCTTGGATGCATTGAACTATTGCTAGTGTGGTTATTTTATTAAAAAGCTTTTTTGAATATGTTCTGACCTCTCATGTACTTACATTTTCATACAAGTGCTGATATGAACACAAAGTCTTCAGTTTGTATTTTTTCCCTCTCTCTCTCCAAAAAAAAAAAAAAAAAAAAAAAAAGTTTTGGTTTTGATAGCCCTGTTCTGTATGAATTAGCTTGTGTGTAGTCCCAAACGCAACTTGCTACAATTTAGGATATTTATGAATGGTTCTCCATAAAAGGAATGAAAATAACTAATTATAATAATACCACTAAATGCCATGGCTGCCTAGAAAATGGAAATCCTTTTCCATTACATATTTCCTGGTTTTAGAGAAGAAATTAATCCAAGTCTTGGATGAAGTTTCAAAACCACAACATTTTTCATACGAAAGGATCTCCAAAAGTATTATATTTTTAGAAAATTACAATAATTTTTCAAGTTACTGATAAAAATGGAATTGATTAAAACTTTTTTAGCAAATTAGCCAGAAAGCTGTATTTTAACAGCACAGAAAGAAAATTCTTCGAACCAACTACAGTTTTTCCAACAACCTCTTCCTGGAAAGGATATTTTCTATTAGAAAAGCAATTTCTGCAGAAAAGTTCTGATATGGTCTACTAACCAGAGCATCTGGTGCACCCAGCTGGCCTAAGGTAAGATGTACTATAAGTACATAACAGCAGATATTTGCCTAACCCGCTCTTTCGGGTCGTATGTAGGAGAGCTTTCGGTCTCTCCAAGAAACCAGCCCGGCGCCTGCCCCTTGATGTCCTTGCCACGAGCCAGACCTTGTCCTTGGCCTGTCTGCAGCACAAAGGGGGACAGAGTCCTTCCTTTTGGCAGTCGCTTATGGATGAGGAAACAGAGCATTTTTCTGTCAACATCTCGCAGAGCGACAGTGCATTGTATGTCGTTAGGATTTAACATGAGGTGAGACAAAGAGCTGTTTAATCGCAAGAAACATGAAGACCAACCCAAGCATGCCCTGTTTTCTCTAGAGGAGTTCGAACCGTGGCAGTGAGGCATAAATGTCTAAGTCCCTTCCAGACGTCCTACTTGCTTCTGCCTTGAGCTGCTACAGAAAATACAAGCATTTTCTACATAAAATAATAATAATAATAAGAATAATTTTATAGCAATCAAAACGTTTTGTGGGGATGTTTTGATGAGGAATTTTTGATTTCACCACTTTTGGTAAGTCTTCTTGCTTCTTTCTAAGTTTTAAACATTTACACACCTTTAAACGTTAATATTTTTATTTATTTCAGCAATAGAGGAGTGGCAGGGACCCTCTGAGCACGAGGTTTCGTGCCCACAACCCATAATCCCACATAAGAACTAATGAAGCTGCGTCTTAATGAGCCCCAGGGTGGTTTTCTTCCTCCCCCTTCCCCATCCCGGTGCTTGCTGCTGGAGTGCTCTCACCACCCGACTCCTTCGCCTAGTCCCCAGTGAAATTTATTAACTGCCAGATCATCCATTTGTACTTGTGGTAATAGGAAATCTTCTCTCTGTCTACGGTTTTACCCCTTTGGTTTATTTATAGACAGAAATTGCATCTCACTCTTCATTTTACTGGGTTAAATGTGCCTAGCTACTTTAATCTCCTCCCATATTTGCTGATCAACTTCTTGCATACGTTCTGATCAAGTCCTTCTTGCATACATTCTTGCCTAAATTAATTTGAACAGAGATCAAAGAGAGAAAGGTAGCCTGATACATGCTACCTTTAAGAAATTGGTATGGCAATGTAGCTCATTTTTTATTTATTTCCATATCCATAATTAGTCCATCTTCAATTCTTGTGCCCCATCTTAAACACTGTTGGTCCATCCAAAAGGTTTGAACTTGCCTAGATCAATTTTTTTCTTTCTTAAATGTACCTGTGTAAATCCTCATAGCAAAATTCTCATTTCAGCTCATTCTATTTCCCAATTTCTTCTAAATTTCATGCAGCTTCTAATCCAAGAATCTACGAATCAATTATAGGGACAAATAGACAAATACATACGAGAAAATATATATGTGTTTACGTATGCACGTACACATATAGAAATGAAATGTACCACACTAAAATATGTGTGCATATATACGAAATATATGTAAATATATGTTTATGAAAAGGACAAGTTTATAGAAAGAAAAATATATAGATAAAATATAATGAGATGTTTCAAGAGAAAATGTATAATAATGTTGCTGGTTCTGACTTGAGACATAATGCTATCAAAGTGAGAAGGGGAATTTGTGGGAAAGGACTCTTCCTCATTAATAGTGAACGGGAAAAAGTGAAAAATAGGAGACAGTATTAATGGTTCTTGGAATTTGCCCTTACCCACTGAAATAATAACACTGTTTTTGAGTCACATGTATCTCACCTTTATTTACTTAGACCTGCTGCTGTCCTGCATCAGTTGGCTTCACAAAGCCATCTTTTTTTATTGGTAAGCAAATACATTGTTGATTGAGAAAATAACACCTGAAAACATTGGTAAGTACAGCACGTTTTTTATCCACATAAATTTTTTTTAACATACCACTTTGATTCAACAGATAAAAATAATCCAGAATTAACTCACTGGACTCAGACTCTAAATGCACGTACAGTTTCCATGGAAGTCAGCATGTTGTAGGGCAGAATTTAGTCTGTGTGTTTAATTCATCTTAATCACTATTATTAATTCATAAGTACTGTTTCCAGAAATGTATTCAGTTAGTTTTACATTAGTCAAAATCAATTGTATGTGATTTATTTTGATCAGTCAAGATTACAATTTTTATACATTTGATCTTATCCGGTACGTCAAGGCAGGCAAAGAGGAAATGCGTTGCTGAAGACGAGTCACCTTATATGTGCTTTATTCGTTACTTTGCTTTATCAGGCATTCATACATCCTTTGGGGCAAACTCAGCTCGTAGGCCGGTGACTGGGGGATGGTTGCAAAGTGGAATGAGGCAGTAAGCGATGAAATGCCGTTCACTGAGCCGTGCCGGGGCCAAGGCTGGACGCGTAGGTGTTGAGAGCGACGTGAGGCTGATGTCTCCGTTGGGATGCCACGAGGGAGAGATCCCCCCATCTCACCTGGGAATCTAATGTGTTGCATTTGAATTGGCCTCCTGAGGGTGTGCAGCTCAGCGAGGTGCTGTAAGGTGTGCTGAGCCGGCAGTGCCACTGGCTTCTCGTGGAAACGATGCAAACTAATATAGCTAGAAGCAGCTTTGCTGATCTTCCCTCTAGACATATTTGTAACATGCAGGAGGAGGGGTTGAATATAACTATGCTCGTATCCGGCCTGTGGATAGAGCGACTATCACCATAGCTTACTTTTATAGGCGGCTTTGCTGAGGATTTGTCAGAAAAACTTGCAAAATTGGGTTCTCAGTTTACAAATATAAGTGGCAACTTCAGGTCAGCACAATAAGTAAGGATTTCGTTTGGCTGTTTGTCCTCACACTGAGCCCGACTCACGCAGTGTCCCCAGTTTGCACTTACTTCTGCGCTGAAATTAAGTGCGCTCCAGTATGCACCTATTTTCAGTCTTACTGATTGGAAACACCACTAACGAATAGCACTGGATGTTGAAGCCCATGCTGGTTAACACCGTGATTACATGTCTTCTGAAGACGCTCGTTTGCTGCCCATCGCGTCTTTGCCTTTCTCCCAGTCTTCCCAGTTCAGCCTTACCGTTTTGCAGAAAAGCATTTCCATTTCTGTCTATTTAAGGGCATCTATAGCTAGTGACGATTCTGAACGGCAGAGAGAAAGGAAAAAAAAAAAAAAAAACCCAAAACAACCACGGCGGCCAACCCCCTGTCGTTAAAGGCAGTCCGTGCTTGCGGAGAGCTGCCCCTGCCACCGCGCAGCACCGGGCTGCTGTGCAGCTAGCTCGGCTCCGCTGACTTCACCGAGCTTTCGCAGAATTAAAACAGCATGCTCCCTACCAAGATGCCTTCACTTCCTGTGCCTTAATGTTAAATCCTATAGTACTGTGGATCTTATAAATGATTGAGTTATTTTTAAACCACTGGATGTCTTCCAGTCACTCTATTTCACACTGGATTAATTATGTAAGAATACTGACTTGTTCGTCACTAATGTTACAACTCTTAAAAACAACATGCTGTTTAAATTCAGGCTTGGCAACTGTTGCCTGAATCCCCTCAAATTTATGGCACCACACCCATAGCATAATAAAATCTTTAGTGGTCCTTTGTCTTTTAGCTTGCCTTCTATTTTTTCTCAAGGGTGTTTTATGCTGGAAGATGCATACAAAAGTTGTCCAGATGTTATTTGTATCAGAGCAGGGATTTCAGTCCAGCTATCTGTGGTTGCAAATGTTTATTTTAATGGGTTATTGTGCAATCCTTGCTGTGTGGACCTCAGTGGCCTTATATGTACGTTTTCAGCCATGCCAGCACATTGTTTTCAGATATATTATTTTAGTCCGCTCCAACTGTTGCCGGTCACTGGGGGGAGCAAAAAATGTAACACCTGTAGGAGCGCAGGCGGTGTTTTGGCCAGGGGCAGTGTGCTGGTGGCGGGCGCGAGCGGGGCTCGGGCCGGGGCCGGGGTAGGGCCGGGGATGGGGACGCCCGCAGCACGCCGCAGGCTCCAGCGGAGCTCGGCGCAGGAGCCTCGCTTCGCCATAGCTATCGCGACGAGCCTCGCGGTGGGTGTATTGCGCATATTTGGGATGCTAATAAAACCTTAACTGATGTTTCCTTGATACTGGAGTAAATTGTTTATCTTGTAGCTAGGAGCACGCTACACGTGCACCAGTAAGGACCATGAATTTCAGCTCATTAAAATAAATTCAAAATGCAAGTTTCATTGTGTGCTGCAAAGACTTTGCACTTTTGCTAGAAGAAAAGCTCTGCAGGGCTTGGAGCCCTTAATCCAGCCTGCGAGCGGTGCGTAATGTTTGGGGTGCTTTTTCCAGGCCCTGCTCTAGCTGCCCGGCTCCCGCGCGGCTCGCCGCGGTCGCCAGCCCCGCTGCAGCTGAGCTCTGCCGAGGCGAGCCCTTCCGGAGGCTGGCTGCCCGTCAAGCGTTATTCTCATGTCTCTCGTGGCCAGGAGTTTGTGCGAACGGTGCGCAGCCTTACGTTTTCGAGAAAAGCGGGTAAGCAAGACGGCAATTAAATCAGTGCGGTGGTGCTAATTTACCCGTGCAAATAATTGAGCCCATTTAACCTTTAGGAGAAAATGGTTAGCTTTTTTAATACTTATTTTATATATTCACATTTGTATATTATTTTACTGTGCTTAATTAACAGGTATAAGCTTAAACCATTGCAAGGTAGTTTAAACCTACGTAATTACACTTTTGTAGGAATTTAAATATAATTTGCACTGCTGCTTTCAACCCCAGCATCCTGAAATCACGCTTGGAATAATTAGTTTTGAAGACAACGGTTGGAATTGTTCTTTGTCCTTTTATTTTTCAGTACTTTATTTTATTTTTTCCTTGTATTTTAGCTTTTAAAAGTGAAAATCAGTGCTTTTGAGCACCATATGACTCCACGAACTTGTATACCAGAATGTCACTAGTGAGATGGGCACAGTCAGCAATGCAAAACCGATTTGTAATTCTGCCCAGCCCCTCTTGTTTTCATCAATGTTCAATTACACAGGGCCTTGCCACAAGAAAATTAGTCCAAATAACTATCTTATCCTCAAATTGAAGGTATCATGTCAGTTGTGAGTGGCATCAGTCCCACAGTGGAGATGGTTTAATTGGAAACCAGTGAAAGGAGTTAACAGATGGCCTTTGATAAATCTAGGGCTGGGATGGACGTTAAATATCTGGAGGAATATGCAATGTGGCCCTTCTAGTGAGATGCGACGGGTCCTGTGTTATACCTGTGCTCCCTTTCCGCGAGCACAGAAGACTCAAGAAAGAGCTGCGCTTTTGATACATACAGTAAGTGCGGAAATCCAGATATTCGGCTGCTAGGGTTGCACTTTGGAGGAATAAAGGTACCATGTAAGGTTTCAAATCAAGGCAGAAGTGTGTGCGTAGGCCCATCACATCTTGTGCATCCAGCCCCACTGGGTTCTCCCTCCTGCCAGTCGCTAGAACAAAAGGGCCATAAAGCCAAATATTTAATCCTGGAGCTCATCCGTGTTGGGAAATCCTGGGTGTAATAACGACATACTGCAGCGTGCCGAACCAAATCCTTCCTGGGCCAAAATTTAGGAGCTGCTTGGCCCAGATAGGAGAGTCTGGGTCAATTCACGGCAAAAACAAAGCGAGGAAAATCATCTCTGCTCATGCCATGCGGTGGGAGAGGCAGGCCGGCGTGCTCCCTCGATTGGGCTGACTGCAGGTAGCAACATCTGAAACCCTCGCAGCAACGGCTGGGAAAAAGTGAATCCCAAGCTCAGGTCTTGGCAGCCAACTGGAAAAGCGATTGCTTTTTCATTTATGTTCTGTAAAACGCAAACGTATTTGTAAATTTGAAAGCAGCTGCTGATGCTCAGCAGTAAACCGGTTTTGTTTTACAAAACCTTTGCTGTTTGGTTTTAAACTAGTGAAGTTTCACATATATCCAGCACTCCACATTTCGGGAAAGGTTTTGTCTAGCTGCCTCGGTGACATATGGTAGTGCTTAGTGCATGCTGTATGGCCCGGAGCCATCCCGCTGCAGTCTGTACGCGCCTCAGATCTCGCAAGCTGAGCCGAGTCCGGCCGAGGCAGCGCTCGAACGAGAGAGACCTCCTAGAAAAATTCAGAGCGCGGTATATTGCGCTGGTATGAGGACAAGATGTTCCTCCCTCTGGGCCCTGGCTGCACCAGTTCCCCGAGATGTTGCTAAGGTGACTTTGAGCGCTTTCAGCTCCAGCCTTTTGGACAGCACGGATTATAAAATGCACCGCTAATGCCCTATAAAAGAACTCACAGCTTTTAGCCATGGGAAAGCTGAAAACAATCCTCCTTCCTAAGGTAACCCAGAGGAAGTGGTGGTGCGGAAGAGAGCACCAGGAGATGCTTTTTCCTCTTGCTTCCCAGGGGGAACCTCCCTGTTACTGCCATCCTTTACGGGGTGCAGCTAATCCTGCTGAGATACAGGGACCGGGGGAGGGAGGGGAGGGCAAGCGGGGCTCCCGACGGCAGAGACGTGGAAGGCAGTCCTCCCCACGAGCCGGAAATCCTGCCTGGTTTTTGAGCAGACGTGCTCCCTGCCTCCCCAGAGTCATGGCTGGGGGTCTCGGAGAAGCTGAGATGAACCAGACAGGGTCACCCACCGGGCCCAACGCATGCTGAGACCTGCCAGCATCCCAGCGCCACGATCGTTCCCACGATCACCATCGCCGGAGAGCGGGAGAGGAGCCGGCTCTGCGGCGAGGCAGAGGGCTAGGAGTCTGGCTTTGCAGCCTCTTCTTGGCGATGTTATTAATTTGTTCTGGGACCTTGGGAGACTCATTTAACCTCTCTTTGTCTCAGATTCAAACCTCTACAAGCAGTTATTATAACATTTGGCTGTGTTATGGCATTGTTGAAAGGCTTAATTAAATTAAGTGTTCTGAGATCTTTGAATGAAAGGTGCTATCCAAGAGGAAGCCTGTTGATGATGATGACTCTAAATTGTGGGGCCAAGTCCTGCACAATTTTTACTCAGTCATTAGTTAGACAATGTTATTTTTAAATGCTGTATTTGATGTAGCATTACAAGTGTTTTGGGAGTGCCATCTGTATGGACGTGACATCTGACCCAGAGGGGAAATGAATCACCAATGGGTAGTTTTAATGGAAGGAACCAACCACATCACAACCAGTCACATACAGTCGACTGTGTGCTGACCATGCACAGTATTTTTTTTTTTTTTGAGATTATTTGAAAACATTTTTTTAATAAGAATATGTAGGTCTTTTAATTTTTATTAAAAAAAATGCTCTTTCAGGTGAGGACTGAGAAGGAACAAGATAGTGTCTTGCAGAAAGTGGTTTGTAGGTGTCATGGCCAAAGGCTGTACTGACAGATGTCTTCTGTCTTCAGACCTGTGGGGATGTTACTGGGCCAACATACAAAGTCTGTTGGGATTTTCACAAGGCCATGCCATACCAAAAGTAAGTATGCAAAATTCCAAAGTCTCTCACTTTCTGTGCCTTTACTTCTTAGGCAAAAGCTCCCACACTTCAGTGGGAGGGCTGTACCCCCCAAAATCTTCTTTCTTCTGCCAAGCTTCTTTTCACCTATTTCTTCAGCCCAAATTTCCGTCTCTCAGCACCCTGACATACTTGTCCTCAGCACTTTTTTTCTCATTTGGCACCTTTTCGTCTCAATTTCAGACATTTGTTTTCTCAATTGCTTTCACTGGGCAGTATTTTCCTCCAATGTGGCCTTACCAGTAACCCCTAGCAGGCTGTTTTTTCCTCTTTTTTCCCTTTCTCCATTGCCACTTTAAGCAAGCTATCAGCCCTTCCTGGCCTTTCCCACCAACTCATTCTTGATTTTTTTAGAGTTTCCTTCTGCTGCACAAAAACTACCTTATTAAACCACCAAAAATAGGTTTGTAAAGATCTTATCAGTGTATTTTAAATGGTCTAGATTTTTTCATGGGAACCGTAGTCATAGGACCACATTTAATTTCTGAGTCATAGGATCATTAAAGGCCTGCTTTACAGCCTATTATATCATAAGTTGGAGTCTTTCAATAGACAGGAAGGATGGTATTTTGGTTAAAGCCTTCAGGAGATCAGGATTCAGCTTCTAGCTCTGCACACTTCCTGTGTGGTTTTGGGAAAGACACTTTGTGCCATAATTCCCCATCTGCAAAATAAAGATGATATTACATCCTGTTTCTCACCTTTTCCCTGAAAGCACTCTAAAGCTGAGGAGGCTGGAAGCGCTGCAGAGCAAATACTGTCACTTTTATATACAGTGCTTTCCACAACAGAATTTTACTCTGAGCTGAAGACTAATGACTATTGTAATGCTAATAATAAATAATAATTGTAATCATAAATAATACTTTTAGCCTTATGTGCACTTAAGGTTGATTCCTGAAGACTTCCTGCAAGTTTATCTTGGGACCAGCCTAAGCAGAGAATAATCATATCAAACTGTGCTAAATAATGTGGATTTCTTTTCTCATATATTTCTCACTATTTACCAAAGGAGAATGAACAGTAGACTTAAGACTACCAAACTCATTTCACCTTTGTTATATTTAAACTAATTAGTCTCAGAGATGAAAAACACATTTCTCAGATTCCAGATAATCTTAAACAAAACACTTCATGCTGATTTTATTCTGCTTCTATCTGTGCAAAGATTAAACAAAACCCACAGTTGGTTCATCTGCCAGGCTTAAAAAAAAAAAATTCATCCCACAGAAAGAGAGGGGGAAATAAATCCTAGGCAAGGTTTGCAGTGCTATGAGTTTGCTCATCCTTAGTTTATCTTCTGCAAATGAGCATGTATAAAACAGTCCACCTACTGTTCTAGTTGCTACAATGTAATGCAGTTCCACTGAATGATCCTGTTAACCTAACCTTCAATTTGCTGGGATTTGAACTCTGAATTACAGCTTACTAACATAGTTTAACAGCTGGTACAAGGGCTTCTTTTGAATTTTTAATCACATGAATTAAAGATTGCTGGAGATGCTTTTCAGACCTCCACTAGCAGTGATCCAATGTACAGAAAGACAAGTATAGGTAGCCCCTAGAGGATTAAGAGCACAAAGGTACTATGGCTTGTGAAGCTAAGCTGCACTCTTTGCTTGCCAAATTAGGAATACTCGTGCAAATTATTCATAAGAAGATAAATTCACATTATGGTTCCAATGGACCACGAGGCATTTAGCTAGATTTAAAAATCTCTTTTTTTGATTGTATTTTTATACGCAATGTGTATGGCACAGAATACAGCTTTTGAAGATCAAGCTCAGTTTAGCAAAATGTTTCTTTTGTTCCGTGTGTAAGTGGAACACACACATACACGAGAGAGAGAGAGAGAGAAATATATATAGACTGATTGCAACTGATATCTGGAATGCTATGAAAACAAACAGGACCGTCTGTGGATGTTTCAGGGTGGATGTAATCATTTGTTGCCGTCGCACAGTTTACGGAATGCATGTGTTTAGATTCGGTTCTCCCATTATTTATTCCAAGAAGATCTTTCTTATTGAGGATATTTCTCAGGGAAAAAAGAAAGCAAGAAAGAAAAAAAAAAGAAAAGACAAATATATAGTTCAACTGGAAGCTTCTCTACCCGAACATGCCAGCTGATGAGTGCTATGAGAACTTGGGAAAACATATCCTGCCTTCCAAGTTCATGAGCTCTGCAAGCCTGAAGATCAGCATAATAAAGTTGATGGAGTTGTTTAAACAAAGTAAGTAGAAGAAAAAAAAATTAGGGCAGCAGGAACAAGAAAGCATGTTGCTTCTTAATTATGCCGTGTTCTCTCTCTAATGGGTTGGCCTCCCAACACACTCTAAGTAAAGCAATGGCATGTGGCATCTTCTGCAGAGAGAGGAGCAGTGGCAAGTGTACAGCTGTTCGTGCTGACACACAGGTGTCTGATTTTTGGATTCGTTAGCTAGACAGATTTTTAAGAGTGTACGGGGGAATCATCTGCAGTTGTTGCGCAGAAAGTGAGTTGTCCAAGAATACCGGAGTTAATTATTATGTAAATCCCACTCCATATTCAAGGCTCAGAGCTTGAATCAGAACCACGTCTCCCCTGCTCCCTGCCAGCTCCAGGTCACTCTCTGATTTTCTTTCCGTACCCTTTTCATTAAATGCTGCAAGCGAGCTGGCAATGGACGGACAACAGTGACAGCGAAGAGGAAGGAAGGTCGAGTGGTGATGAGAGGCAGCGACGGTCAGGACGAGCACCCACCTGAACACCTCTCTCCAGGTACCGATTTTCTGGGAAGATTGAGCTGGCTGTGCAGAGCCACCGAAAGGCGATGCTGAACCGCAGGGAGCGATTTTGTCACAGCTTAGCACCAGCAGGTGTGGGAGGAAAGTTCAAACGGAGCGTTAGTGATGTGCTGGGTCTAGGTGAGCAATTTCGGCTCTTGTGCTAAGAGCTCCTTCCTGTGTTAATAAAACCAGTGCTTAGGAAAGCATGGCTTGGGATGGTGGGTGGTTTAGGTGGAGCACGCCTGAGGAGATACCGGGAATATCACCAACTCATACCAAATTCACAGTACTGATAACTAGTTATTTGTCCTCTTGCCCTTGGAAGCCTTGTGGTGTACACATGCCTCAGTTTCCCCGACTGAAATGTAATTTGAGTTCATCAAATGCGAAGTGTTATAAAAAATATAGGATAGAGGATATATTTCCTGTAAATTAATAATGTCTATAAGCCTTTACATTTTCAATGGTTTGTTTAGAGGTGCCAAATGAAGCAGAGGCATCAAGAGTGTCAGATATGCAAGGCTGTGACAGACGGCAGCAGATGGGCCAGATCTTCCTCAGGTCCTTTGGGGCTCCTGGCATCGGTCAGGGACTGCTGGCAGGGCCGTTCTCTGTCAGCAACCTTGGACCTAGCAGTGTTGCAGAATCAGGAGCTGTTTGCTGGAATTTCATTCAAGACCATTAAAACTTCCTACTGGGGCATTTTTGATGAGATTTGCTGTATGTCTTCTGGGACCTGCCTGAGCTTCCACAAGGATTTTAGGTTTTACCTGTAACCCGGGGGGGTCACCATGCCTCTCTCTGCGATGCTGCTGTAGGAAGCACTGCGCCAAAGTCTGCTTCATGCTGGTGGGAATCATCAAGCGCTGCTTTGATGGGCAGTATCAGAAGAGCAGAAGTAACAGCATGGCCAGGGTTAGCGCTCTCCTGTAACTCAGATTTGAGTGATGAAACCGAAGAATGCAGAGCAGCTGGGAGTGGGTCTCCGAGTGCTGATAGTGGGCAAGCTGGGGAGTATCACGTTGCTCTCCTGCGACTAGCCATTTTCTCTCCTAGAGTTAATTCTTTTGTTTCGCTCCGTTTTTGCATTCTGCTGGTAGTTTTGCTTCTTTCCTTGTGGATGACAATGGGAAATAAATCAAACTCATCCCTTCTCGCCTGCTGTTTCCCAGGGAGGAGGAGAAGAGCTACACCTCGGCCGGTCCTGCCGTCGCTCCCAGCCCCGCTGCCCGTCCCCGATGCCCTCCGCGCCGCGTTCGGACCGGCGTCGTTACGCGGTTCCCGCGGCCTGGGTATCGCCATACGTCGCAGCAGCGCCGGTTCCGGCGCTTGCAAGCGCCCGAGCTTCCTGCCAGCTCGGTGAGCGGTTTTCAGCTTGCGGTGCGTTGTAGAGCCGGCGGGCGAAGGGGTC
Organism: Rhea pennata; assembly: GCF_028389875.1. Classification (NCBI taxonomy): domain Eukaryota; kingdom Metazoa; phylum Chordata; class Aves; order Rheiformes; family Rheidae; genus Rhea; species Rhea pennata. The sequence continues at coordinate 4,124,363 of NC_084668.1, read as the reverse complement.
TGAGCGTTGCAGCCCGGCTCCAAGGGGCGCGTTCACCTGAGCTCGCTGGCAGGATGAATAGTTCGCCGCGGCCCTGGTGCTAACCCCCTTTGTGAACTAGCAGTGAGCCATGTACCTTCTTACAAAGGCCGACGGCTCCCTGGAAACTTAAATCCACTCTTTCTCCTTTCCCTACCGTAGGGAGCTATAGAAGAAAAGAACTTGGTTGGTAGGCATGTAATATAACAAAAAAACCTCTGTTGTGGCAGGATCCAGCCTCCCCAGTAACAATGAGGATTACGCTCGCTCATCGAAAATTCAGTTGCTAGTTTTAACTGCAGTACGTTATTATGGATTACTACAGGGTGCGTTCCTGTTAGTGGCCGGGATGTTTAACTTAAGTCAAGTCTGGGTAGAAAAGAGAGTGTAATGTCTTCTAATTTTTGATATTGGGGGAAAAGATGCAACTCATTATACTGTTTTGATGCTACCTTCCCCCATCCTGCTTCTCAGAGGCCTTTAAATAGCCTGACACTGGCACTGGGCAGGAGCTGGCAGAAGAATAGATTTTTTCATCTGATGGCTCGCCAAGGTTGTTTTGAAGGAGAAGGAGAAGAAGAAGAAGGAGAGAGAGAGAAAAAAAAAAAAACTTTTGCATGCCAGTCATTCATTCCCTGCCAGTTCCCATGGTTCTCCTATGGATGGTAGCCACATAACTATTCAAAGTACAGTAAACACTGAGGAAACTGAAAAGAAATGCATGAAGCAGAGAACAGCAAAGGGAAAGTAGCTGGATGTGGGATACATGTAAGTGAAAGGCACATAGGGAGCGTTTTAGGATGTACCAAGAAAGCTTACATCATCCACCACAGCAGCTAGACCAACATCTTGCAGGAAGGACATCAGGAGTACCCGTCAGGGGGCTGCACCACTGCCCCAGGGTCTCCAGTAATGAAACAAATTGTGTCTACAATGACATTTTAACAGCGCTTGGAAAGAGTAGCTATAGTCCATTGCACAGGCTGGTAGTCCAGGGACACTTGTGCCATCACAGAGCTATATTCTTTTTCAGCCTCTGGAATTGAGTAAGTGGTTGGTTGGTTTGTTTGTTTATTTATTTATTTTGTAAAGTAGAGACTGAGCAGAAAATGAACTGAAGGTGAAATATTATTGTTTTCCTCCCACATATCTGATGCAGTGATGAGAAATCATTTTTTTTACCTCCAGAGTAACAAAGCTATATGTAGGGAAGTTCTTTTGCATGACTGTTTGTTGCAGGGAAGATGTGTGTTGCCTTTGCTGGATGCAACATATTTAGATTATGTGGAAGAAGGGAGAGGAATTATCAGAGGAAACAAAGAATGGGTTTTTCCTCATGCAAAACAAATTTTTTTATAAGAGTGAAGGGTTATGACTATATGGATTTCTTTGATACAGTTAAGCATATGAAGAGTGCTCAGATTGGTCAAAACTTCCCTGTCTGTGAGCAGTATAGTGTGTGTTTCCGTATCAGGTCTTCTTTAATGCTTAAAAAAATCTATTTTCTTGGACAAGCTGATTGAAATCCCACAGATCTAGTTGTTGCTTACCTTATGACTTATGCAAATAAAATCATACAGATTGGTTCTGAAGATTGCTTTTAGCTAGCTCTGAAATAATACATTCTGATTAAAAGATAATATGAATTCTTACTGCCCTGGGAAAGTTCTGGGATGGATCATTTCTCTCTTGAGTTCCTTTGTGCTGGAGGTTTGGTATATAAGAAAGCCACGCAATTCTTTGCCATTACTGTACCTTTTTCTATTCTAATTGCTTTCCTTGGTGTTGAATGAAGAGAGGGTGACCTCTAAATTCCTATGCGTGACAGCTTGTCTAGAGTTTTGCACTCTTATATAAAATGGAAATTTTAAAGGGAGTTATTTATTGTATCAAAATAGATTTGCTTGAGGAAAAAAGAAAAAATGAAAAAACTCACCCCCAAAAACAGCCATTTCCTGGAGGAAGAGAAAGGTGTACTTGGAGAAAAGGAGTGTGGAAAAGAGCAATAGGAGCCTTTAGATGGCTGGAGGGATTGACTTGTGTATGAAGATTAAAAGAACTGAAAGCTGTAGCTAAATGTTGTACTTCCCCACAGCCATAGAACGTCTTCGTACTCAAACAGTGCAGCTTTACAAGCAACATATAAAAGACTACGATAAGCATCTGCATGTATCTGAGGACTGTTAGACGACGAGGGTCAAAATGAACCGTGCGGCGTTCTCCAAGAAGATAAGACACTTGGTGCTGAACATCAGGCAATATTAGCATGTGCAGTCAGAAGGTGGACACTGGACTCACAAAGCATCCGCTCGGGTTTCCTCAGCACATGCTTCGTATTTATGTAAACACAAGAAGAAGATTCCAAGGAGATAGCAATTGTCTCACCAGCTCCCTCACCAGCTTCCAGACCACTTTCTTGTGCAGCTGCAACAATGATTCATCCCTGTTCCCATGCACTTCTAGCCAGTGAGAGCACAGCAGGCACCTGGTGTGCTAAATAATCCTCAGGCAGTAGGCTCTGAGATAATTAACTCTTCAGTTACTATATTAAGATATCTTGAGAAACATATGCCTAACAGTGAAATAGGATCCCACAGGAAAGTGGCTGAAGCCCTATTTCTTACTGAAGCCAAGACAAAGCAATACAATGGAGAGAGCGGAGAGGATAATGTAGGCCGATCTAGCATAAGGGACAGTCTGTTTCAGAAGAATGTAAAGAAGAAAAGGCTTAACGGTCTGTCTTAAATGTATAAGGGTCTTCTCAGCACACCTGCAAGTAATATTCAAGAAGACAGATGTAAGATGAAGATATGAAAGTCTGGAAGACTCTCAGGCTCCATCTCAGCTGTAGCAAGGTACAGACCATTGCAATATCAGGGGAATATCTAAGGGAGGTCAGACTGAAAGCTGATAAGCGAAAGGAGGCCACAGCCTCCCTTTGAATCTCAGCATTTCTAAAACCAGAGATTAGTGGCAGCGTTAGTATTTGTTGACTCTTTGGGTTGGTTCCAAAACTGCACATCAAAAGAGTGCTCTGGGAATGGAGAGGCAAGGAGGCAAAGAGCGCTGTCCACCCTGCAAATCCCCAAAGCTGTGGAACTATTCCCTGGATCGCAAGGTTTCCATCGGTTTAGGAGGCTCCTGCCTGCCCTTTTCTGCACTCATTTCAAGGAATGATATGGCCTTGTACCACTAAAAAAGATGTATGATGACAAGGAGAGTTCACAATGGCTCTCTTTTGGACCATTTTCTGAAGCTTTATACTCAGGCAAATGAGGAAGTAGGAGGAACATGCTCGTAGTGAATGTGTCCCTCTGTGACTCTGCACTTGTGCAGCAAGTCCTGTATCTACTCTGTTCCCTCAGCCGCCGTGACATGTGAGTTCTTTCACTCTTCTGATTTTTCACAGGGGAATTTGCCACAGGGAGTGCAACTGAAGAAAATGTCCTATCATACAAAAATAAATGCTGCATTATGTCTAAGGGGATGGTGCTAGTCCCTATAATACACATTAAAGAAAAAGTCATATGTGCTAAGAAAAGAGATGTATGGGCACCTGGGGCCAAATTCTGATTTTATTCCTATGCTATCAGTACTGCTGGGGAGCTGATGGATAATTCAGAGGGCCAAAATGATATCCAAGCAATAGAGCATGAGCGTGGACCTCTTGCTTTATAACATACCTACTGCAATTAAGTCCCTGTGCTGACTGATTGGTGCAACTCCAGGTACAAAAAAAAATGATGGAAGAAAGAAGAGCAATCTGTACAAAAACGAGAACAATGAGGTAGTAAAAAGTTACCTAAAGCCTGAAAGAATTTGGTGTAGTGTCCATTCCTGTCATGTTTCCTTCCCCTTCCTCAGCCCCAGCTTGCTGCCATGTTAACGTGTGCAGCAGAGGTGGACTTGTCAAGCTTTCAAGAGGTAGAATACTGAAAAGGTCAGAGCAGTATAGTATGACAGAGCATGTAAGTCATTATCATTCTAATATTGTATTTGTAATGAGAATGAGAGCAGAACAAATTATTGTGAAATACATGGTAAAACTTGGGAAAATATAGTTGTATCACCACCAAAGTTCTCATCACTAGCTTTAATGGCAAGTAGATTCTATGTATTTCTTCATAAACATGCTCTGTAGCTTGGAGGAGTCTGAAATAAAAAGATTTGTTGAAATTTCCATGGTAACTACTCATTTCCTCCCCCCCAACTGCATAAAGAAAACTCATATTATTGCAAGGTTGGGAGAAACTGAAGCTAACTAAAGAGCTTAGAGATTTTGTTTGATTTTGTTTGTTTTGTTTGCCTGTTTGTTTGTTTGTTTTAATTTAAGGTCTGTCAAAACTTTGGCACTAATCCCTGCTATCTGAGCAATATGAAACTGAAGGTAAGGTATTCATATTAAATATAGATCCATTTAACTCATAGAAGTCCCATACAGTATAACTTTATTGCTATCAATGGTCAGGCAATCTTATGTGCAATATCTGCTCCTTTTGCAAGCGTTTGGGTGACTGATGAGAAAGGAATAAAACTCACAATGGCTTACACAGCACAGAGGAAAAACTTCAATCTAAAATTGCAGTGTTCTTCAGTTTGAACCACTGGCCAATCAAATACCATATCAGAAATAGTGACAAACTGGAGAAACACCTGCCTTGCGGAGGTAAGTCCCAATTAGCTAAGAATGTCCTTGAGAAATTGCTGTGCTGGAAGGATATGCTCCTTCAGATAAGATGAAGATATATATCTCTCTGCAATGGTTAAAACTCATCCAGACCAAGGTTTACTGTGACTAGTAGCAACCAACAGACGTAAGTCTGCTAATGTCCTACTGCTGCCTACTGTTTAATTGAAGCAACATTAGTTGCTTCATTTTACTCCTTTATATTCTCATTAATATATGCATTTTATCTTACTTTGACAAACTGTAGCCTTTTACATACTTAGAGATTTAAATAAAGTAGATTATGGGTTGATTTATGTAAACCATAGAAAACGCCACTTGAATAGGTTTACAAGTTGGCTTTTGTTAGTTTAGCTTTCTTTGATATCTGAGATTGCAAATTAAAATATGAAATGCAATGAAAGTTGTACTAAAACTGCTATGTGTCATTTATGCCAAGGAAGTCAGCATTTCAGAGTAGTGAACTGTATACAATTCAGGGCTTTGATTTCCAGGTTGAAGAAGCTGTATGCAGAAAGTATGCACAGTTTTCCAAAAGCAAGTTGTGATCACATGAGATCACCTATTATATGCTCCAACCCAGGAAACTCTGAAAGCTCCTTTTCAGGCCATATGTATGATTTATCTCAGGTATTAATGTCATTGTGTCACTATTACTCATAGGGCGTTGTGTCTTTGGGACATGTTCTGCTTGTTTTCTGCAGTGTACGGTGGACCATATGGAGTGTATTAACCCTCCCGTGATCTAATCAGATGGGCACGGGGGCATACAGGAATGACTGTCCTGGGCTAGACCAAATGTCTGTAGTGGGTTGGACCAAAGGTCCCTCTGTGCCATCGCAGTGTCTGGCAGCGGCCAGAGGACATGTCTAGGGAAGCGCACAAAGGCGGGTCAGGTAACACCTCCTCTGTGCATCTTCTGAGCCCTCAATAACAGGTAGCTGAGGGACTTCCACAGGTAAAGATGTCCCATGTACTTGTCACATGGGTAATTTTACTGAATTGCCCCCATTTTTTCCAAATGTCTTTAATATAGTTTTCATATGTAACAAGAGGCTGTACCGCAGGCTGATCAAGGGTAGGAACAGACTTCTCGGTACTGAATGAGAGAAAAGAAAAGAGTGGGTTTAGGGAAGGTTACAGTTGTCAAAGCCAGAGGAAAGGACCAGACAGGGATTACAGAAGGGCTATGAGGGAGCAGAAAGCTACTGTAGCCTTTTAATATTAATTATTTCTCTGGTAAAGGAATGTCCCACAATATATACTTTCTGAAACATTTCTCTGGAAAATGATGATTCAAGATGGCTTTTGAAGTTGGGTTGGGAACATCTGGGAATTTGTTTCAGGCTCATCTGTAGTGAATGTGAGAAAAAAAATACATCTTCACGGTTAATTTTTAGCTCATGTAACTAACTTTAATGGGGCTATTAAAATGTTTAAAGGACAGCACATACATAAGTGTTTGTGATTCCTCATCTGGTGAATGATGTGATTGTGGTGCATTCAACCACTAGTGAGAATGATGTGTTCTCCCCATGGCGTGTACTTATTTTACACAAAAGGACTGGAAAATATAGTGGCCAAAATACACAGAGAAATCTGTAGTTATCAGATCTCAGGTTAGTCATACATAACATCACCACTTGGTCCCTACATTTGTTCAAATGAGGGAATCTGGCCAGGTGAAACACGATTTTCTAGAGTGATGACTTTCAATTTTTTCCAGTCTTCAAATCTCCTAAAATTGTCCAGTTGCCAATGAATTTAAGCCCACTGACTGTGAACTTGGCATCCTAAGCTGCTTCTCCTGGGCCCCTGAGAAGTTTGCACAGGGTTTCCCCCAGGACGCAAGAAGCCTTTTGCTCTAAAGCCCTCTGTACATTTGGTTTTATTAGAGTTTGCCTAGGAATAGATACAGCGCAAGAGAATCCACAGGCTTGGCTCTGTCGTGGTTTGTGGGGTGGCCGGAGGTGCCAGGAAGCTCACCCTCACCTCCTACCTTACCCTGGCACAGAGCCAGGTTCCTACAGGAGGTTTTTACCAAAAGAAATATGGAACACAAGGCTTGTCTCATATGCAGGTCACGGCCTTTTCGAGAAAAATTTTGAACCAAAGAGTCTGCTGTGCCAGATGTTCACTTCTGACTATAAATGTCTATTTTTCCTCACATAAATGTGCCTAAGTAAGTCCTCAGTATGTCAAAATATCAGGCTAGTGGTGCATCAAATGTCAAAAGAGAAGCGTATGGTGGTGAAAGAGTTAACTGTAGCATCATTAGTTTTCTGAGAAAGCAGTGAGGGAAAGAAATCTGGACCCAAATTCCAAATTCTGATTCCAGCTAAGCTTCACAGGGTGAGTTTGAATATTCACTTTTAAAGGCAAAAACAATACGGTACCCCAATTATTCTTTTATTTTGCAAAATGTCAAACCGCATGTGATCCATTTAATTTCTACAAGTGCTCCAAATGGGAGAGCTATCTAGATGTTCTTTTAATTGAGCAATACCCTGTGTGGCAAATATAGATTCAAATGTCCTTAAAAAAGCTGCCGTCAACCTAATATGCACATGTAGAGCTTCAGTACAAAATCTGATCTAAATGGATTTTTAGAGCTAAAACTCTATTTCAGCTGTATTCATAACTCTATATTGAACCCTCCTCATCTATTTTCCCCTCAATCTGACCTATGAAAATGATGCTTTTTTTTAAAAAAAAAAATGTTGCCTATAAGATCTTCATGTCACGATGGATCTGTGCTACATATTCACCTCCTAGAGCTGAGGAAAGGTCACTGGCAGTTCACTCTCTCCTTAAAATTTGAGAGACCGAGTTGCTCTTTAGTACTAAAGTTACATATGGAAGCTGTGAGACATAAAAATAATATTATGCCAGCTTGTCAGAAATTTGCCAAGCAGTTGTCCCTCAGGTTTCTTATATCTGTAGATACATATATGATGTTTTTCAAACTCTGAAGAGCATCTTCAACACAAATAAAACAACTAACTGCAATTTTCTCACCAGAGGACATTGCATGGTTAAAAGAGTGTAAAACTTGTTTTTTCTTTTTTCTTTCTTTCTTTCTTTCTTTCTTTTTTTTTTTTTTTACTGGTAAGAATGTGGACTTTGTTTGTCGTCTTGTAGGCCTACCTATAACAGTCAAAAGGTGAAATGCCTGAATATTAAGCCATAATCCATCATTGTACACACACTAATTACTTTCTGTCCTCCCCTTCTCTTGTCATCGTGGTCCAAAGCAGGTTTTCTGAGACTGAGTACATTCATCTGAGCTGTTAGCTGCTACGCTCCACCGCATCCTTGTATGATCTGCCTAGTCTCAGTCCCCCAGAGGAAATTTGTGCATGCATACTGTATGTGAACTTTAGATAAATAAATAAACACGAGAAACAGCTTCCAGATAATTGAAAGCGAGTGAAGGAGGGAGCAAAAAGAAAACAATTTCTCAGGGGAGAAGCAGGCCGAGGTGGCAGGTATGATTAAAATCCGTATGATTTATGAGTAGGTGCATTACTAACATGACAGCCCTTTAGTGTTTGTTTGTTTTGTTGCATTTGACAATAAAGTTTTTTTTCACTTATTTCTCCTTTTTTTCCTCTCTCTTTTCTTTTTTCCTTTTCCTTCCTTCCTTTCTTTTTCCCTCGTCCTCTCTTTGCGGCAGGTTTTGCTCAGGAGTTAGCCACTCAGGAATTCCTAGTGCCTGACTGAGCAGTAATTTAGCAAGCTCTCTTGTGCTCTTTTCCTGTCAGCATTAACATGTCAATTCATTTTAATAGTCTGGGCATGCGCGCTGGGGATGCATTTTCTCGGTAGGTATCCCATGAGCCCACCCTGTGGTGCAGAAATGTGTTATAGCTTGTCTCAGGCCACAGAGACTTCAGCAGGTTTATTTTCATTATGGCCAAGTGTATTTGTTAAGACAAAGCATGAACAAGGAAAAGGAATATATAAAACGAGACTTTAAAATATTAAATGGGATGTACATGTCTGATTGGTAATTTATGACTTCTGCGCAGAAAAGGTTATAAAGCCTTTCCTTGGAAATATTACATGGCATAGGTTCAAAAAAAATGTGTGCTGTCACTTCCTCTGTTTTTTTGGAAATTAAATGATATCATGCCACATTGGGAATTATCTGTAATCATGATTAATAGTTGAATTGGCTTTTATATTAAACCAGAATTTACTTGCCATCTTTCTTATTAAAGAGCCTTCAGATAGATTTGTATCTAGCGTTTTGCCTCGAGTATGTAAAACCGAGGACTGTGCAGTCCAACAGCCTGTCCTTTGATTGCAGTACTATCTTTCTACTCTAAAAAAGTTGAACTTTTACACACTTTAAAAGTTACCAGTAGAAATTCTAGACTTATAAAAGAGAAGAAGAAAAAAGGAAAGAAGCAAACTATCTCTTGGCACTTTAAATGACATTTTTCTAAATGCAACCTAAATTGAGTCAAGGTATTTGGGTTGTACAGTACCTTGGTGTAATTAAATATTTAAGCACGCTGAGCTGTGGTATCAACATCCGTATGGTATAAATACTTTTTCAGTCCAGCTGGGCTCAGCTACTTTATCCATGTGACCTGAAAAAGGTAAGATCGTTGTTTATTTTTAAAGGATCCTCTTCATCTAAAGAAAATGTACTTTCATGGCCGGTTTTGCCTCTTCTGCTCCCTGGAGGGAATAGATCTTTGTAGACTCTGGAAAGCTATAATGTCCTCAACTTGTGTGGGAATGTGCTTGTGTTAGGGCATAATTACAGCAGAGTATGTGGAAAATTATGTTTGGAATCCAAAGTTTGTCATGGGGAATTCCCTCCCTCTTGACCGTAAAAGGAACAAACTTATTCCCTCAAAACCAACCATCTACAAAGCACCTTTCTAAGGAAGGGCAACAGGCCTCGCTTGACACCGGTCACCAGCGGATTTTCCACAAGGAGCTCGTGCGCGAATGCATGTGACAAAACGTTGCGGCACAGTGCAAAAGCAAAGCAAAACAGGTCTTTGAAGCTGAATTATGTATGTCCGCTGGTTAGACAGTTGCTTTTTATGACCTAAATAAGCAAGTATAGTGATAAAGGAAATAAAGAAGCTAAAGGAGTGCTGCAGCTACTGAAGCGACAGCGCATCCGTTAAAAATACAGCAGGCGATGTGGCTCATTCTCAGTGTGTGGAGGATATAGAGACAATGTCAACCACCGTAAGAAAAAATGCTATAAGTAAGGAAATGCCAACAATTATGCACTCTGTGATCACCTACGTCTTGATTAGTGGCCCTGCTAAAACAGGCTGGATGGTTGTGTATGTCTAGGAGCACTGGTGGCCCTGGCCAGTAAAGCCTGTACTGCTAGTGAGGGATGTTTTTCCACTGAAGCACTTGTGGCCTGTGGTTCTCTATCTCCCATCACTTTGGGGAATTTGAGTCCCTGTGGTACCTAGCTGAGGCTACACTTTCACTGATGGTGAAGGCTCAGCCTCTGTGTTGATCCTCCATGCTACCTAAATATCTCCGAGTTGTGCTCCGAGGACGTGCCTTTTCCTATTATTTCTTTAGCGTTCTGAAGGTCTTCAGTGGTGCTGGCCAACGTTTGCACTGGTTTCAGTAAATAGTAAGCCAGGTATAAAAGGAAGCTCTTACTTGTCATCTCAGAGCAGCGCTATGAGCTTGCTCCTTCATACGAGGTGTCCAGGAGCCCGTTCCTGGAAGGGGGAGGTGGAGAGAGGCACCAGAAAGGTTCCCAAAGCAGGAGAACTCTTCATTCAAGTGTCTGCTTGGATTCCCTAAAGTCTAATAAGCCACAGGGCCACGCTTTACTCAATGTCAATGTTTTCTACTAATTACAGCCCAGGATAGGATGTACAGCCGACCCTGCAGAAGCGCAGTAAGCAGAGGAGCAGCTTCAGAACTAGTTCCCGTGTGCTGTCTTTTGTCCTCCAAAGGCTAAGGGTTCATGTAAGGAGGTGCATGTAAGGTCTGTGCCAGACCTTAAAAGCACACATTCCCATCCAAATTTTACTACCTAAAATCACTTATAAATTGGATTTGAGCTATAAGTCATGCTGGATTCTGACAAAAAACAGGAATGAAGATGTAAAGAGTGTAATGATTTGGTTCCAGAGAGAAAAGGGAGGAGGAGGGGGAACACTTTATGGCCACATGAGAATTTTACCGTGTGGGAAAAATGTCCTCCTACCTCTAAGGAGCAAATTGCAAAATCTCTGAGCATTTCAGGAGGCTCAGTCATGCTAAAACCAACACAGGAAGCGGGGAAGGAAAGTCTGAGGCTTTGGGAGCAAATGACAGGCAAGGCAGAGGAGTCACTTGCAGGGAGGGATGCCAGGGCAGGCAGAAGCCCCTGTATTTCCTAATCTGCAATAAAAGGCTGCAAAGGAGTCTCAGAGTTTGTGTAGGATGGAGGCCCTGACGTCACTTCCCATACAGCCATGGCGAGCGAAAACTCTCTCCCTTGGATGGGTGACACAATACTACACGAGATACAAGCATATGCATTTTATAGCATTTGAAAGCTATAAAAGTATTTTAATAATATCTCGGGGGAAGGGGTTGAAGCTTAATTAATTAATCTTTGCACGGGGCTTGGAAACGGTGGGATCAAAGGCGTTACGGGATTGCACAATGCCGTTATTATACCTGTAAATGAACGTTTGCTAACTCAAGCGCCGTTTATTTGCCGCCGCTCTACGCCCGCATAGCGGTATGTCTCAGGTATGTCAGGGCCGTTTTAAAGGCGCCCCGTTTCCGTCGCCGCCGCCGCCGCGAGCAGGTGCTGCTGATAACGAATCTCAGCGACGTGTAATTGGCTCCGGTAAGGCTCTGCGCCGTGTCTGCGTGGGCGTGTGTGTCTGCGTGCGCGGCGTTTTCCACTCCGTAACATTTATACGATGCTGCTATGCGCGAAGCGGGGATTATGCACGGCGGCCCGTGACCGAAGCCTGAAAAATTCAGTTCGGGGCTGGTGTGTGCTTAAAGCCGTGTTCGCCCGCGCCGTTTCTGCTCCGCCGGCCCCTTCCTCCGCAGCAAGGAATGATCAGCTTTGGTGGAGATAGCAAGTGTGTATTTTGACTAGATTCGTTGAATTGAGCTCTGTCGTCTGCCTTGAGTTGTTTGCCTGTTTGTTGCTTTCTTTGTAGCCATTTATAAATAATAGAAACCTTAAGCAACGCTGTGTTCCCACTAATTCAAAATTTAGCATCGGAGTTGTTTACAAATCCGAGGAGCCGAACGCCTGCATCTTCGGCACTCAATTAGAAAGCACCCACTCTTCTTCTCCTTCTTCTTCCCTTTTTTTTTTTTTTTTTTTCCTGTAATGGAGCATATTGTAAAATTATTCTTTCTGTAAGATTTATTTCAGGTTTGTTAAATGCTGGGCTTCATGACCCCCCGCAGTTGTATGGAATCTCCTTGTGACTTATACTGGAAAAAGTTTAGAAATGCACTCTCTGTGATGCAGAGTGCCGTTATTTAGACTAAATTTGTAAATTCTGTGCTCATGACAATAGCATCTTCTCAGATCTTTTTAAATATAGATGAAATACGAGTTCTCTTCCAAGGTACAAAATGTCATTAAGGGCTCAGGTGGTTAAAATCAACATGAAAAATACATGCTGCATTTTCCCTCCTTAAATGCAATAATGTAATCAGATTTCAAGTCATCTTACCTACCTCACTTACAGCTTTATGGAGATTAATTAGTTTTTAGCCCCCAGTCACATGATCTTCCTGACTGCCATTTAGCTACATTTGCTATCTGGCTTGAACCTGTAAGCTGCCTCCAGCCCCAGAGGACAGATTAAATTTTAGTATTGGTTGCCTTCTTCTTTTGATTTAAAGGTAGATAGTTACAGTCATAGTTCAATTATTCTTTGTTGTTAATTAGCCATGTGTTGTCATCCTTTCTTTGGGAAAGGCACGTGTTTGAAGGAGGAGAAGAAAGACGGCTCAAAAGTGGGAGACGACTTCTTTCATGTGGCTGAGCTGAAAGGGGTTTTCTGATCAGGTGGACAGCCATAAAACAGCTTTTAATTCACATCTATATCAACTCTTCCTTCTTTGCATGTGCCAGACTTTTATGCCCAGCCAATCGATAAGGTTATCTTCTCATTTCAACAAAACAAAATGATCACAAAGAGGGAGAGGAAATATTTCTGTGCTTCTGGCTCAGCCAGGAGAGGTGTGATTTTGTGTATGGCTCTTCATGCATCTGTGACTTTGCTTTTGTTTTTCGGGGTTTCTTTGTTTTTTCTTTGTTTCTTCTTTACATTTTCTCTTTAAATTAACATAAACACTTATTCTATAATATGATGTTATGCAAAAGGAATGCTTTACTCCTTGCTGAGAGTGACTTCCAAGGCCATTCAACATCCAAATAAATTCCTCTCTCCTTTCCTAAGTGTATTAGCTACAATAAATGTACAGTGGATAAAATAGTGTGTAGACAAAATCCTGCTCTTAATTCTGGGTATCCTGTTTACTTCAGTGAAATCCCTCTCTCTCAAGTAAGAAAAGTACATTTTGGCCCATACTGTGAAAAGACTAAAGGCAGATAGGCTTCAAGGGAAAAAGAGAGAAAAGAGAGAGGGTTTTTCTTCTTCTTCTTCTTCTTCTTCTTTTTTTTTTCTTTTTTTTTTTTTGCTGTTTGTGATTAAAAATAAAGACGTAAATAATAAAGGGATTTGCCTAGTATTGTTGCTTCGAATGGTGTGCACGACTGGGCTGCTCCATAGCACATAACAAAAGATCAAAGGAGCCTCTGCTGCACGTAAGGGAGCCAGCTCACATAATAACAGCCCTGACTGCACAGTTTCTCCTTAGGTGAGAGCTGGGACTGAGTTAAGATAATGAAATTGTTACCTAATGCATGTTGAGAAAGCACCAGAGCCAAGGCCATTGAAGCATTTATACGGACATTACACGTGGCTGCCTATTTGCCATTTGTTCCCTGAATTTCCTGCAATTTGCTCTACGGCAAACATTCACCTTGGCTAAATAGGCCTCTCTCCGGTCATATTGAGTAGAACCACAGCGTTTCCTGGCTCCGGCCACGGAGGCTCCGCAGGATTTTCACTGCTCAGGTGTTGCAAAAACCTAATCCTTATTCAGGAACCAAAACGATCCACTTTCCTTGCCTGCGGTGCTTGGATCCCTGCCTTTGGCAGTAGCCCCAGCCTCCTGCAGAAGATGAAGACATCCCTCCATGCCTATAGATGGAAAGGCGCCAAGGTGGATGCCATCAGAAGGACGCAGCTGAGCATATGCTGAGAAAATTGTGGCATCCATACTGTACATGGGGAAGGGCTGACTGCACACACCAGTTTGTTGAAGCTTATGGCCCCGAAAAGGAAACATAGGTTTCCTGTAAATGTCATTCAGGGATATGCTAACTGTTATTTCCTGGCTGCGGATCATGATGCTTTCAACACATTCTGTTCCTCTACCTCCGCTGCCTGCCTGGCTGGCTGCGCGCGGCGCTCCTGCCGCCTCACCTGTCCCACTTCCCCGTGGCACACCAAGGTGGGGGAAACCCAGGCGCGGGGAAAAATGGCTTTGTGATGGAGCACGGAGCTGAGAGAGAAGGAAAAAAGAGGAAAAAAGGATGGTTTGGTGTTGCCTACCTTCCTGCAGCCACCATCCAGTGTGTTTGGGCTCCATCGTTACGACGGAGCTGGTCCCCTGGTGCCACTCTGCTGAGGCATTTCATCTACACAGGGTTACTCTCAACTCTGGTGTCCACAGTGTGTTTGCTACACTGTATAGTGTTTAAAAAGTTTCCCAGAGTACCTGCTGCAATACGGGTTGTCCATTTGTACGTCCGCCATGCCTCGTCCACCCTGCCTCCATCCTATGGGCGTTTTGGTTTGGAAAGCAAGCGTCAGCAGACGTGGTCATGAGCAGAGAAGTGTGCAAAGGCTGGTGGCGTTGTGGCCTTCCCAACACAACACCCATGCTTGGTGGGTACCTGGGCCTCACTTCAGCTAATGCACCGGCTCTTTAACGCAAAGTAATTAAAGCAAAAGACTTACAGAGGCGTCGGTTGTGGCTGCTGAGGGCATTACTCCAAGGCAGGAGTATAGACCCCGAGCTTTTGTGCGGGTGATAAAGGGGATACGTTATCTCTATTCCAGCGCCGAGCTGTATAATGCGCCTATGAAAAGCAAGTTTCTGTGTCTGGTGAATAAGGATCATTGTTCCTGGGATAATGAGGCTCCACTCCCTTTGGCTCCCTGTGAAAGACTGCGGCACTGGCTAAGAAAGAGCGCCGAGAGCCCGCCAAGCGTCGGCTGAATGCGGCGGTGACAAGCGCGATTTTCACAGCTATCATTAAATGGCATGCGAGCGGTTTTGTGCGCCATGTTATACTGTATCAACCCACGATAAACAAGCAACTGGCTGCACGGCTGTAACCTCCTACCACCAACCCTTTGCCATGATGCTATTGTGTTTCCTTGATTAGATTTTTCCTTTTTCTTCTCTCTCTCTCTCCTCTGCACAAGTCAAGAAAAGAAAGAAAACAAGACTGGTGTGTTATTTTACACATACAAATAAAAACAGAGCAAAGAAGTAGATTGTAGTTTGGTTCCGGTATGTGGGTTTATTTTGCACAATCAGGGTAAGTAAGGCTTTTATGAACATAATAACGGACTCCCGACGGCACAAAGCTAAGTAGGTGCTTAAACATACCAGGACACTCCATAAAAATCTTGTCAAAGCTCCAGCTGAAATCTGGTGAAGGTGTAGCACTTTTGAAAATGTCTTATTTACACGCCTGAATATGACCGAGTGCTTTTCTTTAGGGGCATCTGTGTTAGGGAAACTTTACCCTAATTGCTGCTGTGCCGCTCTGAGTAAGAGTAAGGAACCAAGAAAGGCTGAGCTTTTTATCGTGGTTGCTTCCAAGAGGTTTTCAACCCAAAATGAGAAAGGTACGTTCAGAAAAAGCAATGGTCATGCCGATTTCCGCAGGCGAGCCTAATCCCGGAGGTGCCCGGGGCCACCCCACTCCACGTCGGCTGTCGAGGTTGGGAGTCTCTGCGTCGGCACGGAGAGTTCGGGCTAAGCCTTATCCCCCCTCCGATTTCTCTTTTGGGGCTGAGTGCTCAGCGCCTCTTGCAAGTGGGGTCTCGCTGAAGCATCTCCTCTCTCCTCTTGTCAGGAATATGCATAATTACCAACAAAGAGGTAAAAAGCCAAAAGAATCAAGAAAGGTGTAAAGCAAATGGTCCCGCCTCGCCGCTGAGTCTGTGTGCCACCAGGTTTACCTTCAGATGCCAGTGCTTAAGGGAAGGATCCCAAAGAGCGGTTACTGCAAGGATGCCGATTCCATGCATTTCTGGACACAGAAAAAAGCACAGTATTCCCTGCGTCTCCGGCTAGGAGTGGTTGCTCATGTAGGATGCATTATTTGATGCCTGTTATTTACTAATGCAGTTGAACTAAAGACCTAGGCACTACTGGACCCAGTTCACGAATATTTATTGCACCAAATCCAATCTATAATATAGTGTCAGCCTTGTACCAAAGCAGGAGACAGTAGTATTTATGATTATTAGTACAATATTGAATCATCCTGAACCAATTACTGGTCCAATTACTGTGTCATTATTATCTTCTGAATAGGGCTTGATTTGTCTGTGATAAATACGATGCAATTAAACTACCTTTTTACATAATAAAACACTGCAGGTGTTTATTCTTAAGGGTTTACGGATACCAACAACCAATAGATTTAATTAAAAAAAATCCTTGAAATAAATGTGAATTTCATTAAATTGTTCTAGTGCTAGTAACTATTTTAAGACTATCTACTGAAATATTCTCTCTATAATGTCTCTTAAAAGCTATGCTAAGTGCACAAAAACAATGACTTCAGCTTTTTAATATTTCAATAATTAATAACAATTCTTTAAAGAATGTGTAATTAATCTGTGATTGTATAATTTCAGAAAAAAGTTATGTGGGTCAAATTGCTATTAATGTGTCAATGTGCAGGATAAATTTATGTTGGCTTAACAAAAAATCTTATTAAAATCAAATTTGCTGCTCAATAATTTCGAATTTGAGTTTACATTTTTAGCACTGAAGCTATAAACATAGTACTGACTTAAATCCAGTCTGGTACTAGCAATAGGTGCAGAGAGCTATGGTGTGTAGGCTTTAAATTATAGAAAGAAAAGGTCATTAATGTAAAACCCTACCTGGAGTTGTCTTGTTTCTCTGCACGGTGGATAAATGTGCAGAGGTTCATTGCACCCATAAAAATAGAAGCATACAGAGTAGAGTTTGATCTGCTGTCTGAGTTTAGCTATAGACCTACCTAGGTCAACACCAGTTAAATGTGGGTGAAACCCCTTGCAGAGCCATTTCACTTTGTTTTTTAAATGGGAAATTCCCCTCCTAGCTTTGCTGCTGGGCTACTCCGTTGCGCATGAGCTCAAGCGAACGACGATATCAGTGTTACATGTCTACTGCTGCCTCCTCTTGCATTCAGTGCTCTCTCAAAAAAGCAGAGCATATTTCCCCCCCCCCCTTTTTGAATGTGATTGGCAGCAGTGCACCAAGTAAGGAGAGTATTAGGATGTCTGGAATAGCCCAGGATTTTGGTACAGTTGCTCTTATCTTGGGGGCAGGGGGACAAAAGGCTCAACATTTTCTTTTGGCTGAGCTCAGGCCGTGTCCGCAGTGCTCTGGGATTGCACGTCGGTTGAAAATAACGTGCGTTTGCAAAGGGTTTACTTTTATGTCTAAATAGCATTTGATCACTATGAGTGATATACCTTTATATATACCATCAGTTATAGTCTTTCAGCTGAATGCCTTACAAGGAGTAGGAGCATTTCCCCAGACGTCCCCGAGCTGCCAGCCGTCCTGCCCTGGGTAGATCTGCGCCTGCCAAGAGGGCATCCGCATGCCTTGCATTTGCTCCTGATCCATCTTCCCTACAGCATGGGACAGGCTGAATGATAAAATGAAGCTTTTGGAAAAGGTTTATTAAGCAAGACTTGAGGTCAGGCTTTTTAGTTACAAGTCTGGAAACTAAAGGCTACAAGCAAAACAAATATAAACACAGTCCCAATCTAAGCTTAAACAACTGGATTCCTTTTCAGTTGTTTCGTCGCTGTTCGCAGCTCCTTAAGACATACTGCAGCTGTTAAGGTTTGAAGCATCCTTGGTTCTACCCTAAATCCTACTCATAAGGTTAGCGATGGGACCTGGCAACCTGACAGATCTGCATGCTCCCACCCTTGATCCCGGGATGGAGAACAGCGCGGGGGCAGCTGGGCTCGGAGATGCTCCTACAGGCATTGCCGACGCCAACGCTCGGTGCAATTCTGCATCTCTTTCTCGTTCACGTCTCGGCGGCCGGCCGGCCGACCATCCTCGTGTATTCTTCGCTCCCTGACTTGCCGGTAGGAGCAGCTCTCTCAGCATTGCTCTGGCTTGCTGTTGGGCCCACCTGAAGTTACTAATACTGCCTACCAGGTAAACTGACCCGTCAGTATTTGAACTTGTTCACGTTTCCAGCCTCCAGTGGAGGTTGCAGGCCACACGCTCAGCACACGCGTGGCAGAAGTAATGCGGTGCTTTTTCCAGCTGATCTACCCACCACACTCTGGCGCCAACGCTGGGAGAAGGGATGAGGTTTCGTAACATGCTTAACTGGTTTTCCTACCAAAATCAAGCCTGAGTCAGGCAGAAACTTCTTGATGATAGGAGCAATTCAGAAGCTATGGTCAGCTTCGTGGCCAGTGTCAACGGCGGGTGTTCCTCTCTCCTGGAGGACAGTGCGCTGATTTGCATTAGTCGTGGTCCTGCACCGGAGCACGGCTCAAGAAACACTGAAACACATTGAAAGGGAGATGTAAATTATGAAAAAAAGTAAAAAAACCCAATGAAACGACAATCAAATGGAAACATCCTTATTCTAATACTTATTTTAAAGCTGCCAACACATTTAGTCTACTACAGCCTTAGTTTGCCTTTAGGAACTGGGGCTTATATTGGCATTGAATATCAGTTTCTATGAATTTTTTTCCCAAGATGTCTTGTGTCTACCATGGAGCGTAGGGTAGCATAGCAGATCTCAAAGAAAGACTATTAACGGATGGATAATTGCCCACCTTGTAAAAATTTACTAGGTACCTGATACTTTTATCATTTGTCACAAACAAGTCCACAGTGCAATAATGTAGGAAGTATCATGGTTGCTATAAAAAAGTGATGGTGCAAATTACAGTTCTCTTTTGCTGAATGGTGCTAAATAGCAGGGAGTTCCCGTTTTTTTTATTGCCAGAATTTCAATAACTGTAGATGTACATTTGTAGGGATCAATTGATAATTTGGAATACACACCATCAATATTTCATTTTCTCCATATTTTTAAAAGAAAGAAATAAGTCCAATTTCACAGTGTTAAGATTAAAAAAAAAAAAAATCTCATTTTGTTTTCCTGTCTGTACTGTTAAGGAAGAAAGCTCATTTCTTGCAGCATAAAGGGATATTAATGAATGTAAAGCGCATTTTCCATATTGCAGAAAAGAATTTACTGTTGTAACCAGAAATATTTTATATAAATTAAGAGTTTGTTTAAAAAAAATGAAAATAGGAACTCAATTCCAGACAATACTTAATTTAAACTAAGTGTTAAAATAAAAGCAATAACACTGAGAATAAATTAATGAACTACAATTAACTATATTTACAATAAGTGGTTTGGTTGGAAACACCTATTCCCTGCACTGATAAAATAAAACCTGCATTCTGCAAAAGCTAAAATAAGTTAAATGAAGATGCTTTTAACAAGGTTATTACTTAAGCAGTGACAGGTTTACAGATTTTAGCACCATTGGGTTTTCACAGGAGCTACAGCAAGTGCTAAAATAACACACACCTTCAGGTTCATTAAATTCACCAGTGTGATGAAATAACTGATATTTTTCTATATTACTGTGGTGCCTCAAAGAACTGACTATAAATAAGATACACTAATAACAACTGTTTGCAGTGCTAAAACAATAAAATAATTCTTCCTGGCTTATATGCTAAGGAAGAAGCAAGTGTAAGACAGACTGTTAGCACGGTTATATCTGGTGGCTTTTATTCCATTGGCACCATGCATTCAGTCTTTTATTTGTCATAGAAATGCCCTATAAAATATCTTATCATTCATTACGGCAGGAAGGAACTTTTTAAAGGGGTACACGAGAATAGGACTCCCAACCCAAAATATTTACTTTCTAATCTGGTGTTTATTGAAGCATTTCTGAAGACTAGTTTATATGAAGAACTGATTTTTGAAAAGGAGCATTTGAGATGATAATAAATCCCACATTATACTCTGTTTTAGAAAGAACCAAGGCTGGAAAAAGCAGATTTCTAATAAATCAATGGAGTATGGCCTTTGGAGACCTAGGAGACATATGGACAGTAATAGCGTATCTCAGGTTGTTCCATGAATGATTCCATCTGGATGAGGGCTTGGTGTTATTCACAGCCTCCTTCTCCCCTAAAACACCTTCAATCTTATCCGCAGCCTCTATCTCAAATGTCAGACCACCTGGGATCCGCAGCTGTCGGCCTGAAAGGGGAGCTGCCTGCGACCGGCCCCGCGCCGGAGCCACCGGCCCCGGCACGCCGCAGCGCCCGGGGCGCCCGAAGGGCAGCGCTTCCCTCCTCCGGAGCCGCGGGGAAGGTAACGGGGCTGCACGGCTTGCTGGAGCACCACTAGATATGCTATGTAATACCTCACTCCATTTTATATTTATAAAATATGCGTACATACATATGCACGCGCATCCTTATATATGCATATATTAAAGAGTCGAAATAAGTATTTCCACTGCATGACTGTTGTCACTGCGATTGCTTATTCTGTGACAGGGGACTTGGTTCTCCTCACTCTGACCCAGACATAGATCAGCAGTCGCCCCACCGAAGCCAGCAGGGCGTAAAACCTGTATAAGTGAGGAGAATCGAGCCTAAGACTTCGCAATCTTACTGAAATTTTGTAATGCTGCATCTCTAGATGATTTGCAGTTTTACTCTCCATTGTTTTAGAGTAGTAACAGCTATTTCAGGAATATGTGTAGTATCTGAGCACATTTACACTGATTGAAAGATTTCCTTCCATGTGCTGGAAGCAAAATTTGGGCAATAGTATATTGTGTTGAAACGCGTGAAGCTGAACCACAGGGTTTGATTTCTCCCACTACAAAGCTGGTGGGTTGTATGAGGAGTCTGGGCACAAGGGGCAGGAAATCAGTACGGTTTCCAAGTGCTTACTCCATCACACGACAGCGATTTTGGAGGATGGGCTTCATCCATCTCTGTTTCCCTTAATATGCTAAGTATCTAACCAAGGTAGCCTTCAGCCACGGGCTGCTCTTCAAGCTGCTGCTTGTCCGCCGGCTGCAGGTTTGCAACCGCACTATGTGCACAGCCCCACTGGAGCTAGCTGCACCATGGGTATTTCTCTTTCTTTCTGTTGGCGATCATCTCGTGTTCATCAGGTCAGCACAGGAAGTCGCAGGAAAGGCAGGCTGATCCTGGCTCCCCGCTTCCAGGCTTTGCTTCTGCATTGAGAATTATGCGGAGAGAAAAATCCTGTGCAGCCTCAGCTTGAGGATTTTCTAACAGTGACTTCATCATTTCTTGCCCATCCAAACTGCTTTACTATGTCTGAAGACCATCCTCTGTCATAAAAACAGAACGAAAAACAAAAAGCAAACCATCCAAGTGTGCAATATGAGCTACTGGCTTTGGCTGTGCAATAGGAACATGTTTGGAAGCTCTGCGAGCAGAAGACACAACTGGGTTAAAATACTGCTTGATACATGTTTAAGGTAAGCGGAGTCCAGTGCTTTGCACCTGGACATGAACCTTTTAATTTCTCAATATACTTTATAAACCCCTTGTAACATCTCTCTGAGAAGATCAATATGACCATTTTATTGGTGAATAAAGAGTCACAGAGATATAAAATGACTTCTCTGGCCTTAGGCACAAAAATAGCAGAAACTGGCCCATAAATGAAAAGGCTGTTTTTCATTAGTTCTTTATCTGAGGAGTTCCTCTCCTACATTGATTGCATGCACCCCCCTTTACTGATCTTCTGGGGAAGATATTAGAGTTATTTATTTAGGATTTTGCAAAATGTGGATTGGGGAAACTTAGGGAGCGAGTTGTTTTGGAGTGCCTGGCAGTTGTTAATAATTCATACTCCGTGTGAAAGGAAAATTGATCAGAAGCATCCTGGAGAGACCAATCCAAGCTGCCTCTGTGATCAGCTGAGACAGAAACTAAATATGAGGCTTGATCTAAAACACATCACTGAGGAAAAACTGTACATGTGCCTCAAAAGACAACCTGTGTGGCTGGTGAGGAGCGTCAAAGGGAAGAGCAGGCACGTTGTCCTTTGAAGCTTGGTCATGGAGACATGGAAATGGGAAAAGTTCCTCAAGCAAAAAGTGGTCAAAAGTTCTTACAAGGAGGACAACAGCAGCTCCTTTTCCTGAAGGCAGCGCTCCAGATGAAACAGTCCTTTGTGTAAATGTTCAAAAAACCCACATCCTAGGATGAGGGTGAATTCTAGCACCTGGGGCTGGATAACAGGTCAAAGGAGGAACACAAGGAGACTTCTTCAGACGTAGCTGAGGCTACGTCTGTGCTGGAGCTCCTGAGATCGACCCGATTTTGTGAAATGTAAGATTGTGTATTTTCTACTTAAAAAAATGTAGAGAAGCCAATAAGAAACTATTCCCAAATGGAATCTGGGAGGTGTTTGACGAGATTTAATTTCACTCAGGAGTCACTGATTCTCCCTTCATTTCTCTATGTCGTTCTCCCACTTAAAGTAACCTCTGTTGTGCTAGAAATTGCACGTATCTGACCCAGAAAGAGAGGATTTTCACAGTCCCTAAGGAAATGTGCTGAAGAAAGATTTTCTGGAGCTGAAGACTTCACTCCTTTTTTCAGCCAGGAACAGCACCCGCCTGTTCACGTGGCTCACAGCAGAGTGAACTGGCGAACCCAGGAGAGGTCTTGCAAACTGGTGTGAAGAAGGGGTGTGTAGCGATCACTGCCGGCGTCTGTCGTTTCTTGAAGAGTTTCTATTCTGAGGCATGTGTTCAGTTTGAATAGGTAAGCCATCATTTACTTGTAGCTGGGGTTTTTTCTGAGGTTTCTACATATTTTAAATGCTACACATGGATAAACACACAAATTAATCTAGATGTAGTCCATGTCCATGTAAGTGTGAACTATATATATGTACATAACTGTATGTATAGTTATCAGTCTTTTCTTTATCTTACTTGGTAAGGTAATTGTGTATCAGTCATTTAAATTCTGCCATAGACAGTTCAGGACAGATTCATTAACTGTTCCTGCTACTCTGGCATCTGAGCACCTATTTCAGTGAATTAAATCCAAAATAAATCCCTTAATTTTCCAGGTTTTTTTGGGCCATTTTTGCTTAAAAATAATGAGCTCTTATACTCAAAGAAAAATGAGATCTCTGACACTAATAAATACAGTAGAGTTAATTATTTAGGTATATTGAGGCAGAATAATTGGATTTGTTTGTACAACTGATTTTCCCTAACTTGGCATAAAGAATTGATGCTAACCATACTGTTATTATTATCTTTATTATTATTTATGTATACCTGTATATGCTTCCAACATCTCAGTCTCTTTAAAGGAGGACATCACTAGTAGCAAGATCCGATTGCTATCCACAGCTAGGTAGGGTGGGAGGAGGAGAGGAAGTAACTACGGATGCTCTGAGTAACAATTTCTGTTTATTTTTCTATTCATGTGTACATCCAAATTAGCAAAAGGCAAAACCCCTTTGTAGCAACGTTTGCCTGTGCATTACAGTACGTCTAAACATTGTGAAATACTTCCCAGTCATCCAGAGAGCTGTGAAGTAGATGGCATTTTACAGGCTAGGCACACAGCAAGCATGTCTATTCTGCTTCTTGATATCACACTTCTTTTCATGGTATCTGGGCATCATATCCTATAATTTATATTATACAGCTTTTCCTACACTATTCCTGTGGCTGCTTTTAAATGGTGGACTATGATATATGAAAATTAGGCCAAAAATGCATTTTAGATTCCATTTTTAAAGAAGAGTTCATTGGCATCATGAACATTCCCATGTATTATTTCGGTAGTCACCATCCATTTGCCAAGAGCACTTTCTCACTCACGTGTGCTGGATGCCCTCCAGAGACTAATAGGGCCACTCAGCTCCATTCAGCTGGACCACAGCTTTTAGGGTTCATCTCCACACAGAGTAAACTCTTGTCTGTGTGATCAGAGCTAATCCCCATAGTGGTATATTGTAGTCCAAAAATTTTACTGCTCTCATTTCTCGTTGTCCATAATATAGGGTGGCTTGACATATAGCAAGTCAGTCATTTAGACGCCGCCACTCTAATTACCCAAAATTGCTTTGCTCTTCAGTCACCCAGCTGAGGCATGAACGGGTCACACCGCATCCTGTGTTTCATTCTGTCTCCCAAGGTGTGGACCTGCAGGGAGCTTCTTGCGTGGGTGGATACGGCCTGGGCAAAAGCAAACTGTCAGCCATGGTGTGCTGGTCCTCAGCCTGCCTGTGGAGACTGCTAAATAAGGTACCAAGTTTAAAGATGTTTTTAATGATTTGTCATTTTGCTACTCAAAAATGTAGTAAGATGGGAACATATCTGTTTGGCCAACAAGTAATTGCTGGTTGAATACTATGAATATCAAAGTCCTTTGTGGCCACTGTTGATTCATTTTCTGTAAATTCTGAGTATTTTCTTTTGCAGATTCAGTGCTTTCTGCAGCTTTCGCAGAGTGCAATGTCCACAGACTAGTTTAACCAAGGTCACTGCTGTGTGTCACCAAGGCATGGGTGGCTGCGGTGCCTTCGTGGAGCCTGATGGAGAACGCAGGAGCTTGCTTCAGAAGCAGAGCTAAGGTTTGTAATGTATTCTTCTTATACAACTTTGGGCTGAGGTAAACTTCGGGCTGCCTTTAAATGTTGTATCATGAACTCCTGGAAAAATACCTGCAGAGATCTGCTCCCTCCTCAGGTCTGAACTGCTCACATGAAAAGTTATCCTATCAACATACACCTAACTTTAAAATATTCCTCAGGGAAGACACCCCGTCCCCTGGCCACAGTCAGATGGCTGCGAGTGTGGTGCTCTCCTTAGGCTTAGTGGTTTTGCATAAGCTGTCTAGAGAAGGGGAAAAGTTGGCTGGGCAGGGATTTGTCCAATGAAAGTCTGATGCAAGGAGCTGCACCTTCAGTAGGCATTGCTCTGCCTTGCAGTTAAACTGGGAGCTTTTACGTGTCTCATAGGCTGCCGCAAGCCTATGCGGTTTGTAAAGTGGAAAAAGGAATTGGAGAAGCAAAAATAAATATTAAAGCACATAAGAATTAAATGTTACCTATTTAAATAGCAATTACGCCGTTGAAAACAAGATCATCACACCTGTACAAGAAAAGACAAGCAAGCCCAAAACATCTGTTTGGATCCACCTGCCAAGCACCTGTTTTGCTGTTTCAATGCCATTTGATTGCTGGAGATGTAGAGGCTCTTGTGAGGTAATGAGTGATTTTACATTATGCATGATTGAAAACAGGTGTTCTAATGCTGTACAATTCTGTGCATGAATAATTCAGTTTGTTTAGAGCAAGATCTTTAAAAGAAGTATGGTCTTTATTTTTTTTATAAATATTAAGGTTATTCTCTGCAATATATGGTGGTCGGTCTTTTCGGCAGGCTTGCTGATGACCATTTTTGTATAATGTAATGGTTAGGAAATAGCACTGTGAAAGGTATAAAATAATTATACCTAAAGCACATAAGCAATGAAATTGAAAGATTTCTTTAGCAAGGAGGGGAAAAACACTGTCACTGTTTTAGGGGAGAAAGCCAGATGACTTTTGGCAATGCCTACTTCACAACACTAACAAAACAGCCCAAGAGCTTAATTATATAGAGGGGTGAATGTGCCTCAGGGATAAGTAAGAGCTAGTCCATCTCTTGGTCTGAATTCCAGCTGAGTCTAAATATGTCTAAGAATTTGGGTTGTTTTTTTAATTCTCTCTTTTTCCTCAAGATTAGGAAAAGGCTTCTCGCGCACATGTGTATTTTGTGCTCGTGGGAGATGCTGTGGACTCCAGTCTTCCCTGTGTCTGCAGCTGAGTTGCGTTGTAGATAACGGTGGTATAAATTAGCCCATGCTGCCTCGTCATGGAAAAATCAATGGCAGCAAGACATTTTGGGGCTATGAGGACCATGTCCTGAAGACAAGCAGGATGCAACAGTAAACACAGCCAGCAGAGCCTCGCAGCCTCAGCTAAGCTTGTTTGAAGCCAGGGAGAAATGAAGCAGCCTAAGGTTTTATTGCTTCAGTATATGTCTGCTCACTCCTTGCTTCCTCAGCGAGGGCTGTAATTTAGTTTAGTAACAAGGTTTGTAATTAGTGTCAGTTGTGGTGTTAGATTTTATTATGGGAAGATTCCACTGGGAACAGCACTGAGATCTCCAAGTACATTTCCTAGAGAAATTCTGTTGCTTTTGCTGATTTTCTCCACTTCCTTTGCAACCGGTCTAGCAGCTTCTGGATTTGGGAGCTGATTTGATGTCTTGCTTGAAACAAAGCTTCTCGTAGTGCTGCCGAAGAGTATTTTATACCTCGTGTACCAGGTCCTGCACCTCCTGGAACAGATAAGGTTCAAAAGCAGCAGAAGCTGCCAGACTTGCTAAGATATTGTGGTGGACTCTGCCAAATCTGAGCAAAGGAGAGCAGAGCTGGGAAAGTCAGGGTGAACAAAAGCCTGCAGGCCTTCCAAATTGCCGTATCCTGTCCATTGTCGTTGAGGAGACAATAAAATGGCAGAAGAGTAAGAGAAAAGAGAGGCTACATCTGGAGGGAAAGAAATGACTGATGTGGAAGGAGGAAGGGGCTAAGCCAAAAGGTTGAAAGGAATTGTTAAAGCATGCTGCAGAGCACCAATGTTCAGAGCTCCTGTTTTATCGTGCGGAAGGGTTTGGAACCAGAGACCACAGAGGCTGGTGCAATGGATTTATTTCAATGTGCTCTGGGGGGTGGAGCCTTAGTGGGAGCAAAACTCGGGAATCCCAAATAACCATGGGCAGTTCAGGACCTCACCAGGTGAAACCAAGAGAGCTAAAATGCTGTGGCCTATGCTATTTAGGAGGGATCGGATTAGGGTTCCTGAAGGCCTTAAAATGTATGAATCCATGACTAAACTTGGATAAGCATGCAGACATTTAGGGGTTTAGCTGAAGTGAATCTGTAATCTTTCGGTATTTTATAATACAGTACATTACAGGAGACTGTAAATTAGAGTTTATAATATCCTATCCGTTCAGCTACTGACAAAGTATCTAAGGTAATCTGACCTGCTTCACAGACCGTGAGAAAAATCCTCATGTAAAGTGAACAAGATGAATTATAACACTTTACAGAAAGGTAGGGGAATTTGTCTCAACTCAGGAACTGGTTAATTCCCACAACAGGTAAAAGAATGTTTCACCGTATTTTACTCAAAGTTGGGAAGGATTAAGATGGGTAGTCCTGCAGGCCAAAGGATAAACTCTGCTCCCTTTAGTTCATTTGAGTCAATGCCCTTGTGATCAGCAACATGGATAACAGTTGAAGTGAAAGAAATAAGAGATCTTTGAGGGAAAGCAAAGAAATAGGACAAAATACTGCAAAATGTCTACAGCTTGGGGAAAAGGTGATTTTTACCGTAATAATTAGGAGGAGGAATATATTCTGGTACTCAGGATTTTCGAATAAGGAAAGCACTTCCTTTTCACTGTGGGTTGTTGTTCCACCCTGTCATAAGCAGAAAAAAAATGAAGTCTCATAATTATAGCATGCTGGACAGGGGAAAAAATGGAAAAAGGATTATGCGGTATCTCTTGGAGATGTTGCTATCGGGACTCCTGATGGGTTGTTTATTCTGATGCAGATGATGGAAATTCACCATTCTCACAAAGCAGCTGGGAGAAAGGCAACATATTTCTCCTCTTTCCTGGCTCCTTAAAATCTTCTCATACATTATGAGGTCAACGTCTCACGCAGGTCACCATCCACACTAAATCATAACCTCAAACAGGACACTCCGGTTACTTGGTGTTCCCCAAACAGCTCTTGCAGGACGGATTACAGGAAGACTGGTAAGGTCTCAGCTGGCCCTTGTAGACATGGGAGGAAGTGTGAGATATCTTGACTTACGGGGAGGAGACACAGCTTGGGAAAGTGAAGGGGCAGAGCTGGCCCAGGCAGCCTGTGAGTGTGCAAAAGTGCGTACACACACACCCCTGAGCTCTTTTTTGCAGATTTTCACTAACATAGGACAAAAATCACGAAGTTAGCAGAGCTCAGTGGGAGGCATCATTCGAACTGGTGGAATAATTTTTTGGGGAGCTACAAATCCTTTTCTTTCTCTCCTTTCCTGTAACAGCTAATTTATAAAAATTCTTATCAAATCACTTCAGATGAAAGCTAAGCATTACTTTCTGTTTTCTACTTTAACTCCAGCATGTGGCTCTTGCAGAGACTCCACCCTTCTCTTACCTCCTCGGAACCTTCCCAGTAACAGCAAGACAAAAAGCTGATTTCTGTGCTCCCAGTGGTTCTTCTACCACATTTCTAACTATTTCTATTCCCTTTCTGAGTGCTAAAGTGACTCATTTTTTCTTGCAGTTGAATCCTGTAAGTGGAAAGTGTGCACCTTGGTCGTGTTATGTTGAATACTAATGGGTGGGCCAGGTCAGGTGCCTGCAGATAGAAAAAGTTATTTGGTTTTCTATTTTCATTTCTCCATGTCAAACCTTTGCTACGTGGTCTCAGAAAGAAACTAAGTCTTCCAGAAAGAAACCTTCAGCATTTCTCACTTGCTAGCATACCTGTGTGATCTAGGCCTTTGAGCAAGATCCTAGCTGAGGCACTGGAAAGACGAATGGGGAACTTTTTAGTATTTCTGTTGGGTACTAGTCTGCCAATATGCCAGACCTTTGAACATCAAATCTGGCTAACCAAAGGACACAAAGTAGATGCCAGTAATCTGACTTTTCTTCAATGTTTTGGTGTGCAAATCAGTGACAGAAACATTCAGTTCTTGAAGCCTTTTGAGGTACTCCTCTGAAAGATGTTACATAATCCAAGAATATGAATTTTACCATTGTTCTTATACCTTTTGTGATTTAGTATTTAACGTGGTCCTTGTTACCTTAAACCGCCAATTTCCCTGTCTTTATTTTCTTTTCAAGAATTGACCAACGTATTAGTAACACAAAGAAAAATTTCCATTATTGACCAGGAGATCCAAGATTTCAATATCTGCCCCCATACAGCATAGAGGGCATAATAAGATGCTTTCTGTAGGTACCAGCAGCCCCATTTCCTAAACCAGTAGTGCAGTCCTGGTTATTCACAGTTATAATCGTGTTGAAACTGTCAAGTGTTGTTTCCACCTCTTTAATTTTGTTCTCGAACAAAATCCTTTGCTTCTTTGTATGCAGAGGCTGCTGTGGCCTGGATCTCATCTAGTCTTTTAGTAACATCTTCCAGATTTGTTTTAAACTGATTAGACACTGCTGAAGAATCAAATTCTCTCCCCCGGACAGTACAAAGCCAAGTGTTGACAGAGCTGGCTCCTGGCCATCAGCTACGTGATGACGCAGCACTGGATCTTTTGACAGCCCTGATTTTGTCTGGGGCATTCTGAAATGTTCATGCACCCTGACAAATTAAAATAAAAGAAATTGCAGGGTGCCAGGAGAAGATTTTTTTTGAACTTTTGCAAGTTGCAAAGTTATCTACCTTTGTAATGTGGATGAATTTTACCTCTGCATTTTGATTTAGAAATATAGAAAAGGGTCTTTTATAGGATTACTGAGAGAAATTCTGGGGAATGAATAGAGTGAATTTAAAATTCTCTCAATAAGAGCAGGAATGGAGGGCAATCCCAGTCCTTGCATAACTAAATAGCTTCCAGTGAATCTTAGATACAGTAAAGTTTGTTTATTGACCCTTCTGAAGACAGAGGGTTCAAAAAAGCAGATAGAAAATAATGTTTGTCATCACCACTTGACTCTACTGGCTGGACATTATTCTCCTTTTAGGAAAATACAGAAGGTCGCCATACCTAATATCGTTTCTGAGGTTGGTTTGTCCGTAAAGGATATTAAAGCTCGCTAAGGAACACATTGCAACACAGCAAAGTTAGGTCTTGTATTTGAGTCTTCTCGTCACAGCGTCCTAAGAAATGTCCTATGGTAAGGAAAGGGTTTGACACATAATTAGTATGTTTATCTTAACTTTCTCTTTTTTTTAAAGTATGACAACCATCACCATAATAGCCAGATGCAAACATTTCACGCTGTTCTGTAAAGAGCCTGTGGCCCATTTTATTGCAACACTGTTCCTTTCCCAGCTCCCGCAAGCGATGCACAGTAGATGTTTTAAACAAATATCTCCCGAATTTTCTCACTGCTCTTGTCTGAAACTGTGTTATGTTTACAAACTTATGGAAAATGTGACTTTTTTGCATACTGTGAGTGACATGGGAACACATATTACGTACATGCAGGAGGTCTGACCTGCAATGCTCCTTTGTGCTGGGTAGCGCCTACGCAAGCCAGCCTGCTGCCTGGAACTTGCCTAAAGGCTCATAATCTGCCCATGACTTTGCTTCAGAGCACATCGTAAAGTTATACACTCTTTGCCAGCATCCAAGATCCCAGATACGTGGGGAATCAGGCTGGCTCAAGTGTTATAAGCTGACAATTTTTCAGACAAACATAATTAATATTTTTATTATTTAATCACATTGAAACATTAAAATGTCCTCATTAACTTGAATTATTTCATTTTTAACTTAGGGGATGCTCATGAACTATTTGCAAGAATTATTGTCTTTAGCTTATGTTATTTGTAATTCACTTTTTATAGACTTGACTGGTCAGGTAATTTCCCCAGTGCTGTTTTTGGCTCCTCAACTGGATCACACCCAAGTTTACAAAGTGCTTCTGCAGAGATAACGGAGCACAGTCCATCATTCTCCGAGATGTCAGCTATATATCCAGTGTTAGATGTGCAACGATAACCTGCGCAGAGCTGCCAGATGCTGTATTTTCTTGCTTGGGAGTACCAAACATCCTCAAGATAACAAGACAATTCTGTCCAAAAGAGGGAGGGGGAGGAAGAGAGAGAAAGAGAGAAAAGCCTTTAAGAAGGGTCCAGCACTCTGGCTGACTGATCCTGACTGTGTAGTCAGTCAGTTTTGCTGACTGTATTTCCAAAAAGGTACAATTTACTCTGAGGAATGGTAAGTTAGTTGATGTCAGTAACAAGCTTTCCTTGTAAAAAGTACTAAATGCTATGTTTTTGAGGGAATACGGAAAACCTGATTTTTTTTTTTTTTAAAAAAAGATTATAAACGTAACTTGTTATCCTGGCGTAATCAACTGAGGAAAGTACAATGATAAATAAGATTTAACAGAAGCATAAATTGAAAATGGCGAATAATACTTTTAAAAAAGAGGCCTAGTGGAATTAGTAGGTCTCAAAGGTATTTGATTTGGAATATGTAATCATCTCCGCTGAGAGTATTTATGAAAGTTATTTCTGAATGTTCAGAGGTTTCTCTGCTTTTCATTATCCATTTTTTTTTAACAAGGGCCAGAACTGTATGCATGATTTTCTGTGATATATTCACATGGGAGGTATTCTCGAACTGGCCAAGGACACATCGTTTACAAGAAGGTCCTGTCAAGCGTCCAAATGTCTTCGCTAAAGCTTCCATTCGAGATGACCCCACAGAATGTGAGAATGCTTTCTTCCAGGGGAATGGCATCTTCTGGCCGCAGTCATGTCCAGAAAGTCTGCTTTGCTTAACCCGTTGCTAAAATGCCCGGTGCAAATGAGTTTAAGGGTGGAGGTAGAAATGATGTATTCATGTTTTTTCAAGAAAGATGCCAGGAGAGGACTCAGGCTTCAGTTCTGATATTTTTCCTACGCACAGAACTACCTCTGCGATAAATAGGATTTCTGAGAAGGTCAGTTGGATGTCTAGGCCATGCGTCCTAGAGAAATCAAAAGAATTTGGGCCATTTCTCTCTCTTGACCTAAAAATAATTCCAGTTAATGGCATTTGGAAAGTATATCTCTTTTGAATACAATCTTATATTTGTGAAAGGGGCAAAGTTTATAATTTTGGGTGGAAACCATGTGAAAGTTAGTGGTTTCATCAGAGTTTTGTTATGAATTTTTTGGATTTGTTCAAACTCAAAAGTCAAAGTGAAACTCGGGGGATGTGAACCCATTTGAATCAAAACCAAAAAAGTGATGCGCCAGATCTCCCATGAACCAAAACTACTGGGTTCTCACAGTTCTAATCCAAACAAAAAATGCGCTAATATAAATCAAAAACGCTGAACTGAATATCCTCTTTTGCTCCTTTTAGCTTTCATGGAAATAACGCAGTATATTAAAAAGATCTGCTCCATTTTGCAGCAGCAAGTATCAAACTATCCTGTGATCATTTGATAGCTGGCAGTTAATATCCTGATCCATTCTCTTCAGCCAACAATCCAGTCCTTTCAGACCAATGTTCTGCACTGGCACGAGCAGCATAACCCCTTCGCATCTTCTGCCGTGGCACAGTTTTGCAGGGAAGACTCTCTGCAAAATTCAGTCCTTTGCCTTCCTACCAGAAGAGCCAAAAAGGGAGAGAGAGTTGCAATTATAAGAAAACTGCATGCGGTGTGATCAGTACAAAAAAAAAAGGATATTTAGCCAGTATATGACAGGCGAGAGTACTGACTCTCTGAGTAATGACATTTTTTTCCTGTGGTTTACCTTGTTTGAGAACATTCCATGGCGCTGAAATGAGAGAATTTAAAAAAAAAAAAAAAAACAAAAAAACAAACAAAAAAAAAAAAAAACAAACAATGTTTTGCAGTACCATCACTCATCATGTACCAAACAGTTTCTAAAGCCATAAAAAAGTGCTAGTCATGGAAGAACAGCAAAGATTTCATTTGTAACTAAGACACACTTGTTTGTAATAACATATGTGCTTTTAAAGGTTGCCAAGTTGCTGAGGATATCTCTGTTATATACAATCTTTAAATATGTAAGTGTTAAAAAAAACAAGGTAATGTAAAAGAAATGTGAAAAAAGTTTGATCAGACGGTTAAAACCCAGTCAAACCAAAGACAACCTGTTTATGACCTTTCTATGCTAAAAGCTAAAAATGTCATTTTTTTCCACAAGATTAATTACCATCACTTTGGGAGTAGTGAGCTGGACATTATTATATGATGTCAATTAATGATTAAAAAGAAGGTGGTTTGCAAATGTAGCGCCATAGTCCCTGGTGCATTACATCATTTCTGAAAGATCTTAACACGTGATAAGCCAGGAACATTTTAACCTAAAAGTCTGAGTGTTACAACCTCCTTTTTGTTGTAACACCCTATGCACAACCTTTTGGCCTTGAAGTCACTCGCAATAAAACCAAGAAGTCAAAAAGAAAAAAGAACCTCTTAGAATGAGAAGACACCCTCCTGTTTTGCTGTCGAAAAGTTAACGCAACAAAATGAGTCACTATATACGTTTGAAAACTTGGTGGTGTTTTTAGTATGCGCGCTGTTCTCAGCAAGATTCATCATAAAAATCTCATGCTTCGAGTCATAAGGTTGCTGTGATTCAGGTATTATAAACCCCGTAATGCAGTTATCTCTGTGAGAGTGCCTTGAAAATTTCATACGCTGAACTAAATTACTAGCGCGCTCGCCTAGGCTGTGCCTTCCCAGATGGGGTGGCAATGATCATTTCATGTGCCTTATTGAATTCGCTGAAATATTTAGAAGGGTTTTCACCTATATTTTACATCTTCTTCTGTTATAACCTTCTTTACGGCAGCAGTTTGATTGCTCTGTCACGGACGTACGTAAGCTGGCCCATTTTCCTGGGAGCTCTTTCCCTCTTTCACTATCAAAAGGCTGTAGAGGTTCCTTTGTAAGTGAACGACGCTCATTTAAAATACCTTTGTAATAATAAATACCGCATGAACATATGTATCAAGCAAAGGATTTCAATTCTGATGACACTTGCTTCTCAAGAACAGACATTCGGGAGGAAAAAAAAGCATTGCCAGCCCCAAATTGATTGACATTTGTTTACTTAACTCTCTCTTCTTGAAAGTCTGCACACCTATTTCAACCTTGAACAGTTTCCAACTGTGGTATACTGGAACATTTTTTCATTTATTAAGTTCAGTGTTGCCAACCCAAACAAAGAGTAATCAGTGATGATCCAAGCAGACCAAGCTGTCTAGCACCATACAATGTATCTGCATGCTAATTTTCAAATTCCCTCACATTTCCAGAGAACTAATGGGATCATTTTCATTCTGTTACAGCAACTCAACAGTTACTGAATCACCATCTGTGTTTTCGTTAACCTGAATCAGATATGAATTCTGTTATTGCAAGGTAGAGCAGCTTGTTTAATGATTCTTAATCTTTTCTTTAATTAAATCATGCAGCCAACCTGAAAAATCTATCTTAATGCAAATTAGGAGCTTTTTTGGCATTCGCTTACAGTAATGCACTAATAAGGTTAATTTATGAAGGTTCTCTTCCAGTCTGTACAGATGATATTTGTTCGCTGCATATTTTTAGCATATTGTCCCTTTTTGTAATATTTAAAAAAATAATAATTAAAAAAAAATGGTTATTTCCACTCATACAAAAGAAGGAGGCTGTGATCTACTTACTGTTTATTAGAAAGTTAGAGCACAGAAAATGAAAATCAGTTCCTTCCTCCTGGAAGTATCACCTGGGTGGAC
The DNA here is from genome assembly GCF_028389875.1 of Rhea pennata. Lineage (NCBI taxonomy): Eukaryota > Metazoa > Chordata > Aves > Rheiformes > Rheidae > Rhea > Rhea pennata. The sequence continues at coordinate 4,089,729 of NC_084668.1, read as the reverse complement.
GCAGAGGCACAATTCGAGGCCTGTTGAATTAAATGGCCGTAGATGAGCGCCCGTCTGCCTGTGGCTGCTGGAGAAAATCAGGCCTCAGCTCAGATAATCATCTTGAAGTGATCAGGGGAGACAGAGAGTTTCCCTGAACGTTTTTTCCTTGTAGGTGTAAATTAGTAGTTTAAAGAGTAAACAGTTTCTGCGAAATAAGCCTGAATACATTTCTCAGTTGCACAATTGCTTCAGCTCTGGGTTTGGATGATCTCAGTCGAGAAAATCTCTGTCTCTGTGAGCATTCCTCCCAACTACAAAATTAGTTGAAATCTGTTCAAGTTGCTGAGTAAAGGCTAAACTTTTTTTTTATTTATTTTTTTTTTTTTTAAGGTTATTATTCAACACCCACAGCACAAGTTAATGGTGATGGAGACTGTGAATTTCAACACATGGCTTTTGCTATTTAATTAAAATCACTGGGGCTGGTGGAAAATTTTCAGCAAAGTGAGTCTTCTCTGGAAAACGCGAATTCTTAAAAGTCATTTTCATAGAAATTCGCCTGCCAGATCAGGAACGGTTTTGCAGTTCTAGGAAAGAACTTCTGATCTAAGCTAGAAACTAGCAGAGAGACGTCTTCGTCTGCCATGGGGCTGCCCGACCGCCGCAGCCAGGACGGGCCCGGGGGGAGCGGGAGCACCCGCTTCGGAGCCTTCCTCGCCCCGGCCGGCCGTGCCGCCCCGCTGGCGGCCTCAGGCTTCCTCTTTCCCTCTTCTCTAGGAACTATGCTTTGCCCACTAAGAGATACTTAAACATAGTGTAAAAAGGTGTAAAAAGTTTTTTTTTTTTTTTTTTTTTTTTTTTTTTTTCCTCCAACATTTAAAAAATGTATGACATTCCCTTTGGTTCCTTTTAGCAGTAAGAGAAAATGAATATTTGATAATTTGGTGGGGAAAACTTCAGTGTCTTTTTCTTGTACGGCTTTTTCTTCATTTTCTTGTTTCACCTGCACTTCATGGGAGGATGGATAATATCTAGGGGACAGGGCAATACTTGGTTGTTCCAGTGTTTTCCTTACACAACATTTGGTGTTTTCTCAGGTATTAGAGCTGCACCGAGCTCACGTAAGGGGAGTTATCAAATGGTCTCCTAACAGAAACCCCAGGAACTGGAACCAGCTTCTGAATCATGGAGACTTTTGTCACAAGGTCACCACCAAAGACAAGATAGGGATGAAGCTGCACCATACTGTGGCGACAAGTCCACCGCACAGGAGGAGAAGGAGCTTTCTGTGGGAAGAACATGATCCTGTTTGACACCAAAAATCTTACAGGGCTAATTGCCACCTCACTAAGCAGAGAAATTAAGGCAGGGAAGGCATTCTCGTAATGACAATTTTTACCCATTAGCAAGCTTTGTGTTTTCCCAAGGCCAGAGACAGTTTAGCCCTGACAAATCCAATCAGTGATACGCGGGCATAACCTCCAGAGATAAGATCAAGTTTTTTGGATCCACAGGGCAAAAGATGGGACGCAGTAGGTCACTATTAAAATATTCACGATACAGCCAGGCCGGTGCTGAAATGGCACAGCTGGCCTGAAGTCACTCGCACGTCTCCTGGCATCTGCAGTTTCCTCAATGGCTTTGTGCAGTAAAGTGTTAAGTTCTCCTGAGCATTTTATGTATTTAAGACAGTAAGTTTAAAGTAAAGAATTACAACCTTAAAGCAGAGCTGCTATTTTGAGACTTTTAAACCATTATTGACTCCTGTCAGATCAGTTTCTAGACTTATTGACTCAAGAAGTAAATATAGACTGAGAGAAAGCGAGGTCAAGTCAATATTTATCCTGCGGATCAATACATTTTGATACTAACCAAAAATTAAGCTCAATAAATGCATATATTATATACAGCAAGGTTGGGAGAGATCCATTCAGAAAATTTGTCAATCTGAAATTTCCCCATGGAATCCAACCTTTCAGATTCAATTTCCATTAGAAATTTGGTCCCTCTAAGGCTGCTTAAATGACAACGATCATGGGCCCCGGCCACCCAGTCAAGTTTGCATGCACTTGTTGAGTGGAAGCAAGAAGGAACTTGGCCACAGGAGCTCAACAGCAGCACGTGGAGGCGGCAGGTGCGTCGTGGTGGTGCCTAGATGCACCAAAGGAGATAGGAGGAGATCAAAACATGGAAGTCTCTGCACCACTTGCTGCATGTCCACCTGCTGGGGACCAGCCCCCATCCATCCCCAGCACCACCGTGCAGGTGCACTTTCCTTTTAGAGGACGTTTTCCTGGGCATCTTTTAAACTATGACTCTCCCCTTTGGGGAAGACGCATCCTCCAGCAAAATGAACTTCAAGCGCCTGTCAGGACAGATGTGAAATGTTTTCAAGAGACCTTTTCCTTTCTTTTATTTCTCCCCCCAACCAGCGCTTCGGAGTGCTGGATGCATTTGCACCCCAGATAACGGCGGTGACCTTGCGTTTTCACCCCAAAGGCTCTCCAGAGGCTTTGCAGATTTAGCACGAGCCGCCCGCCGCGTGCAGAAGCCCCTTCACCTAGCGCTGGCCAGGAGCCCGGAGCTCCCCAGGGGCACGCGCGGCTCCCGGGAGCGGAGCGTGCCTTCTCCCCCCAAACCAGCGCAACGGGGCTGCACGCGGCCACGTCGCCCGGGGCGCTGCAGGTTCGGCGGGCGCTTTCCCCGGAAAAGCTCGGCGTGCATCGTCGGAGCGAAAGGGCACAAAAACGGTTGAGCGTTTCTCGCCTCTTCCGAAAACGCTGCTCTTGTGGCTCATCTGGAAAAACTACTCAGCGAAAATAAAACCTATGCTGCTACATGGAAACCTTCCTTACAGATAATTGTGAAGTGGCTGAAGATGATAAAGCGATATACTAATTGGCAAAATATGATTTCATTTGAAATAAAGTGGAGAATCTCACCAAATTTAGCTCCATGGATGTAGCAAAGTATATTTCTCATCCAGCATAAAAAGGTGCCATTTGTTTGATATCAGTTTGATGAATTATTAATTTTATCACAGCTAAGATGACAGCTAATATTAGAACATTGAATTATTAATTTTCAAATGTGGCAATAAAAAAGCAGAGCAAACACAAATTGAGACACATCTTAGGTATGATTTGACTTGCTTACATAATCTGTGTGAGAAAACAAAACAGCAGAGACAAAGATTTAAATCTTGCCAAGAAAACGTTTTTTAACTTCAAACCTTAGGTATTTTTTTGCCTTACTGTCGAAATAATATTCTCTGACTACTCCGCTGAAGTACGGGTGTTGGATATCATATGTCCTCTGTGTTTATGGGCCAAAACTGAGTCTCCATGTAATTTGCTTGGCTGTGGATATGTTTTTTGGGGTGCTCAGGCCAATGAGTGGTAAGGAAGCATGTGTAACCTTGATGCAGCTGTTATGGTTTGGGGGATGAGCAGGTTGAAAAATGCAAGTTATTTTTAGGGGATAGTGTTTGTTTTATGCCTTAACCCTTCTTCTTTCCTACTGGATTTTTTTCCCCACTATTGCTTGTCTTGTGGCACAAGGTAAATAAGCACTTCAGAGCTTGTTTCCTTAAAAATATTTCTGTGAGGTTTCAGCTTTAAGAGTCAGCACAGGATTATCTGGCTCCACCACTGCCCCACAGGCTAATACTGATTTTCCTGTCAAATGTCTCCTTTGCGAATATTCTTCCTTTCTGACTCTCCAGAGGAAGATTGGAGCTTTGAAGACTTTCTTATTCCATGGCAAAATAGTCAAAAAATATCTTTTTTTTTTTTTTTTTGAGAAACACAGAATAGGGTAATATTGGTCCTGAATGTCAACAAGGGTGCAAAAATGGGCACAGTCTGAGCTGCTGATCAACATAGGTGAATTTTTGAGGCCAGGATTCCCAGGCAAAAGAACAGAAACAGCTGTCTGTCCCCAAGCTTCATTGGGAATTAATCCAGCTCAAAGCTGGATTAACTTCTATTAAAAAAAAAGAAAAAGGAAAAGAAAAAAAGCTCACAAACTTGTATTCCACTGCCACATATGGCGATTATTTAGCCTACAAATATTAGGCAGGGCTAGCTGGTTGGGGACTAGAGAGAGAGACTCATTTAAATCACTTATTTTTATCCTGCTGACAAAATGGGGTTGGGGGAGAAAAAGCATCTGTCACCCATGCGAGTCTGGAGAGGGACTGAACGACCCCGAATTGCACCAGCGAGGGTGCTGCTGCTGGCCCGGGCAAGGGGCAGAGAGGCGAGCAGAAGTGCGTTTACTGAACCGGAGCGGGGGTGATAGCTAACGTGGCGAGGAGCACGTCATGAGTATTCAGGCGCTTTGCACGTACAGCTTTGCCTGTGTGGCAGGTGCAGTGTGAGTTAAAGGTAGTGGCTATTCCAGGTGTGTGAACACCAACAGCGAAAACCAAAGCGCCGAGTGAAGCCTTGCTGCTAATGCAAGCTCAGGTGGCAGGAGAAAGAAGTTACGATGCTCCCCCAAAGAACGGGACATGCTCCCCTCCATCCTGGGGGGAAAGGAGCTCCTCTCCAGCAATGCCATATGCATTTTTCCATCCCTGGTTGTATCAGCCTGAACTGCAGAATCTGACCGCCTTCGCAAGTCCCGGCAGCTTTGGAGCAACCTGTCCCCTTACGGCCCCCCCAAGCCCTTCTAAGGGTTCTCCCGTCCCCGAACCATCCCAACTGGAGCACTCCTGGAAAGAATTAAAAGATAACCCGCTCTTGCCACCTTTTAAAGGTGATTCTTAGTATGTGGTTTTTGAATTTCTCCAGTTTCACACATTGCTGGTTATGTTGCCTATTATAAAGGATTCAGTAAGACACACTTTCTCCCAGTGGTATTTTATTTTGACACGTCTCAAACGAAAATACAGCTCATTATTTTATACAGAATTCAAATATGTTGTCACCTGTTTTTTTATGCTGTTTTAAAAATATGCTTCACTTTTGCTGTGGGTATATGAAGAAAGCATAATGAGATGGTAATAAACCCATTTAGTAATTTATTTATGTATTTTTGGTGGTCAAAAAAGGGGCAAATGTCAGACTTTGTCTTCTAAAATGGCTCTTTGTTCAGAACGCAAACATTCCCTTGCCTGGTCCTGTTGTATTCTTTTATCTGCATGTTATTGGTTCTCAAGAGGCATGTTTAAATTGTCATAAATGTAGTCAAACTTTTCAGGAAAAATACTCAAAGACCATGTTTATTTGAGTTTAGAAATAATTTATCATACCCTCTAAAATATCATGTATCAACTCTACAGGGACAAGGTAGCCTTTTCTGATCCATCAAAACAGGATCCTTGTACAAGATGCAAATTGGGAACTTGATTAAAAGAAACCCCATTGAAGGCAATTTCTGGTGAAGTTTCTGTTGGCATTGTGGCAATTAATGCGGGGCCTGCTGAGGAAATCCATTGTGAACATTTTCATTCTTTCTCTTTGCACAATATATATACCTAAACTATGAAATTTTGCTGCACGTGGGTGTGCCAGTCTGTTGAAATTACCTGTTCTGGAAGGTATCTTAAATTATGGAAGGGATCAACAGTCCTTAAAACATCTCTAGTACCTTTAAATAAATGTCTAAAGAATATCTTTTTACAAGGTTTCAATAGTATCTATTCCTCATCTGAAAAAGCAAGTCCATTTAAGCTTTTGATTAACCAGAACCCACATAGAAGAGGTGGCCTCTGATCTGCATGTTTGAATTGAAGTCTTGGAACACTCTGCAGAGGCTGGATTTAAAGTTTGAATTTTGTTTCATTTGCAGTAGAACGGAAGAGCTGGCAAGCTTAGGCACTACCCGTTCTTTGTGGGAGCCGACATGTGAATTTGTTCTAGAAATGTGCCAGGGACACACTGATCCAACAGTTAGATCACTTCCAGAAGACATGGAGTTAGATCTCTGAGTGTATTTCTAATTCTTTCCTATTGCTAGGCAATAAAAGAAAATTTCTGCATAAACCAAACCAGATAATTAATTATATCATTGAGTGATAGCCCAAGAACTCCCAGCTTCACACATAAAAAAAAAAAAAAGAAAGAAAGAAAGAGAGAGAGAAGAAAGAGAAGAAAAAATAAAGTCAAAATTCTTCTCCAGTCCTTCAAACAAAGTAAGTTACACTCTTCTCATTGGTTTTGGAGACTGGAGTTTGCAGATGGGTTTTGTATTTCTATGCTTGACAAAGGTTGCACAGAAGTAACGTCAAAGATGACCTCTGGTTGTAGAAAGCTGGAGAAGGAGTGTTTTGGGGAAGGATGGAAAGGACAGCAGCAGGAAAGAGCTAAGTAAGTGTATTGACTTCATCAGAGAATTGACAAGAGGGGACATCTCTGGAGCATCATGGGGGATGATCTGCACACAATTACGGCTAAAAAAGGTATTCTTAGTCCTTTTTGTCTTTTTTAGCATTTTTTGAAAAGATCTAATCCTCTGTATCATGAAACACAATTCTCCACTCCTTTTCCGAGCTCCTGTTAAAGACTGCTAATTTTAAGGCCCAATATTCTCGACTACGAGCATATGCCTGAATTTACCTGCCGACCATTTTGTTGGAAAAAAAAAGTCCCAAGGAAGAACACTGCAATAAGGGAAATATTCCAATAACATGGGAAATATATCAATAACAATGGTATGGTACGATTTATTCTTTGTTCTCTGAATGGGTCAAGGTAAGCCTGAGAAAGGTGGAGAAAGTAAGAGAATGAACGCTGCCAGAAAAAATAACATTAAAAAAATTCCTCCTCCCCTTGGATGAATATACCGCAGAGTAAACACATTCCTACATAAAATGAATTTGTGGTGATTTTAAATATGACTTGAGACTGAAGAACATATGAGGCGCAGAGCGAGAAAAAAGGACGAGTGTTATAGATTGTATTCAGGCTGGGTGCATGGCTGGCACTACAACAGGGAGAGAGGAGAGCTGGAGAAAAAAGAAGAGAGATCTGCTGTACTCCAGGTCTTCAATGTCAGCCATGTAGTAAGCCTTACTGCAGTGCAATTCGGTTGCTATTCCAGGAGGAATTGCACGGAAAGTATGCTTTAAACATGAAGGGCTACTCTAGTGCTCATCCTTGCTCATCAGCTCATTCCTTTTTGCAGCAGCACTTTTCCAGCCCCTTCTCTTTTCATCTCTATGATCCACGTGACACCAGGAATTTTCATATTTTCCTCACTGTTGAATGCTCTACTGCACTATATAGACCTTTCAGCACATCCTGTAGTGTTCCTTAAGCCTCAAACCATACTTGCATTGCCTTTAGTTCTGCTTTCCTTGCACCACCACAGTTCCAGTTGTCACTTCATATTGTCAGATTGTGCAGCCCTCGCCACCCGAGAGAGCCAGCTGGGATCTTATCGGCTCACAGTCCCTTGGTGTTTGGTATCTACTCATATTTCCTGTATTATGTTCTGATTGTCCTAAGCCACCTTCTCAAGTACTGTCACTGCTCTGGCATTCTGCCTTACGTTGTCCCCTGCAGACTGGAAAGCCATCTCTTCGTGAATGACCTGTGGGATTGCATGAGTTCTGCATAACTAAACAAATATCTTCCTATTCCTTAACTATTGGTATTTACTTTTGGAGAGAAAGATGCTCTGAGTTTTTAATTCTACTATGAGGACAATTGCATGACAGATGGAATAACTTCAAGTACTTACTTTCCATTAGGTTATATGATGTGACATCATCTTGTGTTAACTTTACAATTTGGGTGAATGAACAATACTTAAAATTATGTGCGTTTATCTCACGATTCTAAAAAGATCTAAGAGTTATTGGTTGTATTGAAAGACATATTGTGAGGCCCACGGACCCTGCTTGATATTGAGAGGAAGACTTAGCAAACCTGAGTTTAATCAAAACTGGAATCATCTATTATGCTGTTTTATGAATGCTAATTGAAACATTTCCCTTTGTAATTCACTGATGTTCCAGAGCTGAACAGGCAACTGGTCAGCATGCTATCCAAAGAATTTATTCTATTAATTTTGCATTTTTAAACTAAATTATTTGAACAATAGTCTCTCTCTCCCCCTTCTCCTGTTCCAGGAATCCTTTTCATTTCTCACCTATGGAGCACCCCTTAGTCATGTTTTCTTGCTGTTTCAGTTCTTGCAACTTCATTGGTGAGGTGAGGGGCCAAGGCAAACGTCTCTGTACCCTCTTCATCAGCCTGCTTCTCCAAAAACAATAAAAAAGCAATAGAGTTGGTGGAAAGAAGAAGAAATTTGTTCTATTGTTTGTTTTTTCTTTTCTTTTTTCTTTTTTTTTTTTTTTTTTTTTTTTGGTTGCAGAAGTATGGAGTTTTCATCATCTTCCCAGGTTGTGAGCAAAACTCTTGTGACCCAGCCGTGAGTCATGACTCCCAGCTGGGTGCGTGTGAAGAGAGACAAGAGCTGGGACCTGCCTGCCTCAGAGCCCATGAGCAAGGCCAGGAACATCTGTCTGCTCCTTCCCTCTCCTCCTCGTTTGTCCCACGGAGGAGGGAAGCAGACAAGGAAGAATATGAAAGGCAAAGGATCAACTGGCCATGTTACATTAGCCAACTTAAATAACTGCTCTTGGCTGTGGAAACAGCCTTCCTATCCAATTTTTTTTTTCCTTTTTCTCTTTTTCCTTTTTTCATCCTCCCCCTAAACAGGAACAGTTTATTTCCACTTTTGGGCAGGTTTCGTTGGCTGGAGGCCAATGCTCCCCATCGCCTCTTGCACGCCACTTCCCGGTGCCCCCCACGTGACCTTGCAAAGTGCCACAGGGACCAAACTTTGGTGAATAGCAGAATCAAGATATGCAAATTGCACTCCGATTATTACATATATAATCATGAAAACATTATTCCTGTGCCGCTGCCGGTGCCCGGCTTCCTGCTCTGCTCGGCTGAGTGCTCGCGTGCAGTCTATAGCTGCTCAGCTGGAGCACCCGAGGATGGCACTGAAGCAGGAAGGGCATTCAATCTGCAGGCTGGTGTCCCAGCCACTTTCTTCCACGTGCTCTGCAAGACAGTTGCTATTCCTCCGGATTTTGCTGCTCTTATTTGGGTGTCTCTCCTTGAGAGGCGGAGGGCGGATGAATGCCTCCATCAGCCTCTTCAGTCCACTCTGGTTCTATTTTCGTCTGAGGAGCTGGTGCCACGTGTGCAATTTGTGCGAAAAGCTAAGTCCTTCTGTAAATTTGGCGTCTCAGACTGAAAAGTAAGTAAAAGGTAAGGCTGCACGAGGCAGTGTGAGCTGAGCTTGACCATCAGGCACAGCTGGTATAAAGCATCCACCCTCTTAGGCACCATCCTTCAAAGGAGAAGTGGTTAAGCGTGCCTGGGAGATACAGGAATTTTAATGAAAAGAGAGTGCATAGAGAAACCCGAAATGCTATCCACCTTAGCGGTTTAACAGGGATGCAGTTCAGAGGTTTAAAGTCAATGTCTGAACTCTCCATATAGTCACTGAGGAAAAGCATGGGATGCAGGTGAAGGACATATGGAGGAACATCTACCTGAAAACACCTGCTTATCGTTCGGACATAAAACTTGCTTTATTTAATTCTATACGTTGCAGTAGTTTGATGCATCTAATTTGCAAAACTAATTGAACTTGGTCATTAGAAATGGGTCTGTTTATAAAAAAATATTTCCCATAAAAATTTCTATTTTAAATTTATAAGGAAAAAAAATAATGAACTTCAGTGAATTTCTCAGTTCATGCAGTTTTGCCCAGGTTTTTGATATGGTCTCAACAAAGGATAGACTTCAACAGGAATTATTCTGGCTAAGCCCATGTAAAAATTCGTCACACGAGAGCATTGTATACGTGGTCCTGATGAGCCTTTCTGACGAAGCATGTTGTCGGTTGTAGAGTAAGTCTAAAGGGAGCGTCATCTACAACATACGAACAACGTGCAGACCAACCTCAACCCAAAGTCAATACAGTTTCAAAGCAGCAATCGCACATGCTCAGGAGCCAGATGTTGACACTGTAATATTGTAATACTAATTTAAAGGGAAATATTAAATATTGATTTTCAGAGGATTGAAAAGGATACGTTCAAGGTAGTTGAAAGAAGAGAACTATAAACCAAAAATCCAAATATTCTTGTTTCCTGTTTGGGAAGGTTTGAACTCAAACCTTTCTTTCTCCAGAATACGCATGAAATGGAAGGTCTGTGGTGAACCTGAAACAATTTATCTTAAGGTAAAGTACGACTTCAGATGACCTTCCAAAAAAAAAAAAAAAAAATAGGTGCCTTTTCTGCTGTTTCAGTTATGAATCCTGTACATATTTTTCCTTGATGAAGGAATAATAGTAATTAAATAATAAAGTTTGATAAGGAGAACTGAGGTGGCTGTGCTTCAGAAAAATGCAGCACAGATTCTTTTTATTTTCCTATATTACATGTTTAAATCTGGTCGTGGACTCCTGTGACTAAAACTCCCGCTGATGCCTTGCTGTCCTGTGCTGGTTGAACTGGGACTCTTGACTTTGCTGGTGTGTGTCCTCAGTGCCAAAATCCTAGCATCTCCCAGCAGCCCTAAATCTCCGTGTATAATATGGGCAAAAAGGGAAGACAGAACTTTTTTTTTTTTTTTTTTTTTTACTAACTACTTTTATAATCTCTGTATTTCACTTAAACTAATATTTTATAATTGTATCAGCCACTGCACTCACCCAGCAACATTTCTTATTTATCCAGATGGACATGCTAATTTGTTTTTATCGTAATACTTGAAAAATAATTGTCCTACTCTCTTAGGACATGCTACAGGGTTTATTCTCCCCTTGCTATCTGAGCAGTTATACTCATAAATCCTCATGCCTTGAGAGCAGAATAGACTTTATATGTCTAGCAATTTCTTATGATTTCTAGGCTATTATCCCCAAATCCTAATTAACCATTATTAAAAATAATGTGGCCTTTCTACAGTGTGAGATATAGCAACATGATAAGATACAATGTGAAAGTCCCAAGTATCATATAATATAATTTTGCTGCTTTATTTTTCCTACATTATTAGAGATTTCTAGCATAATACTGCATTTTCCTTCAAAGTGACAAGATTCAGTAGTATATATTTTGCAAACTGCAAAAACAGAGTCATTGGATTTAGTTTTCTAATAATCAAACAACCATATAACATGCCTGTACAAGTCTGAAACTGAAGAAAGCAAATTTATACACAACAACATGTATTTTGTGGATAGCGATAACCCACCCAAATCTAATTTAATCAAATATTTAAAGAGGTAATAATTAATTTTTAAAGAATTGAAGTGAACCATAACTAGGAAGAAATGTTATTGTTTATTTTTAATGCCAGAACAGTATTCCTGATGCATTTTTAATATTTCATTAAGGCAGTAACTTTCACACTATATTTTCTCAAGTTCTTATATGTCACTGACACTTTTTTTGTGAACAAAGGTGAAATAATGTAGGAAGATATATAACTTAAAATGATATGTTCTTTGAGTTTTTTTTTTTTTTTTTAATAACTAATCAAGTACAACCCAAAGTATTTTTAGACAAGCTAAGGCATCCCACCTGGCTGTGTGAGAGGCAAATGCTTCTTTCAGCCTGTGAATGTGCCTTCAGATCAAATGTTAGTGTCTACTCGGCTTTTTCAAGCTATTATTTATCATTCTTACTTTTTATGGGAGGCATTTGCAAGCAAGGGTTTAGAGCCCACCATGCCCCGCGCCTGTCAGACCTGCGTTTCTGCTCAGTCCCGGTCCTTTGTTTTTTTGATGAAGTGTCTCTCACATTTCGAGCCTTTCATACTCAAAACTGTGGAAGCCTGTTTATTGCACTCTGGCTCCAGCCCTAGTTAAAGGTGTGAACTACCAAAGTGGAAGGGGGCACACGCACATTAACACTGCTGTGGAAAACATCACTTGACAGATGGATGCACGTTAAATGGATGTTTGAAGAAAGGTGTTTGCAATAGAAATCTTGAGTATGGCATCAGAGGAAGACCACACACAATTTTCCAGCTTTATTTCTGTAATATATGTGGGTCAAGCTTCTAGTTCCTACGCTTTTTACTGTCAGATACCTTTCTGTTTCTCTCAGACAGATTTGCTAGAAATGTGGTTTCAGAGTACATATATATCTGTGTGTATGTAAGTATAGTTGTGTGTATGTATATATATATATATATATGTATGTATGTATAGGTATACATGTGTAAACACAAATTTACACAATCTTTTTTTAACTAATATTTTAGATATTAATATTTATATATGTATTTTAAAGACTGAATGTTGACTCTACTTTGGAGTGTGAGGATTTGAATCAAGCTCTGAGAAGCTGTTGCATAAACTATCAATTCAGTTCACTCAGTGAAATAACACCAAATTGATCCGAGAATAAGTTGTATTTCTCCAGTCTCCGTTACTTATTCTGGATCTTTAGGAGATAAAGGAGATGGACTTAATGCCATTCAGTTATGGACCTGGGAAAGGGATGCGCAGATATTCCTTGGTTTTTGGTAGTTTTTCTCTAAATAGTTTTAAGAGCTGAAATTCCAGATTGGAAATGTGTATCTAGAATTAGGTATGGCCAAATTCAGTGAAAACAGCCACCCGGGATTTCCTTCGTACTCTTTTGGTTAGAAATATGTCTGTAATACTTCATTTCTTCCAATTTATTGTTGTACAACACTAAGTACCAGCAGATATTTCTTTCCTATGTCTAGATCTCCCACAGCTCCATGAAGGAACCAGCCTGGGTGCTGGGCAGGTCAGAGGAGGTTTGGACAACAGGATCTCTCCTTGTCTGCTACTAAGCTTATGGAGCACTTAGCTGGTCCCCAGGCAGACAACAGGATTTTTTGGCAGAGCAATGCGTTCTCCATCTTTACTCTCAACTCCAAAACGTTTTTGGCTCAACCGTCTCTTGCCGACACAGTGACCTTCTGTGCCCCTGCTTAACGTTGAATTGGTGTCCCGTTATGCACAAATAAGACCGGATTTTTCCTAATTGTTTAATAATTGTTATTTCAATTTATTTGCTTTGATTAATTTTAAAATAGCCCCTGCAGGAATTCCTCCACATGAGATAATCAGCAACAAACTCAAGAGTAACTATATGGTAGCCAAACAATTTACAACTTGTACCTTGAAATTTGTTTGCGTAAGTTTACAAATATGAAAGTAAACCTATAGCCTGCAATTATCTTGATCAGCTCTACTAAGAACTTCTTATACTTTGTTCTTGGGCTATGACAGTAGGTTTTTCATAGATTCGTAGACTGTCCTGACTCAAATTGTATTAAGGACAAATATTTCCTTCACAAATAATGCTATATGGAGAGAGGAGTATTTGGAGGTAAACCTACAGCACTGGAATAGGGACATTCACACCTGCTGTATTAATAGTTCAAAAATTCTGCCTTCTCTCTCAGGCCCAGCTCCAGCAAGCACTTACACACATGCTTAACTTTATGCACACGAGTAATCCCATTGATTTAATGGGATTATTCCCATATGTGTAGTTACACACACATAAGTGTTTGCAGGATTGGGGTCTATTTCTCCTGCAATGATTTGAAACCTATGGAAGAAAATACAGTATGCAAGTTAGATACTATTCAATGGCCATACATTAAGCCTGAATATTTCTGCAGAAATCAATGGGGCTGAGAAACCGACCTCTTCTGTGTACAGTGTAGACTCTCTATATGCAACACATTCGTGGCTATCACAGCACAGAAAGAGGTATGGAGGTATAATTAGCAGCAAAAATATCAACACAGAGGAAATAATTCTTTATTTTTAGATGTTATTGTATTCCAAATCTTGGATATAACTTGACAACATCATAGAAAACATTCTGCTATGTACAGGATACACTCCTCTATAACGCAATAATTTATAGCTACTTCAGAAATGTAGAAAAGGTTTATATATTAAGTATCAATACATATATAGATATATAAGTGTACATATATACATATTAGTAGAAAATTACTTCCAAGCATCAGAAAATAACTAAGTATAAATATGGATGCATGCATGCAAAGGTGCATGCAGTGGATGAGCGCTATGGTAAAACAACTTTGGTAAAAAATAACTGAACTAAAAGGTGCTCCTGACTTGAATAGTTTGCTTTTAATTTGAAATTCTTCAGACAAGATATTTTTAAAAAATTTAAGGCAAGTAACCATCTGACATAAATGATAGAAACAGAATATAAATAAAATAGTACTTGTAGTATTCTGATAGAAATCACATGCCAAACTTATCTGTGGCCAAGCAGCAGGAACGCTTTTGAATGTCAGGAACAAAAGCAGGAAAGTTGGGTTGGCCAGGACACGTTTTGCTTGTGTGGTGTATCTTGTTGGCCTGAACAACAACATTATTAAGCAATTTGGGCTGGATCATCATTCTACCCATGAAGAATTTAAGGAAGATCTTGACTTGAGTGTATTGCAAGAGGAGTCATGCTGTGCCATTCGATATAAAAATATAATCAGTCTTATGCCACTGGCACGTTCGAACACCTAGTGGGATATGCCGGGCATCAGCGTTCAAGGTTTTATATAAGGTAACAGCTGCTTTGGTCAGGCAGTTAATTAAATGTGTTAATTTTCCATACAACCAACAGTAGTGACAACAGATCAAAATGGGATTTTATGACATTTCAGGGTTCCCTTATGTGATCACGACGATGGATTGCACCCACATCATCTTCCACATCCCCGCGCGGAACGACGCTGCCTTTCCCCTCTGGAAACAGCTTCGTTTTCCGCTCTGCAAACAGTGCAACGGCGGCGCCTCGGCACCGCTTACGGAGCGTTGCCAGTTGTCCCAACTCCAGTCTCAACTAGCTGTTTGGGCTTATTCCCGTACTGATATTGGTTTAGACGGAATATGTGGCAATTAATTTACAAGGCAAAAGCGTTCTTCATTCTCTCCCTCCTGTCTTACATTCCTTATTAGAAATGTTTAATGAGTGGATACATAGAACTGAAATAAAATGGTATGATGCTTCTGAATAGATACAGTATTCTTCAGGTATAGAATTACCAAAAAATATTTCCTTGTTCTTGATAGTTTGGTAGTTGCGCAACATTGTAAGATGCCAAGTTCAGCCTCTTCTGTACTTCGTTGTTTTCATAACATGATAATAACTCATACGCATCCGCAAAGAGAATATAAATGGGGAAAGCGTATGAAAAGGACTAGAAGAGCGTATTTAGAAATCAGGGTCCACAACTATGCAGTATGAGTAATATAGATGAACTGTACAGGTTTCCTCCCCGTCAAATGGGTAATACAGTGTGAAGAAATGTGGAAGAAATGTAAAACACCAAGTTAAACATATAAGGACTGACCAAAAATTGAGTCATACTCCCACGCTTTTGGCTCACAATTTGAAATATTTGTTTTTAGTTGATTGGGTAGCCACTAAAAGTATATGGTAATCTTTGTTTGAATTTGATCTGTCACTTTCTTTGATGGGTGACAATGATTTTGTGACATATGTCATGTTGTGTCACATCATTTGAAATACGTTAAGTCATGCTCTATTCCATCATTTCTAAAGGCAATAATGCTATTCAACATGACGTGACATGACGAGATATAACGCAACTCAACAGCTAAAAAATTAAAGGGAAAGTTTTGTAGTGGTGACACAGACACTAGGAATTGCACTGTAATGAAGCCTAAGAATATCCCAGGAGCTAAGTTTTCAAAAGCTACAATACACTGTAGAATATCTGCAAGGTAGGAAGTGTGAGCCAGAGCAGAACACTTGAATGCGAATCTTCATCAGCATTTCCACCCCCCGCCCACAGGTAAATTGACTGATTTATGTCTTTAAGATGATGAGCTCTGAATAACTCTGTGCAGAGCGGCTGTAGAGAGATGCTGTAATCGTGATCAGAGCCTGTCATTAGGCTCAGTGACACAAGCTAGTTCTTCAGGAAGAACTTGTTGGAAAGATGAGTCTTATGCTATGCTTGAAATGTGACAAGACTGACATTGCCTCTGATCTGAAAGGCTGTATGTCTGTTTGTGTTTTAGAATATTTAAAATTTCTGAAACAGTAAGGGATATCCTAAATAGGAAAACATTACAATAAATCACCCTTTAACTGGATGCAGTCTTCTAAGTCACTTAAGATAAGGATGGCTGCTGTGTGGGAGCTCTGCTCGCAGTCTTAGTGTTGTATATGTGTCATGATGTTATTTACTCCTATTGACCACTATGGAGCTATTCCGATTTGCACAAGCAAAGAACTTTAGGGTAGACCTATAAAGGAATATCTCCATTCAAACACCAACCACAGCACCGAAGCACAAAACGTAAAGACCTCTGATCAGCCGAAACTTCATCTTGGAAAATCCGAAATTCCCCATGCACTCAAATTGCTCCATAAGGGAGGGTTTTTCAGTTTTTTTTTTTCTGTAGGTCTTCACCTACAAAACTTTGTCTTAGTCATGAACGCAATTGAATATCATACACTTGGTAGTATTACCATATCTACATCTGATTGATCAGAGCCTCACCAATCATTACACTTCTGACGCCATTTTGCCAGTGGAGCCTATGAATACAATTTATCTAAGAGCTCTGGATACTGTAAAATCAGAGATGGAGGCTGAATATGACCCACATCAAAATCCTATCTTACCTGTCTGACTTGTGCCAGTAACCTAAATTTAGGTCTCCTGTTTCCTAAGATAATATATTTACTCCTGAAAAGGTGCACTATGGCTTATTTCTTCTTTCTGAATACTTTTAGATTTTCACTGGAATCTCTTCTGCTTCTGTATCCTATCCAAAGTAATACGGTCCTTATACCAATGTGAATATGGCACAACTTCAGTAGGAGAAGCTGTTTCAGAATACCCATCATCCAGGAATTGCACATGGGAAGAGAGGCGGAAGGTCTTGGACTTCAGCCACCAGCTCTTAGATGTGTTTCTAACCACTGGACACTGGAAATGAGGCCACCAGGATGTCCCATGTGAGCAAGACCTGACATGACATGAGTGCTTCTCTCCCCGAAATACTGCTTATAGCTCCAAATCCAAACAGCAAGATGGACCGAACTTTGAAACTGGCAGAACTTCAGCACAATGCTCTTTGCAGACTTTCCGATTGACTGGCTTCTTGATTATCTTCTACAAAGCCCATTCTTTAGGCCTAATTTTCCCTCTTAATTGCCTTGGAAGACTTCCCATATCTTTGATGTCTGTAGTTTCCATTACATGCTGAGGCCCTAGGAACCAAGCCGAGCTGTAGCTCCCATCCTCCTTTCTTTTGTGATTTCTTCCAAAGAAGAAAACCACAGTTTTCCACTGATCCTTTCAAAATGATGCTAAGTAGTTTACAGACTTGTTTTCTTAAGGTTCTTCCATCTTTGCTGTATATACCAAAGAGAAAATTGTATAAATTCTGATTTTATTACCACACCTGCTGGGAATCACAACTGAGGTGTGAAAAATGTGGCTGTACTATACCTACTAAGGAACACATATATACCAGCCTAGACGTAAGTGTATCACTGCTGCTATAAAACAGACACAACTACTTTGGTGACATTCACTGTTACTGTACGTTGACAAGTTCCCATTTAATTTACTACATATGGTTCTATGTCTCCATAGCTACTCTCGTGAATTCATTATTCATTAAATAAGTGATGAATTTACTCAAATATTGCAGCCACATGGCCGACACAAATGCATTCTAATATTATTAACACGTTGCCAACTTGCAACTCTTCGAAGTCTGAGTAAATGTTTTGACAAGAAGAGGCAGCAAGAACAAATAAGTAGTAGCAGTCTAGATGAAGTTCAGCCATAGTTCTAACAGCTTTAAAGTCTTAACAGTGTTTTCACTGGGGCAGTACCAGATAAATTGCTCTTATGTGTGCATACAAGAGACTAAAATTCCTTTGAAAGTTTATAATTTCTCATGGGAAAACACAACATAAAAGTTACTTTTACTCATAGAAAAACAACACCATATTTTCCTGTCAACCTTTGCTGTTGGGAATTTCAAACTTTTTGCATTTTTTCCCTGTGATTCTTTGTCGACCCAAGGGACAGGCGTTTACAACATAATTTACTTTCGGCGTGTCTCTGTAAATCATTGTAATACTCTCTATGGCTAGTGAAAAAAAAAGAAGGAATGCTCTCAAGCTGGACTGACAAACCACTTTTTTTCAAGCCTGCAGCAGCAAACCAAAAATTCCGTTTCAGAAGGGCAGCACTGACATGGAGAGATACACAAAAGGAATGTATTTTATGAGCGCTTTATATGAATGTTTCTATTTAGAGGTTGCAGTATTTACTGGGAAATATTTATTGAACTGTATTTACGTGCAGTAAAATATATAGAATGTGTGGAGTATAAAATGTGTCTTGGTGGCAGGCTTCACGGTGTGAAGGAGAAAACACTGATGTTTCAGTTTTGGAGATGGCAGTGTTTTTTTTTTTTTTTTTTTCTCAGTGTTATTAAGGCCTGTTGTTGTCACTGTTGTTGTACATGCTTAACGGTGTTGTCTTGCATTAGGCAATTTAAACATAGCCTCCCATAAAAAAAGCTCGAAACCTGTAGAGCCTTTCAGGCTCACTTTTTGAGACTGCTGCTAATATCAAGGCTCATTCAGTTTTACATTAGAACTTGATGACTTGCACATTGGTTGAACCTTCACCTTTTACAACCTTAATGGGGATTTATTAGCTATTTCACAGTGTGTAAATTTGAATCTAGGTCAGATGAGGAAGAAAAATAGGGCAAATCTGGGCCTTAAGTATAACCTGCATATAATATATCAGGATAAAAAAAAAAGGTGCAAAATTAAACAGATGATTAAAAGTGTCTAGAGCAGTCAGAGTTTGAAAAAAGAGCTTGATAAATTAGGGGTGTATGTAGTTTTCTTGAGTTCAAACTCAGGTGACTGGTGAAAGTCTGGTTTCCACACAAATTCAGCAGATTAAGGAGTTAAAATAGCTTGTTAACCTGTTTCTACTAACTGCTCACAAGAGGAAATGTAACACAGGTGTGTTTGATATTCACAAGATTAAAGCTTTTGTCTACCATCAAATGTTCACCACATTAAAGCTGTTTTAATGAGGTATTGGAAGATAATGAATGTAAGCCTCTAATTCACTGCAGAAGAGACAGCTTGACCTTGTTTTGACCTCGCTGCAGCCAGGTATCTAAAACAACATATTAGTCACACTTAGACCAGAAAATGTGTGTGTGTGTGTATGTGTGTGTATGCGCACGCGTGTGTAAAATGAAATAGCCACTACCTGCCTCAGCTCTCATCAGCTAAAAACACAGCAGGTTCATGTGCCTGAACTTTTCTGTTCAGTACCCTGGAAATCTCATGTCATGTATTCCCACCTTGACTGCAACCGCCACTTACCTACAACGTAGCATCCATGAGAAGGAAGGATTTTTTGACAGTGTATCTGCATGGGAAGTGGGTAGAGGAAGAAAGGGGTACAAATTAATGTTATCACTCAGTAATTATTCTTCCTGATACTTAAGAGATGTTTAGAAAGTCAATAGCTAGAGTGAGCAAAGGTCTGAAAGGTCTTTCTGGTTCACACAGTCATTTATCTCATGTTTGGTGGATCCACACTCCTGCTAAGCTAAGGTATGCTGCCTGTTTAGTTATTCTTAATATAATAAGCTCTAAATAAAAATAAAATAAAGATCCTGAAAGGTTCTCCAAACCAGATTTATTTTGGCATGCGTATGCAGGAAACTATGTACTGTAGCAAGTTTTAAATACTGTATTTGGACACTAATTCTCAACTGCCGTCATCAGTTTGCTGACAGCCATCTGCTTGGACCCTGCTCCTTCCTCCCGTTCAGCACCGTTAAAGTAAAATATTGACAGAAACAACTTCTGCAGCAAAAGTGGAAAAGTTAATAACATAACTGAAGTCACACAGGATTTTTCTCTAATGTTCTGGAGCTCTCCGACAATTTTGTTTTACTCATATCCTAATTTAGAAGTGTCCCACCCTCTTAAAAATAGTTTATGTAGCCAGCTATCTTTAGATGACAGAGGTTACCAAGGAGAAATCTATAGCCATACGTACCCAGCAGATAGTTCACGTGACTTGCTTCCAACGAGCGATACACGTGCTCCCTAGATCGACTGACATCCTGGGAGGTGGTTGTCAGACCTGGGGACAGAAGCTGCCACTGTGCAGTTGTCACCGTGCTTGAAGAAACCCTCAATGGCACATGCAGCAGATGATTGGTATAATCCTGGCTTACGTGAGGAAGCAATGCAGAGAGCTCGTACAAGCCCTGACGTCGTGCCCACCAGCTCTGCAGTGCTGGAGAGTGTCTTGAGGTTCCTCACGCTCTGAAAAGCCCCTTGCTGGACTCGGGTTCTCCTGTGCTGTGCAGTACGTGGCTTGTGACGTTCACCATCTTAATGAGTCTGAGTGACGCCAGTTTAGCACAAAGCACATTCTACCTTCAGTTCTTAGCACAAAATGTCATTAAAGTTCTTGAACAGGTCATAGGGAAACGCACAACAGATAATTTTGCTACTAATTATTTCTTTTTAAAAAAAAAAAAAAGGTGAGCACGTGCTTACACATGCACAAATCCAGATATAGGTTCACATAAATAATTTATTTATCATACCTATTTATAATACATGATTCTTTTATATTTTGTGGTGATACCATTAGTATTTGTAGATTTACATCTGTTATTAAATTCCACACACAGCAAAACACTATACCATAGAAATGTATAGCCCTACAAACTGATTCAGGACTTCTAAACCAAGTAGTCTTACTGTCTGCAATATTCCTTTCTAAATTGTGCTATTACAGCCCACAAATTGACTTGCAGTGAAAGATCATTTATTTTAATTCACTTACAGCTTTGCAGGAGAACAGGAGAAAGAGTCTATCCTATAAGGAGCAACGCAGTAGTTCTCATCCTGGACACTCTACAACATACTTCTATGGCCCCAGTTCTGCAGATACGTAGACACCAAACATGAAGTCAGCCCCTGTGAATAAATGGGTATGTTTAGTATTTTGAGGGGATCAACAGGGAAACAGTAGATTTAGTGCAAAGAACTAAAGCCTTTGTGCCAGCCAAAAAAAGATCTAAAAAAATCTAGTTTCCAAGTTAAAAATTTGAATATTGATCCAGAGAGGAGAGCGAACCTAAGCACTCTTTGTTTCTGAAGACAATGTCTCATTGTCAAACCCAATGTTTACAAACATGAACATTTCAGTCTTCAGGAAGCGTTTTTAATATTTGCACTGATTTTTCTTCCTGCAGGATAGAAATAAATAAATAAATCTGGTTTGAACCTAATTTACTCTCCACCTTGCAGAACCATGAAGCTTACGCATGTGCTCACCAGCACATGGTCCCTTCCTGTACTTTAGCTGATTAAGGTCCTTGCTCAGCCAAGTAGCCCATCTGCTGAATTTCCTGATCTTCTCTGCACCTGTCCCCCTCATGGCAGCTCCTGGGGGCTATCCAGCAGTTCCTTAAACAAGTCAAAAATCTCCTCTCTTGAAATCCAGAGTCTTAGCCTCCACTTACCCTCCCAACCTTCTTGTGGACCCTTGATGATACCATTGTGCGGTCACCGCAATCCAAGCTACCAGCCATGCCCACCGCTGCCTCCATTTCCTCCCTGCTAGTCAGCACCAGGACAAATAAAGCATTACTCCTGCTTGGCCCCTGCAGCATTTTCATAACGCAACGCAGTTGGGAGACATCCCAGATTGCTTCACAAAACAGAAGTCTAAATGGTTAAAATCCCTAGTGTGAGTAAGGGCCCTCAGGAGACTGCTCAGAGGGCTACTGCCCCTTGTTCGTCCAAAGCCTCCCTCATCCTCCACTTGGTCTGTCACAGACTCACCACCATCACACACACACACACACACATCTATGGTGTTACTTACCCCTCTGACTTGGCCCAGATACTCTCAGTGGACATGCCTCTGGTTTCACACCAGCACTAAAGGAGCTCCTTTATGTAGATGGGTAGAGCATGAGTCCCCTGCCCTCCCTTGGTGCCTGTCATTCCTAACTACCCTCTAATCATGCATGCCCACATGCTTCAGCCACGTGTGCTTTCCAGTCAGGTTTATGGGCTGCCTGTCACAGCATTGCCCTGAGATGGTACATGGACTTCCACCTCTCCTTGCTTTTTGCACAAGCTCAGCACATTACTGCACAGGTAAGCTGCCAAATGCCCTCGTTTCCAAGCAGGAAGGTGAGCGACTTTCTCGCTCCTCTCCCTCACACATACCTTCACCATTTGCACCACTTCCTCCCTGACTTTGAGCTAATCTCCCTCTACCCTGGCAAACCTAGTTTAAAGTAATCCTTATGTGGGTTAAAGAGCCTGCAATTTTTTTTCTTCTCATCGTTGTCAGGTAGATTCCAGCTCTTCCTCCTGGCCCCTTTTCTTCCTCAAAGGCGATGCCATGATCAAAGAAGTCAAAACCTTTCTGGAGACTGTTAGGTATTAGTCTGCAGGATACATCTGCTCACATCAAGACTTCTTTTTAACAGAGGTTTGAGGACAATACCTTTTGGGTCACTGTCTTCTCACTCAGAGGCTTATCGATGCATTTGCTCTGCTCAGGGTTTCCCTTGGCTATTTCACCAGCGTTCACCCAGCAGGGGACCAGTGCCCACCCTCCTGAGAAGCTGTGCTGCTTCCTTGCTTCTGTGTTGCTTTCACTGCACGATCCTTCCTCCTTGTTGTCGTAGGGCTTTGACTCCGGTCTCCGCAGTGTGTCTTAAAGGCCCTGTTGGCCCCTTCCTTTGCCCCAAAGGAAAGAGTAATCGTGGTTCAAGAAGTGAGACACCTCCTGTGCTAAACCACTTACCTAGACATCGTCATTCCACAGCATCTTAAACAAAAACCAATAGTGTGGTTTTTTTTGTTTTTTTTTTTTTTTTTTTTACTTTTAAGTAGTTCCCAGCCCAAAAAGTAAGAGTTACTAAGAAAATATAAGTAGTTTTAAACAGCCTGCCACATCTGTGGTGAGGACAGCCTACCAGCCTTATCAGTCTACCTTGTGTGTTCTCTTTGATGGTCTGTAACGGTAGGTGCTGAGGCATCCTCAGTAAGCCACAGACATAAACCACATAAAAAAGATTAACGATGCGATCGGGAGAGGCATGAGGAAGTGTCCCTGTTGAGGTTCTTCTTAAGGTACATCTACCAGTATCTTCTGTACATGTCCGTAAGTTTCCAGAAGTGAGTTTAGACAATTCCGGGTATTTTCCAAAAAAAAGAGAAACATCAGCAAACCAAAAGCAGGGAAAAGTACTAAAACAGAACTATGAAAAAAAAAAAGAAGAAGAAGAACAGCAGAAAAACTTGGCAAAGCCCTACAACAGGCCCACTCCAGCTTTGCCACCTCTCTGCACTTTGGTGGAAGGCTTTAGTCCCTAATGCATTGAATATACAAAGGCAACAACTCATTCTCAGTTAAAAGCTATAATAAATAGTGTAGGATTTTTAGCTCTATAAATACAATTAGGGTGCCTTTTGTACGTGGGATTTCTTTTGTGCCCAAAGTAACATTTTATTGGGCTGAAGGATGAGGAGTGATGGATGCCACACGGTGATGGTGTTTCGCAACATCTCTAATGCAGCTGATGAACAATAAGGTTTCCTAAGCGTTTAATTCTTGACATAGGCGAGACTAAGTTCTTATTGACTTACTGAAGTGATTATAGGACCTAAATAAATGTTCAGAACCGGGGTTAGCAACCTGATTATGTCTTCCAGGTTAAAAAAAAAAAACATATAAAGAGGTTAAAAACATACATTTCAGATATTAAAAGAAGGAAATCTGTAGCGTCTTCTACACATGTCCAGTTAAGGACAGCTTTGTTGCCTGTGGTGACGTGGAGAAGCCCAGGTTCTCCAGACCCCTCTCCGTTGCTCGTGGTGCTCCCGGGGCCCGGCCAGCACGGCTCACGCCAGCGCCACGGCCGTGTCCGATCCGCACCACGCCGCCTCTCCGGTGGCAGAAGACATTCGTCAACGTCTTATTGCGACTGACACCTGCCGGGGGAATTTCTCGCCGTGAGGTCGTGACCATAAGTCAAATTGAAAAGCTGAAAAAGAAGAGGAAAAATTGGTAAAGATTTCTCTCTCTCTCTCTCTCTCTCTCTCTCTCTAAATATATACATATATACATACAAATATATATATATATATATATATATATGCACACACACTTCTCGCAGAAGAGTAATACCTTAACACAAACGGTTTCTCGGTGCAGCATCTCAGATGCCAGCATTTAAGTCATGTGAATCTTTGAAGCTGACAATTGGGAGGACTAGGGAATCTGCAGCATTTCTGCTAGTAAAGTCTCGTGCAATTGAATATGTGTTTTTCTGACAAACCAAATTCCTCTCTCTGACGCAGATGATGATACAATATGAATGTGTAAGCAGCTTTGCCTGGCCGTCTCTAACCGTAAGGTCACATCTCTCTTTAATGAGTTTTCTAAAAGTTTATAGTAAGTTTCCTCAGCGACACAGGTAGGGTTTCACTCAGCTCCAGCTGGGGCTGTCGTTATAAGAGGATGGGGTTCCAATTTCTGATTAATGAAAATTTTAATTACGTACAGATAAAGGAGGGAGAGGGAGAGAGATGTTTCTGTGTTACTTTAAACAAAGAAGAGTTAAGGTCTTATCTTAAGTATGCATTGGCACTGCAATGCGAAATGGTCATGCAAAATTAATTTTTAATGTGTTCAATTTATATTAAAAATTTCTGCAAGTGTGTGAATTTTTTTTCTGAGGCCGGAGTGCTACTTCATTTACAATATTCCCTGAAGGTGTTTTTTTTTTTTAAAGAGACTCTTAAACTGAAGCCATTTTAAGGGTTTTATGAGACATTATGTGAGCTTTCATATGCAAGTTAGTCGTTAAGTACCAGATATTATATTCTGTAATATGCTTAAGTGATATTAGAGGCTGTATATAGCCTGCAGTAATGGCTATTGCTGCTTTTTTAATTTATCAAGAAAATGTTGCTTAAATAAGGAGCAAATCAGTGCTTGGGTGTAGAAAATATAAATGCAAAGGAATTGTTGCAGTGTACTTTGTACTCCTAGCCTCACTAAGGAGTAAAAACAGTGTCTACCTTCTCCTGCTCCTATTGACACACGCACGGCAAATCCCATACACACGGTGCTGGAGGTATGCAAAACGTGAAAATTGCCCCGAGTGTCGCTGAGCAGTGTGTAACCATTGCTCCTTGATACTTCTTGAGGATGAATATTATGCCCCCGGTAACTGGGGTTTTTGTATGATTCTTGGCATTCAAACAAAGTAGCATCTCACATTTGGACTTAAACCAGTGAAGTCTTTGAATATTCAGCCTACAAAGGGAAATGTTTTTTGTTAAGCTGGATTCATTGGTCAAGCTATAAAAGCTAGGATAAAAAAAAATAAAAAAACCCTCACGTGGTGAAGAAACTTGCTATTTTTCTTTATTTTCTTCTTTTTTTCCCCTCTTGTTTAAGAGTCAGGAAAAAAAAAAACTTTGAGCTGAGAAGCTTGTGCAAATATAAAAGTAAAAAGTCACTTTACTTTTGAACTTGCCTCTTGCTCCATAGTCTGAGACAGAAGAAAAGCTCTTCTGCAGTTGTGCTGCCGAGAAGTAGGAAGCAGGCATATTTTATCCTGACAGCCCTGAGCAATGCTACCTTATTTTGGCCATGTAATCCCCCACCTCCCACCCCTCCCAGGCTCTGCTTGGAGCCCCAGGCAGACCACAAAGCTTGTTCATGTTAAACTACTCCTTCTCCCCTAACCCCTGACAACCCGCCCGTGCCCAGGTGCAAACTCCCACTTTCACGTCGAGTAATGATTGAAGAAACATATTTTTTAAATGAAAAAAAAAATCATCTTTTCCATTTTCTTTCCCTCTTCCAGCTGCTGATTCCCACCCTGATTCCTGCTTTGGAGCTGTGATTAATACAAATGTTGGAAAAAAAAAATCACATCATCTCTACCTCTCTCTCCCCATCCCTCCTCACAGCTGCGGATTCTCACTCCTCCTTCCCGTCGCCACTCCTCGGTCCTGCTCTCCTCCCTCCCCCCCGGCTCGCTTAAATATTTCAGAGAAAAGTAATCCAGCTTCATCTAGGGCTTTACGGCCCTGCTTCTCCTCTCGCCCGCGCTGATTTTAACTTGCCGTCCCTGGGAGGAGCGAGGCCCTCGGCACGCGGGAACCGGCCTCTTTAACGAACCCCCTTGCAAATGAGCATGAAATTAGGCGCTGAATCGGCAGCCTGACGCTAATGGGGCATTGCGAGACCCCCGCGCTGAGCAGCAGCACGAGCCCACCTTCCCTTATGGGGAAGACCTCCCCTGGCCTCCTTCTTCACCATTTACGACTACTGTGCATTCCCTCAACGGGCCCAAACCTTGGCCCAGCTCTCCCGAGTCCGCAGTAGCTATCGGACAAGCTGTATATTCACCAGATGAGAAAATGTTCCTCCTTTCATCACAAAATTCTCCTTCATGTTGCCCAAATCTAAGGATGAGGAAAGCGCAGATGGCAATTTTGGGTACCTACAGCCGATGGCGGCTTGTGGTTGGAGGGCACGCTACAGCTATGATCTGCCCATCGGCACCTCTTGCAGGTGACAGGCTTGCGCTTTTCTCTGGGTAGATTCCCAAAACGCATTCCCACCTCATCCAGGAGAGCGAGTCACCATGCTGCCAGACTTCAAATACATCTGGGTTTGACCCTTTCCGTGGAATATTCCCAGGGAGCTGAGAGCACCCGAGCAGTCAAAGGGCAATTAGGGTTTTCTGCGGTCACCAGCTTGGGTCCTGCCCTCCTCCACCATAGGCAACAGAGGCATCTGCCTCTCCTCTCCCTCCACCTTTCACGTGCACACAGAAAGCCTCATCACATTTATAAAGATATTTTCCTGTTCTATGCCTTTATGTCTATTTTGCATGTAGTATCTATGTATGTTTGTGCACACATATTATTCATGTGTGGTAATGTGCCTTCCCATAATTACATACAAACAGATGTTTATATATAGAATCCATATTACAAATTTAAATCAATAGGGAACATAAATCTGAATAAATCACAGCTAAGCTGCAGCTTAAAATAAACATTCTGGAAAAAATAAGCAAATAAACTTTTTTTTTTTTTTGGCAGAATGTTTATTTATTTAACAACAGCGATGCAGTTGCTTACACTTTCTACAAATGTTTTATCTCTTCTTCCTCCGCACCTGTCCCTGAGTGAATAGAGCCACATCTGTCTCATCTTGGCATAACAAGCACACATCTACATCTGTGAAAGATGATTCCATTTTTGAAGGAAACACTGTCTACTTTTACACTCCTGCAGTCTGCTAGAAATTATTACACAATGGATTTTGTGTCTTGCAGGAAGGCTTCTAAATAGTGAATAGCGAGTTTGGAAATGATACAACAAAAGTAACATCCTACTTTAACAAACAGATAGAGAGATATAGATATAAATATATGTTTATTCTAAACTTTGCAGATAAGATAGACTCACTGATTAAAGCTACCTTCAATTTAGTGCTGCTAGCATAGTGGCCTCTCATTTAAAAAGATCAGGAAATAGGAGCTGTGGAGTATAGTAATTGCATCTAGAAGCAATTCTATATTGCACTCATCCACATATAGATGCACTCATCCACTGCTGAGTCAAAGCCTAGATGAAGTTGGTAGTGACTTAAAATATTATCCGACGGTTGTTCAGCAGTGTATATGAAACAAGTTAAGGGCATCTTAGTTTGGAAAGGGCAACAGTTCCAAAAACACATCTTTGCCAGCAAAAGAGGCATGGCGAAGGAGTGCTCCCCAAGGCTTGCTCCTGGAGAGCGGGCGTTTGCGGTCTTGCTCGGCTGCATGGACAACAGCCACGTCCAGTGCATGATGTCTCCATGCCATGCTCATCTCCCACACCGAGCAGATCCCGCGTCGGTGGACCCTCACCTCTTCCCAGCCCACACGCTGCCTCTGCTTATGCTGATGCACCACAAGCAGCTCATTAAGCAAACGAAGAGGTGAGCTTTGGCTGATACAGTTAAGGGCTTAATAAGGTAAAATAGTGAAATAATAGCCAAAAAACACTTGTTCTGCATCTCCAGTGATACTGAACTGATGAGCAGAGGTTGCATTATGCATGTCTTTTATGCTTTTGCTAGCTATTTTAGCTATGAAAGGCAATGTAAAAATAAAGTGCCCTGAAGGTCCTCTTTCACTCTCCTATTTTTCCATCGATGCCACCTCCACTGTGTAGAGTGGTAGTTGTAGCTATGTAGCCATAAAAGCACTGTATTATGGTGGTTCATTCAGGCCCTCACTGAAAAACCAGTGCTGACCAGAAAATACAAACTCTGTCTATGGAAAAGAATGTGCTCAGAGTAAAAGTGCTTTTCATCACTTCCTTGCTATTTTTCACCTTTTGCCAACCTGAAGCAGTGTGCAAAGTATGAAAAGTCTTCTTTGCTTTCTCACTGACTATCCGAGTGCTTTTGAGCTTCTTCTTCTTTTTTTTTTTTTTTTTTTTTTTAATATAAATACAGAAGGGATAGTGTTGCTTTCAAAGAATAATATTTATCTTTCTCTCTCGACTGTTTTGTTACTTCTTCACTATTTTGCACAACAGAGAGAGAGCGCGTGAGTGTGAGACAGATTCATTCCCCTGTGATCTCAAAACTAGCCAAAAAGTGTTCAAAAGAGAAATCATTAAGTGTTCATGAATGAGATTTCAGAAGTGAATTATTTTATTGGAAAAATAAAATCCTGATCAGAGCATGTTATTAATTGTAATTAATTTAATTATTTAAAACATACATGAAGATTTAATGAAAAAATCATCGTGGTTCCTGTATCACACTAGGACCGTTTGTATTCTAGGTGGCAGAAAGGGGCTTTAATGCTTCAATAAATGGAACTAATGATTTTCTTTTAAGGCAAGTATGGAGAGGAAATCACAATTTATACTCAGCCAGACTGTCCTTCTCCACGGCATATTGGTGTACTGATGCGCAGGTCTTGCACGCCATGATGCCAACCTTCTTCTTTTTTGCAGTGGTTCACGTACTATCTTTAGACTCTCTCAAAATGAACTGCTTGATTTGCCCATCCTTCCTGGGAGCTTATGATTCATATCTTCCTCCCCCCCCCACCCCGCCCCTGTCTTCTTCCAGACCTTTCCAGCTCCCAACTGCTGTTCTGTCGTCTATATTAAGCACCCGAGGCTCTGATGTACTTGACAATGATGTCCTGCATTTTAAACACACGCATGCACATGGCCACGCAAACAAGCAATTTGAAGTATTTTCTACAGTACGACACACATACACTAATTTCAGATTTCTGGCCCTTCACAATCTTAGTAAATACTTTTTTTTTATTCCTTTTTTTTTTTTTTTTGCACTTGGTTTTACTATTATCTTTAAAAGGGAGTGAAAAAAATCATTGACAGAGAGTTACATAATGTGTATTATTTACTTAATAGCTGTTCTGGTCTATTGGGTAAATACATAGTCAGGCAGTTTTTAAAAACACGAATTACACACCCAAGAGACCAGAGAGACTCTGAAGGAGCTGTTCCAGTCTATTGGGTAAATATGTATTTAGGCAATTTTTCAAAATACGTTAAAACTCCTTCAGTGCCATTCTGGTCAATTGGTTAAATATGTATTTAGGCTTTTTTTTTTTTTTTTATGTCTTTTACATAGCCGATAGATGGAAGAAACTGTAGCTGCTAAATAAGTCTTTGTAATTTTTACCTAGGAGCGTCGTTGGGAGTTGCTCGCCGTCTTCCGGACCTGCTCCCCGCGGTCGCAGAGCCGAGCGTCGCAGGGACCGTCCCGGGCAGCGGTGGTGTGAGCGACGGCCAGCGCAAACGCTCCGCGTCTGAGTAAAGCTGTGACCGAAATAATTAACCCCTCCGATCGCCACGGCACAAAATGGCATGCTGAAGCCCTGCTGGCAACTCTGAGTTTCTTTATATGAGTGAATTTTAGCACAAGCTTAAGCATGAGCTAGATCAGGACATGAAATTATATATATATATAAAAAAAAGTGGGGGTAATTTTTTAAATATTCTTCTAAATCAAAATCTTTCTAGGTATTCAGGGTGATAGGAAAAGTCAGTCTGATGAATGACCTATAAAATAAATTTCTGAACATCTTAATATAAAGCAGCTGTGACAGATGTTAGCATACTGGGGTTTGTACAACTTTAGCTATATTTCAGCTGAAGATATATATTTACATGCAGGTCTTTCTGCGTGAGCGCTGGTGACAAATTTGTACTGTGACAGAAGCAGGGTCTGGGTTTAAAATGAGGGATACACACTCATGCACATATATGTCCAAGGACAGACATAGCTACTGGTATAGATGGAAATTAAAATTTTAGTAGGCTATATTTCCACTAAATAGGCATATACTAATCTAGAAATATTCTTGTTGAAGTCAGTGTGGTTATTCTTTTGCTTAAAATTAAGCAAAATGTAAGCCTTTACAGATTGGAGTAAAGTAATATTACCATCTGAAGTCAGACAACTGTATTTCACGAACACAAGTTTAATTCAGAGGATTTTTTAAAAAAAAACAAACATGGAAAAATATTGATAAGGATTTTGAGAAGAATATTGATAAATAAAAATGTTTGGTAAGAGCTCTGAATAAATTTGATGAGTTATTGCCAAAATCTATAACTTTATTAATCCAAATTAATTATTAGGCCAGCTGTAATGCTAGTATAAAAATAACAGTGCATTTGAAGTGATGCTGTGTCACTCACATGATTTCATAAACAATGATCAAATCCCATCAGAATAAAAAACATCTCGTCTGTCAAACATTATGAGATGCTTTCCAGATCCACAAGGGTAGCCAGGCCTTCCCATTAATCAGCACTATATATTTTTTTCCTTTCCGAATGGTTGGGCCGAAGGCTGGGAGATGCTCTCAACAGGAGCTGCTGCTGTGTAACATACTCAGGCTTGAAATGCGATTCTACTTTTATAATTCAAGGATCCCTGCTGTCTAAGGGGAGCACTGGTAGGTACTGTGTCCAGATCCGGATGTTGAGCTTATTCTGTAGGAAGGGTAAAATTCCATTTTTTATTAATATTCCAGTTTGTTGGGCTTGGCTGGGGCCAAGTGTGTTTTTTCAGCAGCTTACTTCATAAGTTATTGGTGAGGTTTTCCTTTTCAAAGGATACTTATGCCAGGCGAAATGTGGGTAAACTGTAACCAGAGCTTCTGAAATAGCTCTGTCGAACTACTTCACCCCTGCCGATTTAACCATGTTCACGGTCCTCTCCGAAGTAAAAAATGAACTTATGCATTTTTCTACCAAAACTATTGCTGAGACAAAGTGCTTTAGTGCATTCAAAGGGAGAAAAATAAATGATTAAATATATGTACTATTTATCTTCACAGTACGTGAAGTATATAAAGAAACAGGCACTGTTGTACCACAGTGTGGAGGACTCTGCTTGCACTACAGGTATCTGGCAGTAATTATGTAGTGGATAGGATACTGGGTTACCTACTATTGGTATAATCCGATTTGGCAATTTCAGTGATCCTAAGAATCTTATTGTAACAAAATGTGTGTCAACCTTGTGACGGGCACAAACTGGGCTCAAGACCACCAAACCCAATCACTTTAGATAAAGCAAAAATATGATTTTTCTATAGTCAAAGAATACTGGAGACTCCATCACAGCTATCAGCGCCAATCTCTTCACAATCTCTGCTAGGATCATTTTGTTCCCTCAGCATTGATCTACTACAAAACTGAAAATTAATTTAAAGGAGGAAAAACCCTCAACTATTTATGTCTGAATATACATGTGAGCAAGATGTAGACTGAGAACCAACAGCTTGTTACTAGAGTCTGGATGAGCCCTGAACTGAAGGCATGATCCACACCCCATAAGAGTTGAAGTCAACCCTTTCCTGGCTTTAGTGGACATTTGATCAGGCCCAGGTTTCAAGCCCTCCTTCCAGATTTGTGTCCTCACACATCTTCTTTATGCACTTCTTCCTATTGCAAAAAAAGTTGTTGCCTCTGTTGCCTGGAAAAATTGCGCATACAGCTGTCTGATTTGCATAGGTGTCCTCCGGTCAAAAGCAACTTAAGCTGATGTGGAAACAAAGAAGGAAAATGCATGTGGATTCGGAGGTGCAGATAAACATCCATGAACACAGAAGAGAGATAAAACATCAGGCTGCACATCTGCCAACTTAAGTAGTAGCCCAGCCTCGTATCACAGGCATATACACTGTTCCATGAGATTTAACTGAACTTGATATCATAAATCAGATGAAAAAGTTGATCTCTTCTAGCTAGCTGTACTCTGGCCACCTCTGTGTTCAGTCACAACCCACAAGAGAAAATGAAGGTGCTATGAAATACCTGACTCCACAGGTCTTAATGTATTGACTTTCGCTTACAAAACACACACCAACCAGATCCAGGGTCCCCTTTGCCTTTGAAACGTGAGTCTTTTTGCTTTAGTCTGCTCTGGGAACCACTCACAAACCAAAATGGACAATGTATGTTACCATTAAATTTACTGTTCTTTTTTATCTGACCTTTCCAGTGCAGCAGTGGAAGTGAAGACTCCTCCTTAGGATTTCCTCAGATTTCTCTTGCTGGGAAAAAAAAGAAGGAAAAAAAAAGTCACGAAGAAACATGAATGTTTCTGTACCAGCAGTTGTTACTCCTGGGAAGACCAGGGGGAAGCGTATCAGCAATGAATTGTGCCCTGGATATATGGAAATGTTTAAAGTTATGAGGGGACTTCTGAAGAGGTTTTTTGATCTTATACTGTACTTTTCAAACAAACTTAACATGTAGTGAAAAAAACACCAAACTCAAAATACCTTTTAGGATTGTTAGTGAGTATACATGTATGAGAAACAGGCTGTCAGAGTAATGCTGACTGGTTTGAAATTAAGTGACATTGTTTTCAAATACTTTTGGACACCTTCATTTCATTTTTATCTAGATATGACCACTTAGGGGGAAAAAAAAAGATGATAGGCACAGTCATATGATATATGAGAATTTAAGTATTTGTCTCTCTAAAATGTGAGTTTCCTTATTTGTGAGACATTTTCTTACTGGGAAGGGTTCCAAAAACATTCAAATGCAGCTTCATGGAGTTTTCTCAACTCTTGTATTTGTTCCTTCTCCACACCTCTTCCCTGGCGCATAGAGGCACATCTGTCTGTTTTTCTGCCTTATCAAGCAGACATCTACATCTGTGAGGAAAACTCCACTTCCTTAGCTAAAAACCTGTATCTGATTGTGGTAATAAAGCACTACTTCCTCAGTTCAAAACATACATCAGACAGGACCAATTACTTCAAATGACTCATAGCAACAGGCAAAGCAATAGTCGTCTTTTCAAAGCCTTTGAACTTCTACTGCTTCAAAGGTGTACTAAAACATGGTTATGAGGCGATTGTCTAAAATTGCCAAATTACCAGTTTCCAAGCTTTGACATTTGTTATTTTGAACAACTAGACAAAGGAAAGCAGTTTGCTCAGCCGCTGAGGAAAAAAGAGCAAAACAAAAAGGTATTTCCTAGGTGAGGAGAGCACTTAATATGATGTATTCTTGAACATAAAAACAGAAAAATAGTTACATTTTAAATTAATCGCATTAGATTATCAGACAGTACACAACAATAATACCAAATGCAAACAATATGATCCAAAGCTACCGAGTGAATTTAACAGGCTTCTAATCACCTCCTGGAGGTCAGAGGCTCAAAGCGTTATTAATAGGAATCAAAGCTTCACCTTGAGGTCACCAACATGACTGTGGCACAGGTTGGTCCTGACCGACTGTCGTTACCATCTGGTAATTATGGCTGGGCCATCTGACATGGGCTTGTGGTCCCAACAGCCCTCAAGGATAGAAACCAGCAGAAGATAGAAACTTTGCAGAAACTGCTTGAGGACTTGCCTTGACTGCAGTGGGTAGTTTCACACAAAACAGTATCATAGATTTAGGTCTAATCCACCAGAAGATGAAAGGGAACGTGCACCTCAGGGCTTTTACTTCAGAAGGATTTCATGTAACTAGAAGGTTATAAATGAGTTTCGGTGCTTTCTATTAATTTGAAGGTGTGCTAAGTAAAGTGTGGAAGTTATTGTTTGAAACTTCCAAACTAATAGCTTCTAAGACACCAGGTTCCACTTTTCCAGTGTTGGACAGAGCTTTAGTGGTGCGTTGTCCTTGATGATGACAGCTTTCTCCAGACAAGAATCACGCACACTGAGAAAGAGATGCAATAAAACTGGTTTTACTATAACCAGTTAATAGCTATTCTTTGTATGGACTGATCCAGTCCTTATGACTGTCGTAATCATGAAACTGACTTTGAAAAACTAAATTAAAGAAGCAGCCTATACTGAAAATCATAAAGCATCTTCTTATTACATACTCCCTCAAAGACCTTTGGGTCTTTGTTTTGCAACTGTTATTTTAGCTTTATCAGGAATCTTTCGATATTAAGCCAACATTTAAATAAATACGGTTCTAATTCAATCATGTAGTTCCACTTGCTTCACTTTCATCCTGAAACATTCAGTTTTGGTTATTGAATATGATTCACTGTATTGAAGTTTTACCTACTTACTCCAGAACGAAGATGACCAAGTACATATTTAGAGGGCAGTTAAAAAACTTACTATACGCCATGTCAAATGGCAAGGAAGCTCTGACTTATCAACATTATGGTATAACTATGGGAAAGTCATGAAAGCTTTATTTATCCAAACATGTGGATACTTTTCACAAGACTCAAAAGAAACAAGCAAAACTCTTGACCCTCTCATATTTTTTCCATTGAATTTACATGGAAGAAAGTCACGTAGTCTGAATTTCTTCTTTTAGAATGCCACATTTTATGGCTCTAATGCAATTTGCATCATTTTCATACAACTTCCATCACAGCAAGTTCCAGCTCCACCACCTCACGTTTATTTTGAGCTTTGCTTCTTGATATCAGAGAAAACATAGTGGTTCATTCAGGGGACTTCTCGGATCATTATGATAAGCGTTACAGAAAGGACTTGAATATACCTATTTTTTCCGGAGGTGTAGGTAAATCCTATTCACTGGATAAGACACAGTTATTCATTAGTTTGTTTTCAATAAGCTGTTGGGGCTTCTTCCCAAACAAGTTCATTGAGAAAATTTAGTACTTAGAATTCAAGCTACCTCACTCAGATAGGGTTGGACAGAGATTACGTGATATGCTTGTCCTTTGTCCATTCCCTAACTGGTCTAACTCTTCAAATCAGTCTTTTGATGCAAATGCTCGTGTTTATGAAATCAGCACTCAGGTTCCATTAATATTTGGCAGTATCTAAGCTAAAGCTATTGTTTCTCTGCAGATCTTGCCAGGAAATATATTTATGCATCTATTCAGATAGAGAAATGCAATGAAAGACCAAGAATACTCATTTAAAGGTTCCAATGAATATTCACAGTACATATCTTCTTAGATCTAGAAGTCACTTCTGACTCTGGGAGGAGGAAAGCCTACAGGCAATTCATTTTATGAATAAGGTACGTCTGTTCAGGCACTCTACTTTGCTAACACCATAGTTTTGCTTTCTAGACGGAAGATCCTCTAAGTCTAGCAGCTCAAATGCTTGAATTCTGGGTACTGACACTGTTCGTTTAGGCTGCCTGACATGATTATCTCCCCAAAAGTGAGATTGAGATTGCCCTGCTAAAACATAGTTTCCTCTCCTCTGGCTAATGGTCAAGTGCCACCAGCTCAAGACCTTTGGCTTCACTCCCCTTATGGAGACAGTTTCCTGCCTTCTCTTGTACACAAAACTGAAAGGATCTCTGAGATGATTTGTCTGAGCTAAGGGAGATGCACCACTGGTTCAGCCTCTTCTTTAATATTGTTCCTGTGGCTATCTCTGCTGGGCATGTTTGGCTGCGCACTATCAGCAGATACAACTCTTCTTTGAGCGTGGCCTACGAACCCTTTCTGAGGAACAGTGTTATGCACCAAATGCATGCATTTTCAGCATTTATGCTAAAAGCATAAGCTGCATATGCTGAAAGCAGCATTTATGGTCCATTATGCTGAGGAGAACTCCTTTCACTGAGGTTTAAGGATCCCAAGCAACAGGTATTTTTGTACAGAGCTAGGGCTGCAGCTAGTGAGAACTGGCTGTGTGGTGTGTCAATATAACTACACTAATTTTGCCAGGGAAAGAAATAGAAAAAGCTTGTATTCTTAAGTAGCCATTGGCTGCTAACTTGAAGGACCATGGAAAACAAGGTCTATGCCAGGGGCTGAAAATGCCACTGCACTCCAAATCAATATAGAAATCTCATTTCTCCCACGCACAAGTCTGTACTTCAAGGTCCAGGCTGTATTTTCTCATTCTCCCAGAACACACCCACCCACACCCACAGACACTTTATTGGGAAATATCTTGTTATTCCTAACATATGTGTTATTCCTGATATATGTTCTAATCTGACTTTCCTAGAAAAATAAGGTATTAATTACCATTATTCTTAATTATTAGTAATATCTCTAAAAAAGAATTCCCTACCTGGAAAAGATGAGAAACACTGGTGGAAAGCACAAATTGTCCATGAATTTCCTTTCAGCGCAGGACAATGAATGCACAAAACTGGAATAGACACAAGCATTTGGAGAAACTATGTATGTACTGCACACTTTGGTACTGCTCTGAATGATGTTTCCCGTCATCCACCGAGGGTCTGAACTTACGAGCACATCAGTGCATATATTTATACTAAGGATGCCCAGATGGGGAGACCTTCTCCCCAGCAGTATGAAATACCCATCTGTTACATATTAATACTCTTTAAGGGATTATTGTTTCATGCTGCCCCTCCGGTACAGTTTGAGCGCGGTGTCTGCAATACAGGCATACGTAGTCGTGTGGCCCTGGCAATCAGGATTAGGTTGAGCCACTGTGGGACAGTGTTAAATCGGGGAAGTTCTTTGAAAGCTTTGAGGTGGCACATCCTAAACAAAAAGAATTTTGATAAGAACAAGCCCTCCTAAGGCATCATTTTAGCCAAATAATATGTTTATGGTACTGTTATTAAATCAAGAGAAACAGCCAAATGAAACAATGAAATGTAACTGTTAAATATTACCCCCTATCAAATGTCAGTAAGGGACATTTAAAGGAAGAGCTGATGCTTATAAATAAAAAATGATGCAGAAATTAAACAAACAACCCATGGAGACTCTTTCAGGTTTCCCCCCCTCCACCCTCATTCTACTGTTAAACCACACAATAAACGCTTTTTAAATTGGAGAGGTTTAATCTATGTGCAAAAAGGGAATTAGAGGCCAATTCAGCTTTTTTCTTTCCTTTCCTTGAGGCTTCTTTTTTATTTTCTTTCTAGGTATTGATTGTGAAAGTGATATCACACCAGAAGGTGCATTGATATGGTGTTGAGTAACAGAAAACTGCAAAGAATCCTTACAGTATAATCAAAGCTTCTGTCCAAGCCCCACACTCTGATGAAATCCAATCAATAGGGACGATTAAATGACACATACAGAGCCATCAATATTAAATACAGTCCATTTCCTGTACGAGAGCAATGCAATGTAAAGTGGTCAAGATAAAACTTGAATAGGGAGGTTATTTACGATGCCTGTACAGTATTTAAGCAGTGATGAAAAGTAGAAGCATGCATGATTTGCATATTAATCAAAAAAGTAAATAAGCATTTGTAATGCACATAAAATATAGTTTGATGGGCTTGCAATGTTTTCAAATAACATTTTTGACTTATTTTTTTTGGAAAGGCAAAGCCACAGGGGATTTGAATCCAAACTGAAATACTGCAATTTGTAGTTTTGACAAGTCATTTGGTCTTTCTGAGAATATTCAGGAGTCCAAATGACTTCCATTTTGCATGTGCCGTGGAAGATAGGGTTTGCCATAACTCATTACTACTTTATTCCATGTTCTGTCTTCACAGGTAGGCAGGACCGCTTCAGAAACTGCTGCAATTTTCCCCAATGAGTAAATGTGCACTATTTGGAGAGGTTTCTTCAGCAAAACAAATACTCAGGGTGCATCCAAGCTGAGAGGGGGCACAGTTCGGGGAACCCAAGCTGGCCAAGACTGGAGCAGCAGCTCCACCTGGCACAGTGCAGCACTGTGCCAGCAGCACAGATACAAATACAGGACAGTCATATTAGTTTGGCACTGCATTATAACTCACAGTTATCTTAGGTAGCTTCATCTAAGCCTCATCTGGACCTAAGCTGACTGATGTCCAACAGGC
Organism: Rhea pennata; assembly: GCF_028389875.1. Lineage (NCBI taxonomy): Eukaryota > Metazoa > Chordata > Aves > Rheiformes > Rheidae > Rhea > Rhea pennata. The sequence continues at coordinate 4,051,364 of NC_084668.1, read as the reverse complement.
ACTTCCAAAGCTGAGCCTCATAGTGGCAGAGTTTGCCACTTGACTTGTTCTGACTTGTATGCACCAGATTCTCAGCCACTGACAATCACCTTTATTTTGATCCTAAGCTGAATGAAGAAAATGTTTACTTCCTGTACTACTACAGAATCACCAAATCACAGAGTAGTTGGGGTTGGCATGCACTTCTGGAGATCATCTGGTTCAACTTTCTTGCAAAAGCAAGGTTAGCTAGAGCAGGTTGCTCAGGATCATGTCCAGTTGGGTTTCAAATATCTCCAAGGATGGAATCTCCACAGTCTCTCTGGACAACCTGTTCTAGAGTCTGAGCATTCTCACAGTAAAAATGATTTCCATTGCCCATTCACTGGACATTGCCGAGAGGTGTCTGGCCTAGTCTTCTGTATACCCTCCCTTCAGATGTTCACATACATTGAAAAGATCCCCCTGAACCTGCTCTTCCCCAGGCTGAACACTTCCAGATCTTTCAGCCTCTCCTTGTATCACAGATATTCTTTAACCATCTTTGTGGCCCTTCACAGGACTTAGTACAGTAAATCCAAGCCTATCTTGTAATGCAGAGCCCAGCACTGGATCCATCTCTCCAGATGTGGCTTCACTAGCGCTGAGCAGAGCAGAAGGATCACCTCCCTCAACCTGCTGGCAACAGTCTGCCTAATGCAGCCCAGGATGCTGTTGGCTTTCTGTGGTGCAAGGCCACGTTGCTGGCTCTTTGTCAATTTGTTGTCCACTAAGACCCCCCAGGACCTCTTCTGCATGGCTACTCTCCAGGAGGTCAGCCCATAGCCTGTACACCATGGCATTGGTCCTCCCTGGGCACAGGACCCTGCACCTTCCTCTGCTGAGCTCCATAAGTTTCCTCTCTGCCCATCTCTCCAGCCTGTCGAGGTGCCTCTGAACAGCAGCAGTTACCTGGTGTATCAGCCACTCCTCCCAGTTTTGTGTAATCTATTCCTGAGGTTATTTTTTCTGTTCTAAAATTGATCTTGGGAAGACAGAAGAGTAAAGAATTCATAGGGTGATATGAAAGAAAGAAGGTTTTACAGCAAGGAAGACAAAAGCATGAAGGAGAGTGGCTTTATCAAGCAGATGCCAAAAGCACATTGTATTCGCACTTTTTGCTCTCCTCCTGTGGATGTTAGGGTTGTTAGCAAGCCCCAGGCAATGTCTGGCAGACTGTGGCACATGTGGCGCGAGCAGAATTCATCCGGTGAGTCTTTCTTGAGTGAACAGCTACCGACTGAAGGGACAGGAGTCAGTGACCCAGATGATTTCTTCCAGTCCTGGATGCCCAGACAATAGAACTACTTTTTCGACGGCTGGACCTCAGTTTAAAGAGGCAGCAGCCCCCTCCTTCACAAATAGCCATGTACAGACCCCAGAAGAAATGATTCTTTGAGGAAGGAAGAAGGGACTAATGAAACACATAAAATTGTTTCCTGTAGTCTTTGTGTCTTACAAGTCCAGGAAAAGAAATAGCACAGTCACTTTGGTAAGTGACTTCATTTTAAATTCAAAACCAAAACAAACAGGACAGCACAGCCAGGAAATATTTCAACCAGGCATCTGCACTCCTCTTTGCCAAGGCAGTCCTATGGAAAGACCTTTCCACAGCAAGAGAAGAACCCTTTCTCCGTTGTCCAGTTCCCTTGTGCTCTCACCTTCAGAGATGCATTATGGTGCTTGCTGTGAGCTAGGCATCATGTAAGGCCACCAGCTGCAAGGGCTGCCGTTTGGTAGGATCCCACTACCTCCTTGCCGTGCCCCGCAGAACATCTTCAACAGTTCGTAAAGCGTCTACATGTTACAAGAACTAAAAACTGTATCTAACAAGCAGGTTTCCTTTTGACATTTTTCTTCATATCGTGACTTCATGACATGTAGGTGGGAAAAGAAGAGCAAACTAGAGATCTACTAGCAAAAGCAATGTACTAATAAAAATACAGAAACAGGTTAAAAATATGGATTTCTGGCAAAACAGGTCCTGATACCAGATTGTCTTTTGTTCTTGAAAAGTAAGAGAAAGAAAGAATGACTGAATTCATTGCTGAGGGAAGAAAGACAAAAGAGCCAAAGAACGAGAAGCAGCAGGTTGGTAGAAAGGTGCTGCTGTGCTACAGCTTTATCACGATACTTTATTTTTCACATATGAATCCTCCTCATATTGATTGGTCAGTATGTCTTCTTTTCTTCTTTCCTTTACATTAATTCATTCTTTTGTAACATTAATCTTTCACAGTTCTTTTGAAAATAAGAGATAAAACCTATCACCAAAACTTGTACTGGTTTTAGTGGAAAGCCAGCAGGACCACTCACAAGTTTGAAGTTAAGTATTTAAGCGTGTGTGTGTGTATATGTATGTATGTATATATATATATATATACACACATACATATATACATAATTATATCCTTTGTTGTACTGCAGCATAAATGTTTGGTAGCTTCAGGATGAAATCCCTTCATCTTAGTATAATTTCTGAAGATTTTTTAAAAACTCCTTGATAAAAGTTTTATAGAGAAAGTGAGCCTGAAAAATGTTCTTGGAGATGACACTACTCTCTGCCAGGACACTTTCACAAATACTGTGGGGACAGCAGGTTGTTTGCCAATGAAAAGCTACTTTCTCTTGACAAAATTGAAAATTGATGACAAAGTGATTGGGTATTTCTCAAAATGCTGTCAAATGTAATGACATTGGGTGTGTTCCAATGAGTTTTGTAGGCTTTCAAGACACAGATCTCTCTCCTTGCCTTATGTGTAAAAACTTTGCATTGTGAGCCTATTCCACTAAAGGATGGCTGTAACTGCTGCGGCTCCCAAAATTTCATAGGAATAAGACTGAACTGACATATCTAATCTTGACTCAATAAGAAACTTTCTGTTCACAAAGCTTGAGCCTTCGTTTCCAGTTTGGCCTGGTCTTAGTCACAGGCAGGGCGGGCTAGGAAGCCATGTGGTGGACAGGAGAGTATGGCACAGGTTGCCAACGGGATAATGAAGTTCCCCTGGGTTGATCAGTACTTAGCTACACCCTTGCAAGACCTCGGGTGTCACGAACCTGCTGAACATCATGTTGCCAGGAGGTAGAGGGAAGAAAGAAGAAGAAAGCTGCAGCAACTCGAACATGGGTCCTCCTCACGCTGACGGCGCTGGTAACCAAGATCTCCCTCTCTCCCTCGCTATCTAAAGTACAAACAACATAAAGCCGGGATTGGATTGATATGGAATGCCACATAAAATGTTTGCTTATAATTATTTCTAGCACTCTTTTGAAGCTTAGGGATAAAACATTTCTAATTATTCATCAGGCCTTTGGAACTCCAAGGCCTCTGTAATAGGGATTTAGCAGAACAACAAATAACATACAGGGATCCAGATGAAAGGAGTGAATTTGAAGGGATTATTACCATAAAAAAGCAAATGACTATTTGATGGAGTTACAACAATAGAGAGAGTCAGACAAGGATAGCAAAATAATGCTAATTGATAAATACATAGCTGCTTAAGCTTTAATTTGAGCTATGGAATAGTTGTACAACGAGTGATACCTGTAATTTTCTTTTCAGCAATCCACTCTTGTGTTTGAAATGCATACATAGGAAAAAAAAAAAAAAAAACTCAAGTGCACCTTTTCTGCATCCTTCCTCCCCTTTTCCTCACCTACCAGTGGCCGTTATTATTGCAATAGGCAGTTCTTTGAAAGGCGGGACCAGCATGTTGTAGCAGTCTGGATGGGCTTACAGCTGCTCAAAGGCTGGCACCCCACTTTAGGACCAGGGAAGCAAGGCTCGATCTTCTGTTCACTAAAATGCACCACAAAATATCTACGTGAACTCGACTGAAAATATTGCAAAGTAAACAAACAAACAAACACAAGCCCCAGAGTAAGTCAAAGCAGGATTCGTGAAAGGTTTGAGGTGCCAGTTTAGCCCCACTCCCCCAGCTCTCAATTAGACAAAACTACCTTTGGTCAGTTTGTTTTCAATAACCACCCACGAAAGGTGTAAGTGGGGGCTAAAACACAAAATACGATTGATCTCGAGTATTCAGTTTTGTTCTAAGTAATGTCGCCGCTGCCTGCGGCTCACTGCCATCGTACTATAAATTTGCCATAAAAATAGTTTCTGAGAATACCAAAGCTATCATGCCTAAAGGAAGAAAAGAAAGAAATCTTACTTCATACATACACACAGCTCGAACCCATGGATAGCAAACTTACCAGCTACTCTGCAAGCTGTGAGCTTCACTATAGTACATCACAAATATACTCTTAAAGGGCAAAGATATGCAAAGCAGGTGTACAGTAGTTGTCTCTAAATCAGAATTTAAATATAAGATGCTCTTTAACAGCTTAATACAGGTGGATAGAAGCTTTCTTCCCCTCCTTAATGAAGGTAAAACTGTTAGCGTTATAAATTGCAGCTTACAGAAATTATATTCAGACTTAAAAAAAAAGAGAGAGAGAGAAAGAGAGAGGAACTGCACGCACTAGATTAGCAGGGGCGGATCGTCTTGTTGAGAGTGGTGCTGCCAAAGCCTATTAAAGTAATTCACGTTCTATACACAGACATTACCATTTTCTCTGAACTATAACGTCCTTGGAGTATTACTCCACAGAGACATCCAAAATCCACTTTAGATGGGGCACAAAGGCACAGTTTGAGATTTACCTGTGTGACTTGTCTCACAGGTGACAAGCATTAAGGAGGAAAATCTACACTTATGGCAGATAAGCAGGAATTTGAGGTTTCTTAATTCACTTGGAAAGAAAGGATAATTACCTGAACTAAATTTCTGTGCCCATCTGAAACGGACTCTGGGGACAATCCTGCAGATTAATGCTCTAAGAACGTAAGATTCAGCAGGAGAACGTATGACTGTATGAAATAGGATCTCTTTTAACAACCCGAATCAAAACTGTAGCCTGAACCGAGGGGAGGGAGAATCAGAGGACAGGGCAAATGCAAAGTGGCGTTAATGCATTTTGCTGTCTCAGCGGATTTCAATTTTGACAATAATAATAATGATTTTAAAAAGCTGCTTTGTGCAAACTACCGTCGCCGCCGCCGCCACGCGCGTGCAAGGCGATGCCCGCGGAGGTCCGTCCTACCCGCGCTGCCGCGGAGCCCGACGAGCGGCTCGAACCCTGCAGCGCCGGCGGAGGAGAGAAACAAATTAATCCCGCGGCGAGCTGGGCTAGCCGGGGCCGGAGCGAAGCGCGCGGGCTGGCGGGGAGCCGCGCGCAGGCTGGGCAGCCGCTCGGCCAGCACCGGCGGCGCCTCTGTCGCGGCTCGAACCGGCGGCTCGTGCAGCCGCCTGCGCGCCGTGGGCGCCTGCTATCGCAGCTCCGCGCTCTGGAAGCAGCAGGTCGAACAGGTGATTTTGAAGCTGGAGCTGCCCAAGCCGTTGTCCTTCAGCAGCTCTGTCTCTCTGAAGCAGGTAATTGATGTGGCACCCTGCGACCGCGGGGAAATGCAAACGGGGCTCACCAGGCAGAGAAAGGACATGCCACCAACCAAGGCCCCATGGTTGGGAGAGCAATGTCTTCCTACAAAATTGCATCTGAATACCTAGCTAAAAGATTTCTTACTGATTTGGGAAGGTGCTATGCAGACTGCGCTGCAACATGCAGTTTTCTGCATAGCCTTCAAGCAGAGACAGCATCGGGAAGGGTGTAGAAAAGCCATCTCAGATCCCTCCAGCTCACACTGCTCCTGAACCTGGGAGAAACCCGTCTCCTGGCAAAGGAGTCATTCAGCGGCATTGCCAGCTGCTCCACGGAGCTCGCATCTGCCCCTGCTCCAATTTATCACCCGTTTTAATGCTAGCGCTTGTGATATGCATCCTTGCCAGCTGGGACCTGGAGTGAACTCGAGAGAGTGATTTTATGTAGATCCCCGTATTCTGGAGAAGAATGAAACAGCTGACCTGGAGGTGAAAGCCTCTAATTTTTATTTCTAGCCCCTCTGAGTCACGGAGTCACCAGAAATCACACTAACAGTCATAAAACCAAGCAAACAAACAAAACCAAGCAAACTTCAAATATTGAGGAAAAAGACTTTGCCAAAGAAGCTCAGCCCACGCTTTGCGAGACGCTGCATAATCTTTGACAGCAAAGTCCGAAGGATAAAAACCAGCCTCTCCTGGAGTCGGCATTCCTCTCTGAGCACAAACGTTTTTTACAATAAATATTTTTGTGCCTGTGGAGCTTTGTGCAAAGTCGGACATGATATTTTTGGCAGTATCTGAGTGTCGAGAGGAATCTGAGAAAGCGTCACTTAATGTACTCGACCTAGTCACTTGGTGAAAGTCATGGATTTGGATTTACATGCCACGTGCGTGACTGGCTGCACAAAGCGTATCAGACCAGGAGAAACGAGGAAACGTTTTCCATTCGGCTTCTTGCACGAAGAGTCTGCCTTTAATACGTATTTTGGTCCATGAGCTGAATTACTAAAAGTCATATAAAGGTGGAGCTTCCCACTTCACCTTTCTTTAGCCAACTCTCGTGCCTTTCAAAGTAACTGAGAGGTGATGTCCAAGTCTCTCTTTAGATCCAATATTTTTCCTGTTTAGTAAGATCAGAATTGCTGCTTATTATTCTTACTATTAATATCATGAATAATAATAATAGTGGGTTTTTTGGTACACCTTTAATCAGTGGGTAGTTTCCAAAGGAAATTTCGGTCTGTTCCTGGCTAAGAGGGAAACTAGTTTGGGAAATACAATCTTCCACTCAAAGGTAGTTTAACCTAAAATAATGACTTTTTGGCTCAGAGATCATTGAGGAAAAAAAATTGTTTTGCAACTGTAATTCCTATATTTAAATGAATGGGATTTTCCTTGAGAAAGGTTTAAACGATGGAATTTTCCTTTGTTGGACAAGAATCAATAAGTTAGTTGAACAGGAAAATGAGTTAATTTTGAAAGATCTTTTACTAAACTTATATAGCTTTGAATACAAGAGAGAAAGAGGATTTAATCTAATTTGATTCATTTTCTAAATTTCAGGTCTTATACATCTCTATTATTTTGAAGGCTACTAGAGATTCAGTCCCCATTGATATAAGTACACACATAACTTTATGCATTCCACCTTTCAGATCTGACTCAATTACCTTTGAAGCTAATTAGTTTGGGATTGAACCTCTAAAATCGGTGTTTTTATTCAGAGAATACAGATTCAGCCCTAAGCGACCCAGAGATCCATCACTGATTTCAGAAAACTAGCACATTTGTGATGTTCTCCGAGGTCCCTTCCAACCTCACTGATTCTATGATTCTGTGACACCATGTTTTGCACAGGGAGAGCTGAGATGCTCTTAGTGGCCCAGTTTGACCTGATTTTACTTTATACAAAGGTAAAATGTCTCAGGGGGAGACACTGATACTGGATTTCACATATTAGCATTGCATTTTGGAGTAGTAGTATGCTTTTTTTAAAAAAAAAAAAAAAGAGAGAGAGAAAGTGCAGCACCAAATTAGTGCACCACCTTTTTTCTATGCAATAACGGTATCTTGTTATAATCACAATATTAAAATACTGTGGATCACTGCAGAGTGCAAACATGGACTTCCTAATATTGCCATACATTGAATATCCCATCAGTAACATAAATTGAAAACTATCTGAAAAAAATACTATTATTATGTTCAGTAAATGCTTTGGGTTTAGGGGTTTTTTTTGTTTGTTTTTTGAGCTTAGGGCTTTCCTTATGTGCGAGAGCAGAGCTGCAAAGTTAGCAAAGACCAATATATACTTTCCTACAGCGGAGAGTATCCTTTTACCTGTTCTGAGCAATCTTATCACCTGGACATGTGTAAAATATATTATTATTCCTAACATTATTAAAATATAAACTATGTATTGTAATCAGCTTAGAAGGGTCAAATGGCAGAAAAATCACCTGCAATACAGAAACTCTGGCTATTATAATGGTACAGTGTGTAATTCAATATGTCTGTTTAGATATTGACCTTCTGCATTATTAATGGCTTTAAAAAGGGTACTGCTGTCTTGTAACTCTAACAGGTGGAACCCACTGGAAACAACGTTTATTGGTTTCTATATGCCAGATTACTTTCAAACTAAAAGTCAATGCAAATATATTTGCAGCCTGGATTCAATAGGCAAGACGAGTCCTTCACTCCGTGGGTTCTTTCTTCCTAAAGCTCCTTCTTTACAACCTCATCCTCCAGAAAGATACTACTGGGAAAGAAAGGGGCTTCATTTGCACTAAATCTATGTCATCTTGCTGCTTAAAGGTGTTCATTTGTATATGAAACAATTTGGAAAGTCACTGTCCCTCTCTCTGAAAAAGCACTCAGATTTAGGAAAATCCCAGTCTGTTTGGCTGAGATCTTTGATGTAGCAAAGTATCCATTAGATGAAATCTTATATTTTCTGACAGTCATCTGAATTCCTGATTTCAGAGCAGCCATTAGAACCAAAATATCATCTTTTCAGTATATTCACTTTTAAACAACACACTTGTATGAGATACTACACTTAATTTTTGTCCAAAAGCAGAACACAATACCCCATGCAATCAAATGTCTAGGAAAATCTATAACGGGAAATTTTCATGTTGGCCCTCTCTACCTTATTTTGTCTTGCTTCCCATGATGAAGTTGTATTCTGTTCATTAAAGGAAAATATCCAGACATCACCAGCTATATCTGGTAGGAGATCGATAGATCAATATAAGTATTTTTCAATTTCAGGATGCTATTTCAACTAATTTAGATATTTAAAAATATTAGAAATGCACTTCATGATTTTATGTATTTTTATCTTTTTTTAAATCAGCTTCTATCACTATATTTGAAGGTTTAAATTTTCTTTGCCACATTTGTCACTTATGTAATAGAACTGAATGGGATGATAACAATTTACTTTTTTTCCTGTGGAAGAATAAGCTAAATATAAAACAATATTTTACTAAATAGCTTACAAGCATTTTCCCTAAGGGCCAGATCCTGTGTGACTTTCAAAATAGCAGAAAGAGTTTATATGCAAATCAACCATCAAGCACAAAAAGACAATAGAGAGAAGAGAAAAGAAACAAACAAAAAGAACAAATTTTTAATGATTGGGTTTCAAAATTCCAAAGAATACTGTCAGCAACACCACAAGAAAGAGCTCTCTTTCTGTCTTTTTCCATGGTCCTTTTACCTTAATTTTTAGAAGGCAAATATATTACACTTATAGTAGGAAAAAACATGAAAAACATCCATGACCTCATTTGTAAGATCACCAAATATTAACATTTCTAATTGTCCATCTATTTACTTATTTTATACCACATTCGATGTATAGTGATGTTTAACCAGTTTGGAAGTGCTGACCTACCACTATGGAATAAATAAACTGAAAGTTTCATTTCCTTATTTGTTCTAATTAAAAAAAAAAAAAAAAAAAAAAAAGTCTATTTGTAATTATTTTGGTTTCCTTAGGGAGTGAACATATACATTATATATATTTTATTGTGGTGTTCTCTTAGCCTAAGGACATTGGAAACTTCATGTTTGAGTCTATTTCCAATAATATCATCACTTCACACATTACCCTTAATTCACCTCTTATGAATTACGCTTGAAGATGCATCAGGGAAACATGTCAAATTTGTAACTGGTCAGCCATGGAGTTTTCTTCGCCTTGGATCTCCTAGGTTAATTGGTACAGATTCCAGCACGAAGTCCCACGTGCAGGACAGAGTAGACCTTTGTTGGTGACACAAGCTCTTCATGGGTCTGACCTCTTTCTACCCTTTAGGTTGTGGAAATTAGGGGGTAGACATTCTGCCATTTCCTATAACCACGGAAAAAATATCTTCTCCTTGGTTTGGAGACAGAGAAAGAAATGCGAGCTTGGATCTGCAGGGGCTTTCCCTCCCCCAGGTTTTCTCACAGGGAGTTGCTCCAGCCTCTCAGCCAAGGAATTCCCGAGTTCATTGCAGCCATGAATTCATGGGCAGACACTCTCTTCCGCCTCAGTGTAGAGCTAAAATTGTCAAGCGAGTTGTAAAACACAGGAAGTCTCTTGAACTTCAGCCATTTTTAGAATCCAGCTAGACTGAGGTTCTGACATTTTCATGTTTTTTTCTTTTTTCTGTTTTTTGTAACTCCTTATTGCAAACCAAACCAAGAATTTGAAACAATAAAATGTATTCACCCATTCTCTCCCCAAAAGATTATTCTCTGAACTGTGGTGAAACACTGAAAATGTTGGAGGAAAAATATCTACTCTTCTAAAAATTCTGATGGGCTTCCAGGTTCAAGACGCTAGATAAGCACAAAAATGTCTGACTGTGCCTCCGAAATTAATTCCAAGAGTCAAATCATAGCGTCATAGCCCCACGTTGACTGAGGCTTGGATTAGGATTTACTGATTGTTATTACATGGAACTGGCACCAACCCAACATTCACATGCATTGCAGAGAGGCATGACTGAAAATATACAGTAGAATTTGAGACAAAATCTAACGAGTTTTTGTTAAAACTGATGGTTTGCATTTTGTTGTAGTGCCACATTCTCAACACAATGGTTCAGATAAATTATTGCTGCTGAGAGAAACACTATCTTTCTGGTGACTCATTAAAGTCTCTGGCCTGGACTTCAGCAGAGAAGCTCTGTCATCGGATTAGCAGCAATTTTTTGCTTCGCTAGAAACGTGCTGACTGGATTGGAACTCTTTGAACAATGTAAGCAAATATATCTAAAGATAGACACTAGACTATATCCAAAATGAATAGTTCATTTGTGAAACTGAGCTTCAGCAAGCATCTTAATGCCATGGGTTAGGGCAGTGGGCTGGGAGTCGGGACACCTGTGTTCTCCTCCACTCTGTGCCAGTTTGGGTGTGATGGTTGGCACAAACTTTCAAAGCTCCTGAAGCCATCTAAGTCAGGAATCGTCCTGATATTTTTCATGTCATCTATAATCTTGTGCTGTTTAATTTTCTTACCTGTAACTTGAACCTGCCAATGCTTTCTTTCTGGCATCCCTCATACGTAGCAATTGCAATTTCATCCTGGTCTGCAACATAGGCAGTAGATTCAAGTCACCAGCATCAAGGGGTGGGAATGGAGAGCAGGTCTCTTCCATCCTGGTAAGCCCGCATCGTTAGACACTGCTGCAGTCCTCATTCAGTGGACCTGCGCGACTTTACCAGTAGAGGTTCTGCTCTTGATGCTAAGATCAGAGGTGGTGGCTTTTGTCCTATTCGAAACAACAGCCGGTGACAGCAAGAGAGCCTTGCCCCCTGCCTGGGTAAATTCCCGCGGTCAGCACGTCTTCGGCACACTCGCTGAAGGCAGGAGGTGGCGGGCGACAGCTGAGCCCTTTCCAGCCCAAGGGATGGCAGCTGGCAAGAGCGGGGCAGAAGCGCGTTTCCCTGCCGCCTAACGCCCAGAGACAGCTCGCGCAGGGGACCCAAGAGGAATATTCCCTGCCCCTGCAAAAAGGAATACTAACGACTGACATTCAAATCACTCCCTCTGGCAATAAACGAGCGAGGAAATATTTCAGGGTCACATCCTGCCAGGAGTGCCCAGTACCGGCGAGGTGGTGCTCAGCAGGGGTGTCTCAGCCATCTCCACGTTGGAGAGACACCGCTCCGACGCGCGCTTCCTTCGGCGGCCGCCGCTCAGGCGCTGCACCCCTCCTCGGGCCCCGCGAGGCTCTCGCTGCAAAAGCCCTAATTTAGCCTTTAATATTTTGATACTTAACGTGACGGATTTCCCTTTTAGTACACATTGATTTGCTCCGACTGAGGCATGAAGCCGTGCAGGTTCCCAGCATTTCAGATCATTTTAGTATAAAACATGCAAATCCCACAGTGTATTCCCCCGTTTCTCGGGCATTATGTCTGCAGAGCAGTGTCACGAATGATGACACCTCTTCACGGGAAAAAACAGAGAAATATCTTCTGTAAGATGTGAGATTTCTAATGAAAGCCTCTCTGAGGCACGAGCTGCTGAACTGTCTCCATTGAGTTCTGATTTAATCTGAACTATTCTTGCCACTCCATCATAAACAACACCATCCAAAATGCTAGGCAAATAACTAAATTTCACTGGGAAATAATAATTAATAAGGGCCCAAGTGAGCTGCCTCTTCATTTAAAATATTTCTTTGCTATGTATGTTTGGTTATTCTGAGCAGTCATCAGTCGCAAAGATTAATAAATTATACTGAAGTTCCCCAGTCTAGAAGTATTGCCGGTGAAAGGACTCTAGTACAGTTTTTCAGCTGTGTATTTTTATAATACGTTATGAAAATATTATCTCCCCATCTAAAATATTCCTTTGAAGTAGATGGCTTTCAAATATGTTAATAGAGGGATATTTTGAAGTATGACTTAAGCCAGCCTCTCTCTCAAACCTACATATTGAATATATTTTTAAAAAAATATTTAAAAAAAGAGACAAAAATGTGTGAAGAGGAGGATTTACCTTGAGCATGAAGAAACACAATAATGCACTTTCAAAAATCTACGTGGTTTGGATTTATACTGGACCCTCACATGGTAGGCTAAATATATGATCCTATTTTTCAAAATATATTCTGCTGGCTAAAATAGATTTAAGTTACACTGTGTCCTCCTCTCTTGCAGGAGCTGTGTGCTTGCCCACATAATATAGGATATACCCATGCATATTTATTCCCATCTCTTTCTTTCAGACATTCCTGCAGCTCTTTTGTTGGCCAACTGTAAACTGATCACTTACAATTGTACTTGAGTGTTTAGTGACCAGAAAATGTACAAATGCTGCTGCTGCCAGAGTAACTGAAAGTGCACAAGCAGATTGAGGGAAATACTACAGGCAAAAATTAGCCATCATTAGTTGCCCCTGCTAATACTGCAGAAAATTGGAATGCTTGCCTCACTGAGAATTGAAGAGCATTTCTGAAGTTTATCCGGAACAAAATATCTGACTTTTAAATACAAATAAGATACAAATGAGCTGCAATGCATTGTTGTGCTGCGTATTAGCAGATCGTAAGAAAACCTGCTGAACCTCCTTTGTGGGAATCACTCCCCGACAAACGCGGTCCCGTTAATTATAATTTTAACGGCCTCAGATGCCATGTTAGGAAGGGGGGGAGAGGAGAGGGAGCGAGCTGGGTCTCTGCTCACGGTGATGAACACGGGTCTATAAATGTCAGGCAAAGGCCAAGAGCGCAGCAGAGGGCAGATTGCTGGAGACCCAGCCTAGACGCAAGGACGATCTTTATTTTCTTAAAAAAGTAGGTGTAAAACACGGCAGTACTGCTAATAGTAATATTCAGTCATAGCGTTGAGTATCTTTGCCCTATCAAAAGGGCCTAAGCCCCATCACTCTGTGCCTGCGGATAATGACTTGCATTTTATGTCTCCAACTCTATTTGCGTGGAAGGACCGAGTTTTCACCCGCAGCCGCGTCGCTTGGCGGGGCGCAGAGCGCATCTCGCCTCCCGCGCCGACCCGCAAAGCCTGGGCAGTGCCTCGCGCAGCGCAGAGGTGCGGCCACAATAACGTATAAACCGCAAGAGGTTCATTTTGGATCCTCATTACCAAAAGCAACCAACCAAGGAGATAACATAGAAAAACATGCCATTCCCTTTTCTTCTCTCCTTTTTTTTTTTTTTTTTTTTTTTTTTTTTTTAAGATAATGCCATTATACACAAGGAAAGATTAATAATTAACCACAGCGAAGACACCTCCTTTACAGTCATATAAAATATAAAATACGCAGCAATTCTAATATTTCTGAAGCTATTATGCTTCTTGTGAAAAATTAAAATGCACAGAACTAAGTACCTCTCCAAATGCCAAGCTTTCAAAATAGGTACAAAAAATTGCTAAAATAATTTCCTGAACAAACAAAAACCTCAACCCATATATCAAAGATCATACATCTTACATGTTCTCTTGTCTCTTCTTATTTATATGGGATTTCAGCACCTGACTGTACAACCAGTGCATTTTTGCATGTCCCTCACATTGCACGGATTTTTTCTTTTTTTCTCTCTCTTTTTTTTTTTAACACAGTAGTAGAGATGTCTGCTTATTATTTCTATTAAAGTCTGATTCTGAATAGCAGAAAAAAATATATCGAATAAGACAATCTTGCCTCCAAAGGTACGATAATGAGAATGTGCAATTTTCTAACCTTTTGTAAATACACAATCCCCACTGCCACCGAACTAAATGAGCAGACGATGTTGCACAAATGCTATCGAGTTATTTGTATACAATCCTGCTGCATCAAGTTAATCGGATCCAAAGACAAATTAGAGAACCACAAGAAAAATCTCATGGTAAAATGAAGCAGCAAAGCAGTTTATAGGCAAATGTACTGCTGAGCTATTGCTTGTCCCTATAAAGTTTTTTTTTCCTTATGTTCTCAGACCTTTACAGCTGTAGTAATGATTATTAAAATGAAGAAAATACAGTACAATCTGCTATTTAACATTTATACCTGGAAACCTCTGGCTAAGGAATAAGAGCTTTTATCTTTTCAGAAAATACCACCTCATGAAAAACATTTTTATAGTAATTTCAGCCCAGGATTTCCTTACAAACCTAGCAACGGAACGAGCACGGAACTGGCCCGGCATCGCTCTCGCTCCAGACTCACCTTCGTGGCCGCGCAAGTTCTTCCTTACGTCTTTACCCTTAGTTTGTCTCTGACCTGAAATGACAGAGCTCTGCACTGCTAACCAGAGGGAGAAACCTCGGGCGCTCCAACTTTTAATCATCTAGCGTGACAGCTCTTATTCTGGCAATAATAAACACATTTGCTAGCTGTGTCTAGCGTGGTCTGGTGTACGCATCTGGCCTTTCCGGAAAGTGCAGTGGCACCGGGCTGTTAAAAACCAGTAATTCTACCAAAGCCCTGTTTTGGTATTAAAGGTCAGAAAAAGGGCCTATATACCCTCAAACAGAGGGAGAGGAGAGTCAGATGTGTTTGCTGGCTGAGGAGGGGAAAGCGAAGAAGTGCAAAGTGGGTGGTGGTGTCTCTGGCGCGTTTATGCTCCCGTGGTATTAACTCTAGTTATATCATCGTTTTCTCACTCCCCAGGAGCGGGACAGATGGGAAAGCGTGGTGGGAGCAAACCAGGAATAACGCGAGCACAGGTTGCTGATGCGAGGTGAGGAAAGGCAAGGGAGCTTCTTGCAGGTGAGGAGCGCAGGGAAAACGACGGTTTGGGGGACTGCAAGCAGCAGCCCACAGCTGCTGTTTCCCAAGGATTTCCACCACAAACGTGGTGTCTCCTCTCCGATGCCGTGCAGATGCTAAGCCTCTGCAAGGCCCCTCTTTCCTCCTCACTGCAAGGTGAACTTCTCCATGTTTCCTCTGTATATATATTTTTTAATTGCCAGCATGATTTCCCCAAGTGGGATAACATACAGACCAGGGTTTTCTTTTTTTTGCACTGTTCTCTGTAGCCTTGGGTTCACCTCCCACGTTGCACAAGCCCAAGGCTGATGCTACCAACCACTCGCTCAGCAGCTTCTGCTGGAAAAAGCTCCTTGCCTCACGGTTGGAAAGCCAAGCCCACATTTTACAGAAAAAACGTAGCGGGAAGAAGGGCCAAACGCCCTTGAATCCACATTAGCAGACTCACCGAGGTCTACTGGCTGAAGCATGCCAAGTTAAATTGCATTACTGTCTTCATACCCAACTCCGACCAGGCTTTTTGGAAAATACACTTTCCACTTTTCAAAACAGGCAACAATTAGACTAAATCAGCTTAACCTCACGGATTCCTGCAGCTTTGGTCGAAACTACTGATAAAACCGAGCTGATAGGTATTAAGGCTGAATCATAATATTAATACGTGGCACTACTACTATATAGCTTCACGGGAAAGTTACTGTAATTGGGATTTTTATCCCCTGGAAGTCAGAAAAAATTATTGACAGTTTCTGGGCCCTAAATGCATCACCGTTTCAAGTAAAATAACAAGCTTTGCCTCAGGCTGTAGTTCATGCTATGTGATCACTTGATACTTTGTCTGTGTGGCTTCACATGGCATGGGAAAGGCAGAGACAGAGAGGAGCCTCCGCTGAAAGAGGAGGGAGTCAACAGATCACTTCACAAGCACTTATTATTTTTATTATATTATTTCAACATCATGATAATTAATGACTGAACTTCCAAACATATTTGTGTGAATTCAGTGTAGTGATAAGAATGGCTGCATAGTGTGTGATTTATATCTGTTTCTGAATTTTTATTATTATTATTTTTTTGCCTGGGCGCTTAGCAGCAGATTGCCATTCTGTAACTGCATTACGGTGGGGTAACTGGAAATGTTTTACAAGCAACTTCTGCCATTTAGCATACAACGGTAATATGGTTCTATTATCCATTTTCAATCAATATTTAACCTTTTCAATAAACAACTTAAGTGTACTAAGCCAGGAGGAGGGAAGCTAATTGCCACATGATATATTTTGTTTCCAGGTACACTCAGCTGGCTAAAGTAAAGTTAATTAGGTTATAGGTAGCACAGCAGCATTTAGAAAAATATATCTTCTGCCTCATAAACCTTTTGCTCAGCCAATAGCAAATACTTGTGGACGATGCCTGCGACATGACGACCACCGCTGGAAAAGCCGGGCTGCGCATTTTGCCCTGGCAAACGGCGGATGTTGCCAAGCGGCGTTACGGTAAGTGGTGGCAGCGGGCGAGAGACCGGCGCGTTTGCCTGCCTCACTGCAGCAACGCTAACTCCTCGGAAGAGAACGACGTTAAAAAAGGGAGCAAAAGTGTTTTTTCTTAAAAAAAAAAAAAATAAATAAATAAAGGGGCCTCGTTGTGACACCGTAGAAAGCTCGTTGTCTACGGTAACCTCACTGAAGCAGGGCAAGCCTGGAAATCCTGTTGTTCATAACTAAAGGGTGCTGTTGTCCTCTGTTCATACACGATTTCAGTTCCATTGCCCCCTTCAGAAACCTCCTCGTCTGACCATTGCAACGCACTCGCCAAGAAATAACTTACATGAAGTCCTTTCCAAAAAGGCCGTGTTTCACTCGTAATCATCGCTGTGTTATACAGGTGTGAATACCTATTTTTAAAGGAAAGAAAAGATTTAGAATTAAAGGTATCCTTTTTAATAGAAAAAAAGACTGAATTAGCGCTTGAAAAACAAAGCAAAATATGTGTAGGTATTGTTTTCTGTGGCCTCTTTCAATAGAGCTGTTTGTATTAGTGTATCACCCATTTCAGATATTTCATATTTTCTCATCTGATACAGTTCTCATTTACTACAATGTGAACTACAGATAGTTTTCCAAATTTTCTTAAAGTACCATGAATAAAACCAAGCAAAAAAAAAATTACAATTTTTAAGAGGCAATAGCAAAAATCTTTATATGAACGCCTATCCTTATTCAGGAAAGCAGTCCTGTTCAGCAAAAAGTGAATTATTACCACCCACTTAATTGAAGGAAGTCTTTTGCCAGATCAGGCTCGAGATCCTCTCCTTATTCGACACGGTTAATACATAATGCGGATTCCGGGGAAGTCAAACGGCAAGCCACACACTGACTGCAACGAGACCAAAACTAGGCCTTGAATGATCAACACTGATCCTTATTATACAAGGGCAATAATGTTCCACTCTAGTTTACCAAAAGTGGTTGCTCTGAATATGCTATAGTTTCAAGACGACTGAACGAATGCATCTGTCTTCATGAATGGGGATTAAAAAAAATGCAAGTCTCCTTACATCTTTTCTTCCTGACATTAGGTCATTGCTTTATGGCCTTCTTTTCATTTGCACATCCATAGTAATTTCTATTTTGGGACACTATTGAAAATATGAGATTCGCTGGATCCAATAGACGTTCTGATAATAAGCAGATTGTACTGCGCTACAAAAGCTGCAGTATAATAAAACAAATCGTACGCATGTGAGAAGAATGTGTAAGAAGTTTCATCATAAAAAAATGACCAATAACATTAAGATGTTTTGTACGAGGAAAACACTCCAAGCACTGTTCTTTGTTACCGTATAAAAAGCCTTTTTGCAATGGCTGTTCCTTGACACAGAGTCTTTATATGTGCAATAATTTATTGCCATACCTGTAACTGAAATAATGACTAAATCATTTCAAAAAAAGTCTCACAGCTCCAACAGAGTAAATCTTCTACAACTTGCTGCAGTGCTAATCATAAGCATGTTATACAGTAAGTTTGCCTGAAGCTAAGTTAAGCAGGCAGATTAGGACTGTAATATAGTATCAGGGCTCATAAATCAAGTGTGCTTGCAGATTTTCTTTCACTTACTGCTCCTTCTTACAGTTCAGACAAGTCATAATTACACATCAGTAGGCATTGTGAACAGAGGAATGAGCTACAACATAATGCACAATAAACCCTGTCATATAAAAGCAAACTGGATAAAATAACAGAAGCAATACTCCATTTTACAACATCACACTAAAGAATTACACCATACCATTGTGTAATATTCTGATCAATCAAGAGCCCATCCACAATTGACAGTCCCAGTAGGCTAAAATTTACTATTCAAAGATATTTTCCATTTGTATTTATTATTATGCTGATTATGAACATACATGGTGAATGAGATCTGAAAAAAGCTATGGGTTCAAACAAGAAAGTGCTCAGTGCAAAATACAATTAAAGACGTTTTGCTAACACTTTATTTTGGGCACAGTCTTCTGACAAATCATAATGGAGAAGACGTAAGTGATTTTTCATTCATATTTTGTTAGCATTATGGCACCAAGAACAGGTACTATATGCCATCTCCTTTAAACTAAATCCATGCTGCCTGATGTCTTCTAGTTATTTCAAGGCTTAGAATGAGATCAAAAGTGCTACAGCTTTAGCGTATGACATTAGCGGAACACTGAAAATGGGATTTAACAAAATGAAAAAAAAATATTGCTTATTTTAATTCTAATAAAATAGTTTTGCTCCCCTGGTGGCCCCCATCTGGGAGAAAAAGGCAGATTTGAGACCCAGCAGCACACTGGACCCAGCGGCACGCAGTGAGACCCTGTCCCTCACGCGCCTCTTGGTTCAAGGGCCACCACCCCGACTTCAGTGGGACCAGGGAGCCTCTGCAGAGCGGGCAAAGATAAACATGCACCTAATCTCTGCAGCGTTTAAGGCCTAGGCATCTAGCTTTCAGACGTATTATAAAATACCTGTCCTATTTGGCTGGCTTAATGAATCTTAGGGGCACACTGAGGATTTGTCTCCTCTGCTCCACTGCAGAAATCAGTTTATCATACACAAAAGCATTTTTTCACTGCCCGTGCCCTTAATTTCATCCATGCACTTTTGTTGCCAAATACCTTCTTGCACAGCCCCATGGTTCCTACATTTGCACCTCAAAAGGATAACAGCATCGCATAAATGTGCACATGGACATACATGGAGAGGGAAAGCAATGCTCTTCCAGAAAGGCAAGCTCTTGGGACATAAGCCCTTTAGCCAAATATTCACTTTAGCTAGCCCATATAAGAAAAACTCACTCCTGGCACTTTCCTATGACCAGGCTTGATAACATAATACCTGTAGAATTTACCTTTTTTTCTTTCTCCTTTCCAAATTAGGTTGATTTTTATTTCAGCTACACATTAAGCTTTATTGCTGTGCTATTTTCTCTTTTCTTTTTGCACTCATTTAAGTGCTTTTGAAAATCCCCATCTATATATGTGTTTTTAATCTCATCAGGAGCAAATGCTCTAGGCAGGGGCAGCATGACATCTGGAGAAAGGGAATGCCATGATCTTTCCGTCGCTTGTTGTGGATGATGACCCAGAGAAGTACCTGGAGCTCATGGCCACTGGGAGATGCATCCAGCTTTGTGTCCCAGCCCAGCTGAACTTGTCCTGTTCTTTGCTGAGCTGCAATCGCTGCAGGAAACTACCTATTTTTAAGACCTGCCTCCTAGAGGTCAACAACATCTTAGCTTGTCCATCAAGCACAGCTGGAGAGAGGGGACACCCAAAGTCACTCCTGTAGCGTCAGTGTCAGTGATGGCTGGAGGCAGCAGCATGTTGTATGTACTGTCTGCATTTGCCAGCACTTGTAATATGATATAAACTATTACTGTTCTTGTGTCTCTTCCACACACCACCTTGGCTTCTGAGGGTTTTCATAACGCAGTTTTGCTGAAGCTGGCCTTGAAGTCCACCCCCCATAACATTTATTTCTACGTTATTTGGGGTCCTTTACATGCCCAGAGGCAAAGCATTTACCTTACCTAAGCTTTAGCTCTACCTGCTGTTTCTTGGTCCACACTTCCCGCATTGCTATCGGATAATTAGGCCTTCCATGACCCCACCAGTGGGGTGTTATGGGTTTTATGAGGAGTACAGTACTTTCCAAGTGTCTGAAATGCCATTTCATGGTTTGTCTGCTTTACCTGGCGAACCTAGCTTGTTTTCAGTTAACTGGAAAGAAAATTTGAAACATTCAGGGCTTCACAATCAGTTACTGACTGAAAGCAAGTTATGCTCCTTTCAAAAAAAAAAAACAACTTAATTTTTCACCAGTTGTCTTCCACTTTTCCAGAAAGCAGCACGTAGAGTGAGGTTTTTAGCTGCCTGATTCTGCCAGCGAGATTTTATATATTTTTTTTGTTTTATTTTTCATTTTATTCTAGATACCATATGTTCAGAAATCCCACAGAGTCAAGGACTCTGACAAAGAGTCCATGCATTCAGATTTGTGTAACATGAGCTTTTCTGTGCAACCCAATGATTTTTTTTCCTGTTGGCGCTGGTGAAAACCACTTAAAAGTACAGTTCCCTTTGCCAGGCGCACACCCGATGATTGACACCCACCTTGGTCACTGGAACTGCACAATCTAGCAATTACAGCAAGGCAAAATTGCAGCAGTCTTCATCTCTGAGCTGCTTAGGTATAGTCATCTCCCAGCATCCACCTCACAGTAGGGGCCCTGGTTTTTTTGAGGGGAAAGGGATATTTCTGCTAAATATTAAGCTATATGCTAACAGAAGAAGGAATTGAGGGCTTAGTGAAGGAACTTTTAATGCATGTTTTTCTTTTGCAAATGTGAAGGAGTACTTAGCCAAGTTACAGAAAGCAGTGTCTTGTATGTGGAAGTGAGCAATGCTCGTACTCCCAGAGCTTTTCTCCAGAAGCCTCAGCCACGGCTCTCTCCACTCTCCTGCCTTAAGCTTTTGGGTGTGGTGTTGCTGCAAGGCAACAGCCACACTGGTGGCAAATCCATCCTCTGTACTGGAGATGTTTGCCATTTATAGGATTTGACTGCTCTGTCAAAGTTTCCCACGCATCTCCCTCCATCAGATGTCAAATTCACTATAGACAGTGAATTAATTGTCTCATATAGCAAGGAGGCTGAAGAGCACTGTGGTATTCACAAACAAAAATAGAAGTCGTATATTCATAAGCATATTGCCTCAAGCCATCATGCTGTTTTCACTATAATATCTTCCTAATTTGTAAGATGGAGGTAGAACATCCTATCCCATCAATATTATTAATCAGTATTCATTATTTTTGTAATTATCTGGGAAACAAAAGGTAGGTTTAAAGTTATATATGCAGCAATTAATTCCCCCAGGCAGGGAGGGAGCGTATTTCCCACCTCACTGCAGTAGCATATGGAATTTGATCTACTCAAGAGCATTTGGAGCATGTCCTCCAAGCCATAGCCTATATTCTTTTACAGGCACAATCCTTCTGGACCTTAACTGAATGCCTAGATGGCCCTTTGGCAGTTATGAAAGCTACATGGATGCTAAATGAATAAAGATCTATGCTTATGTTGTCTTCCCATGGTAATCCTTCTTTTGTATTGGCATGGACAATTTCTTTAAACATTTTCAGTTCTATAGTTCTGGCATCAATTGCAGCATGGCTTGAGGCAACATGAAAGGGTGAAGGTATTGCCAAGCATGAGGACTCCGATTCGCCAGGCAAACATTTTTGTCTCTGAACCAGTATTAGGACACTAAAGGTGGTTGTATGGAGGGGAGGAGGGGGAAGAAAGAGAGACAGACTGCAACAAAACTGAAAACTAAATTTAGAAATAAGATTCCCTTACAGGTAGCTTTTTGTTTGTTTGTTTTGGAAGAAGGGACAGGTGAGGAGGAAATCCGTGTTTAGCACAGAGGTAGAGCAGACTAGTGTTTGGACTGCTAGACTACTAGCATCCGCAGCAGAAGACAGTTTGAGTCAGTGTTTCATTCCTGGAGTAAGTTCCTGAGTTCTCTGTGCTGACTGAATTGGCATTTCCTAATAAAAGGCCAAGAGTTTGTAAAATCCATACAGATCTGAAAAGTCTAAAAGCAGAAACTAAGTAGTTCGGTGTTTAATGCTCCTGCTGTGCAGGAGGACAATAAGAGGGAGATTCTGCCACCCACAGGATGGCAAACCTTTAGTGTAAATTGTATGTAAGGTGCCAACTTGGTCGACTATTATTTCTATGAATTTTAACATAATTTTTAAGGATTAACCAACTAACGTTATAGTGAGGCAAACTACTTTTTGGAAGTATATATTTTTTTTATTCATGAGGGTCACACAACTAGCTGTTTTATGTGCTTGCCAGCTGATAGGTTTTGGTAGAGTTTTACAATAAAGACAAATATATTAGCATGCCCATGAATCAATATTGTTTAAATAGTGTACCAGAAGGTTCACTGTCAATCACTAGTTTCTGAAAATTGTTCATCCCAACTGTTAGGTGAATACTGAATATATTCACAGAAGTTTGGATCTGTTCATGAATAATTCATTAACAAAAATAAGCAACTGATCAATTTGCAATTAATGGCGATTCAGATTCTCCCAGCCATACTCTCACAAAATAATGCTTCACTACTATGGGGCTTACCCCTCTATCAAATAAAATCCTTATATAAATAAATAACGGGGACAGAATTGGACTCTGGTCCTAGCTCTGCAATGAATAATTTATTCATCATCTTTTCCAAGCAATGCTCTGTAGAAATTTCAAAAAGTCTTAGCAGCGCTATGCAAAAATAAGCAAAAATTAAAACCCTGGCAAAGTGACTTCATGAGATAATGACAACTCATTTCTTTTACCCTGGTACTGTACTTATTCAGTAGATACATAGATATTTCACATCCTTACTACAGGAAAGCGGACAGTTCACCCGCACGTAGCACAAAACTGTTTATACCCCAAGTTTTTTTTTTTCCTTTGCTTGTCCACAGCACAATGAACTTCAGCATCCACAACTTTCCAACTGATATTTCTTCTTGAAATCCAAGGAAAATAAATCAATTCGTTTTGTCGGTTTCTTTTGCTCAGGTTCTAAGCTCGTCTTTACAAGTTCCTCTTTTCTAAAGTAAATTTACTAAAACCCCTTCAAACGTTAAAATTAGTAATACTATATATTAATACCACTGGGAACAGAAAACAACGAATCACGTTAAGTTTGGTATTTTGTTCGTCTAGCTACCCTTAAAGGAAGACCACTGGAGAAATGAAATTAAACGAAATAGAAATTTCAGAGCATAGAAAGTAACCTGTTAATTCCAATTCTACTCACCAGTGAGGAGCAGGTTTTAGACCAGGTGAAAGGAGGGGTAAGATGCTAAAGATGGTCCTTTGTCACAGCATACATTCTGTGAGTCCTGTGCAAGCAAAACAGCAGCACAAGACTTAAAATCTGACTATAAAGTTCACCATGCCAATAAAAATTTTGGATTTTTCCAGAATTATTTTTCTTAAGTAAAAATAGTAACTTTTTTTCCATCACATTTAGCTTCACTGAATTTTAAGAGAAGCAATGTTTTCTTAGGCAAATCTAGCAAGCCAGAGAAGCCAGACCACCTTTAACTTCAGTGCTCGTAATAGATGCATAACAAGATCTATTGTTTTCTTCAAGAGACCTAACGCATTTCAGGTGTTACTTTGTTTTTGAGTTTTTTTTTTTCCCCCCATTTACATAGAGAACAGCTGTAGACCAGACCTTTTCTTTCTGAAAAGCAACACGATTCCCCTGTAGTCAGTAGATGTAATCCCACCACCCAAACTGCAAAGAATGAAATCCAAACGGAGGAACATTTGAACTAGTAAGGCCAGAATACTTTTACTGGAAATTGTAAAAGGAAATTAAGAGGGGGTCCACCTGCCTAGGCTTTGATGGGGCAGGGACAGCCTGGTTGGCGCCACCGTCCCGTGCCACCCCGTTGCTGGACTGTGAACGCACGCACGAGACGCCTTTGCTCTTCAGAGGATGAATTCAGGCCCCGCGCGTCCGAGCGGGTGGAGCCGAGTACCTCGTTGCTGCAGAGATAAATCACACTGTCAGAATTTTCCAAACCACGCTGAACTTCACGATGCGCCGAGGCTGCGCCGAGCTCTCTGCCGCCTTTCCGCATGGCGACATCCACGACACCCCATGGCTCGCTGGCGTGGTTACTCGAACTACAGTCAAAATCATTAGCAAACTGAAACTAATGCTTTTACAAGTGAGGAAGGATGCTAAGTTTCAGTAATGAAGTACACCAGCATAGAATCTCTTAATTCATCCGGAGCCAGCAGTCTGTATCATGTTTTTCTGCATGCCTATTTTTCATCAAACAACATACAATCTTTACTTGACTATACTGTATATCTTCTCTGCCTAGTGGGAACCCTAATTTGCTTTAAATTGCCAAAGTGCTCATTATGGAATGCTTAGTAGCTAGAGTTTGCACATAATATTTGAAAATCAGCCTTAATTTTTCTGCCTGAGATGAACACTTGGATTTCAGAGTAAACATAATCAGAGATTTACACAAACTCAGTGAACCCTGTTTATTATATTTGCCTGGAATAGCTACAAAAGAGGTCAGAGGTCCAATGTCTTCCTGCAGAGACAGATCATGTTCTAGCTGGTACTGAGGAGGAAAAAAACAGTAGGTGATGCTTTAATGAATGGCTTATCATGTGGAACACACCATGTGATAATAGCAGTGCTGGTAAGGAAAGAAGGAATTTAGGAAAAAAAACCATAAAGCGTTTTGCTAGGTTTACATTGCTTGAAAGCTTACATTTCAACAGTAGCAGATGCAGAGGGTTTATTAAGAATATGTAGTAAAATCTGCAGCAAGTTGAAAGGAGCTTTGAACTTTTTGTTTAAACATTACTTTGGAATTGTCTGTGTGGTGGCATTCCCGGTCTAAATAGAAACACGTATCAGAATATTTTGATTTTACGTGTCAATTTTTTTTATCGTTTTTGCTGACGTGACCTTGATCTAAGAACATGTTTCACGAAAGAAATGAAGTTCACAGACAGATTGTTCTCAACACCAAAGGGATATTCTATAAAATAAGTTACAATTTTGTGTTTGTTTACAAAAGGTTGTCAATGAGGAGCTGTGGAAATGTTTGTTCCTTCGGACTAAAAATTATGCAGTAAGAACAGTCCAACTGTTCCAAATAAAGCATCTCTATTACATGGCATGGGCCAGATCCACATATTAGAACTAGGCTGCACCAATATAAGTACTAGTTATTTCTGAATTCTGAATCTGAATTACTCTTCTTTCTTTTGCGAAAGAAGAATTAAGCCCAATATTGAAACAGAAATATGCTTATCCCCAACATAGCTCTCCATTTATTTTTTAAGCAAGTGACAAAATGTTATTTCCACCATTTCTCCAAAAAATATTGCCTTAAAGAGTAGCTTGCCAGCATGAAAATGCCAAGATGTGATGTCTCTCATTGCTCATACTTTTACAGAGTCTGCCTCTGCGATCCCATTGTAAAGAAGACATCAAGACATTTGATCCCCTCGTAAACCCCAGCCTCCAGTAGGATATTCAAAAATATTAAGGCAGGATAGATTTCTAACTCTCCTTGAAAGCAGGGGAAATTAGGTGTCTAAGTGAATATAGGCTTCTAGCTATTAGAGGGAAAAAGTAGTTTGCCGAATTTAGCATTCAGTTTGAGAAGTTAGCCCTTGGGAAACCAGAAAATTCACAACTAAATTTCCCATGGCCACCTGAACCCTGGCTGCTGGGGCTCAGCCTGAAGTGCCAGTCCTTATGATCGTGCTTTGCAGGATCATGAGTAATAAGAACTAAATGCCTGAGCTAATAGAGTAATTAATTCTCATTTATGCATGATAATTCTTATGCAGTTAATATCTCCAGCTGAAGACTGCACTATGTGAAAGGAGACTCTCCGTGGTGATGGGATGGGCAGTGCTGGGCTGTGTGCAGTAAATGTACTTTCCCCTATGTGTAAGCGTAATATACCCAGCCAGCTCACATGAACAGACAACAGCAAAATCCTCTCTCCAAGGGTGTAAAGGCTAGCGAGGAGGACTCCTCCTTCCCTACTCTTGTAAAAACCTGGAAAAAAACATAATCTGCCTCTTAGCGCTGTGAAAAATGACTTTTTCTGTGAACTAGGCTGTCTCTGTGCTGCAATCATGGACCTGTCTCTGGTACGGAACCTCTGGAGGTGGCCCATTCTGATGTTGCCCCTGATCTAGGGGCTTCAAGCCCTGAGAGAGCAAACTGAACCACTAGAAAGCATCCTGTGCCCCTCAAAGGACCACACAAACCCCAAGCCACATGTGCAGCATGGCACAGAATTAGCACACGCTTGTAAAGTCAGATGAAACACAGCACGGAAAGGTAAAGCCACAGCCTCGTTTAGGCTGAGGTTTGATCTGAAACCGTCTTTGGGGCTTTGATTGCTGAGACTTTCCTCTCTTGCAGTAAGTTTGACATGAAAGTCTGGTGTCTTATATGGTTTTAGAAAGTTGCCTGCCAGGACAAATTACATAACAGCAGCAACCTGCCTTCTGCGATCCACTCCCCACCAGCCGCCGGTCACAGGTTTAGGGTCATGGACACGATACCTTCGGCTCCCTTTGCTGAGCAGCTTCTCCCTCTTCGAAAACCAGCAGCTCTTTGTCTCTGTTCTTGCAAGGCTCGCTCTCAGCAGAATTTCCTAGTGCAAGCTATACTACCGCCTAACTCCTCTTACATGAGTGTGCATGAGAAGCTAACCTCATTAGTGAGTGTAATTAAGACAAGCATTTAAAATTCCAGTCTCCTCTCAACATCTATAGGGCAACTGACATTCACATTTGCATATCATAGATCAATTAAGAGTTCCTACAAGGTAGCATTCAGGTGTGCACCAGCTGTCCAAGGCACACATGTGTTGCTGAAGGCTGGGAGCAGGCAGACCAGTCCATCATCTGCCTCAAGCCATCTCTCAGGCCTAGCAGGAGCCTGAGAGGCAGGATGGTGAGCTGGGTCTCTGCTGAAGCTGGGGGGTGAGGGACTATCAGCCTGCCTGGGAGATGTGGCGCGAGGAGAGCTTGTTGCACGCAGCTGCCCCTAGCCAGCCTGTGGGATGTGACAGCTTCAAAAAGAGACATGGTGCATTTGGTGCAGGTGCAAAAGGATGCATGGTCTTTCTAGTGCATTTATAGGGGAGCTGAGTAGCAGGAGTGATGGATGAGCTCCCATCAACTACCTAATGGCCCCTCTCGATCACCCTTGAAGCTCAAGAGAGGGACACTTCCCTGAGCCTGCGCCTCTTCTACACAGAGGAACCTCATGAGGCCTGGTACCCAATTTCAGAGAGACCATCCAGGGGCTTGGCTGAGAACCAACTTTTAGGGAAAAAAAAAAAAAAAACAAAACAAAACTTTTACATAGATGGATTTACAAAACCCAACCCTCATTTTCCTCAGATACAAAGATGTGTACGAACTCCAACAGCATTCATACTTCGGAGTGCAACAAGACAAGCCATTTCAGCACACAGACTGAGTGTTGGCAGCCACTGCTTCTGCATCCACCGATTGGATCTGGCTGCGACAGAAGGCATAGAAGGACTTTGAAAATATCATTTCAGCCAGTTTAGCAAACCAGGAAATGATTCCCACGTGAGCAGGTTTGGAGAGTCCTTAACCTGTGACACACCTTTCGTCAGCTAGAGTGAATATTTGCAGCTCTTCCTGGAGAATTTCTGCTTCTCAGACTGTCACATACAGCCCCCGAGTAGGTGAACTAAGGGTGTTTATAACGGCAATGAAGAGGATCTATGCCCTTCCCTATCCCAACCTTTGTAATACATAGGCCTCCACTTGGGTGCCTGTAATAAAACAAACCAATTTCTTACAAAAACACTAAAGATCGCGGAATGACAATATAGATCATACCAAATTTCTTCATGGCCTAAGTCAGCAATAATGAGAAGGTTCTCCATGGTTTTTGAGAAGGGTGCAACATCCCCACCATCTGCTCCCACCAGGTTGCCCACCTATTAGTTTAGCCCATAGTAGATTCCGTAGGTCGGATGGAAAATAGGCTCCGGTGAAACTGAAGTCACCAACTAAAAGCAAGCTACTCACCTCGCAAACTGAGATCTGAGAGTATTTTACTTCTCATACACAATACATGATATACTGCCAGTAAAGTGTGTTCCAAAACTCAAAATAGGTCCCCAGAAATGTTTCTCAAGATCCTGTTTGCTTAACACATGACGTTTCATAGCAGTGGACCCTGTGCTCTGGCCTTGGTGGTGGATATTGCCTTGTTAGTGTCTTCCACAATTCTGCTGCAAGGATCATGCTGCAGAACTGTCTGTCAAGTATATCACTTTTCTCTTTGGCCCATCGCACTGCATTTGCCTTTTCTCATCTTCTGTTTCAGGGTGGGAGTTTTGGGACAGGAACCATCTTTTTATCTGTGCGCCTAGCACACAGGGATCTGGGTTCAAAAGCAGGCTTCTGGCAGTGTGTTCATGTAAATACTAATCGTAACTGCAGCTACGACAATATATCACAAAACTGCTCAGAGATGGGCTTCTGCTGCATCTCAGCCAAGTTTATTTTCAGCAGCTTGAAGCAGTATAGAAGAATCACAGTGCTGAAAATGGAAAAACTTAGTAACACCACCAGTAACCCCATAGACCATTTCAGCAAGGTTCTTATGATGTGGGACTGGCATTTTTTTTTCTCAACAAATGATCAAGGGCCTTGCTACAATAAATAAATAAAATTCCTCATGTTATTTACAATGCATGCTTCTTATTTGCTTATTACTTTGCTTATCTATTCATTGAGATAATTATCTGACACCTGCCAACAGCAGATTGTTCTGACAGATTTTTATTGGCTGGGATCAATTTGTTACTTACCATCTGTCCAGCTAAAGGTGGTTTACAGGTCAACAAACTGGTGAGCTTTGGGAAATCTTAAAATGATCTTGAGCAGTATCCTTCCTGAACTAATTTAATTTTAATCTCCTGTAAAGCACATGAAAGGTTGGACTTAAAAATTATCTTTCAAGGAGTGTGTACCAGAAAGAACAGAAAATAATTTGTTTTTCTTTGCTACAATCTTGAAAAATCCATTTGATATGAGGTTTCCAAAAAGAAAGAAAGAAAGAAAGAAAGAAACAAACAAACAAACAAAAAAAAATAGATGAACCAACTAGCAGATTCCTTGCCTTGTTATGCTAAAGGTCTCAAAGGAATGCAGAGAGGAGAGCACAGAGCAGAACGTGCATGGTCTAGCTTGAGATCCCCCACTGCAAAATCTCCAGAATGGCTCTGTGAACCAAATTCTGTCTGGAATATGGGTCTCTACCAGCCACAGTGCTAATCCGTGTAGCTGTGGCATTTGAGCTTAATTTTCTGCATTCTGGAAGCGCTGGAAGACCTTTAGTGTCTTCTGGGAAACTACTGGCCAATAAATTACTATTATGTATAAACTGCCAACGCTCCAGCTATTGAGCTCTTGGTGTTCTTCTAAACCTTCCTCCAAAAATTCAGCTTTGAAATTTATTTTTATTTCTGTATTGAAATATAGCCATACAGATTTTGACAGAATTTGATGTGAAATATTTAAATTGCTGCTAACAGAAAACTGAATTTATATTTGACTCTAATTTTACTTCTGAGGAGTCTGTGGTAAAATATTTACGTCCTATCAATCAGTTAATATTTTTTAGTCTTACAAGAACAATTTCAATAATTCTTAGACAAATTTTTCTCTAAATTTTTGTTCTGTAGGCACACTTAAATTTAGACTTCTTGATCAAATTCAACATGAAAACAAACATCAACATTAGAAATTTTTGAGTGACAGACCTCTGTTTTCTTATCAGTACTGAGAAACAATATAAATAAAAAAATTTGTTTTAACTTATCATCAATGGGCTCCAGGCTCAATTCCCCTCCCCACAACGCACACATAAAATGGATTTTTTTCCTATTAGTTATTCCTTCAGACAACTTACAAATTGGGGAGGGACACCAAGTCTCTTTGGAGATCTCTCAAGGATTTGGGTCTTTATTTTATTTTATTTTTTTTTTTTTAAAAAAAAAAGTGTTCCCAGAGAGATCTCCTGCCATCCCCATCAGACCGCAGTGCAATAACAGTGTTGATCCCCTAACTCCATTGCATTTCTGTCATCAATCTACCTGGTATTTTTCAAAGAAGAAGGGAGCTGACAGCTACTACTGTAGGATGCTTCAGCTAAAACCATGTTAACCTAAAACTTCTCAGAGCTCCGTAAGTGAAAGCAAGCTTTAAATTATAGCGCCGCATTACTCAAGGCAATTCTTTTCCTATAAGAAACCCATCATAACTCTAACAAATGTTCGTGACAGCCAGGCTATGTGCAGGTCACTAGTGGAACCGTAACTCTGGTCTATCATGATAATGTGGTTGCTGGGACACCCCAGGCCAAGGATTCAAACTCTTTCAGAAATCTTGAATGCTAAGTCCTGACGCCACGTTTTGCTGAAAAGATGATGCCTGCAAAAGCTGTAAACAACAGGCAGTCCTCTGTGTTGAATTTTGAAGCCATTTTAAATTGATCATAAAATTGTCTCCAGAGAACAGCCTCTGTGAGTAACTCAGAGAAAAATGGTCCTGCATTTTGGTGCACGATTAAACCTGAAATATATGTATGTTTATAAATATATATTATGCATGTTCTTTTTTCCTTAAAATCTTCAAATCATATGGGGTGTCAGGCTGACATATTACGTGTTACAGTTGTAAGCTAGAAATAAACTGAAAACAGGTTTTAATGAAAATATATGAAACAGAGGACCTAACTACTGCCTACATTGGTGGTTTTAAAAGGTGCAAATTTAAAACATCTTTGCAAAACTTGTTGTTAAATTATTTCCAAGCTAATGTATCTGTGTACTTATTCAAATAACCATTAAGTTGTCAGAGTGAATCTTTCTGAGCAGGTCCTCTGAAAGTCAAGAACTCTTCAAGACTTTGCAGAAGTGTGGTGAGTGTTACTCATTATCAGTTTGAAGAATTGATTCCAGTGGAAATCCAATACGTTCTTTCAAAAACGTCTAGTGTATCTGCTTCTCAGCTGAGACCTCAGAACAAGTCCTGATGACACCTTGTACAGAGACGGATTACAACAGGAAATGAAATGGTCTAAGCCCCATATATTAAAATTGGTGCCTACAGTTTGACATCTGAATGCATGTTTGGAGTCCCTGACAGCTGTGCGTTCCTAGCACCTGTGAAAACCAGGCTACCTTTGTTATTAAGGATTTTGGAGTCAAAACCTGCTATTGATTTAGCAAGGCTGGGGTTTCAATCTGCACGACTTTTGCTAGACATCCAAGCTTGATCATTTTTGGCCCCAAGAACTAAGTTCAAAAGTCCCCCCGGAATCTTTTCTGCTCATTTATCATAACCTCCTCCAATTCCTGCATATCAATTTAATTTCATCTCAGTCTCCAGTTTGATATGCACCGCGGGATCTCTTTCCCAGGCAAAAGGCAATATGAGGTGAGAAGAAGAGCCTGCTGCCAGCACAGGTATAGGCCTGCATAATGGAGCTGCGACACTCTGAAAGAGGCTTTTCATTTTAACAACTTTTCGAGTGGGGAGTGAAAGACATAATGCAGATGGCATAATTGAAGTGGGAGAATGAAACATTAAGCATGCACAGAAGGGATTAGAGAGGAAGACTTTTGGGGTTATTTAATTTTGGCTCAGTTGTTATCTAACAGTTTTGTCAGGAAAAAATGTTAAAGCTCCTTGCCAGTCCAGAAAAACTAAGGAAGATTATTACCTGCCTAGGAGTATGTAAAACCTTGTAAAACTATCAGACTTGAGAGAATTTATTCTTTATTATGTGATATCATGTTCTGCAAAATATCTTTTCTTGCACACTCTCACAGGTCCCCTTTCTTCATTTTTATAGACTTGTCAATTCTGTGAATGATCTAATCATGATGAGGATTTAAGGTATGTATATGTATTGTACTGAATGCTAATAATTCATGAGCTCTTGGTTTCAAAGATCTTCTCCGTGAAGCTCTGCAGTTCAAAAAGGAATGCCTTAACATAAAAAGCATGCTGAGCCTTACATTTAACACCTAATGAAATCATTAAAGAGAAATCAGGCATGATTGCGAACGCTAATTTATCAGATCTCACACATGGCACAAGTATGGTGAACAAAGCAGAACTTTAGAAACCTGTGAGGCCTCATTACCCAAGGCAGGAATAGAAGGGTGCAGCGATTTAAAAGAGCAGGATGCTTCTCCAAGGAAAAGCGTGGGGAGGGTCCGGTTCAGCACCCCTCGCCCGAGCACCCTCCTGCTGCGCTCACCGGCACTTCTGCCGGAGAAAAGAGCGAAGGGTCTCCTCAAAAACCAGACGTACAATGGACATTTCTTCCGGTTAAGAAGCGCTGTCGTGTATTAACGCCCCAAAGAAAGGCAGCGATGCTCGCGGGGAATGTACCGCGTCAGTGGTATCAGTTACCTACAGGAGCTTCGGGAAGAATACATATGAGGATAAGAAATAGTCACTCTTTATTCCTGTCAGTAGGTTTTGCCTTTGACTCCGCTGATCAATATCAGCCGTGCATTGGTTACTATGGGAATGAGGCTTTCCTTCACTCAATAAACCCCAAGTTCCTTTTTTTACAAAGGTGAGCAAAATACTTTTAAAAGAAGGTTTTATCTGCTTTATGCCTTGAGGGACTCTGCAGCCATCACTTTAAAGGTACTTGGACACTTTGAAATGCAGAATATTATGATCTAGCTTTGGGCAAGTAAAGACTTAAAACCATTTGTTTACCCCAGAAATCAATGTCAAATTCATGTAGAAATCTATACACTCTGTGCGCATAGCCTGTGTGTTTATTAGTGTACTCAAGTGTGTGCACACGTATGTGACTCTGTGTAAATGTGCTGTGAGTGTTTGTGTCTATATACGCTATGTATTACGGATAGAAGCAGTGACATATAAACCTTAATGTGGATTACCTTTAAGGCTTGAAAACAAGATAGCAAGATAAAAAATATCTAACAGTATCTTGGACTCAGCACAGCAGCTGAGGTAATTAATCCACCCTTACAATGATCCAAGTGTTTCTCATTACAATACTGGGATAAGAAATAACCTACTTTCCGCTTTTATTTATAATACATTATTTGATTATAAAATATTTAGCAATGAATGGACGCATATTTCTGGTGGCACATAGTGCTGAGCATATATAAACTAATACGTACAGTATTTCCTGAAAGAAACGCATTTAAACAAAGCCTGTGATGGACGTGCTCTTGGACTGCTGCAATGTCAGTTCTGCGATGTAACCTCTTCAGAGACTTTTCAGGTGAAGCAGAAGAGCGGTAGCAAACCGCCACATAAAACGCTGCCAGCTCTAGCCAATCTGTCAGATGTCTGTTCACAGGACCTCATGCTAATTGGCTTGAAGGATATTAAGATTGAGTGAATTACTCTTTTTTTTTTTTAGTTTTTTTTTTTTTTTTTTTTTGCTCATTTATGTTCCTCGTGTTTTTTATTTGGTGCTAGAAATAAAAATAATAAGAAGGATAATTTTGTTGATATTCTCAACATGGAAGTAACTATAAGGAACTGGAAGCTACAGCAGAAAATTATCTGGGTATCTTTAGACCAGTTTACGGTACAAAGAGACTTACAGAGTACATAAGTGGCAAGTTAATGAAGAGAGTCTAGTTGAAGCAGAACCTGGGAATCCGAAGCAGAACTGGAGGTCCCTCACAGGATGCGGGAAACATTCTGAGATCCCTCATTTCTGTAATGATGCTATTAAGGCATCTGCTTCTAGACTTTTAACAGCATCTACATTCACTGGGCTTCTCTAGCGCTTCCCAATACTGATTCCAGCTGCGGCGAGCTCTTCTTTTGCCAACTACCAAACGGGAACTGTGTGCTGCACAAGCAGAGATCTGGGAGGTTATCACTGCAGCTCTCGCTCCCTAGTCACAGCTGATCAACAACCTATCGGGACGAGAGCCTGCTCTCTTTGCTAAGTCCTTCTTGGGAGAAAAAAGAACAGGTCAAATTCAGATTTTTAGGCCTCATCATCAAAAGCCTTCACAGGATCAGTCAGGTGTACCAGGGCTCACGTGGTGTGGTTACTGTAGCCTCCCATGGTAGCTACACAGTGTTGGTCAGGAGTTAAACTCACAAATGAAGATGCAAGTGGGAAGGAGTCTTCTTCTAATAAATGGTTGGCAACAGATCTGAGAAGCAACTTCAGAGGTATCATAACCACTATTATTCAGCAACCTTTGAAAATAATGTCTAAAGTCATTCCTTTGATTTAAAGTTCCACAATTCACCCACAAACATACAGACTCGTCCTGTCTGGAGGAAGAGAAGGAAAGACATATCTTCAGTTCCCTCTGTAGCTTTGAGAGATATAAGAATATGCGGTTGTTAAGTGTAACATAAGGATCTAGATACCATAAAAATTTCTACTAGTTTGAGATTATGAATTCTTTGCAAGACTTAAAAGGATATTTATCCTGAGGTGGGAAAAAAAAAAAAAAAAAAAAAAAAAAAAAAAAAAGGAGATGTTCTAAAGAAGTCCAGGACTGAAGTTGTAAAAGAGTTTATGTAAAACCAACTTGGAGAGGAAGTTCACTTTGCCAAACTAATGGCACCAGCGAGAGTACTTAATCAAAGTCAATATTGGCCTGCTGACTCTCAAGAAACGATCTAAAAGTGCTTTCGGGGCTCTTTCTATGTTCATTATCTTTTCCTGTGTCACTGGGTGTCTCTAATGATAGACAAAGAACCACTTAAAATGTCGCTGTTCAATTCTCCTCACTACTGAAATCTCAAATTAAATACTTATCCAGAAAAAAAATCATATTTAGAATGCGATCGTGACACAAGGATCTTCTCAAAAACAGCCTGGGATAATTCAGCAGCCCCACTGGATCGTGCATTTAGAGCAGGCTGAAGTGTTGAAGGGACTCAGCAACTCAGTGGTGGGTAATTTACAGCTCGCTCTTCATTGCAAGCCTAACTGCGAGCCTACAAACTAAGGTGCTTCTGCCTCAACCTTTGCTGAACGCAGATGCAGCGTGCCCAGTTCAGTGCAGCCGATGTCAGAGCTAAAAGAAGTTTAAAACTAAGGACAAAGCGTTGCAAGACTTCTCTTTCAGCCAATCTAGGTGACTCCATTTAACCAGCTGGAATTATGCCTGAGCTGCAAAACTTACTCCAAACAGGAGGAGGTCAACAGGCAACTTTGTCTGCAGAATAGAAGATAGAGTAAAAAGCTGGCATGATTTTATAAGTATTTTAAGAATGAAAATATCTGATAAGGAGAAATGTTTCTCTCCCCCAAACAAAAACACACGACCTACAGAAAAAAAATTTAATACATTGTATGCTGAAACTGAAAAATATTCTCCAAATGAAGTTGCAAAAAATAATACCATCTAGTAACCATTTAATTATACAGGTGTCCACCATGGAGAACCAACAAAGCCTGAATCTCTAGCTCCCACAAAAAGCAATGCTTTAATGCTCTGCTAATCCTATCAGAGCTGATTTTAAGGGGATCACTCAAGAAATGAAATACCTCTTGAGCACGATAATGGGAAACAATCTTGTCCCATATCTAAAAGAATTACTCTGAAAAGGTGTACTATTTTTGCTTCTTTACCAGTCTTATACTAACAAAATTCCTTCTCTTAAAAAGAGTGCTCAAGGTGAAGCTTTATTTCTACAAGGAAAAATAAAATTCAGATTTTATCCTAAGTATTTAAAGCTGGTCAGTATCACAGAGAGGTCAACAGGAGTCTTACCAGACTAACAACTAACATATTTGAACCCAAAGTATCATCCTTGCTACCACAATATAGCTTGGTTTTGAAGCAAAATGCATATGTAATTACTTTTAATTGAAAATAAATTTTCCTTCTTGAAGTGAAACACTAAACCTTTGTTGCACCAGAAAGACATGCAGCATAAAAACTGGCCACATACGTACTTAATATAGTGGGCATAAAAATACTAATTAAGATAAAACATTATACCAGAGTACCTACAATAAACACAAATTAATAAACCAATCAGAAATGTGAGCACCTTCAGGAAAATTGTAGCATGCATCATATAATCTCATGGAGATAAGTAAGGAATGTCTAATGTGATTTTTTTTTAATGGACCAGATAATTTGGGGTATAACTGGGAAAAGTCTCCATAAAGACTGCAGCCTGTAAAAATGCGTATATAATTTGCAAGAAATGGTATTATTCCATATAGATAGGGACTTGGCAACTTTGGGGCTCCTAGACCTTCCAGTAAGAGACATCCATCCACCGCAGGAGAATATGCTTTGTTGGCAATCGCTGGCAATACTCCAAATGACAGTATGAAAGAAGACCATAAAGATATAAAATATCTATAAAAAATTAACTAAAGTAGCTTTTCTACATCTAACAATGTCAAAATATTGAAATATGCTACTTCACGGCCTTACAGGGCTAAGGGCTTATTTAGAAAACTAGTGCTCAGTAAGAAAAGACGCAAGTCTGTAGTGCGCCGGCTATTCCATGCCTGGTACGCACTGCTCAAAGCAGAGCAAGTTGCCTCACACAAAGCCGCCTCACTTTTTATTGCACCCAAAGAGTGCTTTCGCCAGGAACTTAGGTGTGCTTCCCACCACAGCGGCCAACCAAGTCTTTGGAACTGATGGAACAAATGTAAAGTAAGACTTGCTGGCTTAAACCATCAGGAGAGACTAAAGTAGTTAGTATGTGAAGAAGTAGTCCAAAATTGACTTAGCATTTATTTTCCCATATTTATATGTCCCAGATGAACACTGGCTTTATCTATAAATGATGGAATTCAGCCCTTTCCAGTTTTAACGCCTATCAGAATATGCTTAAAGGGACTTCAAAGTAAATTACTCACATGTAGGAATTCAGAACTCGCACTTGCGTCTTCAACAAGTTGCCTCATGTCCTCATAAACTGAGGTTTTTCTCAGCTCATTTGATAGCGGAGGTTATTCTTGCTCTCTAAAACTCCTTTAAAAATATCTTTTTTCTGAATGATCCTGCCAAGGTGGGAAGACCACCACGCCAGGAAGCAGAGCCAACTCAGAGAAGGTGAAAATTGGACCTTGTCTCTCTCCTGTGCAGTTAAAACTTAGATGTGTGGAAAAAAATAAAGACAAAACCACACCAGATAGAAAGCCAAAGGGAAATTGGTTAAGAATACAATCAAGAAAACAAAAGCAATGATGTTCCTTGGGTGCAGGAACACCCAGCACCACCAACATGGAAAAGCAGTAGACAGATACGCCCATGTCTATATCTCCACCTGTCTGTTTGCACAGGTGTATCTGATCTACCCTTTCTCCCAGCTTGTGGAAAGTAGAGGTAACCACTTGCCTAAGCTTTCTTTGATTTGTTCACAAGACTTTCAAACACTGATTGCAGTAGCACAGAAGGTCGGACAGGCACAGTGACAATATTCCCTCTAAACTGTTTGTGAGGCTTCTCATGAATGTGAGCGTATGAGGAGCTCTGTCTCTGTCAATTCAACTCCCTGCCTTCAAACATTTTTCTGACAGGTACCATGTAATTTGAGAGTAAGATCGTCCTTGTTTTCTGAGCTGTGCCCATTTGCATTCGTACCGAATAAGGTACCAAGAAAGGAAAGTACTTTCTAAAAAAGTTACGCATAGTTGAACTGTGCAGTCACTAGGATGTGACAGAAGCCAAAGCTTTAATAGTTTCAAAGAGCAACTAGGAATAGCCATCAGAAGTTATTAAATGTAACGACAAGGCTAGAGTCTCTGGCTCAGGGGTGTCTGGGAGTCCCATGGGAAAGGTCCTCCTGTGCCTGGCCCAAAGCCAAACCTTTCCTGGGAGCATCTGTCACTGGCCACTGGTAGAGACAGGAGACAACCTTAAATGGTCTGACCCCGGAACAATCTTCCTTCAGCGATCGAGCCATGAATTATGATTAATTTCCATCCAGTTCTGCCTGCATGAATTGCTTCTAAAAAGTCCTAAAGCTTCTCTTACACTGGTGGGCCTCTCACTGGCTTTCCTTGGAAGGTGTAGCCATGCGTTTCAAAGCACTTGGCAACAAAATGCTTCTCTTGTTTAACTGTTTAGCCTGTTTTCTTGAAGGAAACTAGTTAGTACTTTCCTCGTGCAACTTCTTCACTCTTTGGTTAATTTTAACCAAGTTAGAATAGGAAAACTTGCTAATAAGTTTCGTAAAAATTAGGTCAACAGTGGAGGAAACATTATTGTCAGTCACCAATGAGGAAAAGCAACAGGGTGAGTGCAACTATGGTATACACCACTGACGACGACTGGGAGCTTAATTTCAAATCACAAACCTATAGGAAAGTCACTGGTTTCACTGCACAGAGAACTACTTGCTCCTCATTCTTGGCATGATTCAAGCTGCCTTTTAATTAACTACTGTATCTCCTGTCAGATTCAATGAGAGATATCCCAGCATACATAGGACAGGACAGCTGATTTTCTGGATGTAATCGATACTGATACAACATCTGTATGAACTGTTCACCATATTTCTAAAAATTATTGTTTTATAATTTCCCTCTTATTAATTTGGTCCTTAATTTTCTTCTTTCAGAATAAATGAAGAGTAGTTTCTTCAATCATTTCCATAAAAAAACAAATCTGACAAATATTTAATATCTCTGGAAATGTCTCTACACTTAAATACGGAAAATGGCAAATATGCATGCATAGTATCTAAAACGTGTTTGTGATGTCAGTGAATAAATTAAACAATACAGTTATGTAGACCAATTAGCCCTAATGATATATATAGTACTTAACTTTCTACTTTAAGATCTCCGGAGTTTAGACACAGTCACAGATCATCTACAACCATGAACTGAGCACAGAAAGTAATTTAATCCAATTATTGGGGTTTGAGGCCTTTTTATTTTTGACCCTTGCCTAGATATTGCGACAATTTTTTGTGCTCACTACAACTCCTGGTAATATTTACCAACTGAGTAAAAGGCAGAAAGCCTGCAAGCAGGTCTGTAGAGTTGGATATTTGAAAGAATAAACAATCTGATTGCTGGTAGTCTGAAGCCATGTAGAGATTGTTTTTTCTGAAGTGTGTAGTACCTGCAGCTCCACAGATCCCTGTGTGCATGTTGTTCTGACCACTACTGTATGTTACTGGAAATAACTGAGATGATAAATATCAAAGCACATTGAACCACTTTAAAAATCAGCTTCCACTCTGCAATCACACTGTAGCTGGAGAATCTACATCCACAAGAAGTCACATGAATGATAGAAGATACAATATTTTGGATGTTTATCTGAATCCACAGCTCTCTGATCTGAAAATCTTGCCAGGTGGCTTTCAGGAGAGCTGTCTCAAGCCATAAAGCCCTCCCTTAGGTACTAAGACAATTAAATGAATATAAAACAAATAAAAGAATAAAGGTGGCAGATTAAAGGAAGAAGAGGCAAGAATGTAAAGAGCTTTACGAGAAATGACATTGCCTTGCGTAAAGAAAACTGAAACCCCTTGCAACCAGTTCTCAGCTCTGGTCATCAAAACATGCCACAAGAGCTAAGAAGCAGTCAAACCAAAGGCAGGCTAGATTGTTCAAAATCCATTTTATCCAAGACACTGGCAAGAGTAGGGACAGATTCAGAAAAAAAATAAGATGTAAATGAAGAGAAGCAGTCACTGAAAGTGCCCATTAGAAGCCATTTTGGGTGATTTTTTCTAAGCTTCTCAAAAGAGTCAACTTAAACACAGCACCTTGTCCAGGGGTTGAAGGTTCACTTGGCTGATCACAAAACATGATATTATGAGAAAAAATAAGCACCATCGGCAATGCTGGAGCTGAGGACAAGCGTATTTTGCTTTGTAACACTCTACTGCGTCTCAACCGGATACCGTGTGTACGGTCCAACCTCTGCCGTGGCGCGTCCCGCATGAATGACGAGTCGATCGCAGTTAGCCAGGGCTGGCAAAGGGGACCCTTCGCACCCTTCTGTGCCCACTCAGTCTAAACATGATTCATCTTTGTGTTGTTTCCAAGGTTTCCATGGCAAAGATGTGCACATGTTTAACTGTTTTGTTTTGTTTTTTTAATAACAACTTGGATCTTCCATCTAAGAACCCCTTTCAATCTGCAAATTTCCATTAAAGAGTATTATTTAGTTGTTTTTTACAAAAAGATTTACATGAAAGCGAGTGCTGGTCAGCTGTTCTTGGTGGGGTTATTTTTACAGTGACTCAGTAGGACACTGGGCGAAATGTGTAATCTGCATTCCCGCAGTGGGGTGGACGTGGGTGTACTCATGCTTGTAGGTGCTAATGTTTGTTTGCAAAAGGAATTAAAAAATAAAACAAACAAAGCAAGTTTTCCCCAATATTTCTTCCAAAGAACACTACCTACCAAGACTTTCAGTCGTTCTTTCCACGTGTAATTGCTTAGAAAGATAGAGCCTCTCCAGAATCAGAAGTGGTCCAAAAGATAGATTCACTGGAAAAGCCTCTGTAACCCTGTTTACTTAGGCGGTGAGGACATATTACAAGACAGTATTTAGGCTCGCTTGGTTATCCCAAGCGTGAAGCTCTGCAGCGAGTTTGCCGTGCAGCTGAGGCTCTGCAGAGCCCCGTGCTGCTGCGTCCGGGCTCTTCCCGGGATCTAGGCTAGTTTGCTAACGCTCGTTTGGCTTGCTCTACAGCACTGTCAGGCACAGACCCGATTTTAAAGTGCTAGGACTGAACTCTTGATTGCTTTTTGAGCAGGTACTACACATCTCAGAAGGATCGAGTTTAATTCCCACAGCCTTGAGCTGGAGGCCGCCCCATTTTCCCGGTGCCGAGCCAAAGCGGGACACGCGCGTTGCGGGAGTACCGCTGTTTTGCCACTTTCCTGGGCTCAAACAGCTAGCGTGGTTGAACACATCATTCTTTGCCTCGTCTGAGAAACATTTACTGCTCCTTACAAAAGGTTTGGGGATGACATACTGTGTAATAGCTTAGATGACTGAAAACAAATTTAAATATAAGAAATGTGCTGGCTTATTTTTTGCATGTCGTAAATACTCTTAGAAACGGCATGGGGCCTTATTAAGTTTGAACCTTGGGTCTTTCAACTTCCTTGAGAAAAGAGAACAAGTGGTAAAAGCATGAGAAAATAAGTAACCTCTGATTTCCCTCTTCAGTTCAAGCCCAGATATTTTTGTCAGTTGTTAATTACAGTCATATTTCTTTAACACCTCTAAAAAAGAAACAGCAAGCAAAAGATTTCAAAGCAAGAGGTTGCACCAGTGCAGAAAAGTTCTGATTTCTCCAAACATGTGGTAACCCACTGGGCAAGGAAGATCTGTGCTTCCCGCAGACCGTATTTCCAGTTCTTCACCATGGAGAACTTTTGATTATTTTCCAAACTCTTATTGAAATGAACTGGGTTAGTCACCGTAAAGAGAGACCCCTTTGAGCTGCTCTGTAACCATTCGGTCTTTTGTTGTTTCATTTTTACTCACTTTTATTGCTAGATCCTGATCTACAGAAATAGCTACCAAAATACTAGCAGAAAAGCTGCAATTGGACAGCAGAGAGCTAACTGTTAAAAAATCTTTTACCAACCGTTTCAACACAATGATGGTGCAGTTGCAACAGTTGTTTCCTATATTTGGAATAGGAAATAGATAAAAACTCCGAGCTACTGAAATGCATTTATGATTGGGAGCTATGTTCGGGGAGTTATTTGGGGGGTTTTTAAACAAGGGTTGGAATGTGATTATTTTTATGCATGGCCATAAGTACTGTTGTGGAAGAGACAGCTGATCCACCTTTCTATTTTCCATCATACGCTACTCTCCAACAGTGGCCAAAGCCATTTGCTTCAAAAATAGGAATGCCTAAAGCCCTTAGGCTTTTGCCAGGAAAGCCCCACGCGAGGCGGAGGCGGCTGCTTCGGAGGCCTCTTCGTTTAGCAAACTGCCTAATCGCAGAGGCCGAGCGCCTCCTGGCCCATCGGGCTCCTTCCTGGGACTGGCCCCCGAAGATCACCCAGCACATCCGTGGCTGAAGAAAGAAGCCAGAATCCACCCACAAAGACCGATTACAGGACGCTGCCTTCTGAAGCGCCGGTGTGCATCGAGCTGGCCGCCCTCTCAACGCGGGTGGGTGATGAGCGAGGGGAGTTAGGGTTTCATGTGAGTCACCAGGCACCTGGCCTCACGCAGAGCTGCAAGGCGACGGAGGACCAAAACCCACCAGCCGGGGCCAGCTCAAACTTTTTCCCTTTGCATAACGCATTGTTTCACTTTTTTATCAAATTACACTCCTTCCACTTAACATTTTTTCCTTAAGCAAGCACGTTTATGAGAAAAACCCTCAGCCGCTATGAATTACGTGCGGTGTACCCACATGAAGTTTCATACTAAATAAAAATTCACTACACTGAACCTTGTGCGTGATCCATCACAAAGCAGCAGCCACAAATTAGCGAGCACAAATTAACAGGTAGATTAGCTCAGCACCACATCTTTAACATCGGCAAAAAGATTGTGTAGCCCCATGGACAACTCTTGGGAGCCTACAGGTTTCAACACAACCACAGCTGAAAAAGCAACAAGGTTATTCTCAGGCTAGGTGCATAATTATGGGGGTGGCTGTAGATATGGAGCAACTCCAAAAGCTTGTGCGTGTTCCTGAGCAAGGGCAGTGAGCAAAGAAACGCTGAGAATGGTCAGATCCCAAAAATTTGGTCCAGGAACGTAGCCATCCATGAATAAGTGAGCGACAAGCTGACTCACTGCCGTGCACGGGTGCCTGACATTTGCTGTGTGGGAATGCAGGGTGATGACTAGGTGCTTCATCACGCCACCGTGTCTTAATACAGAAGTGTCCCTGGCTGTACACTGGGACTTCATTTTCTCCCAGTATTTCGTCATTTGCAGT
Source organism: Rhea pennata (assembly GCF_028389875.1). Lineage (NCBI taxonomy): Eukaryota > Metazoa > Chordata > Aves > Rheiformes > Rheidae > Rhea > Rhea pennata. The sequence goes on along the minus strand of NC_084668.1, from coordinate 4,008,103 downwards.
CCCCTGTTGGAAAGTATCAGCTGCCCAACAAATGAGTAGGCAAAACCACCTGATGCAGTTGCTAAAGCTGATCTCACCGTGCCCTAAAAAACAGCCCATTTACCCCTGGTTTGGGTGTGTGCGGCCATGGCAGCAGTCTCAGGTTCATTGCTTTGGAGGCAGAGCTCTCTTTTCACTGAAAACCAAGAAGTAGAGGTCTCAGTCCTTTTTTATTTACTTTTTTTTTAAAAAAGGGAAGAAGACACCATATGTCCTCCTGATAGTATGCTAAATATCATGACGGGCTAACTATTTATAGCTTAGCAGTTTAAGGGCCAAATCCTGCTCTCAGTTGTGCTGTTCGGCGTTGGGAATAAATCAGCTGAAGTCAAGGTGACTCAGAGCAGAATCTGGCTCGAAATATTTTAACTGTCGCATGAGCTTGCTGTCTACATGACTGCACCGCCGTAAGAAAGCCGGCGCCTCCTCTTCGCCCTTGCCGGTGGCGGAGCAGCCGTGCCCGGGTTTATCCGAGCGAGCCGCGCTCGCGCCTCGCCTCCCCCGTCCGCGTGCACCGCCTCTCACCTTGCCTCGCTCGCTCGCACGCTCGCGCGTGCGGCGGCGTTTAACTCCTTAGCCGTCGCTGCTGCGACCCAAAGCCCGGGTTTCCTTCGCCCGGGATTCCCGCTCGCCCGAGGGCCGATCGTCCCCGCGCCGCGCGGGCTACGCGCACAGCGCAGCCGCGTCAGAGAGCCGCAGATCTATCCGGCCGTCCTCCAGCCGGACCGCTCCCCCAGCTGCTGACGGATACGTGTTTCTCTCCGGTTTTGCACCGTCAGGAAACAGGTGCTTTCCTATTAATAGGCATGATGCAGCAAGGCAAGGCGAAGGTGCGCGAGCTCGTGGAAGCAGGTGGTCTACCCTTGAACCACTTACAAACAATAACTAATCACTCCAGACCTGCAGCGGGTTCTAACGAGGACGATAATTATAAGCCAGGTGGCTGCAGTTAGAGGAATACGCTGTTTTGAAGCGGGTCACACGACTCCGCAGCGGTTTTAGGGGAGGCAGGATTGTCTAGAGCATTATGTTCGCACCATCTCCGTTTCCTTGTTTCCCTTCTCTCCCAACGCGCGTACATAAGGATGCCCAGCGCCTTCCAGGAGAAAGCCCTGCTTTCTGTCACCTGCGATTGGGCAAACTTGTAATTGCTCTGGCTCAATCCTGAGTGCTTATGTCAGGGCTAATTTCTGGACAATTTCTACATAAACAATTAAGCCACTTTCAGGTTGATACTAGGGATTTTTTTTTTTTTTTTTTAAGTTACACCAGTGATAATGTCATTCTCCTGTCAGGTAGACAACACTGTTGGAAACAAGCAGAAAAGCAATATGGGACTGTATGTCCAAAGCTTGCCTTCCTTTTCCAACCATTTCTCCTGGTCTGATAAGATACTAACTACCTTTCCCTAAAACTTTTGCCTATGCTGCAAAACACTTTTAATTAGTCTTTGAATCCCTTGTGCCCCTATTCTTTGGCCACAGATGCTGGCTTTTACAGGGAGAACCATTTCAATGCCAGAACTTGCGTCTTTTTAGCTGTTCCCCCAGAATTTCACCCAGAAGTGGATGCTGGACCCACAAGTGCCTGGTCCGCATGGACTAACACTGCTGCTACTCCATGAACTCAGCTGAGCTGCTGCCCTCAGTCTTCCAGGCCTACAGAAGACCCGTTGGCCAGTTCAGTACAGTACCAGATGATGCAATTTCTGAAATTATTCTTACCCCTATTTATTTCTTAAAAAAAAAAAAAATCATGCAAAAAAGACCATGCCCAAACTGCATCGAGGCTGCAAACATTTATGCCACTCCAGAGTCCAGGCTGCTCCTGAAGCTTGATTTGAAATGACCGGCTCAACTTAAGCACATTCTTAAGTGATTTATGTATCACGATACCAAAAATAATTACCAGAGCACAAAATTTCCATAGGGTTATGTAATTAAACACAGCTGCAAGGTACAGCACCTCTGCCTCACTTGCTGCAGAATTTGGAGGGTGGTGGTGACCATCATGGGAAACAGAGAGGAACAAGCCTGGCCACCCTACGGGAGGTTGAATAACACCCTGGGAAACTGGACTGTGTCTGCTGCAGAGGTGATAAATGGAGTCCAGCAAGGGATTTAAGCCTCTTTCCATGAGTAAGCATTGCATATCCCTGTCCTCTCATCCCCAAGAACCAGGAGCACAGAGGTGCTGAGTGCTCCTTCCTTTGATCAGCTTGAGCACTGTAAAATTGCCAGCTACATTGAAAATGTCTTGATTTGGGCACTCAGATTTATGGGAGAGTTTTGATCTTAATCTTTCTATACCTCAGCATTTCTGGTCAATAAAACAAGGGAAGCGATGTTTCATCACAGGGATATTGCACCATAGATTCATATCTTTGTGGAAACAACAGTGACAAACTTAATAATTTTATATTCAATAATGGGTTTGGAGAGTGCCATATATTGAAGGATTATTGTGAAAGGAAACACATGGGAGGACTACATTATCCTCAATATACTCAGCTTACAGTCTACTCAAGCATATTTTCATGTAATATCAATATGTAGTTGCTACAATGATTGGTGATCTCTAAAAATATACAGAGAGACAGGCAATGATTATATGATGGCAATACCACATATATACTTTCAGAGACTGGAAGTGCAGTTATAACTGAAGAATTTTTTTTTTAATTGTAGATTATTCTTCTTAGTTCTTACCTTCTTCCTCACTCTTTCCCCTTCATCTTAGCTCCTTTGCTTTATGCTTCACAAAATTCACATTTATGATTTAGAATAGTTGTAAGACGCAGGATACAAACATGGTATTTGACAGGTTTTGGTTGAGGCTGGGAGACACAGCATCATTTACAGGGCTGCATTCAGAGTGGGAATGAACCTGCCTGCAGCAGCAGGAGTTGAGGGGTTTGAATCTCTCTGCTTTCTTCAAAGTGTTCACAAAGGTCAAACTCTGCTTAAATACTGCATCTTGCCTATAACTTTATTTCAGCTCTTGTTTGAACATCTCCTATGTGCTCAAAACTACTACCTTACAACTGCCCTAGGATGCCAAAAAAGGATTTACTGGTTTATTTTGTTATCTTAGTTCCATTAATTACATGTGGGCTCTTATTTTCTGCAAAAAAAAAAATGCTTTCTCTGCTCTTACTGCATTTATTTAAAGAATGGTATTTAACTTCCAGCATCATTTTAGCATCCATCCAGACAGCTGACATGATTCCCATGCAAAACAAAACTTGGGCCTTGCTCATGCATGCATGGATATCTGGGTTCCAGCTGCCACCACAGTATTCACACCTTCTGGACTCTCTGGACTAGAAAAAATGGACATTGAGGCAGCACCAGCATCCTGCCACACCTTTGGAAAGAGTAACAAGATGCATCTCCACTCCATATGACAGTTAAATATCCTCAAATATCCTCCAACGACTCCCCATAGCAGGGAAAATGCTGCAGTCCTCCACAAGGCAGTGAGAAACATAGCTAAGGATCCAGACAGACTTTATAAAAAGGTTAACAGTAAATGAGGAAACAGCTCTAAACTGTTTGGGAAGCTCGGGTGAAACATTAAGAAAAAAAATAATCAAGAAGTTATGAGGATAGGATCTGTCTCCAGATTTTCCAGATAAAGGTATGACTGACCTAACCTAGTGCAGGCAATGGTCTTGCCTGGTGAGCTAGTCTCCAAAGGTCCTTCCAACCATCTTTTCTGTGATGCCATGAAATAATCATGCAGGTGAAGTCAAGAGAATTGACATAAAGCAGCAAAGAAGGCAGCAAGTTCACTTGTAACTAAGATCCTGTTCCAGCCTTTAATCTTCCTTTTATCTCCCCTCACGGTGACGTTTAACGAGATGGACCACTGAAAGCAAAATAAAGCAGAGGACATCAGCTGTTGCTGTGCTGCCCCGAGTTTACAGCCACGCGATGCACGTTTCCGTGTTTACGCACACGGTCAGGAGTGCTGGCAAACGTTCACCGCCACAGCGCAGGCGGGAAGGGCAGGTTTGCTGCCTCTGGATTTTTGGATGGGGGGGTGTGAGATGGATTAATTATACGTCAAGAGGGACTTGAGCAATGAGTGTCTGTATTGGTCTCTCTTGGTAGAAAGGTTGCATTCAAAATTTGGCTTTACTGGATTTTAGGTTTAGTTCAAAACGCAGCTTCTGCTATTAGAAGTGAAGGGTCATATAAAATTCATTGCAATAGAATATTTATAAGTATCTGGGATATTTGTAGGAAACACAATAACGGGAGAATCAGAGCTCACAACTAGAAGGGGGAATTGTTAAATGGCAAATAAGAATTCCATTTTGCCAGTACTTAACCCTACATATAATAATAATTACTATAAATCTAAGCCATGATTGAATCTCGTTCTGAACCCGAGTTAAACATATGTGTACGAAAAATGATTTGTGTTAATAACCTGTGTGTTGCTTCTGTTCTGAAGCCGGTTGGAAAGGAAAGAGATAAGGATTGACGCGCACACGTATCGCGTATCTCCGGCTCGCGCGCCAGCAAGGTGCAGGTATCCTGCGAGGAGATTCAGAGACGTACATGCTTTGACTCACACGCCTGGGGAGGAGCAAAGCATGCTTTGTTTATAGTGGATTTTTTTTTTTTTTTTTGCCCTCCTAATCACATAATTATATCCTTGAAGGCAGACACCTGATAAAAAGGTGAAGCTGCAGCAGCTATTGCTCCTGAGATTATCCCTCCGCCGCTCTCCCGCGAGGCACCACGGGGCCACCACGACCATCCCTCTGAAAGGAGAGAGTAAACCGGCTGCTGCCGAAACACGGAGCACGTGGGTACCCGAGCAGATCTAATTAGCCTTAAGTACCTGTAATCTTAGGAGATTTTACCTTGCGATAAAAGCTAGGGAAAGTCCCACAGGTATGAGGGGCAAGTCCCTGGCCAGGCTGGCTACGTATCAGGTGCTGCATGTCAGCGCTGCTGAATGCAGCCTATTGATCCAGAAGTTGCCTGTATTTTCTGCCACGCTGAATTTAAATTGCTCACATGGAGAAGACATCTGGCAGGTTAAGGCTTACCTGCTTCATATTTCAAAATATTTTTCTCCATCAACACATTGGCTGGAAAGAGCTCTTTTGGAAATCAACCACCCAAAGCTTTTTTTTAAAAAAAAATATAGACACGCTTGTTTGCGATGCCCAAGCTGAAGTTAAGATTTGACATCAGAGGAATACATTTCAAATGATTAAAAAAAAAAAAATAAAGCAACAAAGTTTGCAGGGATTAAACACCCACACAGTGTCTTCACTTCTGCTGAAAGAAATATCTGGCTTGTCTGATGAAATAATATAATAGCACCAGCAAGAGGTACAGTCCTCATTTGCACAAAAGACTTAGCTGATTAATTAACTGCTTTTTTTCTTTTTTCCTTCTCCAATTCAAGGGTATTATGGCCAGTTACATCACAATCCTGCTAGTAAAGATTTGCAAATATTTTATACAGACCAGTATATCTATCTGGGAATCTAACAAATCCAGTCACTTATTAGAGGTTTGATGTGTAGAACAACTGTTTTCCCCAGTATTTTTTTGGCATAAGGAAAGGGGCTTGCTTGTCCACCCAGGAGCTTCACGTGACCTCTCTCTCTCCCTCCATCGAGGCACCAGATCAGCCTAATCTGTCTTCCAGCCAGAGAGACTGAAAACACTACTGTCATTCTGAAAAAGCTTGCTTTGATCCCATAGGGTTACACCTACTCTACCCCACATGCTTGAAGTTATGAGTGCTTTTGGTGGTTTGAGTATAAAGGCACGGAGACTACAGCTCCAAATAGAGCAAGGATATCCTATACTGACAAATGAATGTAGTTCTCATAAGTATTACTAAAAGTTTTGTGCGTGCACACAAGAAATAAATAAAATTAGGTATTGTGAGAATAGAGGCAAGAGGAAAAAACCCTTAGGATAACCAGCTGCATAGAAAAAGTCTTTTTTCAAAAAAAAAAAAAAATGTTATTACATGGCTACTAACTTCTTTTCTTATGCTTCTTCTAGCTAATATGCCTGATAACTACTGGTGTATTTAGAGATCAGCCTACTTGTACTGCTCATAAAGAGCCTTAGCTGCTATTTGGACAACATCCGCTTGATAATGATGCAAGATGCAGGCTAGACAGCTGCTTTTTTCTCACTCATTTCACTCCGTTATTGGTTAACTTAGTGGAAAAATGTAAATTTTCTAGGGACTTTAGGTTGGAGGTATCTCAGCCAAGGTAGATATGTGCTTGACTTGAGGTCTAATTTAACTCCTGTGTAGTATTGATCGACTTGGACCACTAGGGACCCTTAGAGTCTTCCTTTGCCAAAGGTAGACAATGGCATGAAAGTAAAGTGTAATAAATGCCCCTGTCCAGTCCCATGTCGATATACAGCTGCTTCTTTTCCTCCTTTTTTTTTTTTTTTGCGCTGTTTTGAGTGCATCAGTATTTCACGTTTATTGTAGTGTGATGAAACACCTTTCAAAATGGCCAGAGGGACACTCAGCAGTAAGCATTTAGGCAGTACAAATTGGAGTGAACAGGAGGACAGTTAGCAGGGAATATTTCTGAGGTCAAAGCAAGCTGAATACGAGCTGAATCAGCTAAAAGCAGAGTTGAGAGCTACAATATCTACTGCAAAGTAAATATAGATTACACTCCTTTAGACAAATTGATCCACTGGAGGACGATAGGTCTTTCAGAAAAGAGGTTGCTACAGAAGAATTAAGTATTTTACACTGACATACATACAAAGAACCTTTAAACACAGCAGCCAGAGACATATCACCAGTATAGTCCATGCTTGGTTCTCCTAGGAACAATTTTTAGTGTACTGCAAGCTTTCAGGTCTGTGTCAGGATGTTCCTGGGGATGCCAACTAGCATTCTGGCTTGCAGGCAGAGCATTAAAATTTATCTGCTACTCAGAGCAATACTTTCCTATCTCTCCTTCTACCTAAGCAGAAAACTTGGAGACTCTTAGGATCACAGGATAATTTGGGATAGGAGGCACCTGAGGAGGTCTCTCCTCCCACCTCAGCAAGGCCAGCTCCAGGTTCAGAGCTGGGTGCTCAAGGCTTTCTCCATGCAGGTCTGAGAAACCCCCCAGCCATGGAGCTGGCACAAAAACTAGAAAAGGTGGAAGAACATTCAGATCAACGGATTTGTCCTCACAGCGACAACTCCAGAGATGACAAGCCAAATTTCATGGTATACATGAGCTACACCATACTCACACGTGCAGTAGCAGTCACTTGCAAAATTGGGCTTGATGGTCAGAAAGCAGAAGCAAAATTACCAGAAGGAGAACAGGAGGGACTAGCTTTAGGGATATATATTTTATATACATACATACATACATATATATATATATATGTATGAAGAGTTCATTTGTTATTAGCTACCTATGCTGATCTTTCACCCTTTCATTCCACCCTAAGTAACCAAGTACCCTAAGTTTTCAAGAGCAAATTAATTTGTGATTATATTTTTCCAGCCTAAAATCCATCACTAAAACAAGGAGTAGCCCTGTTTGCAAGTGCTGAATGCCTAATGCAAGAGTTGCCTGATCTAGACGAGAAGCAGCACAGCTACCTCCACGACCATGGTACCACAAGGCTGTCCACAGCAGCACGTGGGAAGCGTTGCAGGCTCAGGTATTACAAACTCCTTGGGGGCAGCATGACTGTACGCAGCATCTCATCAGCGCTTAACAAGTCCCCTACAAGACGCTAACCATTTTTCTGTACCAGACTTTCTTTTACCTCCAGAAAGGAAGGAATTGTTATTAAAGCAGTGGCAAAGCACACAGTCTCACCACATCGCTTTCCTAGAGCGATGTGACACAGCAAGGTGCCACGTGTACTTTTGTGCTTTTTTACATTGTTATCAGGTTAAAAATATGTCTTGCTATTTCCCAAGGGGCTCCCTGGGACAGCGTCTCGGCGTGAAAGGGCACCATGGGGCTGCCTTGGACAGTTTTCTTTCAATAAGCTCCCCTTCACCCCCCCAACCCTAACCACTCTGCTCTGCTGCTTCACTGATTTCCCAGCTGCTCTGCAGCGGCTGAAGTCAAATGCAGCAAATCTGGAGCTGAACAGCTCAGGAACAAGCAGCAGATCACGGCAAGCATGAAAAAAAAAAAAAAAAAACCCAAGAACACCTCACGCACTTTAGACACAGCGGTTCGACTTCCCATGGCATGCCACAGGCGCAAGGCACTCGCGCCCCCACCTCGCAGCCAGAAGTCACCGCGCAAGGGACCAGCCAAGCCACAAGGCTTGGAGCATCCCGCACCAGGGCTGCTCCTGCAAACAGAGGCACTACGGAAGCACCAGGCTGCCCACCCAAAAAGTTATTTCATCGTTACTTCCATCTGCGAGTAAACCTCAGAACCTGTCGAGGCTGATTTAGGCTACACCTAGGTGGAAGGAGTTAACTGTCCAGGGAGCGCCAAGGCTTCCCTGTCAGCGGATGGCTATCGCGCTGCTCCACGCAAGACTGACAAGATTGAAGGCCCTGCCCATCGCTCATCTTTTTCAATGTAATGCCCCAGAAGGCATTATATCTTGTGTGACTTCACACAAGGGAAAAAGAAAAAAAAAAAATATATATATATATATAGATATAGATATCTGTCATTTCAATGAAAACTGATGTTGTTTTTAGGGTGTGTTTTTATTCAGTTAAAAAAAAATCCATTTTTGATATAAAAATACATTCGGAGGATAAAAAAAAATCCTGCAGAAATTTGTAACAGTTCTTGAAAGTTAAGGTAAAAGTCACAGATAACATGAGATGGAAAGGATCTAGAAAGGTCATTTGCTCCAAGGCACAAGAATTGCTGTTTTTCCTCCAGAAGTTTTTCTAGCCCATTGTGCAAAGTTTACCTTCAAATAGTGTCAGCAAAACCACAGATTTGATGGGAGTAAAGTGTTTTGCCAGTCTATGCATCATCATTTATCAGGAAAGAAGGAGGAATAGCAATAAAAGATGACATTTAGGGGGAAAAAAATGTATGAATATTTCCATAATCCTTTTGATTTCTTCAAAATATTTTTTATCTCAAAATGTTGTTCAAACACATTTTTAAAAATTAATGTGGAAAATATTCACAACAGATAGATGTTTCACTGTCCAACAAACAACTTATGCAATGCAAAACAATTTATTTCAAAAAAATGTTTTCTGAAAACTTATGTATACTTGATTCAAAAATTCTACTTCATTTTCCTACAGGCAAGTTATAAAAAAAATCCAGAAGCTTCACCTCTGCCCCCATTACAGTTTTACATTAATGAATTAACAAAATGTAGCTGACTTTACTGCTCCCTGACAGGAGTATCATACACAATGTAAATCTCAGAATGGTGCTCAGGATGATGAAATTATTGTTTGAATTCCTCCTAATCATGTTTGCTGTTTCATCATGATCCGATGTCCATAAAGATCTCTGACCAAATTCATGTTATTGAACTTAGCATTAATTCTTTTTACACTTTCTGAATTTATTTCCTTTAAATGTTACAATTTCCAGGTTTCAAGTTTTGTAAAAACATGAGAAAAATCTATTCTTTTTTTGCTCCTTCCTCTTCAATTGCCCCGTGTGACAGGACAAGAGGCAACGAGCAGAAACTAAACCACAGAAAGTCCTGCCTGAACATGAGGGGGAATTTCTTCCCTGTGAGAGTGACGGAGCCCTGGACCAGGTTGCCCAGAGAGGTTGTGGAGTCTCCTTCTCTGGAGATCTTCAAGGCCCGCCTGGATGCAACCCTGTCTAACGTGCTCTAGGTGACCCTGCTGAGCAGGGAGGTTGGACTAGACGCTCTCCAGAGGTCCCTTCCAGCCTTACTGATTCTGTGATTCTATCCTCACTGATGACTGGTAGGTATTACATACTGGACAGCATAGATGAGTAAGAAATATGGGTCATTTGGGTAAAATACAACTGCTTTCATTTAAGAGGGTGGATGATGCACAAACAGGTCTCACTACAGCTCCGTTTAATCAGATGTGATTAAGGCCCATTCACAGACCAAGATACTAAGGCTCAAAAAAAAAAAAAAAAAAAGTGTTACAGGGTGCAGGATCTCAGCCCTTGCTGCTCAGGCTCCCGCTCTAGTGAGCAGGTGGCTCGTGCTGCTCTCCAAGAACCAAAACCCAGCAGTCACAAGAAATAATCACTTCTCGGGAAGTCTGGGAACAGGGCTGCGTTATTTTCCAGTACGTACCTAAGCACAACCGTACTTTCTGCCTCCGTTTCTATTGCTCTAGGCGATGGGAAGGGAACCGCAGTTTCGATATTTAATGGATTGGAACAGACTGGTCTCGGAGGTGGCCGGGTATCCGGACGCGCGCGCTGAACGCACTGCCGGCTCAGTCGCTCCGAGAGCTGTGATAACAGAGAAGACTTGCACTTCGATAACTAAGTTATTTCCTTCACCATCAGCAAGCTGCTCAGTTAGTAACTGCATCGAGCAAAGATTTTGTTAGCCTGTTTCTAGGCAGCATAGCAGCCTTTTTTAAATGGCCAAAACTAAAACATTGCAGACCATTCTTCACATGCATGACTTGCTAGGACCAGGCTGACAGGAGGAGCTGTATTAATTACATCATTACTGTGTTGAACGTCAGTCAAACATCTGTAGGACCCAGTCCAGGATCTGCCAACTCCAACTACTCCACTTCAGAATAAATTGAAGTCTGAATTTGCATCTAAAGCCAGATTTTATAGCTGGTTCCTATTGGGGTTGTAAATGTGGATTTCCTTCCCAAATATGCTGCTTAGTGCAGTACTAACATCTTCGTCATCAGGCTGGGGTTAGGCATCTGCTTCCACCTGTTTTGCTCAAGCCTATTTATTTCAGCAGGCCAAAAGTCTGCCTGTTTACTCATTTTGTCATTACCAAGTCATCAATAAGCTGCTAGTTACACAATGCCAGAGCCATAACCTTGTCATCTTCTGCCTGCAAGAAGTGCTGGATCTACATTTTGTCCTCATGTCCCATGTTCTCATCCCACTGCCCCCGCCAACCCCCACATAACTCTTATTACTAGTAACAGGAGCTGGGCAGCTACATGAGAATGAAAACAGATTCTTTAGCATAAACTTTTTTACAGAAGCGTTTACAACAACTCTTGCAGGCGGGGGGGGGGGGAGCGAGGAAGAGAAACATGTCTCGTTTATTTTCCTCTTTCTTCCTCCTAGCTTTATGTCAGTCATCAATCGAGCAGGAGACAACTCATTTCATTTCTGTGACACACAATGATGGACTCGTGTTGCAACCCTGACTTATTTTGAGAACTTCAATTTCTCAAGCTGAAAGCCTGAATGTCCCATGCTTGGAAGGGCTATTGATCTGATGGAGATGGACAGCTCAAGAGGAACTGATACGTTCCTTACAGCAATTTTTTTTCCTGACCACTACATAATGTAGACTTTCTGCTTGTTTGTTGACATCTAAAAAACTTTGATTCTGTGATTTTGCTTTTCACTGATACTCTTTTTTTTTTTTTTTTTTAGTCAATATTTCCCTGTGCTATTTGATGTAGGAGTTATATATTATCTACTACCTGGAAAGGAAAAGCTGGTTCACTGTGATAAAATAGAGGAATTCATAAGGCAGCAGGAATCTCTAAATGCACCTCATAGTGCATATTTGCAGCTATACCATTATTTACTGATCCTAATCCTTTTCAGTCCCTTTCTGTAAATATAATGTCATCATGAAGCTGATCTGGATACCCACTCTTGGCCTAGGATGGGAGCGCAATCCATTACCATAAACACAGCCCGCACTATATTAGAGGCTTGCCAAAATAAAACCTCACCCAACTTCATCAACAAGCAGGCTCATTTTGTTTTAAAAGTAGGATAAATAGCAGATATCTGTGGCTCCTTTTTCATGGGTTTCCCCTGCGCTGCTTGACAATACATCTACTACTAACATTTTACACAGTTTCTTTGGAAAAGAAATTTTCAGTTTTCCAATCTGGAAATCTGGACCAGGAGGGTTTGTTTTTTGCATTTTCAGTTACAGCATGGAGAACCAGACAAGGACCTGGCATAAACTGGGGGCAGCTCCTCCACAGCAGTAACTTTGCCCGACGGCGTTAATGTGCACATTAACATTAGCTGAGGCTTGGGCCTCCACCTTCGTTATCAGCCTTGCCTCCTCCTGTAGGACTAATTCAGAGCAATGAAAATTAAACTGCATCTCATCTAATAGTCAAAAAGATCTGCAGAAATTGTGCTCATTTAAATACCAATTCAACTCTTTTCTGTCGCAGCAGGTTAGTGGATCCATTCTTCTCTTCTAGAAGCCAAACGCTATTCAAACAAAACAGTTGCTTCCATGTTAATTACAGGAAAACAGAAAAAGTGAGGAAAAAAGGAAAAGAGCAACATTAGAAAAAATAAAAAGGATATTAAGGAATTTACAAGAACCTAGAATGTGTAACTAAAGCACAGCATAGTCCTAGACCTTTACTTTGTGCACAGAGCCAGACTTTATTCTTTGATTTGGTGCATAGGATCACAGTTTATTATAATTAAAATGATTATCATTCTGTTGACATTTTGCAGAAGTAAGGAAGGAATAAGGAATAGATGTAAACGAGCTTGTTGCACAGAAAGCATCCGTGATTCAGCTGCTGGGACGAGACTGTTAGCACTGGAGCTTTTTGCTTAGGTCTCCTCTGCTAGAGGAGGACTAAACGGCTTGCCCTTGCCCCCAAGGATCTCTCACGATCTTTGTTAGCAATGGGCCCTTTATTTGAGCTAAATTCCCACTGAATTAAGAATGCAGACTTTCAAGATCGTGCGGTGTTAAAGGCAAGTATATTTTCCATCAAAGTTGCCTATTTAGAAATGATAGGGTCAGACTCACTTTTGGTTTAACCCTTGGCTTCAGCAGGCTACAGAAGTCAGCGTCTATTCAGCAGCAAGGAGGATTCGCTGCTGCATTATGGAAATTATTTATGATCACAATTACAAAGAAGTTGCATGTTTAAGTGCTCGCTACCTCCCTCACGGGCTGGGAGCACTAGGCAGAGAAAACACCACTTTGGGAAAATGGTTCAATTCAGGCTTCTCAGACTTTTTTCAAAGCACAGCCTACAGTTAAATAACTATTCCTCCCCCCCAAATCACAAAACCACCTTCTTACACATTAAAAGGAAGAAAAAAAATAAAAGTCAGCCTTCCCTCTGCAATATGAACAAATGCAGAAACATGTTTGTGGCAATTCGCAGCTAAAGCCTGCCCTGCTCCAGAACGTAACAGCTTGCCTGAACTCCAGCGCGGCGGCTGCTAGCGCTTCCAATGACATCAGTGTTTTCCAAATTACAAAGTGCAGAAGGTTGGTTAGGGAAGCCGGAGAGAAGGAGCTGAAGGCAGTAAGGCTTCTAGAGCACAACAGAAGCACAATATATTTCTTTTGATTGTCTTATTTCACTAATTCCTTTACGTATTCAGATTAGGTGTATTTTGGCGAGTGTCACCGCAGCAACATCCAGATAATTAAAACCTTAAATACCATCCGCCCAACCTCAGAGCTCTGCACTAACTTCACTGTTACCATTCCTGCTCACACACTGCTTCTTGCTGCTACTTTTAGGCCCACAGCCAATTTCATAGTTTTCAACTGAAGTGATTTTTCAAGCAAATACAGAGTGAAGAGGCACAAAAAGCATTACTAAAATACAAAGGTATTACAGCTATCGCATTTTCACAGGGCACTTCACACAAATACAAGGTGCATTTGTTAAGATTTCTGTTTTAGAAATCTGTGCTGTTTACTGCCCATATGCTTGAAGGGTTTTTTCCCTTTCCTTCAGGCAAGAGGAGCTCAAGGAAGATTGGCAAGCTCCTTTTCCAGGTGCTGGAACAGCACAAAGCAGTTGAACCACGTTCATGGATAGGGGCCATCTAACTCATATGGCCAATAGCATGTTTTCCTTTTTGGCAGTGTTTTTGTTCCAGGTGGAATAGTCTTTCATGCCTCTAAAGGAAACTCTTGTTTGCCTCACTCTCAGGTAGTGCTCTATGATCATTCAATTGCAGTAAAAGAACAGGACCTGTATACACATAGTCACATTTTGCACCACCTCCTTTCCCATGCACTATGCTCATCCATGTTATACACCACCAAGTTAATTAAAAAAAGAAGTAAGGACATTCCCTCCCCCCTGCCCTGTTACGTTAACAACAGAAAGCCCCAACACGGGAGAGAGCATTTTTACAAAACAGGCACTTCAGACCAGGTTCCAGCTGTCAGAATTTTATGTCCTCAAGATATTTCTGGAATAACAAAGTGTCATACATGTCCCTGCCAGCACACGAGATCAGCACATGAGATCAGACAGACAGATGTTGCCTTCACATCCACCCACTGGCACCTTACTATCAGTTTAACTAGGATCCTCCACCCTTTTTCAGCCAATGAGGAGAGCTAGGAGCTGTAATTTGTGAGACTGAGCTTTATAGCAACCATTTATCTGAAAAACAAACCTCTGCTGGCAAAAATTTACAAAGCAAATAAGAATCGTATGGAACTGTGCTGTCTTGGCACATGTAGGCAGCTCAACAGGAACACGAGCGATTACATAGTCACACAAGCAGCCCTACCTCTCTGAGGTTAAAAGAGGGGCAAGGACTAGACTTACTTACACCAAAGCTTGCTTCAGGCAGCAGCAAAGGGCACCATCTTTGGGAAAGATCATCACAAACTTCCTTCACCCTTCTCCCCCTCATTGAGAAATAGATTGCCAAGTGTTGAGGTCATTAGGGAAAATGGCCACCATGTGAGGTAGGACCCCAGGAGGAGATGGTTAACAGCTGCTGAGGACCACACCTGCCCTTTGGTTAGGACTTAACCAAGTGGGGCAGAAAGGAGATCCTGCAGCATGATTTGCAGTCAATTAATGCGGCAATTGTATCAGTACAGCACAAGAAGTTCTTTAGAGGAACACAAGCTTGGGAGGAACACCTGAGTCAGGATAAGCATTGTATTGGTAATTACTTGGTTAATAAACCTAGGAAGAAGGTGGGCTTGGACCCGCTGCCGTACAGCCTGGTGATCTGGCAGATAGGGAAAGACATCTGCTCAGCCCAGGCCTCTGCTGTCTGCGCGTGTGAGGGCACCTTGCTAACGAGGATCTGGAAATGCTTCCCAAATGCAGCGAGTTTCACCACCCAGCTCGCTGTGAACAGCACTAATTCCTGTCCCCTTTCACAGTGTTCCCCTTTTTCTGGAAGGATGGGAAGCTGCCTGCTACGTTTTTCCTCCTTTGCTGCAATTCTAATTCCTCACTTAATTTTCCAATCTCTAATTGGACTGGAAAATTACAGTCATGGCATGGGGGGGGGGGGTGTTGGAAAAAAAAATCCTAGCTACTCTGCCTGACTCAAATGTCTGGTTTCATTTACTACACCGTGCTCCTGAGATACTCTGTTAACTGGGTTAGAAAAAGGATATCTCAAATTAAAACTGTGCTCTGGCCTTCGTGGCTGTTGTGCTTCTCTGCTGCAAACACCGAGGTGCCCAGGACAGCCCTGGAGAGGGGCTTGGACCAGGAAGTTTTATTTAGGAGGTGGAGTAAATAGATAAAAGCCTCACTCATGGGATAAAAGCTTATTTCTATGTATACCTGCCTCAGTGGCAAACGGTGTTGCATAGACCAGAGATGCAGACACCTTCCTGCTGAACGTGGCCATTAACATCATGCTCACACGTCCAGGCAAAAGTACAACCACAGAGCAAAGTGCTTAAGTTTCTGTTGCACAAAGTGTAAATTCAAGCAAACCCTGTATTTGCACAACACAGTGAAATTAAGCCAGGAGTGGAGGGTTAATGCCATTTGTCCTGCACCTGCCTTCTCACTGGCAGGACAAGTGCCACAACATCTCTAATGACCAAACTCACTCTTGCCTGGAATTCAAGGACCATTCACCTGACATTAACGAAGGAAGCCAATTTAGCTTACCCCCCCCAAAAAAAAAAAAAAAGTGTGGGGGGAGGAAATGCTCAGCACAGTTCTACTTCAAAAGGTTTGAAGTGCATTGCTGGTGCAGAGCTGAATTCAGAAAAATGCAGCCTCGGACAGCTACGTGGTGTGTAGCCCTTTCCAAGATCGGCTTGGAAATCAGACTTCCTTCCAGTTCAGATATAGACAACTTAAAGTTAAAAATAATAATAATAGCAATTTTCCCTTTTCTCCTCAGATTCTTTCTCTTTTATACTTTTTAGCAAGTGCCAGAATGTAACACCTTAGAGGACAAATATGCTAGGTGACTTTACAAGCTATCTAACATAGAAAGCCCCTAAAATGCTCAGTTTTTTGCAGGACGGCACCCAGCACTTAGATATACACCTATTCTCGTACGGTCAAGCCAAGTTGAGTGATAGCTGGACATATTTAATGCCAAATTAGTCTCTTGCTTATGGTTGGACTCTTTCTGACTTTAGACAGCAGCATATGAGCCATAAATATTAATGGATTTCTATACTTAAGTTTATCCTTTATAAGTATAGACAGCTATTAAAATTCACGGACAATATTCTGCCAGCTGAAGCCAAAAGGATTCCATGGATATAAGCATGGAATAAGTATAGAAATCCATTACTTTATAAATATCCCATTGTATCATTACAACATATAGGTCACACATAAGCCAGTTTTCCATTATGAATGGCACTCATTCTCTGCCCCACTTCTTATATTAGACAACTACTAGAGGAGCTTGATGACTGACAAGGCTTTGCTCAGGAATGCACATGTCTTGTGGGATGTTATGGATCGAGCCTGAACTATGGCTTCTAATTCAGGAACAGCAATAAGCCACACACACACACAAAAATAAAGCTTAAAAAATGCAAGGTATTTGCTGTCTTGGGGTGGGGTTGGGGCTTAGAGTGACAGAGCGAGAGATTCCTCCTTTCCTCGGCAGCGCTAAGGCACCCCCGGTTGGTGCTAGTTTATGATCTCTCGATCATAACCTTTGGGAACGCATTTCTAAGGGCCAAA
Organism: Rhea pennata; assembly: GCF_028389875.1. Classification (NCBI taxonomy): domain Eukaryota; kingdom Metazoa; phylum Chordata; class Aves; order Rheiformes; family Rheidae; genus Rhea; species Rhea pennata. The sequence continues at coordinate 3,991,015 of NC_084668.1, read as the reverse complement.
TTGGGCCAAAGGTGGGAGAATTTATCTCTCACCTTGGACCTGTGGCAAACCGGCCAGCCCTTGATACCTACCCCCCATCCAAAGCTTTCACCTCAAAAATCAAGCCAGTACTGATTGTCTTCCTTTTTATCATCACTGAATTCACCCCGAGTTAAAAGAAAATGTAGTTCAATACTGTGACATCCCATGAAATTGTAAAGCACTGGCTGTGAACTGAAAACTGAGGTGACAATCATTTATTTTCTGTTGGAGGCTATTGATAAACACCTGTGTTTTAGTATTTGTACAGTGTGCCAAAAATAGACAAAGTTCATCCTAAAGTGCCAGCACAGCACTCCATTAATCCAACTAAGTCCCTTAAAGGAGGAAGTAACAACTATGTAATGATAAGGCTGGTGGCAGCAGCCAGAGTGCTTGAAGGTCTGTTCTTGTAAAGAAATTTTTTCAATTAGTTAAAGAAGCCAGGAGCATCAGTTTTCAAAAAAAGAGAACTTCCTTATGAATCTTTGATCTTTCTCACTGTACCGTGTTTTTCATGAAAGACAGTTATAGTGGCACTGTTTAAATAACATCTACAAAACAGTTCAATTTGCAAATCAGTAGGATTGCAGTTTCCTTTATAATCGTTATTTAAATGAAGTAGCACAAACGAGCTGCTAAATTAAGGACTTGTCTATGAGAGTTGTATCCAACAAGAAGTGGCCAACACTTGAGAATAACAGGAAAAAAAAAAAAAGAAAGAAAGAAAAGTCATTCATGCAAACTAAAAGCAGGAAAAGGCCGTTCTGAAACGCATGCTCTCAGTTTGGGTCCAAGAGCCTGAAAACCAAAAAGACTTATAGTCAGGTAGGTCGCCAGCCTTCTTAACTACCTGTAATTGGCGGTTTCATTTCAGGATGTTGCCACTAATTGAACTTGAATGAACAGGTAGTCTGGAGAGGTTGGGCATGGCTGGTTGCGCCACCTGTGATGGGGAAGCCCTGATGGTGCCCCCCAGGAAAAGGTTGCCTGAGCCATAGTATTTTTTTATATATATACAGTAGATTCAAATTCCTAGCGTGGTCCTTTGGATTCCCTCTGTTTTTCAGTGCTGTTGTGGCTGGCGAAGTGATTGCAAAGAAGTCCAGGGTGACACCAACGCCTTACAGCTTTAATTGGTGGAGGGAGCACTAAGCCCTCATGCAGCATCCACACATCACGCTCTTTGGTTTTGTTTTATGGCAAATGCTAGCTAAGCATAGATGTAGGATTTTTCAGCATTTATGATAAAAATACACCAGAGCATAACCACATATTTCATAATAAAAAAAAAATTGCTTCTTGAAAGCATTTTTGACAGGGTTCCACTATAGAAGTTAATGGCAACATGAGAGGTATGGGAGTCCTAGAATAAATGGAAAATTGGCTTCAAATATTAAAGACAGAGAGTGAGAAACCAAGAAAAGCATAGTCATAGATGGATGATACTGCTTTGGCAGGAAAGGTAAACAGTGAGGAAACATACTGCCAGATGCAGAAAGACTTAGATCATTAAAAGGAAAAGAGATGAAAAAAACATTCAACACAACTAATTTAGAACAGTATCACCAATATTGTCTGTCAGCATTTCTGTTATAAATCCTGGTTTACATGAGTGTATTCCACATCTGAAAAAAATATCTCCAGAATGGAACTTGGCACGCTGGATTTCTGGCCAGGAACAGCGTTAGTCTTTGGGCTTCGCTAAGTTTTGTGAGACATAAGTGGAAATTTAATTTGGATTCAAGATGATTCAGCTCGTTCACATAATACAGCATCACCAGTTCATGTTACCTGAAGTCTGTAAAAGCATGAAGTTGCCTTCAATAACTATTTTTTTCTCCCCTGGTAAGGGCAGAAGATGAGCTAAATATCGGATACTTTACCTTTTATGAGATTTTTTTTTTAACTGTTCAACCTATGACGTGCCTAAAATAGTTTTTTTTTTTTTTTAAATGAGAGAATACTAATGGTGTCTGCTATGCAAGTAATTCACCTTCAGAAATGATGTCTGACTACAGACATCTCAAGCTACCAGCAATATAAAATATGCTTATCAAAACCTGATTAAATACAGAATTATCTAATAGGCCAGAACAGTCTCCTATAGACAAGTCCCTGAAGTAGTAACTTTCTATGTAGATGTTCATTTTTTTATGAGACCAACTAAGGGTTTAAGCCCCAAATAAGCATGATTTAATATTGTTCAACCTACTGATCTCACACTAGCAAAAACCTGGTCTCACCCAATCCATTATTAATCCATACTTCTTCTTCTTCTTCTTTTTTTTAATCTTATCATTAATAGAATAGTGTAGAATCTGATTTTTTAAGAAAAATATTCCAAATCACTATAGGAATTATTTTGGAGGGTATAACATTACCTTCTGCTGGAAGCTATAACATTTTGGACTAATAAGAATGACTCTGCCTTGGTGGACTGCTTTGAAACAAATATACAGAGAATTCCAAGAGATTTGTCAGTGTAAAATTAAATTAGATATAAACTGTCTAAATAATTGTATATGTATAGTAAAGTGCCTTTGAAAAATAAGGCTGCAGCTATGTACGCGCTGGTGAAAATGAGCAATTCAGAGCAGGGGCTGGGTCATGCCCTATGATACATGGTGCGCATCACTGCTGCCTTTGGAAATTCAGCTACTTCACCTGTCCCGTGATGTGACGGACATGGAGGGAGTAAGATAAATTGCTCTTCATAAAACGGATTAGAGCAGAGGAGCAAAACTTTATTATAGCCAACAGAAGGAAAAAAAAAACAGAGAAAAAACTATCTAGCAAGCGCAGGGCTGTATTCCCCCTTGGCCACTGGTACTGCAGTGACTCTGAGAAGTGGTTTTGGTCTGCTTGCTTGGCTCTGGGGTGACTTTGGCATCTCAAAACTATCCCCTCTTGTGTGAATAAGGGCTTACAGGACATTTGCTCTTTGGTCCCTGCACCAGTGACTCAGCCCCAGGTGGTCTGAGTCTGGGTTTTCCCCGTCCTGTGTCACCATCACCACCGAATCATCCTGTGTCACCATGCATCACTCAAGGCTGAGACACCCTGAGTCTCCACCTGAACCCAGACATGTCTGTGTTCTGTGCAGGCACGACTGCACAGGTCACGCTCATCGTCTATGTATTTACTCGAGAGGAAATAACCCGCGGGCTCTCGTGCACCAGAAAACTCTGGCTCTTACAAGCAAGCTGCAAGCGACAGGAGGGGTGAGGAGCCCTGATATAATAGTAACTGGCTCACCCCATGAATAACTCCAAGTCCCGGTACATGGAGAGTAACTGCAGGTTCTCAGGGTCCATGGCACCATCAACACGTGATGATGGCAAAGTGCTCAGTGTGTTATGCATTTTGTATGCATTCTGCCAAAGGATATTTATTTTTTCCTGCACGTGCCCCGAAGGGCAAGTTATATAATAGAGCTGTTCCTGAGGAGCCTTCATCCCTACCCTCAGTACGGCGAACACACTGCAGAAGTATCGGCCCACGCTTAGCAACACAGGCAGCCAGAAACCTCACAGGTGCCGAGAGCATATGAAAAAAATAAGCACCTCAGGACAAGTGCATGCAGTAAAGTCCGAGGGAGGCCAAGCAGTACTTTGAACATGGAGACTGAATGCGTTGGAGAAAAGACTGAAGACAGAAGCAGCAGCTCACACCTCCACAACCAAACAAAAACATTTTCTTTTCTTTCCTTCTGAGTTTTCTTTTCCATGTAGCCCTTATTTTTCAAGCTCTGTTAGGTCTCATTTAAATTGGTAGCTCCTTGGCTCTTTTGATAAACTCCACAAACATTCATGCAGCTACCTATGAATAGGAAAAACCTGCTGCACGTCTGCATACTTGCTCTATGCTACCAAAAGTGACGTCTGATTGGGAGCAAACCTGGTGAGGAAACATTGCCCTGCTAGAGAGGAGAAACCCAACTGACTTCATGAGAGACAGATTTCACCACGGGCCCTCGCTGCTCTGGTACCTGCCCCTACCTGTGCTCCATAGGAGGGCTTGAATTCAAGCTCGGGCAGTCAGACAGAGTAGTATGGTTATAACCTGAGCAGAATACACAGATTTTGTGCTTTTCCTTATTACTTTATACTTTCAGTATTTTGCCTTCTTGGTTTTTTAAGGAATAGGCCAGATCTCTGCAACATCTTCTGGCACGTCCTTCTTAATCCAGTTTAGATGGACACTAAAAGAAAATTTAAAAGCCTTGTGCCTTGGAATAATTACTGAGAAAATTTGCATATTGTGAAGGTACCAAAAGCAACGGCTTAAAGTTACCCTCGGTTGTACTGAGCTGGTATGGTAATGCTCCCATTTCTACTCTCTGCTGGACACAGATTCTTCTATGTTTACTACATATGCAACTCAGAGCTCAAATAGTTTTCTGTTTAGTTTTTGTTCTTTATGTGTAGATGTTAATTCTGGGGAAAATGTTTTTTTCTTCCTAAAATCTCTCATCCACAAACTGTTTTCTGCTGGTGTTACATTAGTTCATGTCCCTGTAACATAAATTAAATTAAAAAAAAAAACTCTTTGAATTTTACTTTAACTCATATTGCTATATCTTTCAAATGAATAATTTTTTTTTAAATAAATATTTCCTTTAATCTACAATAACTGAACAGACGTTTGCTAAATGAAGCCAACAGACTTGAGAGGATTCGTTAAGTATCTGAGTTTTCTGACACTGCAGATTGGAAGGGATCAGCTAGGGTCTTTGCCAAAGACAGGACTTTGATATTTTTTTTCCCTCATACCAGCAACCTATGGATTTGAGGAGTTATACCAACTGTACATATAATGCTGTGCTTTTGCAGGATTGAAGGAACTGTGCCCTCTCCCACTATATGCAGCACCCTCTAAGGTAGCTATTTTAAATCATATCTTAAAATTGCAAGCAACTCAGTTAAATATCAGAAATGATACATAGCAATAATAACAAATCAATGACATTTTTTCAGTAATCTCTGAATAATAACAACTGGAAAATGATGGGACAGATTCATTTCAGTTTCTTAAAATTTTAAGCTCCTGAAATCAGAATCTTCATATTAGCATTGAATACAGCAACCTTCTGATTTAAATTATTGACAGCCTGAACTAAATTAGTTAGTGTCTCATCTAGTTTCAACAGTCTGCTATTCATTGAGTCGTTCAGATGTTGGACGGATTCCATCAACATCTCCTGAACACACTTTTTTTTTTTTTTTTTTTTTTTTTTTTTTTTTTTAAGCCAATCTGCTGCTCTCTGGTTCCTTTCTGACACTTCCATCCCTTTCTAATATAATGTTCCCTGAGCTATCACCCCTCATTTCCACATGCTTGTTCTCTGTCATCTTCACTTTCGATTCTGATTTTACATTTTCCTCCCATCTCCTTATTGTACATTGTTTTCCTTATCTACTCCCTTGACAAGCAACTCACTGAAACAGTGCTAACTCTTGTTTTTTACAAATCTTAACCAATTTTTATGGATCACAATTGTAAAGAACATGTTGTGACTGTACCAAAATTCAGCGTTGATATGCAGGCTGACCACCTGCCTTGAATATGTGAAACTACCAGAGATGGAAAAAAAGGATGTTAGAGAAGACCTCAAAGTCACGCTGCATAGCACTGACATACAGCCTCCCCTCCCCCTGAAAATTTAGTCTGTTCACTCACAGTCATTTTTCTTTTCCATATACTTTTTCATGCGAGCAGCGTTGTCTAAGTCTTCTCCATGGACTGTGGTTGCCCACAATTTCATCACTGTATCGCCAAGATGTCATGGGAAGGAAAGGCTGAATTGACCACCACAGCAAATGTGGAAGCAGGGATCGTGGAAAGATAGGAGAAACATAGTATTGTGAAAGAAATATGGAGAAAAGTGAAGGACTTCTGAGGACTGGGAGGGAAACTGGCTTCTGGAAGAGCCCCTCTGACAAGAATGAGGATGTGCTTGTGGGTAAGAATAGCAGAATGCTGTTTTCTTTACATCTCAATGTCATTTTATCTTTGTGAATCAATGTTAAAAATTATAACCCTTTTCAGCTCTTATTTCAAAATTACGAGTCTCTAGTTTCCCATGTATCCTTCTAAGTGACAGCTTTAGCTCCTCCTTACGTCGTCAGAGATTTCTCTTTGGCTGGACTCACGGTTGCAGAACTCAGTGCAGGTGCGGCGGCTAAGCCGTCAAACAGAATCAAGGTAACCTCAAGTCCTGCTCTACAAACAGGGGTGCTGAATACGCTTGTCACTCCCCACCTGCTGCTATACGTTACACATATAAGTCAGCAACCAGTGTTAGGCCAATAGCTGAGAGTAAAAGTCAGTCTGTAAGGTAGGCTGCAGGTAAGGAGGAAAGCGAACGCACAAGTAAGGTTGGTAGATTAAGCCTTAGACTCCATTTATTGCAGAGGGACAAAACCACCTAATCTTAAGGATGGCATATCTGGCCAGAAGAAAACACCATCACACTGCAGAGAAGAGTCTGATGGTATCAGTTTTCTCTTGCAGCCCAATTCTTGCCTCTCATTACCATCCAGGAGCTGGGGGTGGCGCGACCCACGGCGGGAGCGGGTCCTTTCATGATTTCCCAGCTGACGTGGCTGTGCCTTTGGGTCGGGGGCTGCGAACAGCTCAGGGCAATAGAAGGTTTCCTGAGTCAAAAAGGTGGCTGCGAAATTTTGTTGTTGACTCTAAACCACTTCGTACCTGGGCTCTTAAGGGTCCTAAAATAAATCTTGCTCCAAAGCTGCCTGACTGAGATGGTTCAGAGCTGGACAAATATTAAAACCCACCAAAATAGACATACACATATTTTTAGTGTGCTTCTGGGTGGCTGCATGAAGGTGTTAATCCCCTATGTACAGCCATTAGCAAAGAGTTCATTATTCTGCCCAGTGAGTTATCCCTCTATTAAACGTTTGGAAGAATTAGCCTAATATTTACAGTCAGCTATTTGTTATGTTAAAGAGGTATTTGCCAAATCTTCAGCACCTCCACCACATGCACAAAATCATACTTTAAATGAAGTAATTCTGAATTAAACAAGTATGCTAGTACTACTAGTGGGATTTATAGTAACCAATAACGGTCTAAGAATGTATTTCACAGATTGCTTCTTTATATTGCAAAATGAATAGAGTTTTATATCTGAAGAAACAAATCTGCACATTAAAAATCAATGTTTCTCATGATACACACTTGGTATTATTTCTGGGAATGCTACAGCTGGCATGCACAGCCTAGTTAAAATATTATAATTTACTTGACTGCATGCATAGTCGATTTGCAGTCAAAACTGCCACTTACTACATGGGAGGAAAAACAATGACTTCCATGCTACTGGAAACATCAAAGGTACTTTTTGCTCTACTCCCCCTCAAAGCCTCCTGGGAAAAGCCCTGACTCATAAGCTTTCCACTGGTTACTAGAGTGCTTCTTAGGTTTGAAAAAATATATATATATGTATAAAAAAACCCCATATTTTTCTACAGTACCTCTACTGAAAAAATCCTCAACAAGCAGAATGGATTGAAAAATTCAAGCATGACTAAAAAGTACATTCCCCACTAGTCAGTGAATTTTGCTCCCTATTTGTCACTGCCACCTTGGAGAGCGGTGAGCATTAATAATGCATGGGTGCTAGCAATGTATTAGCAACTAACCTTGCGAAGAAAATCAACTGGGGACCCAGAAGAGCTGTTAAAAAAAAAAAAAAAGAGGGGAGGGAGAAAAAATAAAAGAAAATAAAGAAACCAAGTCAGAGCTCTCCAGTATCCTCTTATTTATTGAAGAGATTTGGGGAGTCGTGTCGGGGTCGGCGGCCGCTCCGCATGTCTGGGAGCCGCGGGAGCGGGGTGGTAATTGAGTGCACGGCTCACGGCCGGGCTCGCCGTGCCCCCCGCGTGCTCCCCCCCACCCACCCGCCCGCGCTCCCGCCGCCGAGGCGCCCCGGGGCGGAAAGGACACTTACGCGGATTGCCAGGTGGAGCAGGAATCTCTTTATTAAACACGTGCTTCTGAGGCAAAGCTTAGTTCTGCTGTCGTTTAGAGTTACTTATTTAGAGCTTTGCGTATGTTAATTGTGAGGCAACTTTTTTTTCTGGGTAAAGGGTCAGTATCCTGCACTCGCGCTCTTTTGGGCAAGGATCAGCACTGGCATGGAAAAAACCCTGATGACTTCACCTTCTTCTCGAAGGTGAAGACCAGGCAAACCATCCTGGTCTCCAGGTTACTCCCATGGCTATTCAAACACGGTTATTTACATCTTTTCTTTCATTCTGACATGGTAACATATGGATCTCTTCCTCATTTGGAAACTCCTCAGTCCTTTAAAATCCAAGTACCCAAAGATATCTAGTACCCAATGAAAATACTCTGCTTCTTAAAATAAAACAGGCTTACCATTACGCTTCTATAGTTTGAAACAATTTGTACACTGAGCTGCTATATCCCGCTGCTAGACTTGGCAGTAATGGTTTCACTTATATATTTATGTCCTGCCATCTCCTTTTAATATATATTGTTTATATTTCAAGGCCTGTTTTCTGGTACAACAATCTTTACAAGTTTTACATGGAATATGGTTATTTTTTTGTGTTATTAGCCAAAACAAATATTGTGTTTAAATCTACCTTATTGATTTACTTTCTCAATGAATGCACTTGACTTGTCAGTGTAATGGGGAGATAGAGGGGAATATTCACAAGCTCGGCAGAAAGGAAAAGAACAAGTTTTTTTATTATTATTATTTCCTTCTGCTGAATATATGGACAAAAAATTGTCATCTAGTTGCCTCATAAAGGAAAAATAACAGTGCAGAATGATCTGTGCTGGACTCCTCCTCTGGAAATAATCAAAATGACCCGAGGCCACTAGCACAACTACTTGCTTTTGTAACTCATCAGCTATATTTTTAGTTACCTACTGCAGACCTTCATGCAATTAATTCATTAAGCTCATTATGACTTAATGCTGCATCCTAAATTCAAAGTTATATATATTCAATTTAATCTTTGTAATAGTCATTTTTTTGAAGATGAGCTTTGCATGGGCTATATTGCCAAGCAGAAGGATCGGGCCCACTCCCTAATTAACCGCGGCAGCCTGTGGATAAGCTGGAAACCTCGCTGTGACACTATCCTCCTGCTTTTCACCTGCCTTCCGAATACTTATCAACTAATTCATGCCATTCTTCTAATCTTTATCTGATGCAGAAGACAAAATAAAGTTAAAAGACACCTGCTGGCAGACAGATTTTCCACTGAACATGCTTATACAGGCCTTTAGGAAAACTAGATTTGGGCATCCAGAGAGGATCACATGATTAAGATCTGAAGATTGTGAAGAGAATTGGTTCAGTACCAGCTTCCCCATCTCATTACAATAGTTCTCCAGAGAAATGAGTAATTTTTCACCATTGTTTTCTTGACAGGACAGTCTTTGTTGCATTTTAGTGTATTTTTTAGCGATCTTTCTTTCTTTTTTTCCTTCTCTTTTTCCGCTTCCTTCTAGACCTCCCTATGCATGCCACAGTTGCTTAATTTTTGTTATGGAAATGATTTAAGTTTTATTTTGTTTTGTTTTGTTTCATTTATCTCCCAAGAGTTCTTTAGGGTGACAGTCCCTCAGTAAATGAATGTAAAAATGCTTTTGTCACATTAGCTTGCATGTTAACTGGTAAAATGCTTATTATTTTACTCTAATATTACATTCACAACAGGCTAACAGTTTTGATCCTGTTATGCAAAAATCTGCATTATAAATGAGAAGGCATATTTCACACTTTTTTATCTTGGGCTGATTCCTAATGTAGTCATTAGGTGTTAGGATGAATATAACTGAGATAAGTCAGCACCCATTAGCTGAGCTCACATTAACTCCAGTAGGCACTAGCTAAGACCACAAATGCTGGTGCCGTGGTTATAAGTCGAACTACTCGGAAGCAAATTCAGAGTCTGAGAAACCCCAGGCATGAAACTTGCTAGTGGAAAGCAAATTCTCTTAGGCTGAAAGGATTTTTTTTTTTTTTAATATTTAACTAGGTAGAGATGTAATTACCAGTTGCAGCAGATACTAGTAGTTAGGTTCTGGAAATTCAAAAAATCTCTTTCAAATGTCTTTTAACATTTCTTAATTCAAAGACATTTTTCCAAAAGTTCACCATCTTTCTCGTCTCATCATTTCTTCTCTCATCTACTTATATAGTTTCTAACCAAGCATGAAATTAGCCTAAAAAGTTTTTCTAAGGAGTTCCATTTATATTGTTTCTAACACTATTAGCACTACGATGCTGCATAATTCTGCAGGTGTGTAGACATCTATTATGAATTATGCAAGTACAATGGTGCTAAGTGCATAAAGTAGTATCTCATAAGTGCATTAAAAATCATTTTTATATTGCAGATGACTTAACTGTGCAACTTTTAAAACAGCTCTGAATGTGTATCATCTTCAGGAAATAGCTAATCTGCTTCCAGAAGAATATTTTATATCACCAGACCAAATACAAGCTGCTAAGTTACAACAGCAGCCATCAATCAATGGGCTCAAAGGGACACTCATGGGCTAGATATCCAAAAGGTACCTAAAGGGAAACAAGCAAAGTTGGGGAGGCTGCACTCAAGGTGCTGCTGCTCCGTGCTCCTTCCCTGCCGAACTGCCACCCAGCTCCCTGGCACTCCACATCCACGCCTGCCCGAGCGTTCCCCATCCGACTCCTCCTGCCTTTCGCCCCCCATGCAGCTGAGAGAGCCACTCATGCTGCAGAAAAGATTATTTGCAGGAGGGGACTTTCCACAGTTTGTAGAAAATGTGAGAATTCCCCTCGATCAGAAGTCTTCTCTCTATAATATCCTTTTTATTATTATTATTTTCAGGCTAATGTGAAAACACCCTGTGACTGGCTGCTGTTGGGGTTTTCTGTACTCCAAGCCTGAGATAAACCACAAAAGAAGGAAGGACAATTTCTAGCTTGGTTTACACAAGTAGGAAGCAGAGTTTTGTCTTTTTTCTACTCCTGCAGAAAAAAATGTGTGCCTCTGTGGTGCATGCTCATGCCCACGCAGACCAGGAATTGCAGCGGCAGGGGCCCAAGCCCTGGCCAGGACCTCAGGTGATGTGGTATGCTCGTCTCGCGGGAAATTACTCATTGCTTTGGTCCCGAATTGCTGGGAACAGCTCCTGAACGTATTTATTTTCACCTTATAACCCCTCCAGAGAGTCTGCATACTGCTCTTCCCCGCTTCACGTATGAGCCTCTGCACAGGAGCCCAAGGGAAAGACTCCAGATTTACATCAGGGCTTTCACACCCTGAGCGCAGCGCCACTGATACACGTGCATACACATATCTACACGTTAAGCAAGAAGAAGAGGGGAAAAAAGTAAAAAACCAACCCTTTGAAACAGTGTAACATAAACCCATGTACAAATACGTGCTGTCTGTCCCGAGACGGAGACAAAACACATAAGACAGTCTTTTCTCTCGACCTTGCAAAATCTTGCCATACCCATTGCAAACTCTGGCCAATTTATTTTTGTAGAAATGGAATTTACAGATTACAAAAATGGTTTGCTCGAGTCATCACCATTCCTTTGAACTCTGTGGCCATTTGAATTTGATCCTGACCAAGCTGACCATAAACTATTCTGTTTGAATAATAGAGGAAATGGAACGGTTTGTCTTGAGTAACCTTATAATAAACTGCAGCTCTGCAGATATGAATTACAACTAAAATAGCAAAAAAAAAAAAAAGTATATATGTATTTTACATATATATGCCTGCACAGTTAAAATTAACCAACTTAATCTACTTGTTCACTGAATTTTTATTGTATTAATAAAAATACTGCTCATTTAGATGAGTATGATAAAGGAGAAAACTATAAATTGTCTATTCATAATTCACCATAATCTATGTTCAAAGCCATGTGGATTAGTCACAACTAATAAAGTTCCAAAATACGTTTTATTTGGATTTTAAAGCTTTGCAATATATTTTTCCGAAAATCACTAGAGATTGTATGTAGAGTGCTACATACAACTTCACACTGAAGTCTGAGAAATCATCTGAGCCGAAGACACGAGTTTCTTCTTGTTGGATAACACACTGTAAAACCTATTTCTTTAGTCCATGCTTTTACAGGTGGTGGTGAGAACAGAAAAACTGAGTCACAAAAGCCTGGTGAGAAAAGCTGGAACAGCTAAATGTCTACATATGTTTTTGTGAAGAAACATGCTGATTTTGCTTTGCTGTCATTCATTCATTGGCCTGCATTCTTCAAGCCCCACATAAACATGTGACCACGAGTTTATGAATGAAAATATATATGAATTCAAAGGACTGCACAAACTAACAGATGATCAATGTCTGAAAAATCGTGCAGGGTGTGCATTATTCATTAATTGCCTTTTCACTTGATTATTCACTAAGCACTATTAATTATTCTCCTCTTTTAAAAAGCTTCAATGATCTAATCAGGAAGAGAGGGGGGAAATATCATGTGTCTTAGGAGACCAATAGCATGCATGAAGAATCAACAATGAATAGGAAATAGTCAAAGTGAAAAATATGTGAACACCTACAGATAATGTTTATGAATTATCTAAAAATAACTAGGGCATGCATAGAAAGCAGGATTGGTTCCTAAATATAAAAAAAAAATTACCAGAAAATTGTTCATAATGAGCAATTTACCCAGCTATTCAACACTGATCCAAGCAATTCTCTGATTCAGAAAATGGCAATTTGAGCAAAGAGATATTTGAAGACTGACAGAGAATATTTTGACAAGGAATATCTGCAAAGAAGGAAAATTTAGTATAAACTTATCTAAGCCTAAGAATATTAGAAAGCTTAGGTACGCTGAGTCCTAGGGGTCTGAGAATGTGAGGAAGGGAGATATCTATTTCGGATAGAAAAGGGAATTTCTTAAGCATCCAGAAACGGATTCTGATCTCCACTTTAATTAACCAGGAGCGAGTCTTCACACTGCATCTGCTAGACTTCCTTGGCACGACTGATCGCTCATCACTCGAACTTCCATCACTGTAAGGATTTTCCCAGTGCCAAGAGCAAACCAAGGGGGAGGGCAAAGAATTGTTTTAATTCCAAATTGGTGCTTTTTTTAAGCTTCAAGTACTGTAACTTTTCCTCAGTCCCGCAGAAACAGTGTTTTATTCCAAGTGTCTACACATAACCGTAATTCATATCATTCCATAAAACCTCATTTCCAGAACCATGCACAGTTTTGTTTTGTCTTGTTTTTTAAGGTTAACACAAAAATGCTAATGTGCCTAATGATATGTGATCTAAAGAAATGCATTTTTACTGCAATACGGTGTTCTGGTTTTCATGCAGACAATACTCCTCAGGTAGATAACAACATTTTATGTTGTGAAATAACAAGATTTTCCTGAAGAAAAAAAAAAAAAAAAAAAAAAAAAAAAAAAGCCTATAATCTTCTATAATTCTGCACAGAAAAGACATTATACCAAGGAAATTCTTCTTGGCAAACTAGGCTATAATTAAAGGTAGTCAATGGTACTTGTGATCATTTCCTAACCTTTAACTCTCCTCCAAGTTTAGTTTTCGGTAACCTAGTAGTTTATGGTTAGAACATATCTTGATAGTACTCCAAAATCTTCCTGAACCATAGAAGTGGCTTGCCTTCAGTAACAGATAATTGAGTTCAGATACAAATTTTTGTGTCAGATCTCTACAAAAATAAAACACATTATGGGAATCTAGAGACGGGGATTAGATGGCCATCATGCATAAACAAAAATAATAGCAAGGAGGCTGCATGACAGAAAATCGTATCTTCCACAGTACCGGTCTATATCATATTAAAAGATTGGCAAAGGACGCGTAGTATTTTATATACTTTGCTAGCATTTATAATTTCTTTTTAATTGGCTAGAAATGCCTTTCCTTTCCCTGACACACACTGTAATTCTTCCTTGAAAAATTATCATGACAATATACCAGCACAGGCACAGAAATTTTCCTGTCCGTAACCATAATGATAATGGTTCATGAAAGAAGAAAACTATTTTGCTGGCCTGTCCCTCCCTGCTCACAAAAGGCCCAAAACGGAACATGCTCAAGGCAGTCAGATCAACAGGGTTTTGTGCCGCTGAGAAAATCATCTTTCTCCAGGAAGGTGCTGCTATTAAGACATTAGAATTTGGCAACAGATATCGAATGATTTCTGATACCTCCTCAGGTAGCAAACGGCTACTGCCTGTGTTGGGGGTGTTTTTTCTCGTGCCGGGGAGACGGTGTGTTGTAGGAGCCGTGGTTCAAATGACGGTAAGCAAGAAAAGTCTCCAGTCTGCAGTGCTGAGAAGTTTGTGGCGACAGGGCTCAGCACCACTACGCTGTCCTGGACCACACTAAAACAAGTTAAAAAATCCAATCTACTCAGGGTAGAAAAAATAGGTGCACCTGGTTAGGACAGTTTTATATCTGCTTGATCTGATATATATTTTATCACTATTTTATGTTTTCCTTGCACACGAACTCCTGCCTGTCACGTCTCCCAAGCAGCAGCGGTGGCATGGCACCGTGCTTGGCACAGCTCAGGTCAGAGAGGATGGAGAACCGGACGGTTCCTCACCACCGGCTCACCCGTGTTGGGCTTCTTGGAGCCCGTGGACCCCACGGCCCCCACCTCACCGCAGCGCAGCGGGAATCGCCGTTGACTCCTCCCTAGGTACTCCCGTATTGACAGAACTCAACATGCTACTTCATTCCCTGTGCTGGGGACAACATAAAATACCAGAGTATATCAAGGTCTTGCTTAACCTCATGATCACCTCTGTGTTTTCCTGCCCAGCTGATGGAGGGAGAACAGTGGGTCGGGCTGTTTTCCTAGGGGGTGGGAGACGTCCGTCTAAAGCTTCAGTAGAAAACATCTCTGCAAGGAAAGGACCTTCGCAGGCTGCACAGCTTTCTGCAGGCAAAACTCCTCGCAAGAAGAGGAGCCCCCGGGCAGGGAAGGAGCGGGGCTGGCGCGACGGGAACCGCGGCCGGCAGACGCCGGCTGCCGTCGGAGCGCCAGCAGCTCCGGCGACACGTGCAGCCCAGCCCCGGCCGCGGAGCATCTACGTGATTAGCTCCAGACAAAATAACTGCGAGGAAAAGGCTTACATACGCTTAAATTAAACACAGCGGGGTTTTAGTAATCTCTGTTTGCATTTTACTTTCAGTTAAGAAGGAAATTGCTTGGACTTGGAACATTTCATTTAATGGCATTTTTAGTTACCTTTTGTACTTCTAATGCCATAGTCTAAATTCACCCCAAATTACTCAGGAAGGCCAAAGAAACTTTTGTCCTTTATTTTTAATTGCAGTAGCTTCCTTACCAATTTCACTAAATTAAATGTGTTTTAAAACATCACCCTATCTGAAACCTAATTATCCCAATCTCTGGGATGAAGAATAGCTAACAATATAAACCCCATTTATGTAATTTATTTTGCAAAGGGAAATAAATAGAATGCGGTTGCGGTAATGATATACGTGTTTGCAGCTCCACCCCGCTTTTTCTCTTCCCCACAACAACAACTTCGGGAAGCTGCATCCTTTTTAAACAAATGCTTTGAAAGCATCTACATTGCAGCATTTGCTACGTCTCCATCTTAGAATGAGGAAAATTCACCATAATGTCAGGGGCTCTCTAAGTAGCACAAGGGGCTTCTGTTTTGTATGTGCAGGGTTTTTATTTTTTTTAATACCTTTTCATAGTCAACAGAACTTTGTAGAAAATTTTCATAAGGCTTACAAAAAGTGTTGCAGAAATCAACCTCAAAATGAAAGGCTGTTTCAAAAAAGAAAGAAATCAAAAAAACATAAAACTTGTTATCATGAATTTAGCTTGAAGTAAATCAAACATAGTCAAACGACCCAAAATACTTGTTGCAGGTTGCTTCTGCAAATACATTTTGGAAATTTGCACTGCTCTTTTCTGCGAGGTCATGTTATTTGCTCTCTGCAAGTGTTCAGATAAGCCCAGACTGGTTTGCTCATACAAATATTTGCAAGATCCTTAAAGTTTGGCCCAAACGTTCGTTGTTCAAAAATTCATATGAGGAAGGACTTTATTTGTTACTCTTTACTCACTTTCTATCCTTCTTATTCCTGGTATTAAAAGCAGACAAATATCTGAAAAGGGAGGAGATATGTGGTTTGATGACAAATTGTGTATTATAAACAATGGTTAGATGAAATGATCAGTGCATGAATAAGTCCAACACTTGTTTGCGTAAACTACCCAGTAAATGTTTAAATAATAACAAATTCATTCCTAGAAATTAAGATAGCTGGGTGAGCAACTCACAAGCAAGAAAGAAGAAAAAAAAATGTGAACTATTTTATTTGCCAAGAATGAATAATTTAACCACCTGCATTTTAAAGCTTCAAATACAAAAATAAAACTCTTATTTTTTTATATACCTTCCAATACATTTGGCTATAAGCCAGTCCTCTAGCTAAGATTACTTTTGCAAGATACTTTAAAAGATTATTAAGATATTTTAAACAAAATTAGTTATTTCGCACAGCTATTCATATTTGCGCTTGGGAAGTCTGAAACTCCTTTTTTTTTTTTTTTTTTTTTTTTTTTGCCAAATGTTTTTCCTTCTTTTCAAATGTGTTACTTTGTTAATACTGGGTTCTTCCTACTTGTTTGGCTTCCTGCATTGGTGTTATCCTAAAAGATCATGAAAGTACTTTCTTTATTTTTTTCTTTTTTTTTCCCCCAAGCGAGTGAAATAGCATTAAAATATTTAACAAATATGGCCAGTGAATAGAAGGGAAATAAATACATCAATTGTGGGGTCTTCCAACTTTCTTGGTGTCCCTATATAGTCTTAAATAGAGGACAAATATCAACATCTATTATATGCAACATCAGTAATATTGGTAACCAAAGGATAACTTTAAAAATAGTCTGCCTATTAGCTAACAAACATTTATTTATGCAGTGCTGAGAAAAGCTGATTTTGAACATGCCCTCTCAGGTTTACAGACATTTAAGCACATTATTAGGAGCTGTGGGACACCAACACGCAGGTATCACCCAATTTCATTACTACCTGATTAATTAACCTGTTTAACGTGTGAAAGTTGGCACCTTGTCATTAGAATCCATGGGAATAACTAATGAGAAACTATGAAATAATTTGTTCCTCAATTAAAAAACCTGAAAGAAGAGGTTTTATCTCATTATTCTTCTTTCCTGTTATCACCTATGCAAAGCCAAGAAGATTTTGTAAAACTTACTGTCTTAAAAAAAATAGGCTATGTAACATCTTAGGAAACACTTCACAGATCTTTAATAAAATGTGGTGTTATCCAACACTAATAGACAAGCCAAGAAGGTTTCAGGGAAAATGTATTCAGTAGACAGCAGGAATGTGAATACTAGCCCTTTCATTTAATAGGATTTATTTGTTACTCATTTCTGGAGCATCTGCAGGTCAAAGACACGCTCAGGTTATTGACTGAGAATAAACTACATGACAGATTTGGACCTTGTTTTCTATTAATGAATTACCTACAAATAGGTAATACCTTTTACAAGCCTGTGCATTTATTACTAACAGTTTGTGAAAAACAGAAACCTGGACTTTATAAAATGCTTGCTACATGCATGGGTTATTAATTTTCATTAGTTTTGCTATATTTGTTACTATGAGAAGTTTTCAAGTTAATTTGCAGATAAAGGAACAGAACCACAAAGATATTTAGGAGAGGTTTAAGCACCTACCCATCACTTTAGGTGGGTGGATCTAAAATGCAGGTTCTCGAAACAGCTTCTCAGAAACCCAAATATAAAACAGCAGAATAGTCACTGGACTACTCTGCATCCTAGCTGCAATGTAGGCATGGAGATGTTCAGCTATGTAAATCATGGATTCTAAGCAAGAACTCAGACACCTGGGGAATTTTGATGCTAAATTATCTATAGAGTTAAGGCAATTGCATGGGAGGTGACAGCTGAGGGGACATTTTAAGAATGTGAATTTTGGACTCAGATGCTTAGCATGGCAGTCAGGAGTTATGCAATGTTGCTGCTATCTCCTGAAGATATTTATCCAAAAAGATGCCAGCAAGATGGGTGAGAGAGTTATCCTGAAGAGCAGATGGACATTAGTTGAGATAAATTGGGAGAAAAGGAGATAAAAAGAAGCAGAGATACAACAGTTCTAAAGATTAAACTTGTTACATTAGGAGGTAATGGGAAAAAAGAGTAAGAAATCTCAGGTAGCTTTTTTCCACATAGGAAGGAATGAGTTCCAGGAAAAAGAGGAGAAGGTGGTGGTTATGGTCATCATGAGGAAATATTTAAGGTTCTAACTAAAAGCACCAGCTGCAGCTTTAGAAGCAAAAGGTCCAACTCTAGGTTCATGGAGAAAAAAAAATTAAGACATTTTGGACCTTGCTTGCCTTTGTAGGAAAAAAAGGAGGAATGAAAGATAATCCTCATGTTAGAGGATGTGCCTCATGTGCCTTGTTGGTATCTGCTGGCAGATCATTTATGAGAAGAAACTTGGGCATGAACTCAGTGCAGTGCAGCCCTGGGACACGTCCACTTCCTTCTCTCTCCACCCTTGGAGAAGCAGGGAGAGCAGTAGCTTACTGGTAACTCTTACTGATAACGCATCGTGCTTGTGCCAGTCTAATCATAGCCTGAAAGTAGAAACTAAATGCAAAAGAGAAGAGACAAAGCAAATTTCTAACATTAGGTTCAAAAATTAGAAATCAGAAACTGCCTGGTAATCAGAAAACAAAACAAAAAACAAAAAACAAAAAACAAAAAAAAAAAAAAGGAAGAGGAATTGAGGTAGCTAAAAACTTGCCTACATCAACTTATTTTTGTTATTGTTGTGATGGTAGCCAGCGGTGACAGGTGACACATGACTTCCCCAAACCTATTTTTTTTAAAAAAAATAATTCTTGTTTGTGCTAGTTTCAGCTGATGTCATGGTTTATGATAGGGTTACCGCAAAGCCCTGCTGCCCCACAGACCTTCAGACTGAATTTTAACTCCAGTTTGACACAGGGCTGTTTAGAGCTGTTTGTATATAGTCTGCCTATATGTAGGCAGTAGATACAGACTTGAAAGGAGATGTAGACTCGAAAAACATATGCTGGAACTGGTTGAAGAAAACATTAAAAACATGAAAAAACATTTAAAACTGTAAAAGATTCTTGTTTCGCTAAGAAAACTCTCAACGATCCAAGGATAAAATCACGTAAAAGGCAGAGAAAAAAGTCATATTCTTTCCCACTGTTCCACCTCACCACTTCCACACACCGACGCACACGCATGCACACGCTCATACATGCACACACACATACGTACGTAACTGGAGGGGTTAGAAAATTTTTGATTCTGAAAACTGGCTTTAGATGATCTTATTTATTTACTAGTACTACTGTTCAATTTATATTTTGGCTTGCTATTTATTATGCAAAATAACTTGCTCATATTTTATTCAGCAGAGCATTTGATTAGTGTAAAGCTTTATTTGCTGGCCTGCATAACAGTATTTTGTCTAGTCTGCGGGCAATGTAAGATATTCCAGATCGTTCATAATTCTGACTGACTCCAAAAAAGAAAACTGTTAAGAGGATGAAACTCCTTCTCTGTGTGAAGATGGCAGCATGGCCTTCGGTTATATAAAGTTACAACTTAATTTTGTCCTTGATGGAATGACTTCCTACTTCTACCAGTAAATAAACTTTTTATTCAGTAGATTATGAATTACTGTAGGTATTAAATGATGTGAAAAATCTATTCTCTCCTTAGTGACCAACCTCTGAGGTCTCTTGGCTGACATTACCATACACCAAGTCTGTTTCTATTTTTAAGTTATCTGCAGCTTTTTTTATAAGATCTTTTAAATCTAACTCTGTTGTATCTCATTAGTTTTCAGGTATTTGATATATGTTCTTTTTTACTAAGATTAATATAAAATACTTTGGGATGTGTCTACACGAAAAGTGCCACATAAAATAAATGTTCCTGCTGTGCTCCAAGAACGTAAGTCACCAACCAAGACCAGATGACTTCAAAAGATGACTTAATTATCTATATAAAGATAATGAAAAACATTTTCATTTTAAATGCAATTCCCCCCAAAATTGCAATGTACCAACAGTCAAATAGATCACAGCCATTAAAAAGGGGGAAACGGACTACGAAGGCTAGTCTGGGAGGCTGCAATTGTATAAGCTCTACACATTTGTTTTAAGTAACAAATCACGAGCCAGATTCACAGCCAAGTTATTGGCTCCAGCAGATGTATCAAGGAAAAAAAAATTAGAATAGTTTAAGGGGAAAGGTCCAGGCTACTGTTTCTTGACAAAAGATGCTGAACGAAGAAACTCTTAGGTCTTATCTTCTACCGTGGGGCAGCTAAAGTCCTCCTCAGGGTAACACGGGGTGTCAGCGAGCCCCCAGCGTGGTGGGGAGAGCTGCTTTCTGGCAAGGGCGGAAATCTGCTGCCTTCCCTACCGCTTGGCCTGGGAATAACGTGGAGTGAAGAGAATCCACCAACAACCCGAGAGGAATGCACCTCTCTGTAAAGATACTTCTTAAAGAAAAGGAAAAAGGAAAAAAAAAAAAAAAACTCCCAACCAAATATGAATAAAAAATCTTCTTCTCAGGGCAAAGGAAAGCTGTCTCAGCAGCATCACTTTTAAAATGGATAAAAGCCCTTCTCAGCGCTGCAGACAAATCAGTGGCACCAGCTTTAACAAAGAGAGAAACCTTACTTAGGGCTAGGAGACAGCAGGAGTGGTAGGAGTACCAGCTGGAGCAGAGATGCACATCAAAGAAATTAAAGCCCTATGGCTGAAGAAATTACATGGATACTATAAACTAATAATTTTAAATATTAAAAAACCCTTTTCAGGCTAAAGAAAAGATACACGTTTTAAGCAGCCAGCCCAAGGTTAGCAAGCAGCAAGTGAGCACAGCCCCTCAGAACCGGAGACCTTTACCTTGATGCCTCCTAGGTAACAAAGTGAATTGCTTAATCCCTACTGGTTAAAGACATGGCTCGCTCCAATCTTTTTTTTTTTCCGCTGTGCTTTTTAGTTTCTGTTAAAATACATTTGTTAATCATGGGTTTTCCGTACAGCAAAGTTGCACAAAATGTTCTGTTTCGGAGGGAGGAGACACGGTCTGTGTTTCCGTCTACATTGCTGCAACAGCTTGCTTTCCAGCATGACTCTGGCTTCCTCCTTGCCCTAGACAGTAGGATTTATAGAGTTAAATTTAAGGCCTAATTTTCTTTACTAGCAAAATGTATCTCATTTGCTATCAGGGCATGCAGTATACTTTTTGTCAACATGGTAATTCAAGGAGAAAGTCAGGCTCTCTTTGTTATCAGATTTACAATGTTTTCTTAAAAAGACAGCTTGTGTATACCTCCTGCCTCACTAGAATACTTGCTTGCTTGCTTCCTAACAATGGCTCATTAAATTCAGTCAAACTAGCAGGAAACTTACCTTCAAACAGTTTCACTTGCTCAACCCCATTCTCAAAGGATTTTCTAATCTGCAATTTCTATTTTAGACTTTGACCAGGAAATTGGAGAGAAAATAGCACATAGCCCTTTCTGCAAAAGCACCGCGACCAAACAAAACTTGAGGATGCCAATTCCGAAATGGAATAGATTTATGTCACTCCTATTTTGAAGACAACCGTGCTCACAGCGTTTATTTTTAAAGCAGACCATTGGTTCTGGCTGTAATTAAACTCCTCTTGGAAGAGCAACCTATAGATGCTAGTAAACTTTCTTTTCCTATGAAGTCCATCCCTTTGCCAATCTGCAGAAGAAGGTTCAAGCTGTACACAGCTCATTACTGTCAGCTACAAAGTTCAGCTGCTCGTGTGTACTTCCCACCTCGCCCCCCAAAACGGCTAAAATTTAGCTGGAGAATCAGCAGCACAACAACAGATTTTTCACCTTTCTCATACACATTGGAATAATTCAGATTTTTGTGAACCTCTTTTGATACCTTTTCTTCATTGACTTTATTATATAGCATCCTGTGCAGCTCTGAAATGGAGGTAAAACACAGATACAATTTATGAGTGGATAAAGAAGAAAAAGGTCTCTAATGAAAGCCCTAAAAATAGATTTTAGGGCTTGCTGTGCCAATTCATGAAATTTAGGAAATCATACGAATATGATTTTTTTTTTTTGAGGGGTGTGCATGTTTCAATAGCCTTTCTATTGGCTGATACAACATTCAGCCAAGAAGCAGTTGATGACGGGACCAAGGCAGGCACCTTAAGTGCACCTCTGCAACGTGGCTGCGTGCGTGCAGCTCCGAAAGCATCGGGGTGCACAGCTGGGCACGCAAGCCTCACCGCGCCGGCGCCCGCAGCGGCTGCCGCCCTCCTCGGCCGCCCCCAGAACAGCCCGGCACCGCGTGCTGGCTGCGGCCGCGTCCCACCGGGAGCGCGGACCACACGTGCAGCACAGCTAAAGTGCCATCTGGAAGTAATTCCCCGTTATTACTTCTTATCAGGACCGCTGAGGGTTTTTTTATTTATCAAGTATAAATGAATCATAGGGTGAACTGATGTATGCTCATTAAACTACGAAAACTTATTAGGCTATCCTTTGGCTGCTCAAAATAGAAGTCTAATAGAGGTAGGCTAGCTCATGCTAACCTACAGCACGAACGTGACATGCAAAAGAAGGAATACACTGAAATCTGCCTGAGTTATGCCAGGAAATTACATATTCTTCTTAAAGTAAAATAAACACTTGACAAAGCTGTTAATCATCCCTAGTGGAAAGGATTTACAGATTCAATATTAAGATGATGAGCTTCCCACTGGTCTTAGGAGCACTATAGTCAAATGAATCAATTTTCCTCTGAAATCATTTAGATAAAAATTACATTCACATTGAAGAATATGAATGGTCTGAATGCTAAAATGTCACTTTAAAAATGTGTCGTCCCTCCAGTGAGCTCCTATTAGTTCTCAGTTAATATGTAGTATATTTTGAATGAAAAATTCAAAGTCAGGATCTTATATGTAAATATGTATATCTGTAATGTACCATATAGGCTCACATATTTTTGCTTCTACAGAAACAGTATGTGTTGCATAAACGTGCATAAACTGCAGAGCCTGAATTAAATACACATATATACATTTAAGATTGATTTTTAAATATATGTACACTCATACCTAGACATTCTACATATCACACAGAAAATCTGGTTCAGAAAACTAAATTTGCACATTAAATGGTAGAAGAATAAAGAATACATATTTATCTTGATTAAGATGATTTCATAAAAGCTCTTGACAATTAGGTTTTTTTTCAGTAATTTGAAACAATGCTTTGTTGAAAACATATTTGAAAATTTACCTGCAGTTAAATTGTATCTGGGGACGCCACTAAAAAAACAAACAATTTTTAGAAGTTACCCATTCAAAGAGAGAGGGGGAGAGCAAGAGGAAAAGAAAGAAGGAGCAGAGAGATTATAGAATTTAATGATTAAGAATGTGTGCAGTGCAGTATAAGTACATTTGTTTCCTTGGAAACAAACTAGTACTGTTGCACTGAAGAAATTTGTAAGCATTAAAAAATTCTGTAATCAGGCCCCAGGAGAACATATTAAATTTTTTAAAAGGGATAAATATTTGACATTCCTGGCCATTTTCTGACTGTACTTGTTGATGAGGCCTGCTGTCAATGGGTGGTGTTTCTCATGTTGCAGAAATTGATATGATAGGTGAACCTGCACAGCCAAGAACACGCTTTCAAATGGCTAATCCATGCAGCAGGATCAACAACTCCAGCATCATACGGGAAGACTGAGATCTTTTAAGTAGCAAGGAGATGGCAAATGCAGCTAAATGCAAATAAAGGTAGACTAACAAGGCTGCAATAAAAACTCAAAGAAGGCGTTATTAAGCAAAGATTCCCCGGGCTCAGCCGAAGTTGCCCTTGCTGGAAGAAAGCAGCAGGCTGGCTCCTTGTGAGATGAGCAGGTAATAAGGCTTCTGCTTATGCCAGGTACAAATTACAGTTTACTGGAGTTCTTGAACTTGATTGATTCAAATAAAACAGCACAGGCTAATCTCTTGAACTTTCCCTTGGTTCAGAACTGAGCTAAATACATCAGCTAAATACATCAGCAAATACATCAGCAGCAAGAGGAGGACTAGGGAAAATGTGGGCCCGCTACTGAATGGGGCGGGGGCCCTGGTGCCAAGGGACACAGAGAAGGCAGAATTACTGAATGCTGCCTTTGCTTCAGTCTGCACTGCTAAGGGCAGCCCCCAGGAATCCCAGAGCCTGGACGTGAGGGAGAAAGTCTGGAGAAGGGAAGACTTCCCGTTGGCTGAGGAGGAAAGGATTAGAGACCTTTGGGCAGGCCTGACATCCACAAATCCATGGGCCTGGATGGGATGCACTCACGGCTACTGAGGGATCTGGTGGATGTTGTTGCCAGGCCGCTCTCCATCATCTTTGAAAGGTCCTGGAGAACTGGAGAGGTGCCTAAGGACTGGAAGGAAGCCAATGTCACTCCAGTCTTCAAGAAGGGCAAGAAGGAGGACCCAGGCAACTATAGGCCAGTCAGCCTCACATCCATTCCTGGAAAGGTGATGGAACAGCTCAGTCTGGATGTCATCTCCAGACATACGGAGGAGAAGAAGGTGATTGGGAATAGCCAGCATGGATTCACCAAGGGGAAATCCTGCTTAACCAACCTGATAGCCTTCTATGATGGAATGACTGGCTGGGTAGATGAGGGCAGAGCAGTGGACGTTGTGTACCTTGACTTCAGCAAGGCTTCTGACACTGTCTCCCATAACGTCC
This sequence comes from Rhea pennata, assembly GCF_028389875.1. Lineage (NCBI taxonomy): Eukaryota > Metazoa > Chordata > Aves > Rheiformes > Rheidae > Rhea > Rhea pennata. The sequence continues at coordinate 3,966,122 of NC_084668.1, read as the reverse complement.
TCCTAGAGAAGCTCAGGAAGTGTGGGTTAGACGAGCGGACAGTGAGGTAGACTGAGAACTGGATGAAAGGCAGAGCTCAGAGGGTTGTCACTGGTGGTGTGCAGTCTAGTTGGAGGCCTGTGGCTAGTGGCGTCCCCCAGTGCTCAGTACTGGGTCCCATCCTGTTCAACTTCTTCATCAATGACCTGGATGAGGGGACAGAGTGCCTCCTCAGCAAGTTTGCTGATGATACCAAGCTGGAAGGATTGGCTGATACCCCTGAGGGCTGTGCTGCCATACATAGGGACCTGGACAGGCTGGAGAGTTCAGTGGAGGGGAACCGCATGAGGTTCCTCAAGGGCAAGTGCAGAGTCCTGCACCTAGGGAGAAATACTCCTAGGCACCAGTACAAGCTGGAGGCTGACCTGCTGGAGAGCAGCTCTGCAGAGAAGGACTTGGCAGTGCTGGTGGACCATGAGCCAGGAATGTGCCCTTGTGGCCAAGAAAGCCAATGGCATCCTGGGGTGCATTAGGAAGAGTGTTGCCAGCTGATCGAGGGAGGTGATCCTGCCCCTCTACTCAGCCCTGAGGAGGCCTCATCTCGAGCACTGCGTCCAGTTCTGGGCTTCCCAGGACAAGAGAGACATGGAGCTACTGGAGAGAGTCCAGCGCAGGGCTACAAAGATGATCAGAGAGCTGGAGCACCTGCCCTATGAGGAACGGCTGTGAGAGCTGGGCCTCTTCAGCCTGGGGAAGAGAAGATTGAGGGGGGATCTCATCAATGTGTACAAGTACCTGAAGGGAGGGTGTCAGGGGGACGGGGACAAACTCTTCTCAGTTGCCCTGTGTGACAGGACAAGAGGCAATGGGCAGAAATTGAAGCACAGGAAGTTCGGCCTGACCGTGAGGGGGAATTTCTTCCCTGTGAGAGTGATGGAGCCCTGGACCAGGTTGCCCAGAGTGGTTGTGGAGTCTCCTTCCCTGGAGATCTTCAAGGCCAGCCTGGATGCAACCCTGTCTGACATGCTCTAGGTGACCCTGCTCACTGAGCAGGGAGGTTGGACTAGATGATCTCCCAGAGGTCCCTTCCAACATTACCAATTCTATGATTCTAAACACCATCTTTTCCAAACGCCCTGGAACATCTAGATGCTTTTTACTTCAGTTTTTGCAGCCAGCAAGAAGTGCAAAGGTATCCAAAGGAGTAGGATCCATCCACAAGTGAAACAAAAATATCCAGAACCTCCCAAGAAATCTTGTTTTGATAAGCTCTCCACTTTGCAAAAGTGAGTGGTACCAACAGCCTAGAGGAACATCTGAATTCTGGTGGGGTGGCTACAGACTAGCAGCTCTGCTCCTTCACTATATTATAACTTAAAATGAAGTTATGGAACTATACTAGAAATGTCAGCTGTCCTGGAAATTCATGCAGCTTTTTTGTCACACAGAGGTTTCAAAGTAAATACTATGTCTTGTAATAAGGGCAGGGGTATAGAATAAAAGGTATTGCCTGTTTGATCAGAATAAAGTCAACTTCCTTCATATTACCAAAGACACAGGGGAAAATATGCAGATCAGGTCTAAAAATATTAATGCAGTGAGCTCATTTGAGCTTATCCTCGTTACACATGAGACTGTAAGATGTGGTGGATGAGGCTTTATAGTTATGAGGAAATAATAATTGCCAGAATGATCCCTCAGTTTCTCCCAACTGGAAAACTCAAGACATAGGAACTTACTTGGAAAAAGAGCATGGCAAAAAGGCTCCTAGGTGCAGGCTTTCCAGGTAAGTGGAAATCTTGAAATTAGTTTCCAGGAGCAGCCTTGGGCATATAAGGGACAGCTCATGCCTTCAGAAGAAATTAGAGGAACACAAGAAGAAAAGTCCAATTAACCTTTCTTCAGTCAAAATATCTGAGCTATTCCTTTAACCTCACCACTTAAAAGTGGATTAAGTCTCCTTCTTTTAAGAAACCTGAAATGAGATTTTTTTTGCCTGCTTGGGTACCGACCCTGTAGCAGTGAATTCAATGGAGTTTGAAACTGAGTTAAACAGAAATAGGATCGAGCTGCTGAAGCCCACAGACCTGATGCTGCAGTGAAGGCTACCTCAGCACCTAAGCATGAGCAAGTGGGACCTGCAGAGGTGACCTTATCAGCAGCATATGCAAACTTACATCTAGGGTATGCTATTGAGATCCTTTAAAATTCCCATGATATTTCCATTATTTTAAAATATTCTGCTAATTTCTTGTGACTCAGTGATTCTATATTGTGTTTTAATAGTTTATGATGTTTATAAAGAGCCAGAGCAGAAAGCAAAATGCTTTAACACAAAGTGCTTCTACCAGGTTAATTTATGCTAGCTAAATGTTCCTCATTTAGTCACACACCTAAAAGGAAGCAGATGACTAATATTTATGTCTAATAGTCAAAAAACACCCAGTTTCCAATCCAAAATCAAATCAGAAATCCAAATCAGTTCAGGGCATCACTGTTCTGTCACTTATAAGGACTGAACAAAAAAAAACCCTTGTATTTCCCAAATTACACACCTGGCCAGCTGACTTTACTCATCCCTCACTCTCAGACTCTTAGAGTATCTTAATCAGCTTTTCCTCTACTTCTGTTTGCTTAGACAGGTCTTGTAGTAAAGGCAAATTCTCATTCCTCATGACAAGGGAGATGAGAAGAAAGTAGGGGCTGAGCAACCATGCCAGGGAAAAGTTTGTCATTCCCCTTCACATAATAAAAACCTCTCCCAAAGTACAGAAGACCCTAAATGCAGTTTCTCGAGTGTACTTTTTCATGTTTTTATGCAACAAATTAGGGCCTTATGTAGCCTTTTCCACATACAAAACTCCCCATGATGTCAATGCATTTAGAGAAAGAGAGGCAAGTAGACAGTTTTCTGCTTGTTACGACATTATTTGTTTAGGCAGATTGGTGCTCTCTTCCTTGAATCTTTATCCTTCCAACTACGTGCCCTGTATGCTGCTTTTCCCAAGATTCCTCATTCTTCAGGGTAAATTTGAGCCTGGAACCTCTGACTCCTGTGTACTGCAATTATCTATGGGAAAAGTTAAACTGAGCCAGCTCTAGGGAGAGCTTTTCCTTTGGATCTCTGCAGGGACCCAAGGGTATTGCTCCTTTGATACTATTTTTTTAAGAATCTTCAAGTCTGTATGTGTGCAGTGGAAAGTTTATTGTGATATGACCATGTGGTAATAATATATCAAAGTCCAGCATTAAAATATTTTTAAAAACATGAAAAATGGGCTGTTCATAATGCTAAAGAAGGACAAGTAAATTTGCTGACAATGTGGGTAATTTCCTGAAATCAGAGTTCGTCTTGTAACAAATCCGTGTTCTGTAGACAACAGAAACAAGCAAAGCATAAATCACTCACTCACATACACTATCTCCTCTGTCCTGATAATCGCATGTTTTCTGGATCACAACAAAGGAGCCTGTGCCTTAAAAGAATAATAAGGGCCTGCTCCAATATCCACTGAAAACAATGGAAAGACTCCCATTGACATGAATTTCCAGGGAAGAATATTGCATCTGGCTGCAGCACTGTAAAGGTCTTAAAACAAGACCTGCAGTGAGCTTTGTACCAAAGAAACATATTGAAGCCTATGATCTCCTGCTAGTTGTGACAGCCTGTATTTTTAACTCTATGTAATGAATGCATGCATGCAAGACTATCGTATAACATTTGTACAAACATGGATTTGTCCGTGTTTCACATGTTATAAATATGCACTGGAAATTTTCACCTACTTTAATTGATATTCTTATATGTGCAAACCTATATTCTGACTTTTTAAATATGTATACATGGGTTAACTTTAAGTGCATAAATAATCCCATTAACTTTGAGAAGACATACACTAAAATTGTGAGTTACTTTGCACTATATATGCATTAATATCTCACAAATTCTTGAGGGTTTCTTTTTTTTTTCTTTTTTTTTTTTTTTTTTTTTTTTTGAAGGTCAATAAAACTTATTCTAGTCTTTGGGCTGTTGCAGACATCTAAAGCAGCAATTTTGCCTCATCCTTTATATAAACTAAGAAATTCATCATGTAAAAGTAGCCTGATTTTCTAGTTTAGTACACATCCTGTTCTGAAATGTTTTGCAACTTAAAGCTCCTTTCCAGCACGAATACTGGGGGGCTCGGGGGATGTCCACCTACTAAATCACAACCTTGGATTGCATTACCAAAAAAAAGAAAGAATCCTTTAACACAGGAAAAGTAAGGCTGGATAGCAAATAAATTAGATACAGACATGAGATAATAGAAAGCGCTGTAATCAGAAGACATGTTTTATTATTACAGGTGGACATAATGTTGAAAAAAGTGTGGGAGAATGCCTTGGGCTTGTTTTAAGACCAGTGTAAAAACATAGTACCTATATGTTTGGTTTAGCATCTTTTCTTGTAAAGAAATTTTTCTTAATATTTATTTACACTTCACATGCAGATATAGGCTCATTGAATGATTTAAATGTGCTAAATAGTTAGGAATTAACACGACAACATCTGAACGCGAGGTCATTCTTTTCCTCACAGCAACACTTCCTACAGCCCACATAAAAACTTCCATTTCTATAATCTGCTGTAAAATCCAGTGATGCTGGCAAGAAGTTCTCCTACTGACTTACAGTAGGTTTCTAGATTTTCTCTTATTCTGTGAAATTAAAGAAAAATTGAGTATGAATTTCCACACGTTCTAAGGTCTTTCCTCTAGGTTCATACAATCCCGGGGGTTATTTTCCGCAAAGGCTGACTTACTGGCACATAAAAAAGTTTTGCAGGTGTGTCAGGGGTTCAGTGTTCAGATTGCAACAGTGATGTATACTCATGATAGCCATGGTTAGCCTTCTAAAATACCTGCATTTATTTTAAACTACTGAGCAAGAGTTAACAGGGAGAAACTGCCACCAACCTGTCTGACTTGGGGACCAATTTCAGACTAGCTAATAAACCTCTTCTGGTGTTTCCTTGCTGACTACCTGGAAACCTGGATAGGTAGTTCTGGGTAGATATCTAACTTTTAGGAGCTAAAACTAGCTAAGATGAATCTCATTCTTTATGGCATTATGGTTCCTGATGGATGTCTCGTTGAAGAGATGAACAATAATTCTGCAATATCACAAGCTTTAGGTCTTTTTATACAGAGGGCAAGGATTTTTCATACATGTGTGCATGTCCTGAGAAAATATATGCCCTCTTAATACATTTCTAGCTTGTAGAAGAATAAATTAAGATTCAACATAACCTTTTTCCTGGGGAAAGTTGCAGAAACACACAGATGCAACGTAGAGGTTGCAGAACAAACTATAGGAGAATTCACATTCTTTAATCACACAAAATCTATTTACTACGGAGTGTACTTAGAAAATAGAAAATCCCAAATTTTGTTTGGACATCAACTTTATCCTTCACTTCGGAAGAGAAATATCTGCAACAAAAGATATGCAAGTGTTTCAGAATAGTTTGCTTTAATGATTCAACTGCCAGTTAACCTGCTGCTGCTGATACAAAAATATAAGTAGAAGCACACAACTAATAATAATTATAGAAACTGTGTATTTTTTCTTTTGTATTTGTAAATTCAAAATGAGAAGAATAGTAAGACTATATACTATACAGCCCACCAATTTAATCAAAGAAAGCCGTCCTGGAGTATATGTTTGGAAGGGAAAAGGCTGTTTAAACTGGCTATGTTTTGAGCTGCGTTCAACATGAGAGACTGTTCACTTTATAGGTGAAAAGATATAGATACGTGGTCCATGAACTAGTAACTGTGACCAAAAAAGTTAATAAAGTTGAGAGAGAAAGTGAAATGAAATGTGAATACTAACTTCTTTTTTCTATTTGCACATGATACCAGCAGTCGTTCATGGTCAGTTCATTGCAAGTCTACTAAATATTCATGACAGCGATTGAACGCAGCTATCGTACGGAATATTTCAGTAGTCAGGTTGGACTGGAAAATCTTTAAAAAGTGGGTATCCAAAAAAATGTTTAAAAAGTTACCTTTTTAATGAGTATATCCTCTTAAAATAGTTCCTATGATAACATCTTCCAGCAAACTAATTTTTGTGATATTTTTTAAATGTGAACATAAAAAGTACAAATGCTGTCACAGAATTTTTATTTGATCATTCAAATGAATACCTGTGTGGCCTTTTCCTTTGCTTTGTTTTTCAGTGTTGCCTGAAAATACCATAGAGTCAAACCCAGTTCAGCTATCCGTTTCAGTGGGAGTCATACTGCCGTGGACGAAATTAGGGTCTAATCCACATCTAGTGTCCCCCAACATAGACAGACAGCTTAGATGAAACTCCCTTTCCAGCCAGTGCAGTGATACAGCTTTGGTAGCTCCATGGTTTCAATGAAGCTCCTCTATCCTTCAGTATGGGAAAGAAAAAAGAATAGACTAAAACCTGATTCACAATCTGCTTGTGGTTTCCATTAAAGAGTGATTACCAAGACACTTCCCTATGCTTGCACATAGGTGAGAGTCTCTGTAAAGGCAATGATGATGTAGCGTTCAGAAAGACACTCTCAGAAGGACAGTTTCCCATCTCCCCTCTCATGGCTAACTAAAAGATACCTTTGGTCTATTTATTTAAGGTGGGAAGTTAGTGTCCATAGCTAAAGAAGGACAAATGCCGTAAAAATGGTTTATGAACCTTCCTTAAACACGTCTGTCTTCATTTTTGTTGCACCCTAGATTTGCTCTCATAGTCTAACCAGTTCTTTAATCAGTTCATTAGTCCATACGTTCATGAAAACATTTCATTTTTAAATGCATACACATACACATACACAGAAATTAGGTTCAGAACTAATAAATTTGCCATTGGAAATCTCTCTCTAGATACCTCAGCCAGCCAGCCAGGGAACAGAAACTGAAGTCTCCTATGTCTACTCAAAATTAGCAAACCAGGATATCTAGCACAACTTGGGGTACTGAATAAAGAATATTTAATGCAAGTCAAATACCACATAACCTCAGCACAGAAGCAGTTCAGGAAGACGGATCATTTGTTTGGCTTTACAAATGACAAAATAAATGCATGTCAAACACAAAGAGGCCGCCAGCCCTGGAAGGAAAGCGGGGTTGTCAGCTCTCCCTGGGCTTCAGAGGAAGTAACCATTGGAGAAGGAGCTGATAATATTGTCTGATCCCTCTCAAAGGGAAAATTGAAATGAGACGCAGATAACAATCAGCACAGAGATGTTTTTGTCAGCCAGGAAATGCAGACCACCATGTCCTTTCCTCCTTCACATCTGACTTTGCATCCCTGAGCAACAGACCCTCAAAAATGAAGCTTCTCCACATGAAAGGGCTTAGCACCTGGGAGGAAGCACTGTGTCATTGCAAGGCGGTATAAAACACCAGGATTAACCATACAGGCTACATAAACTTAAAAATAAATGTGCATAAAAGTGTCAGAGCAAGAGGGTTTTTTTAATTAAAAAAAAAAAGAAGAAGAAGAAGAAGAAGAAGAAGAAGAACTCAAAGGGAAAGGCTGGGCCTCTACTGATCATCAGTTGTTTAGGAAGTCATGGACCATTACTGGAAAAGTCGTCTTCAGGTTTCATTTACGTTTTGTTGTTAGTGAAGAGAAATAACTGAACTTCTGCTCAGAGGTTATTTAACCCTGACAAAATGCATATACACCCTCCTCAAGGACAAAAAAAGGCTGTTCCCACTACCTTGACCACGACCACGAGCAGGGTGAGAACTGCACTGGGCAAAGGTAAAGACGGACGAAGACGCAACGCGAGCTACAACGAAAACACTTATCAGATTCTCCAGGAATCACATGCAGAGGACAACAAATTCAATCTACTGCTTTAATGCAGTAGGATTTAGCTCAGAGCTTTCTGAGGATCTTCAGTTAATTCAGTCCCCTGTGCTCCAGCAGGGAGTTTCACCATTGACTTCAGCAAGGCCGTTAGCAGGTCCCTCTCCTGAGCAGTAATAAGGTTCCACTAACTCAAATGCTGAACCAACATTTTCATTTTAACATATACACTTGCTTTTAGAGGGAGAGCCCAACATTCATAGAAAAATTCCAACAAAATATATTGCTCAAGCAGACAATGAGAGTTTGCCTGAGTAAGATGCACAGAAGGAGACAGGTAATGTGTATGCAAACACAGATTTTATATGTACCAATGAATCACGCTTTACAGAAACATGTGTGTTCATGAATAAAAGCGGAAGAAACGGCAGGCAGGTAGACAGGAGATGAAGTGGAAGGGGTTAAATTTATCCAGATAAATCAGAAAATACAATGTGCAAAGCTGAATTTTGAGGAATATATTTGTTTTAAACCTTAAGGCATAATACTCTCATTGACTTTAAAAAGACAAGGTAGAGAAATAAGGCCATTGATATGCTGATCACTGTAACAGTACGGAGCATGGAGACAATTTAAAACTTTACTCGTACATCTGATTTAGGGTATTGTTGAATAGTAGTTGTTAGAATTTATACAAATAGCTATTCTTCTAGTCTATATTTATAATATTTTATTAATCTTTCTACTATTACTATTATTATTAATAATACAAGACTACTGTCTTTTCCAAAGCTGCATTGTGTTCTCACAGACATCCATGCTTTGAAGAATTTCCTTTCCAAATTATAAAATATTTATACAATAAATCATCAGATGATTTAAAATTAAATCATTCTGGTTGTATTTACGTTCATGAATCAAATGTGACTTTTCTCGCTTTACATAGGTCTATGCTGTTTTCAACCTCAACCTTTGCGAGTGACATTTTCATTTAGAATCTTATCATTTCATAATTATTACCTTTCAGAACTCCCAGGGAGAGAACAAAAGCTTCCTCTTTGTATTTCCATTGTTATGTTTCTTTGAAGAACAAATTAAATTTCAATCCCAGCCAAAACAAACTTTTAAAGTACAAAATAAATTAGAAATTACATGAAAAAAAATACCAAGCTGTGAAAGCTTAACTCAGGCTCTCATGAGCCCAGGTATATTCCACATAATTTATTACTGTGTTTTCTTTGTTAAGCAGCAGACCAAGTTCAGCCTAATGAAACAGGGCAGAAATCTGACTGAAGTCACTGTGACTTGCTCTAACCTGACGCAAGGCCTCCTGTGACGGAGGAATAAAGAAAAGGCTCGTTTACACCTTCAGGCTGACTATTTACTATCGTTCATACTATCTTCACCTTTTACTTATCCTCTTAGCTGTCCAAAGGGAGGGATATGCATGATTCTTTCTCAGCTCCCTTGCAAAATGTGGAATCATACTCTACCAAAGAATACATATTCTGCTGGTTTTAGGGATTCTTATTCTTCTCGGTGTCTTTCACTCTAGTGGGTAGATTCTTCCCTTCTAGGCAAGAATCACGGCTCAAATTCATAGGAAAGCCATAACTGCAACGAGGAGCGTTAGAAACAGCAAACAGAATTTTTGCAAGCCTTGAACACGCTCTTGCTTTTTTAGGGAAATTTCAGTTTCAATTATGGGAACGAACAACCTTTGCATTATCTCAGTCTCCTGCATGCAGTCACCTTTAACACAGGAGCAGAAATATGTTGTCACTTCAGCACTGTTGTTCGTTCTGCCTGGAACAGGGTCCTCTCAAATTCCTGCAGCGACACAGTTGCCATCCCCTCCGTATTGCCTGCATCCAGACGCGATGGTTGGCTTCGGGCAATGCAGGTCGAGGGGGGAGCACAGCACTGCGGCAGCAGCCTACCTAATTTCCAAGGCCGTGATGAGACCCTCCCACTGCTCCCAAGCCTACATTGCTGATCATTCTGGAGAGAGGAAGACCAAAGTAGGGGAAAAATTAAAAAAAAAAAAATCTGGCTGGAAGTAGGGGGAGGGGGCAGAAATCAAGGGACCTGGATAGCGTTCAACTCTCAGCAAGGGACACAAGCGTAAGTGGCTCCTGGCAGCCCCGGCCCGGATGAGGAGACGGGGTGGCAACACTCGAAGTCTGGCAGGGAGAACAGCGCTGATGGGAAGGAGAAAGAGAGAGAGCCACTCACCTACTAAAACAGTGACACCTGGGCAGCGCATCGCCCTGTCTGCCCCATCTCGAAAGGCTGAGACTGGAGGTCCTCCAGGAAGCGGGAATATTTTATAGGAGATGCACTAATGAAGCAAAGAAGAAGCAAGGATGTCATGGAGGTGGCAGCAGGGCCACATGCAAAGCAGCCCTGCGCCCCAAACAGGCCTAACTCTTGCTTTGATTAGAATTTGCAAGACCGTCGCTTTTGGACATGCGCTGGACTGCCAAAGCCCTCTGAAAGTCACCCATTCCAAGTTCAAAGTAGCTGCGTGATCCAAAATTATGAGCAAAACTGAAAAAAATATATTTTGTTTGGCCACCAAAAAATAATTTATTGAAAATAAATGTTGCAAATCAATTTTATTTCCCCCTGGAGCCCTGCAAAAAGAACCAATATTCATCTGATATATTTCACGAACGGCCACGGTTGTCCATTAATCTTTATGATTTAAACCCCAGTTGTGCCTACATGCCCAGAACCAGAGTGGAGCCCTGGCACTAGCCTGCTGCTGGCCCTGCAGCCTTCACGGCCACCCCACTGCCGTTGCAGTGCATCACCGGTGTTGAAGCCAGCCTTGCATTTTCCATGCTATTTGGATCCCCAGCATGCCTTATTTTTGTTTAAAATCTAATTAAGCAGGCCTTTTTGAGGCTAGCAACCAAGGTACTAGCCCCATTATGACCAACACGTCTCACCATAGCTAGAGAGAGGATTTCCTTCATCAATACTATACAAAATTTTAAGTCTGCTCCTATTCTGTTTTCTTGGCACTCCTGCTTTTCACAGAAACTTTCCCAAACAGGAAGATGCAAATCCGCTGCCATCAATTTTCGTGTCATTCTGAAGTGCTCAGAAGGAAACCACCTGATATTTTTCTACAGTGCCTCTGTATGCATATGTAAATCAAAGGGCTTAAGTATCTGCCAAATTATTTACCACGTTTCTCAGGGAAGCAGCCTCCGAAACAATCTCCCTTTAAAATGATACCCAACCGCTAAATTCTTCCTCCGAACGCTATCCTGCTCTCTGAAGGCATATCCGCCCTCGCAGTCTGAGGGCTTGGTAAGAAAAAACAGGGAAAACAGCAAAATCTCAGCGCTGGCCCGCGTTCCAGCGCCAGCGCTCGCTCGCCGGGACGCTCGCCTGCAAAACGTGCCCTGCTCTCTGCGATCCGCCCGGCTCCGCGAGGAGCCGGAGCCGGGGGAAGGTGCCCCGTCCGCCGCGGCCGCGGCCCGGAGGCTCTCTGCGCTCGCGCCGCCTGAAACCCCGCAAAACGATGTCCGCAACAACGGCGACGGTATAAAAAATCGCCGAGTGACAGCCTTCTAGATTAAAAGGAAATATTAAAAATCCCTTTCAATATTTAAAGCTCGCTTAACTAGTAGCACTTCACTTGACACTGACTCGTGTCATTTGCTTTCATTCTTCTTTTGATCCAGGCAAAGCAGTTACACGATTGCAAATATCTTATCGTGTCACCTCCTCGCATGTATATGAGATGAAAGGATATTATCTCAAGCTGAGCGATAAGTCCTACGCCAAAACTACGGCGGGGATCGCTACAATCAGACGATAAACGGAGGCAACGGCGCGAGGCATTTTTTTTTCTCCTTATTTTTTGTTAAGCATCCTTAGGATGAAAGTATTATTTTAACAGGTTATTAGAGGCCATTAATTAACATCAAGATGGTGCGCCAGGTTAGCAGAGATATTTGTCAACATGCACGCGTCGTTCAGGTTGCTTTTATTTGCCTGATTACGACGTGGCAAAGCGTCGGTATCGCTTTGCCTCCGATTTCGGATGCGCCAAGGGCATCAAAAGGCTTATTAACATAAAACAAAACTAGCCCTCATCTGGTTTATTTTAAAATTACTCTCCCCCCAGCTCCCTGCTTTTTCTTTTTCTTTGTTTTCCCCCCTCTTTTTCCTCTTTCTTTCTTTCTTAGACGGGAACCGGGTTCCTTTCCCATACTTGGTTTGTAGTGCGGCTTTTTTTCTCAGAGTTAATTCTCCAAGTCTGGTCTGTCAGCCAGTATAAACAGCGCGTGATGAATGAGACTCAAGGTGTTTAGTCACCTGAAGCAGCTGTTTGAAGTGCGTCCGCGCACAGCCCCGGGCCTGTGTTTGCACAGCTGCGGGCCCTCTTCAAAAGCCGTCCCTCTTGGCCGGCCGCTTTGCCGGGGCTTTCGGCTCGCAGCGCAAAATCTGGACAGTTTCAAAAGGGCAGCGTGAAACTGGAGACAGTAATTTGGGATGCTTTGGGGCCAAAAAATGGCCTAGAATAAATAAATGAAGTGCGTTTGAAAGTGCTTTGCCTAGGTGGGCTATATATCTAAGGGTTGTTCGCTCTTCACGTGCCCGGGCGCTCACTTAAGAGGGGCGGCGCGGGGCTGAAATGCTGCTCGCTCTTCACACTCTTCTCGCTTTCCTCTCTGACGCCACTACATTAAATGTTTACAAGCTTGCAAATACACTTACCTGAAATAAATAAACTCTGCGAGTTTGGGAAGCTGGAAAGCCCTCCAAACTCATAAATGGACCTGCAGGGATAAGGTTCCCACGCTCCTCGCTGGGAAGCTGTGGAGAAGTGGCCTCCCAAAGGCCGCGGGACCGCGTCGCCCGGCTCACAGGCTGTGCCTTCACGGCACGCCTCAGCCTGTCCATTAGGGTAGCCAAAGCAGTGATGAGCCCCAGAAAGAAAAAAAGAACGAAAGAAGATTGAGCAAGCCGCTGAGCTGGCAGGGAAATTACAGTTTTGCAAACATGGGACCCAATCACACAGCTGGGCTGAAATATTATATACTGGATGAGGTCATGGTTCAGAGCGCAGATTTTCTTTGGGGGTGGGGGTGGGTTGGAAGCCTCAAGCATGATGATGACTCTGCTGGAAACTCCTGAGCGATGGACAACCAGGTGCTACCTCCCTTACGACACACAGCACCTCCATCCAAGAGCTGGGGGGAAAACCAAAGCCCCAGCGGGCTTTAATGCAAATAACATCGCACGACATCACGAGCAATGGCAACGTGGTCCCCGCCCCCCAGCCCAAGAAGTTGAACGTCCCAGGAGTGACCCTGAGGTGACCACCAGCAGGAGACGAGGGACAACTTGAGCAGCAAAGCTATGTCAGGTGGCAGGTTGATTCACTAAACAGTGCTTTCCATTTAGCAGTTCAACCAAAAAAGGAAATAAAAAGGCCTCAAACCTCAACTTTCAAATGTGTCCAACAAAAGGCATCAGCAAGCTTGCCAGAGAGTCAGGATGGGACAAACTACTTCTGAGACAGTAGAACAAACATATCCCAATCTCTGCTGTTTTAATACCACATGCCTCCTACACATGGCTCTATAAATCTTCCTTCGCTTTCCTCTTATTTTCCCCAGTTTACAAAAATTCTCATGTTAATAGAAAAGGTTTAGTTTAAGTTGATCCTCGGCCATCCTTGGCATATCTTATACATGCTCACTCTTTTATGTTTTATAGCTTATGTCATTCGGTATTTATCATATACGTAAGGCCTTATATTTTTGGCTTGCTGTAGCCCCTTATCAGATTATAAAATGTCCCCCCAGGAGGGAAGGAATTTATATGGATTATGATGACGATACAGAAAATAAATGACTTATTGGCAATAGAGTCGGGTGATACGTGGACCTATGTTCTTACAAAGCTAGAGCCTTGTGGTCTGCCATAGCTTTAAAGGGGCATAGGATTAGGGGGCTTATTTTTAGGTGGAAGTTAAGGATTTCATAAAAGCAGAAAACAGCAAAATTCTAAGCCCCACACGAACAGTAATGCACACATTACCTGGCATTCTGGCAAGCATTTTACGGGTTACTTCTCACCATAAATGGCAGCATTTTACTACACAATTTAATTAAAACACATTCGAAAGACCACCTATGCAACGCGACCACTTTGGGATCCATTTGCTGCGACAGTGCTGTATCCGTCCAGCCTCCCCAGCTGGATCACGTGGGGTGATTTTATAGTGTACCCGATACACGACAGGAAAAAAATCTGGGTGAGACCGACTTCAAAGTAATAATAGATTTTTGGTATATAGTAAGTTGCTTTCACTGACCAACATTCAACACTGTTGGAGGTACAGGCAATGGCAGTGCTATCTAGAAATGCTTTGTCTTTAAAAAAAAAAGTGAAAATTTTCACATTACAGGTGATGAGATACTATAAGAGGAATCACCACTAAAAGCTGCTTCTTCCACACACGCATATAAATAGTTTTTTGGCGATGTTCTATTTAACGTGATGGGTTCCTTTACGAGCAGCAGTTTCTGAGTGTAAGGTCTGATTGATCCTGTAGATATATAAATAAGAGACACAGCTGGGAAGTCTTCTTAAGTTTGAGGTGAGCAAAATGAACAGCCAATGCATGGTAAAGAGAAACGAGGAAGAGCTATCATTGCCTTCTTCACAAAATGCCCCAGCAAGCAACTTGCAGAGGATATGTCATCTCTGCCACTGGGGAGAAAAAAGTTAGCAAAAAGGGAATAAGAAAGGAAAAGAAAGAAATAGAGAGAGAGAAGGCAAGTAGAAAAAAAAAGAAAAAGAAAAAAAGAAAAAAAAAAAAGCATTTACTACCTAACTTCTCCAAAAATATGGTGTAGTATTTCAGACTGAACACGTATATACACATATGTGTATGCAGCGTGGTGGTTACTGCAGGCACTGCAGTATAAGGCTTTTCTTCTCTCCGTCTCTAAAACACTTTCCCAGGTTAAGTACAATTCCCATGACCATCATAATCATTCATCTGGCTCTCACGTTGGATAGTGGTACTGCGCGTTGTACTTGGCTGTGAATACCAGTGCACCCAATGATTTCCTTTTCCATGACATTTCTGAGAAACAAATACTGGATCTGATTCACATCTAGCCACAAATATGAATCAAAACCCAATACAAAATTGGATACATGCTAGAAATTTGATAACTTGTGAATATGAATGTACTCCTGTCGCTGCCGAGCTGCTATTGGAAATCTAGAGCATGCTTGGAATTACAATTTTTGCTTTCCAAAAACGTGCATAATTTGTTCCTTGTAATCATATTTCTGACGAAGTCAAAGACAGAAATCCCAGTGAAAGAGCTGGGGAGGAAGGACTTTGTTTTAAAGACCTATGCTTTGTGGAACCTTTCCTACTTGCTGTCCTTCCAGTGTAAAATACCGGGCGATTGTCTCCTCTCTTTCTTGTTTTTGTACATTAACAGAGACTTGAAAAGTTGAAAAAAGAGGTTATAATTTTTGTAAGTTGGAATGAAGTGTCCTCTGCTTTCTAACCCTTGCCAAAGTATATGGGGTCAAACTGAAACAGTCACCCGCACTGGCTAGTTACATTTCTTACTTAACAATAAATTAGTGTCAAAGTTTCCAGTAATTAATTTCTATACCAATTTACATATTTCATTCCCCCCCCTCTTTTTTTTTGCTTTCATGTTTTGAAACTGTAATGCAGCTAACATCTATTTAAAGTAACCTCCTCTACCCGGTGATTGATGTTAGATACAACAATTACAATGCCAGTACTAGGGATAATTCTTTGCAGATGTTGTCAAATTACAGGTTAAATGAGGAAAAAAGTTTCTTTCTTCCGGCCACCCACTCTAGTTCTCTGGAAAAAGGTGCCCAGCACTGTATATCCTGTGCTGTAGGTGCAGTAATTCCCCACTCAGTCACTCATCTGGTTTAAATGACTTCCATTCGCCATTTCAAAGGATGACAGCACGTTATGTTCAGATTGTTTTGCAGGTACCAAAAAATGCAGTAACTCTGCTTTGTGTTTTAGCTGGCAAAGAGAAGTGAGCTCGATCTGGCAACACTGCGCTGGTTTTCCCTTTAATATAAATAACATTTGCCATTATGAACAAAAAAAAAAAAAAAGGCGGAGGGGGGGAGAGGTTAGATTATTTTAACCCTTTGTAAACCTTTCCACTCTTTGAGATAAAACAGAATCCTTGTCTTCATGTTATAATCATAACAGTATGTATTTCGTGTTGACAGAAGAAAGATTGAGCACGGGTCCTGCGTGGCTGGGTAGTTTGGGGAGAGGTGATGAAACTTCTCCATTACCCAGTCCTTGCAGCAGGAGCCAGGCACAGTCGTATTCCCTGAGCGAAGGAGAGCGAAGGTAACGCGCCATAAACAGAATATGGAAAAAATCAAGAACAAATTGAAGAAATGGCTCTGCCTGGCTGCCCGTGGGCTCCGCAAGGAGACGGCAGCGCCGGCGCAGCTCACAGCATCGGCGACAGACTGGGACTGGGTGCAAACTAACCCAGTTAGCCCCGAGGCTTTGGAAGCGGTTGCCATTTTAATTCTGCTTTTATATGTGTTTAACTATATTGTTTCCTCTTGGAGGGCACAGGAACGAATTCTGGCCAAAAGAAGTAAAACCAGGACAATTAACAAACCCAAGTGAAAGGACAGGACAGGAAAGCTGGGCTCTCAGGCTTTGCTTTTGGCCGAGGCACTGGCTTGCTGTGTGGCCTTATCATCTCCGCATCTTCCTTCCACATCTCATTATTGCCTGTAGATACATACGTTGAAAACAACCGCCAGGTAAGACGGCAGCTCTTTAAGTGCCTGCAGCGAGCAGACGTTGCTCTGGCCCAAAACCCGCTCAGACCTCTCCATCAGGCCCCACCTTTGGGCCGCAGCAACGTCTATTTGCTCCGGCTGTGGAGCGAGGAGCCAGCTACGTCTTGCTCGGCATTAGTGGATTTCTCCATGATTGCATATTTTTTTTCTTTTATTTTTTTTTTCACAAGCTCCTTTGCTGTCGCAACAGCTTGGTTTTGCAACGAACCCCTCCGGGGCGCCTGCACAACTGTGTGCGAGGTGACTCTGGCCCGGTAGTCCCTGCTTCCCTTACGCTCCACGTATCCCTTCACTTTTCCCCGCGACTTTTCCTCCTCCTGGCCACGCAGACATCAGGCTGCGTTGCGTTCGGAGGTAGCACCACCCCATGGAGCAGCCTGTTCATTTTTAACCTTCAAAGTTTAATAATTTTCAGAAGCCCAGCAGCGGGGTGGCTGGCAAATTGCGCGGAGGAGAGCATGTGATTTTTGTGCTGAGCTTCAGCGTCCTGGCTTTCGGGAGGAAAGCAGCTTGCTGATGAAGCCTTGTGGTTTTCCTGTTTGTTGTCTGGAAAAAAGCATGTGGAGGTGGGGTGCAAATGGGCAGAGTGGGGCAAAAAAGGGAGAGGAAAAAAAAAAAAAGAAATACAGATTTATTTCTAAGTAATGGAGAAGCTCAAGCCTCGTTTGCTTCACCCGTTGAAAAGAGCACAGTGTCCCAAAGGTAACAGGATCAGGGATCCCGACCTTTGGAGCCCGCACTTAAGGTGGAAGCAGCATTTGACCTAAGTGCTACGGTTACGCACGCTGCAACGCAGCTGCAGCTCCGAGAAGCGAAAGGGTTTTGGTCTGCTCGAAAACGAAGCCAAAGAGCCTTTGCATGTAAAAAGGTTTAAACCTCTGCAGCAATCCAGCTGCCCAGCCAAACAGGCAGTTTCTGTAAAAGGATAAAGAGTTTCCTGCCAGCCTCCTTCACTCTGTTTTGTTTTATGATACACTTTTGCCACATTAAGCGATTTTAAAACCAAAGGGCTTGCTTTCCTGGTAAAAGAGGGTGGACAGGATTGTGAAACATGACGGATGTCTAATCTGCAACTTTCAAGAGTGTAGGATGTGTAAGGCTCGGTTAAGGATTTACTCACAGATCGTATATTCCATCCTGCGCGCGGATATCTAAAACTGGTCATTATTTAGTTCATCTGTGATAAAAATGTAGCAATTAACATGTTACTGATTTTGCTCATGACATAAATTAAACACAACTGTTCAAAACGCTCCTGCGAGCACACCGCTAACTTAAGAGGATGTGCAAACTGTAGTGGCATAAATATTTCATAGATAACTTGAAATTTTGCTCATATACATCGACAGCTTCAAAAACCAGTCTTCTGCCACTGTTTTTGCCAACTAAGCTCAGCAGTCCACAAAAAGGAAGCGTAAAATTGCCACAAGCACATCATCCACGGCCAGAAAATACAGATTCCTTAGCTGATAGAGGAAATAAATCGCTTTAAGATACGTTGACATTGTACACCAAGATGCCCACACAAACACGCGTGGATTCCTGCGTGGAGGCGCAGCACTGTGGATGAGCCCAGTCTCCGAGTGCTCACCCTAGAACATATTTGCAGCTGTTTGTCTAAGGGATGCATCAACTATTTTTTTTTTCTGTTAGCAGCTGCCCACTGTTGGTTTGCAGGGTAACGATTTGGAAGCTACCCCGCGTAAAAAAAATCCTGCACCCCTGGGGTCGGACTTAAGAAGCCAAGGATGTCGCAGCAGCAGAACAGCAATGCAGCAAACCTTTGTTTAGATAAAGTCATTTGCTTATTCAAATTTATGGCAGAATTTATATTGCTATCTACAAATAGGTATCAATAGTTAAAGAAATTTTATAGCTTTTGACATTCAATATACTACGCAGGTTTAAAAGGCTCTGGAAAATGGATGGACTATCTAAGCTGAACAACTTTCCACTTGTAAAAATGCTTCTCGGAGTAAAGAGGACTCAGATTTAATACTTAGTCTTGCTTGTTTAAGCACATGGTAAAATGTGGACAGGTTTTTCATATTTTAATCCTGACAGAACAATACAGTTGCCTCAGAGCCAATGCTAAATGTATCTTATTAAGGAAGCTAATTTAAGTAATACTTATTTTTAATGCTTCACTTAAGCAATACTATTTTATGTCTTCAAATACATACAAAACTCTTCTCCTTCCATTGTTGATTTATACTACAGCTTGCACTCCTCAGATTCGTATAAAAATAAGATTTTGAGTTGATTTAAGTTCCTAACGTATTTTAAAAGCTCTATTATATATCCCCCAAATATGATAGATCCTATTTTTATGCTATGCTTCCTTCTTCACAAGCATAATTTCCATTTGCCAGATAGCAACTCAGATAAAAGCACTAAAATAAAAATAAACTTATATACAAAATTCTCTGAAAAGAATAATTTATGCTATGGAATAGTTGGAAACCTACAGAATAATCTTTGATTAATACAAATAATAGAAAATTTCCTAAATAACTTTTGCTCCTGGTAATCTTCCAAGCAAGTAATTCACAAAATATGACTTTCTTCATTGGAAAGGTTATAAAAATTTGTTTGTTGGAGGTAGGGAAGGAAATGTAATTAAAGGCTAAATTCAGTCTCACATTTCATCTTAACTAAAAGAATATGTGTGATTTGGATATAAGTCACCTAGGCACTTCCTTTTTTTTTTTTTTTTTTTTTTTTTTAAGGCAGTGCACATTGTCAGCAAATCAAATTATCCAATAGCAGAACTACATCTGGCTGCACTGACTATGCCAGGTAACCTTAAATAGAAACTCTGCAGCAGTTAACTGTGTTGCAACACTGGACTTTGCTGGTAATACTTATCAAAAGTTCCCCTTTGTAGCATTTCTATAAAAAATAAAAAGGGAAGAGGTGAAATGAAAACATAAAACTTGTTGGGGTTTTCTGTATTTATAAAAAATCCCTTTGCAGTTGGAAATGCTTACAAAGGCATATATAAAATACAGCAACTCCAGTTATTTTTAACTGCATATGGTCTACATAAAATGAAGCTATAGATCATAGAAGCTATAATGAAGACAAGTTAAAGACCATAGCAATTGAAACACTTTAGCTAGTTTTGAATTTATAATGTCTTCAGGTAACAGTTCAATATTCAAAGGATGGACAAATTGCTCTGTTATCGGCCTTAAAGGAAATCATTAATTTGCTGGTTCGATAATTATTTTAAATATATGAGCAAGATCCTCATCTCAGATACATGGCAAGCATTGGTTCCAGCTTCTTTCATGCAGGAGTCAATAGGAAAAGATATGTTGGGTCAAAATCAAGTTTGGGATCCTTGTTACAAGTCATTTTTAAACTGAAACAAAGTGTTCTGGTCTGGGTCTGAGCACTTAACTTAGAAACCCTCTTCTTTCTCTTAAGACAAATACCATGTGAAAGTATGTTCCCAAGTTTGCTGATCAGCAACACATAAATGGGCAGTTTTATGTGCAGGTAAGTGATCTGAAACCTTGGCTCTAATCTTTGACAAGTCCTGCAAATGCTTTTTTTAAAATAAATTCTCTCACAAATACATTTTAATTTCATCCTATCTTCATTATTTCCACAAGGTTATGTGTAAAACAAGCTACTATTCAATATGAGTAAAAATGGCAGAATCTGACCCTATGGAGGGGGGGAGAAAAAAGAGCTTGCCAACAGACAGTGCTCTAATAAAAGTGTGTTTGAACAGATTTGCCAAAGCCTGCCCACAATATATTTGTAAACTGAACCACTTCTCCATATTTTAAAATCAATTGTACATTATGAACTATTATATCAAATACAAGCTTACATTTTCAAATTAGAACAAACGTGTCAGCATCAAACAGGTAAATCCATGGAAGAATCTCTCTTTTGTAAAAATCACTTTCTTGTACATAGCTCATACTCCTTGAACAAAAAAGAATTACATCTTTGGCACATAGATTAAATGTTGTAAGGCTAAATCATCCTAGTTGACTGCATTGATGCATCTTGGGTTTCACTAACCTTAGAGGCTTTAAACTAAAGCTTGCTGTGAGTCGTGTAAACTACAGTTATGGATCTCTATTCATTTTCCCAGTTATTTCCCTCCGAACATTCCCTTTTGTCTGATCCCTAAGCGAAAGACTAAAAATATGTTTGTACAGAAACTGTAGTGATAACGACCTTGGCCTTTGCTTGGGCCTGCCGCTTCCCAAGTGGAACGGCAGAACTTTAACTAAGGTGAGCCGAAGGGCGTATGTGCTTGCGGAAATAGTTCAATAGTTCTGCTGGAGTCACACATAAGAAGAAATGGCAGAGACTGTGCTGCACACCCACTCGCAACATATAGAATATTGATGACTCTCTGGATAGCTAAAAGCTTAAAATAAATGTCTGGATGCAGCTTCCTCTTGATGCTACAACATATGTCATTCTAGCATATGCTAATGAAAAGGTAAATGCACAAATCCCTGTGAATCTAGGTGCCACCCAGAGAACTGACTTGTTCCAGAAATGGGAACGCAGAGCACGTTTCTCACACTGCAGATCCTGAGAATTTTACAGAGCAATCAACTAACCCCAATTTAGTGAAACGTGAGGTGGTATCTCATGACCGTGAATCTGGGAATAGCCAGCACTGACATTAGTAAACCCCGTGAAGACCGAACATGAACACGTAGCTTGAGGCCGTCATGCTACCTGCCATGCCTCAGTCCCAGCCCCATTACAGAGCACGGGCATGAACTTGAGTGGCCTCTCCTGTGTTATCAGCCTAAAGCGCCAGGATTCTGGCCCCTAAATCAGAAGAAATATAATAGTTTGCATTGTGTCATATGACACAGGGGAAGCACTTTCCTTTGCAGTCTTCTGCACTTCTCTCTTACATAGTTTAAACAAATAGTGAAAGACGCTTTGGAAACCATGGGCTCAATCTTTGCAGAATTGCTCAACTGATCCCACAGTCTGAGACTGGCCATAACTTGGGCTGTAGAGCTGAGTTCTGTTTGCAGGCAAAAAACAGGTAATATGACTGAATGCCTAGAAAATATTTCTGCCAAGGCACAGAGAATTCAGACTTTTCAGTGGGTGACAGCAACCGGACAATGACAGTGTAACTCATGAGTCAGAGAAGGGGGAAAATTTGACCAAGGAAACTGGTGCAAAGTCATTTTTGCACAAAAGAAGGAAATTAAACTTCTACTGGCTCTGCAGAGGAGGAAAGATCTTGGTCTCCAAAGTCTGATCCACAGGACTCCCACACAGTTAACTGGGTGCATTTCAAATTTATCTACCTTCGATGGGGCTCTGAGTCACCCGTGCATGGTGCTGAATCTGTGCTTTCACAGACGCTGGGTACTTTAAGACTGTATTTCTGAGTTTTGTAAAAAGCTTTCCTCTCTCCCATGCAGGGCATCTCAAAATCATAACTATCAGGTAAGATATAAAGCGGGGGAGGATGAGGTTGAGTCATAGCAAAACTGATAAAATCCATTGGCTGTTGGATCTGCAGGAAACAAGTTCTGATAAGAAGAAAAGCTTAACTCCCTCCTTTCCCAGTCCTGTTCTAGGTAGCCAGTTGTCCAAAATCAGTACCATAGTCCTTACTATGAGTCACCATCCAGCTGTTCAGCCCTGCCATGTTGGCCAAGGAGAAAAAGCAAGAGTGAGGCTGTGTCCTGAGTAATCCCTGGACTCTCTTGGCAGGACTTCCTCAACGAGCACTGAGCTGATCAACCTTTTCTTTACAAAAGGGTTGCCAAGAGGCACCTCTTACCTGGACTTGAGACAAGAACCTCAGAGGCATCAGGACCTACTGTCTCACTGGCCCTTGCCATGCAGAGATCTGAGGGTGGTGGGTGGGTGGGGAACAACAGCGTTCCCTCATCTGTTCTGATGGCCTTGCTTCATCACATCCTGGAGCTGGTATTTCTCCAGGTTCTTGTACTAGATTTTGAAGCAGGAGATAGAGCTAGGTAGTTGCTGGATGACACAGTAACACAAGTAGTGAGCTAAATGAGTCCTGAATGAGGAGGGTCATGGAGTGAGAGCTCTAGATACTGTATTTGGGTCAGGGCATTCTCTCTCTTCTGTGCTGGGCAAGGGTGAGCAGAAGTCCCAGTACAGTCCAGTAGCTCCCCACCTTCCTCTCCTGGGAGCTCTGACCTGCTATAGCAGATTGGCATGTGAAGACCAAAAGTCACTAAGAAACATGTCTAGGTGAGCAGTAGAGCCTGTACAGAAGGCAGGGAGACGGGAAGGTGCATGCATCAGTCCTGTCCCATCCCCTGTGCATCCTCACCCCTAGGCAAAGCAGTGCTGGCCGCACCTTCCTCTGCTTGCTCCCCGGGGCCAAAGCTTCAGATGGTCCAGCATCATTTGCACTGGCATGTCTGCACCTTCCAGTGGTTACCAGGGGGCATACCCCTGTTGTCCTCTCCTGTGTGGGACCTCTCACTGGTCCCACCAGTTAACTGGGGAGGTGTCAGCCTGCAGACAGTCTGAATTACCTGCTGGCCTCCCTGGCCCCCTTCCACCAGCCTTTCCTGATGAAGGAACATGCAGCAGTGCTCTCTGAGGTTTGTGCTTCCTTTTTTTTTTCTTCCTCTCACTACTATGTCCATTCAGGGGCTGCAATTTTTTTGTGCCATCTTATCTTCAAATCATATTTTAAAGTTAAAAAATGAGCACCACAAAAATCTTTATGACTGCATAGGTTTGTGACCCAGCTCTGTTATAATAAGAACTGACCAAAGCCTTTAACCAGAACTGGAAAATGTTTTTTTTTTTTTCTTTTCCCTGAGATTTGAAAAATACTGGTTTGTTTTTTGTTTTTTCTTGCCATGGTTTTTGAGTTTTGTATGCTTCTGCGCTCACATGTGTGAGCGAAGTGCTGAGTCACAAGAAAGTTTTCCAGCCTGGTTCTGTGCCTCTGCAAAGTTCATAGCTTTAAAATAATGCTCACAGAAAACATCTGCATATTTGGGTGCTCCTCTGAACTCCGTTTGGCATTCAGGTCCTTGGAGGGGAGCCCAGGACAACAAGCAAGTCCTGCAGCATTTACATGATCCGACCCCACCTCTCCGGAAAGGCAGAGGGGCAGCTCCCGCGCCAGCCCCAGCTCGCTCCGCTTGCCGAGGGCTTGGGCTCGGAGGGGGGCCGCGGATGGTGGCCGATCGGATTTCACAGGCTGAAGCAGGGAGACAGAGGCGAGTAAACAGACCGAAGCCTTTAACTCTCCGTAGCGGTGCTTCTGTGTTTCTTTTGCTCAGAATCTTATCACACGAATGCAATGTCGTTTTTCGGTTTAATAAGAATAATAATGGCTCTGGATTCAGGAAAGTGACTCACATGGAAGTAGTCCAGCTCTCCAAGTTGGTTCTAGTCAGGTCATGATGAATCAGATGACCCTTATCTTAGTTTAAGGCTGTGAATAAAAACCTCTCCCCTCTACAACCCGGCCAATTTTTGTTACATTATGCAGCATAGCTGCCTCCCCTCTCGCATTTCCCAAGTCTTCCAATCTATTACCTTCCTTGCAAAACTTCCCGTGCATACCTCCCTCTTGAGTAAATCTTCATCTAGGCTCTGTAATTTCCCCATGTCTTACGTCTTTTTTTCTCTTTGGCCTCCCTGAGCCCCAGTTTATTGCTATTCTAGCTCTGGATGAACGCTGCTGTTTGCTTTCTCATGCGTTGTAACACATGACCTACATCCCACCCAAGCCAAAGTTGCTTTACTTGTTTTAAAACGCTCGGTGGACTTGCACCTTGGCCCCTGGAGAGATTTCAGCTATACCTGAAACTGAAGCAGAAAACAGGCTCTTATTTATTTCGTCACATTCACAATATAAACTCTGGCAACAATTTCCAAACTAGGGATGCAAAGCTGCTTGGTCTTTCCTGTCTACATAGTCCATACAGGTTTGAACTCAAAACTGCTGTTCTGGACCACCTTTCCGTGCGATACAAACAACAGATAGTATATCCTGTTCCCTCAGGAAGGCAGTTCTGGAGACCCTGGCCTACATTAAAAAGAAAGTAGTTACTGAAAACAGACAAGAAAGGAAAAATAATATTTAGTACTGCTATGTGAAAGAGAAGGCACAAGGGGTCCGGTTCCTGAGTAAGAGCTACCTTGGCATCGCTAGAGAAAGACAAGATGTTCCCATAGCAGGAGAATATCCTTCTGTCATTTCTCCACTTTTGCTCTGAGATTGGGGCAAATGAGGACACGACACAAGAATGATTAACGTGCTTTACGCTTGCAGAAACAGAGAAACGAAGTGGCAAAGTGTATCAGGGAATTCAGAAAGGGATTAGCACAACCTCGGCGAGGTCAGTCTAACGATTCGGTTATCCCCAAAGAGCTGCAGACTCTGAAAGTCCCTAAAAGTTAACTTTCTTAAAGCCAGAAAGGCATACCAAAGTCCTGCCCCTGCACTGTTTTGCAAGCTAGCCACTGCCAGAGACAGGCTACTGGGCAAGAGGGAATTTTGGTCTGGCCCAAAATAGCCCTTCCTGTATTAGTAAGAAACGCTGAAGTGCACACACTGATCTTTAATCAGGGCACGCTGGCACCGCCGCCGGGGAGCCGGGCAGAGCTCCTGGCTCCTGGTGTCTTGCGGCAACCTCTCGCCTCCCCCTTCGCACACTGCCACAAACTGCTGCCTGAAACACGGTGAAAGATATCACCGCAGTGCGCCCCGAAACCAGGCGAAGGGAACGGCACGCCGGGCGCCGCAGAGCCCCCGCCGCGCCACCCGGGGCTCTCGCCGACCGGCGGGGCGGCTCAGCGGCGAGGAAGGCTCCCCGCCCGCGCTCGCCCGCAGCCAAACCTGCGCCCGCTGCTCGCGCCTCTGCTCGCACCGCGGCCGTCCACCCCTCCACCGGCGGATAGCCGTGTGAATTAAACAGCTTTTCTTTTTTTTTCTCCTGGCAGAAACTCCAGTTTTCTGCTGCTCAAAATCGCGGGTAGCGGCTGATCGGGTTGCAACTGCACCAGTGTGAAACGGTGGTTGCATCACCTGCTTGCAGACGCCGTTACGAAACCGAGGCAAGAGCACACCCTGGGAGGTTCAGAAGTGTTTCAACATAACCTGAGCAAAGTTACAAGAAAGCCCAGACTAAATCTGGAGGTTTCTGATTCAGGCTGTGTGCAGCCTGAAGGTCAGTTGTGTCAACCCGGAGTGCACAAAACCTCGCTGGCCTTCAGCTCGTAATGCGAAGGATAATTTGTTTGGAGGATCCACACCGAATCCTTAGGTTGCTTTAGTCAGAATCAGAAGACAGCTTAGGGGAGACAACCCCACGTACGTGGAGTACAGACAGACACTTGCATGAAGCCCTTGCAAACGCAAACTGGAAACTGTAGTTTCTAGTTATCTGCAATTCTGATAAATATTCATGTGTCATATGTTCAGGTCTGACTGCAGCAAAAGGAGAAGGAATCAGAGAGCTTTCTCTGCCCTATGAGGTTTTTTCCTGTGCTTGGGTAGCCACCTTACACTTAGTAAATATGAGCATTTCTTTGTTAAGACTTTAACACTTTTCATATCCTTGCAGATTCAGCAAACCTTTATTCTAAAATGCTTTGTGCCCATTAGGGCTTTTGATTATAGATTACACCACCATTTGGGTTTTCTTTTTTTCTTTTTTTCTCTCACTCATGGGCAACATATTCTTTCATTGAGCAATATTCAGAAACTTGGAAATCTAACCTGTGTTTTAGTCTCAGGACAGGCACATTCTTATGGTAAAAACCTCCCCAACTGAACTTGGGCTGCATTCAACTCTTGTATGGTTGATACTTGGCCAGGTTAATTATGCAACCACCCCAAGCAGAAGAGGACAGCAGGATACAGGAGCATTTTTCAGAGCCTTGTTTTCAGTACAGAGACAGTTTTCTGGAATCAAATAAAGAAAATGGAGAAAGTCTGTGATTTGCAGTGAACTGGCACGTGGAAAATGCAAGGATTTGAAAGATCAGCGAGGCCAAATTTGCAGTCATTTAGGGAACGATTTCAGCACGTGCCTCCGTATCCGAGACGGCATTAATCGAGGCAGACTAGCTGCGGCCGCGGCACGAGCCCGCGCGGGACCCAGGGGTAGCAGCAGCCACGGGGAGCCAACATGCGACCACGTCTTTGCCCCAGAAGAGAGCAAAGGAGAGAGTGCCCTCACCACGGATAATACTTTACCGTTCTATTTTTAATTACTCACAAATTTTAGCAAAGCAAAAACACTTGACCTCGGTGCTGGCCCCATGCTACTAGCTGCTGTGGGCAGCAGGGCTGATGGGGTGGAGGGTATAAACAAGCCTTGCAGACAAAATAAACAAAATATATATTTTTTTCCATTTCAAGGAAATGCAATGCTTTGGGGTCCTAGTGCCTCTCCAACCGCAGCCTTTCCCACCTAGGCGCCGTACGCTGTGCGCGAAGGCGGTGCCTGCAGCTTTCCAGGTGTCCTCTCCCACGCATCCCACTCCCGGAACAGCTCCTACTGCAGCGTACGAGCAGAGCTTGGAAGTGCTGCCAAGAAGGAACCTGATGCAACATCCCGCACCTACTGCGCAGAGCAAAATGTTGCCTCGGTCCCGCCGTCTTGGAGATTCGTGATGTAATATATGGCCTCACTCCTTAGCTCATTTGGCTGTTTCAAAGCTGCCATCTGAAACGCCAATGACTTAATGCAAACAGGACTGCCAGCCTGCAGGATTTACAAATCATGAGCCGGAATCCAAAAAGTCAGCAGCTTTGCTTTAAAATCATGGCAGCTCAAGAAATCGGCATTGTGTTGTTTTTAATTGTTCTGGTGTACTGGATTCATGTTTTGAAGCATTTTCTAAGTAAACGTACAGGCTGGAAACTTACTTTGAAAAGAACTATAAGTTTACATCAACAACCTTACTCCAGCAGCTGGGGCTTTAGGGAAAATACCAAATATCACAAGACTTCTGTTAAAATCGCAAAATTTGCCAGTGCTTCAAAACCAAAAATTTGGCTTAAAACATGAACTATTTATTAACTAAGTCCTACACTATCAAACTGGCTAGTGATTCTGGATGCCTCTGAGCAAGCTACAAACACCTCAAAAAGACTTGATTTCTCAGTGGGCCCATGCATCGTTATAATAATTTAGGCCAGAACTATTATGACAAGAATGCAACGATTCTAATTAAGCATTAGCCAAAAGGTTTCAAAAATTTTTTTTCTAAACTTTGAGATCTCCTCAGAGATCCTTACAAAAAGACTGGCGGGTGGAGCAAATTTAAATGCGTATTTTAACATTTTCCACAGCCTATGCAGGCTTTCTCCCTTTCCCCATTCCTTCCACGCCAGTCTCGGCTGGTCAGGAGATAAAGCCATCCATGTCATCTTCTGCTAGCACTAAGAAAGGCAGCAAGAAATGAAAAATCAAGGCCCTGTCATATTCCATCGAGCACGCTGGCTAGATACGGATGTCTCGCCCCCATTTACAATCTGAACCAAAAGATTTGAAGCCAAGAAAGCAGCTGGCACAATAAAAACAGTAAAAGCTCTAGCTGGCACCTCATGCTGACAATGACTAGCCAAATCTCCATGGGGAAAAATGCCAGTATAGATTTCTGTGACAAAAACAACAAAATAGATTTTTGTCAATGTACATAGATTTGACAGGAAGTCAGACAAATCTATCAATAATGAGTGACATATATCTGCAATATTCCCAAACAAAATGGTACATTTGAAGACAAACTGAGAAAATAACTAATTGTGTGGCGCATGACACACATTCATCTGGACTTTTTGATCATAAGGCTGTAATTCATTAATGCTGGTTATTCTGCAATTACCCCGGGAAGAACTGACCAGATACGCCGACATCCTTCCAAGTGCTTTCTAAAGTATATTTCAAAACATTATTATTTCAGAAAGTGGCAAGTCACTTCAGGGGATCTTGCTGTTAAAATCAAACGTTTGTGAGATGGAAACCTGGATTTCCAGCTCTGGCACAAACCTTCTAACCAGGTGGGGTTTGAGCTCTCTGACTCTCCAGTTCCATGCCTAGAAAGTGGGACAAGATTAGAAAGCAGATACCAAAGAGTTGCCTTTTTCCTGAGGGATTACACAAGAGAGAGAATAGGTACACAGGAAAATATTCCTAGAGTTGTGTTGTCATTGAACAAACACCACTCACTTCACCACCAAACATATGCAGTGCTGCATTGACCTGGGGCCCAGGAGAACCAAGTGCCTCTGCTTTGGGGAAGATTTCTGCTCTGTGGCAACTTTAGCTAGGGAAGGGGTATGGAAAGCAACAATTTAAGAACTTCCCTACTGGATAATTTTGAATCTAATATCTCTTAAAAGCCAAACCTCTAATCACATATAAAATGGTGCACATTGGAAAGTATATGCTGATGAGCAAGGTCTCAAAGATCACCAGGCACGGAGAGTTTTGTCCAAGTTCTGGCCAAAGTTGGAACAGATTCTGACTGAGCTGAAAAGATATGATTGGGTTCAGAAGCCATAGTGATTTGCCTAAAGTGAATGTCTAGCAAGACAGATATGCAAACAGATGGCAAGACCCAGATAGAAAATGCTTTTTTAGTGAAAAGACAGAAACTGATGAAAAAATGTCTTACTCATGCAAATTCTATAGAGTCTCTAAAAACATCTGAAGAAGTTGTTATACATAAATGAACTAGATGAGCCAAAGTCATCTTCACTTGGGAAGAAATGTGCCAAACGTGTTGCCCTGATTTGCCTTGAGGTGTGCATTGCCCTGTATTTCAGTATAAATTAGAGCAGTAGGAAAGCTGTAAAAGGAATCCCAGCCACTAAGTCCCCAGACACTTATTCTAACTACCGAAAAGTGCCAAGGATTTTGAAGTCCCTTATCATCCTTACTGACTACGCACACACAGTCCATTGCCTGATGGAGAAGACTACAAGAGCTGCTATCCTGGTACCCTAGATCTGCCTATGCAAGAAGTAAACCTTGAGTAAAGAAGCTTCAGGAAAGCTATAGCTCTTCTGGACTGATTTATGAATATTGTACATTGACTTGATAGTGGTGATAGTCTGAGTGTATTTGGTAAGTTAATTGGAAAGCCATAAGGGAAAGCAACCAGGAAAAGAAGGAATGAACACAACCTCCTCACAGAGAGTATTTTAGGGTAATTTAAAGCCAATGGCTGAATCATTTCTAGCCAAGCCTACACTTGAGTTGGACAAGAAAGGCCACATATGAGAAGTGTGAAGAAATCTATGGCAGATTTAAAATAAGTATCTTTTTCAAGAGAGAAGAAAGTTTTGGGGGCCAATCAGGGTAAACTTCAAGCATTGGCTAGCAGTGCTGGAAGGAGGCAGCCACTGGGTACTCCACTCTCCATCACTCCTGGACACAGCTCCCAATAGGAAGGATTTGGGGATTTGGTTACCCGGTTTCAGATCATTGCTGGGTGGGAACGGTGGATGCCCCATGCCATAGCCCACCGCCCTTTCCAAAAGGGAAGGAGGGGAAGAACCTAGCCCAGGATGGGTATAAAGGTCCTGCAGCAGGGGCAGTCAAGAGGGAATCACCAGCCATCACAAGGTCATCAAAAGTTAAACAGAATTACTGCAAAAATAAATGTGTTGGAGACCATCTGTTTCTGTGATTATTTCCGACCACCACCACCATGTTTTTTTTTTTTTTTTAGTGGCTTTATCAAAAAATGTGAATCTGCAATTTTGAATACATTCAGTTCTGTAAGGTAATTTCCCCTTCAAAATGAAAAACGGAAAAGAAGTAGGTAATGCTTTAATTTGTTATTAGGAGTAATTACTGTCTGGCCTCGAGGGGTTACTTCTACACTGGTTTTAACAAGAAACCCATTTAACATATATTTATCTTTGTAAATTGTCCTGAATGATCAGCAAATACCTAATCATCTACAAAAAAGCTGTTTAAAACATCCTTACCCTGATAACAGGAAATTATAACCTATGAGACTAAAGACACTGAAGTAGGGATTTAAACTGTGATAGACACTTGCAAGAAGGCAAGAAGTATGTGTTTTCTTTGAATCTTTTTCTTTGCTTATTAAAACATCAGGAATGCGTCTACTGTGTCCCTTCTGCAGCCTTGTATGTTAGGGAGAGGCAAAAATCAAACCTTGCATCTGAAGACTCCTGAAATCCTTGAGAAAATCTGAATTCATACGCTAAGGTGCCTAGGCAAAGCACAAGCCTTTGGTCTGAAAGTTTAGAGGAATTCAGCTCCAGATGAGGACTGTACAGTAGGGCTCACGAATGCTTTAGCTAAATGAAACACCGTAAATGAAGGAATAATCTCAATACTTGAAGAGCAAGGGGCTCTGCTCAGGCTTCAAGCCCCTTTCTACTCCAAACAATTGCAAATTGTATTTATTATCTATTGAAGGTCTTCTGACACGGTTAGAGTTAAAACCAGACTAAAATCAGACCTCACAGCTTTGCTTTGATACATGAAAACAGACATGAACGTCACATCATTCCTCTGCCCTGCTTTCTCTGCTCATATGAGCACACAGGGGATGGAAAAATACAATAATTTTCCTCTCTAGGGACTGCATAGCTCAAGGGATTGGTAGTAGGACACAAGCCTTTCGAAAAGCCCTAAATCAATTACTCAGAATTGACTTAGGTTGTTAGTAACCAAGTTTGTTTGGCTCCATAAAATACATAAAATATATTCACTCATACAATTAATGTCATTTGTACATGGTATAGAGTAGAAGCCATATCAGTTCTGAGGATACCTTCCCAGCCTTCTGCTACTGACTGTGAGAGCCTGATGAAACCAAAACCAAACAGGCCAAATATGAAAGCCACCGTTAACACTTGGTGTACAGTTAAAAAAACTCATGCTTTGCGCAATGCATTCTCTAAAGTTCACTCAAAACCTCTCCTAAGCTTGAGCAATCTCACCCAATGCTTGTGACTACAAAAGCCTTGGATGACCAGGTCTAGGCATCTGTGCAGAGCGAACGTCAGCAAGGCTGCTTCCAAGGCACAACGTTAAATACGAACTGGTATTTCTTTTTCTGTAACAAAGGTAAAAATAATTTTATACAAATCTAATTTTACCTTTCATGAGGCTTAACAGGTTTCCTAACTCTATGTTAATGCATACAGGACTGATAGTGAAGCAATAAATATCCAAGTGCAGGTAATAATCAATATTCACCAATGTCTAACGATAATTGCTAGCTCAGTAAGGCTGAGCTGATCACGGATGCAGAACAGGAACACAAAAAGTTGAGAGACTGGACAAAAAATTGGGGAAGAAGTGTTTCTAGGAGAATAACCCACAAATACCATACATTTCTTAAGCAGTAATTTGCTTTTTCTATTTCCAGACCCAGATCACAACCAGGAAGTGCTAAGGCATGTGAAAATTTGAAAAACAAACACAAAAAGTTTTCAAAACTTTCATAAACCTCAGAAAGGTTTATGTTTGGCTTGAGGAATGCAGGGAAGGGAGGAGAAAAAAATAAAGGGTTCAGCCTGGGTCTTAGTCTACCTGAAGCGGTTTCGCTCTCCCTACATATCCCTATGCGTTTGCTCTGCGTTGACCCTTGGCAGCCAGGGGTATTCATGTCGAGAGTAATGCACACCAAACAAAAAAACACACCTGAAGCAAAATAAAAATTAAAAAAAAAAAAGCAGAAAAAAAGAAATGACACCAATTTTTGTCTGTGTTTAGGTCTCACAACACCATAAAAGGAAAATATTTTTTATAGTTACAGATTTATTTTAGGCTCAGGACTCAGGATATAAACAGCTAAAAAAATTTTTTTAAATCTTAAAATTTAAAAAATGTAATTATTTAAGGGGTGAATCTACAGCGGAGAGTTTTAAGCGCAGGCACGGCAGGGTGCCAGGCGCGGGGGACGGTCGCGGAGCGGTCTAACGCCTTTAGAAGGGACGTCGCCGGCGAGTTCACCCTGCCCCGAGGTCACGCAAAAACAAAAAAAAAAAAAAAAATTTTAAATTTGCAGGAGTCGGCGTGGGCCCTGTGTTTGGCCCCCCCCCAACGTGTCCCGGCCGGGAGCAGGGGCCGAGGCAGGTGCGGCGGCTCCGCGGAGGGGCCGCCCGGCACCGGGGCCGACTTCGGGCCAGCCGGGAGCGCGCCGCCCGCGCGTCCTCCGCGCCTGCTGCCGAGTTTCTGAACTCACTTTAACTGGGCATGCTTTAGGCTCACAGAAAATATTTACATCTCGGCCAATGAAAGCCAGCGCCCAAAGCTCAGGTGGCTCCAAAATTAATATAACCTTGTTGCTTTCTCGCAGAAACCACAAAAGATCAATTCCAGAGCAATTTTTTTCGGGGTCTGATGGCTCATTTTATCCGGGCAAAGCCCTCCTTTCCCGTGACCTTCTGGCCATGCTGCGATGCAGATTCACGGTTTGCAGGGTTGAAGGAGTGACGCGCTGCAGCTTTCTAGACAAAACTTATTTGGGGAGAGTTTGCTTATTCCTTCAAATGACTTACTCTTATGTACATACACCTAAAGGTTTTTATACCTCTGAAATCCCAAAGCCTATTATAGTTTTAAAAGTTAAGTAACGCTGATACAATCGCCCTGCGCTGGGCGCTGCCAAACGGGAATTCACACGGGGCTGGTTTATGTCCTCGCTCCAGCCCGTCACAGCCATGAGCTATCGGCACTGCAGCGCCTGATGGGGGCATACATCACAGCCGCGTTTTGCATTATCTTGACCTTTTTAATATTCTTTAATTTTGTGGCGAGGTGTCCTGGGTCCCGGGAGGCTCGCTGGAAGGAATGGGGTGTCCGGGCTGGCCTGGCGCCGCGATGGTCCAGGTCACGCGCCGGCACGCACTGCCCTTCTGTGGGCTTTGCTCTTTCAACACTTTTTGAGCAAGGAGTTAAAAAATGAATCAAATAATCCTCTACTTCCAAAGAGCATCACCCAGGTATTACAGACCAGGTACGAGTTGCTTTCGCTGAAACCACCCTTGCTTTTTGCTTTGCTGGATTCGGGGGAGATGTCTAAACAAAGAGCAACATCGAGTGAATTAACGGCGGTTTTCTCTATAGTACGCACTGCTGCAGAGCAGAATCCAACCACTGCTAACACGCAAAGAGCTAGAGGTGGTTTTTGCCCCATGGCAGCTGTCATGATCATTTCTAGAGCAGGCTAAAAGAAAAGCTGAACTCAGGGAGACGGGGCACGGTACTTCCCTGGATTTTGGAAATCTTCCTCATCCAAGGAAACAGGGATTCAGATTCTTCTTAGCATTATCTCCGTTCCTGAAGAGGACACGACACAGTGATCCTGTTGCCGGCTGAGTAACAGAAACTTATCCAGTCCTTATACTCTCTTGAAATGTGTTTCCCCAGTTCTCTTCTGGTTTGATAGCTCTTCAAAGGAAAAATAAACACCTTTTGGAAGAGAAATAGCCAGAGAAGTAAGCTTGATACTTGATTACAAGAATCAATCCATAAAAGTATGTTTTTTAATTATTATTCTTTTTGGGGGGGGTGAGGGGTTTGGCTTTTAAGGAAACAGAACTTTTCCTAAAAAGAAAGAGAATACAGTGGTCAAAATAAGAAAGCATGATCATTTTGAAATGTAATAGGAATGAGCACTTTGTAATATTTTGATGGTTATTTTTAATTTCCTCTATTAGAAACTTGAACAAAATGTTTCACTCTGGGAATAACATCCAAAACATGGACATATTCATCATCTATACTTCTTTTAAACTGCCTGGCACCTCTCTTGTCCTCCTATACCACCAAAAAAACCTCAAATAAACAAAACCGTGAGTTTTGATCCCTGCCGCAGCGGAGCCACGCTCCGCGGGAGCAGGAGGGCGACGCGGCTCAGCTAGAAACCCCCGTGCGACTCTTCGCTGTCAAACGCGTGAACAGCTAACCAAAGGAATCTCTCTCTTCCACTTCCTTAGGGCTTCCGTGTTCACCACGTGTGTGCAACCAACATATTAATCCTCACTACATCCCTAACAGGAGAAAAATACCATTACTCGCATCTTCCCACCCATTGCCCCAAACTTAACATTTTGGCTCAACTTAAATCCACTTCTCCCTCATACCAGAAATTCTTACCTCGTTCGTCACCCACCCACCTGTATGGTTTGAACCTCAACTTTCATTTTTAAAGATATGTTTATTCTTCATATATAAAATCCATGTATATGTTTTTTATATAAATACATACATACAATACTACATATAAATAGTATATAAATACATGCTATACCATATAAATATATATCTATATAAATAATAGGTATGTAAGAAGTAATATATATGTATATATAGTATATGTACTATATATACATATATATAAACACTATATATACATATATATAAAAGGATATCCTACAAAAATAACTCCAAAATATATTTGTAATGAGAGTCATTTTTGACGACGGTTACTGAAACATCATTTTTTCCCTTACTTCTCAGTACACCTGTCCTATAAAACAGTTACTTTCCTCACATAAGCAGAGGAAGAAAAAAAACCCTGCTGTTTTGAAATTTTGCTTATTAGATACAAGTTTCATTTTCAGCACGGTACTAATGCAAGTTAACCTGAGCTGACAGTAAAGAGGTACAAAATTGAGAAAGAAAAGGAAAATTTGAAAGTAAAGTTAAAAAATAAATTGTTGCTTTGATATTAAAAATTGTGTCACATGAAAAGCAATTGGCTTTGAAGTGACATTTTCAAACTTTTGAGATTTGTTCCAATTTTTTGGAACAAAAATTTCCACGTTCTCCAGATGGGTTTTCTCGTGCTCTCTGGCCTGAGATTTCAGCATTTCTAATTCAGAAACAAAAGGCATAAATTTAAAGGTTTATGAAAAAAAGTAACAATATCAGGATGAAAAAAATACATCAAACCCCTTTATAAATATTTTAAAAAGTTTTCCAAATGCCAAAAAAATAGTATGCATTTTTAGGCACTTTTTTTTGCTTATTTCCTTTTTTTTTTAATCCAAACCAGATTGCCCATTCTTCATGTAATCTAGCAGTTTTCAGTCCAAACGGAGCCTTCGTCTTGCCCATGTGTGGCTACATCCAGGGTTCAGGACCCTTTTTGTCCTTAAGGTTTGAAGACCCTATTCCAAGAAAAAAAGAGAAGGTCTTTTCTTGTTTACCCAGGCGAGGAGTAACTGCCAGAGCACACGGGTTCTCACCCTACGGCACAGCTGTGCTGAGGCTAAAGCTCCAAAGACGGGGCTCGCCTGCTTCTAGGCTACGGGATGACGTTGGCACAAGGGCAAGGGGGATAAGCACAAATGGCTGTGGATAAGTTTAGACTCAAAATAACCACAAGGTTATGTATTAAAGGAATAAGATGCTACAGGTAGTAGGAACAAAAAAAAGCATCACCAGTTTTAAGAGTTTCGAGCAGTCTAGGAACTGGATTATACGATGTGGCTCCTGGGGAGAGCAGGTGGTAAAAATAATGGCTCAAGACATTTCTTTCATGCGTACACCCAAGACATGCTCAGTACTAAACCAAAGACAAATATTGCTCCTGTTGCTCTTGCTTTCCCCTCCTCTTATCTCTGCTTCCATTAACTGCTACATTTCTCATTAACTCGTATCTTAGTTTAACATCAGTGTCACTGGGGAAGGGTCATTGACTTCTCTATTTGTGTTGTACAGTGCCCATCTATAGGGGGCCCTATCAATAATTTAAAAAATAGCAATACCCATAATGGCTTTTTAAGAGCATAAATGAAGACACACTTAGAGCCTTAAAGTCTATCCTCTCTAAGGAAGAACAATGAACCCAGTCTTAGATATTGGGCCATTTCAGCTCTAGAAGAGGAAAATGGGAATTAATGGGAGAGGGATTTCAAGGAGGAGACTCCAGCTATGATTCAAACCATTTCAGACTCTATAGGATGGGTCACAAATGGTAGGATAAAGACAGGCAGTGATGGAGGACGACAACAGAAATGGGAAAATGAAAGAAAGACTTTCCCAACTGTCCCTGCCCTTTCTATAAAGGAATGATAATATTTCCCATCATTATTCACATATCTGACCATCCAACCCACTTCTCTGAAGATGAAGTGGGCAAATATTTCTATCCGTGTGGCAGGCACCAAAGTCTGTCGGTGAACAGCCTCGCTGGGTTTGGGGGGCTATTTTAACCAGCTTACAACAGATAACACAAGTTACTTCTGTGGTTATATACTTGCTGACCCATTCTCCCAGTGCTTTAGCAGCCAGCGGCTTATGCCAGTGCTTACCCTTCTAGTTTGAGCAGTGAATTTTCTAATCACTTTACTGTCTTGCAAACGATTCACAAGCTATGTTGCCTTAAATACCAAACAGCCATTTTTCAAGACGTTTCTTCAGAAAGCAGTATGCGTCACACGCCTTACACTATACAAATGAAGATATTTAAAAAAATTATTTCCTAGAGCAGTTTTATAACCCTACGGATAACAAATTTAGCTGTCTAGTTATTAGTGTCCTTAAGTGTAGGAATAGATTATTTTTCTAATATTCCAGTTTCCAGTCAGTATCCTCATCAACACATCAATGCAAAGATTTAAAGTACGTAGTGTGGCAAACCTCTGCTTAGAAGCACTAACTGAGGCTGCTGAAACACTTCACAGCAGACATAACAGAACAATAATGGCAATAATCATACTCTTTTTTTTAATTGTATCCATCTGAGTTATAGTCCAAAACACTAGCATTCATAATAGCAGGACTGAACTGTTTTGAGCTATTAATATCAAATTCTGTAGCAGTACTTTTTGGGAGCCTTGAAACTTTTTGCAAATGTACCATATTGGTACATGCTTATCTGCAAGTAAATAACAAAGAGCTCGAGAGATTTAAAAAAGTGACTTTTGCCGATACAGAGATATTCTGGTTGATGTTTAACAGTGCTACTGTTATAATCTTTTCTATGTCAAAAATTAGAGCTAATGTTAAGTAAGAAAGCATATAGTTTTACAAGCTCCCAAGTAGCCTGCCTTTAAGAAACCCCGTATGTCTCAGCAAGGCAAGTAATTGTCCATCAGCCTAAGGTTCATTAGGGACCAAAAATCAATTGAGTGGGAGGTTCATCATAGCAGGTTACACAAACCTTGGCTATGCTGGATTCCTGATGAATAGAGTAGTTTGGAAAGAGAAACTTTTATCTGATGGCTCCAAGGTAGTTAGGCTACTGCCAGCGATGCAGCACAAGGCTAATTGGGCCAGCAAGGAACAGAGGTAGAGTGCAGCGCCCAAGCCGAGAATCAAATGTCCCTTTGGAGCTGAGGGGCCAGCAGAAAGCTCGTCTGGGAGGACGACCTCCTGTGTAAATGAAAGACTAGCAAAAAATAACCACGTAGAGAAATGCTCCTGAAACAAAAAAAAAATGTTTTATAGCTGCAGTTAAAAGCGTGCTGCTGTAAATAGCTGCTGTGCATGTTGCATGCTAACTTCAGCCTGGATTTTATCACCTATCAAAATCAAAATTATTTTGGCTGGATCCTTTTTCTCCATGGATGATGCTTCCCTTCAAATTCTCCCTCTACAGTTTCACTGTTTTGGAAAGGTAACAAATTTTCAAACTGATATGGTTGCTTGTCTCTTCCAGGAATCACAGATCCTTCCCATTACCTCCTTATAAGCCAGCATTTACTGTAGCCGTGCAGAGGAAAGGCATGTGACCAAAGTTCAGCTTCCATTTTACTGCTCTGTTACGTACAAAAGGAGTCATGAAACAGGCAAATATTACAAAAAAGCCAACAAGCAGGACATTTTGGGGAGAGCAGTGTGCTTCAGCAACCGATGATCTCTCTTCTCAGTGCCTAAAATACTTGATTTATACCCTTTCAGCTGAATGAATAGTGTGAACTAAAGGGTCTACATCTGCTCAGGACCTCATGGCTTTAATCATTGTCAGCCTTAGCAGTCTACAATTGCTTATAGAAATTCTTAAAATGAGACGAATAAATATATGAAAGCATATGCCTGCATGATGGCATGAAGCAGAAGTTGTGAGCAATGATGGATGAACCTCAAAGGAGATCACAGGTCCCATTTAGCTGGGCACTCACGTGTTACAGTAAGAGTCCTAACTATGCAAACCACTTTAGCCTGCAAAAGTGGATTGACAATTGCAATGGAAGAACAACATCTTTGCAGCTTCTGCCTTAGTCTAGGTTAAAATAACATGGCCTCATCTTTTCTCCTGGCATCAAAAGTCCAGCTTTATCAGGACTTTGACAAGTACTTCCAAAACAACAACAACAAAGAATCACCTTCATTAAGGAATTTGGAAGACACACAGGTCAGTTGTTATCCTATTGACTTGATGTACCTATCTTCTACAATCTAAACTGAGCAGAATGATAGATATTTCTAGTTCAACTCATAGTGGATGCACAAGGAGACTGTTAGGGGAGGTGGTTTCTACGCAGGTTTTCCACCATCGTTTTGCCATCACTGTGGAGCAACGATCTGTCACTTTAATGCTATCAGCAGGTATCACTGATTTCCTATATAATTACAATTACAATGTAAGCAGAAGTAGCAAATACAAAACTCATAGAAGTCCATCACAACTTTTTTCTCAGAGTATAAAAATCTTCTAACCTGAGTTCCCAGATGTGCTCAAAAGCAATGATTTGTAACTCTCCTAAACAAAACCGCAGCAAGCATCATTACCATTTTGAGGTTGCAAGTATTCTGCTCCCATATGGGACACAGCCAGAGACTTGTCTACAATCTTTCTATTTATCTGAACTGATACTCTAATCATGCAACAACTCTGCACGTCACTTCCTTTCTAAAAAAGATTTTATTTGGTTTACTCATATGAAAAATATTACTACATACTTACTTGCAGGACTAAATCTCTAGACTGCACCCAATCTAAAGCCTCCGCATGATTTCAATAAGCCCTGGATCTGGCTGTATCTGGGCTGTATCTTCATTACCCAGGCGTGTACGAGAGTAGGTAGACTTCTAAGGGCTAGTGTAGACAGTTGTGATGACAAAACATGAATCACACACACTGTTCTTTAAGTAATCACTCAGATTTTCATTTTCTCATTTTTAACTCTTAAAAAAAAAAAAAGAAAAATCTTAATAGCACTAGAAGTACTAGTGTTATTTTTTTTTCCTACGGAGGAGAAATTCCTGTTTTGTGTAAGTCTTCTTTGAAGTGGCTCTCTCTAAAGACATTAAAGACATCAGTGCAGGGGGCTGGAATGCTCATTCCAGCACAGCCCAAATCTAGAGCGAGACAATGACATTCCTGGTATTTAACTTCACCCCCCCCCAAGTTGTTGTTTTGAAACTTCCATTTTTATGTGAAGCTTCATGACATCTTGAGTCAAAGCAATAAATGCAGCACATTTTCTGGGTCATAACACTCCCATCCCCTTCAAGAAATCATGCCAAATAGCTGTGTCTGTATTCACTCAAAATAATACTTCCTCTAAAAATGCATGACATCTTATATGATTTACATCATGTTATGTTGCGGATTAGGTTAATGACTTCTTGTGCTTCTGTGAACCATTCAAAGTACCATGGCCGAGAAAACTATTTTATATAAAGTATAAATAGAGTATATTGCTGCAGCGGTCGGTTATTTAACACATGTATTTCCACTAATATTCTGAAGGTCTAGACTGAGAGGTGGGACCTCTGCAAAGCCATTCTTCCTTTGTGGAAACAAATGCAGTATACCACTATTCAGAACTAACTAGTCTATTTATGGATGAGAATTAAATATTTTTCTTTGTTCTAGGGCTTTTATTTGGGGTAGGTATGTTGTTTGCATGAAGTACTGTTCATTTTACATTAAGAACATGTTCATGTTACATGAAGTACTGATGCACTTAATCTCTAACACAACGACATCTGTGAGAGTGAGAATTACATTTTTTTTTCCTCCATCTACAGCAGCCTTCTTTGGATGAAATTCAGGATAAGGATAGCGTTTGATTAGCTAAAAGACTAGTAAACAAGCATACAACACAGAGTGTAGTGTCAAATGCATCCTGAAGACACTTCCATTTAAGCAAATAACCATTCTTTTATTTCCTATATGAGACATTTTCAAACACGCACAAAGACTTTCTGTCTACAGGACAGGAGGTGCTGTTAAAACTGCGGGTTATCACACTAGAAAAAATTTTAGGAGTCATTAAGTAACTACGAGATAGCAAATAGCATCTTAATGTTATCAGCTGCACTCTGAAGATAAAATGGGACAAGGAATTATTAGGAAAGGAGTAAAGAACAAGCAGAAACCATCGTTCATGCCATCTTAAAAATCTATGATGTGTCCATAGCTTGAATATTGAGGCCCCAGTATTCTGAACAACCTCCTCTTTAAAAGGATGTCATAGACAGAAAAGAAACAGAGAAGGGCAGTAAGGATAATCCAATATAGCGTGACTTGCTAAGAAGAAAGGAACTAAGCAAGCCAGTATTGGAAAGAAAGAAGGGCAATATGACAAATCCTACTGAAGTGAGTACGATGAAGTGAGTTATCCAAATAACAGCCAGTAAATAAATCAAGAAGTAGGACCACACTCAGACAGTCAGGTACCAAGCTGAAAACTAACGGAATTAAGTACCTTGTACTCACAGTGCACGACTGCGCTGTGGATCACATCAGAAAGACGTGGAGGCCAAAACATAAGTTTTAAATGGGATTAGATGAATTGTTGGACTATTTATCCAATAAACAGTAAGTAAGCTGGATGCTATGATACGATGATATTCATGCTACCTCTGGTTCAGAAAGTCATTTCCCTGACTGAATGAGCTGGGAGGATTTGCCACGGGGAGTACCACTCTGTCTGTGAGCTGTTCTCGTATTTGTCTGTAACCATCTACTATCATCCACTGTTGGGAGTCAGGATATTGATCTAGATGAACTTTTTGGGTGACCTGTGTAGTGGCACGTAGGACTAAAGCGAAACAATATGCTCACTCTTATATGTGATATAAGCACAAAACTGACATATAAGCATAAAACTGACATATGTTCATGGTTTCGGCCCATTATGTCACTTGGAAAAAATATTGTTGTGTAATATTACAAAAAAATATGTCGTATTCAAAACCAAACTCTCTGTTAACATCAAATTTATCATACTTCTACGGACACTATGAAACAGTACATATACTAAAAAAGATTATCATACATCTGAATGGTAGGACATGCTACTTAATCTCTGGAAATCAACAAAGACTGTTTTAAAGCTTTTCTAAGTCCTTTTGTGATAACCAATCGTAATTAACCATGGGAATATTCTATCAAGGGGAATCGGATTATCCAGCTCTGGGTCTCTTCAGATGGGGATTGGGTGATTTCTCAAAAATATTCTTCAGACAAACAAAACTTCTTGGGCTGAATCCAGAGGTAACTCAGTGAAATTTAATGGTCTGTGATATGCAGGAGGTCAGACTGGATGATCTAATCATTCCCTCTGGCTTTAAACTTTATGAATCATGCTTGAGGTGGAACTGGTAATGGGAGTCATCTAATGGGAGTGGACATAGAAGCAACATCCCTGATGCTTAGGGGAGCAGGGAAAGCTCACAACATTTGGCCTAAGGAAGAAGAAACCAATTAAGCAGCACTCTCGTACGAGGGAGAAAGAGCCAAAAAGGATTAAAGGGAGAGGTGTAGGCCTCGGTGATGTGGCATGAAAAAGCTGAGGCCTGAGTTGGCCTAAGTGAAGAGAGAAACGAACAAGGCCAAACTCATGCCTGATCTTCAGACTTCCAGGCAAGAATTTCCCCTCTCCCAGGCTTGCCCTGGACCTCTGCCATCTGCCTGCGAACCCACCAGCTCTGCAGCTCGCCCAGCGGCATGCGAGGCGCAAGTCGGGGCCACTGCTTCCTCCAAATTTCGGTGCCCGGTGCACAGCAGCACAGGCTTTGCAAAGGTTACTGCACTCAGGGCTACGGCTCTTGTAGTACTGAGGTCTCCTCTACACTGCCCACAACCCCCTCTTTCTATAAAGCATACCTTCAAAGCGCAGTTTGGATTTATTCCCCTTGCCTGAACATGATACTCTCAATTAGTTTGGAGGTCTTGTAGCTACACGATGAGAAGGAACGTTCATATACAACACAAAAATCCACATTACAACGTCAACTTCCTAATACAACTACCAGCAAATGACACAGCGAAAACTGCTCGTTGGATTTGAAGGAGAAAAATAAAAGCGTAGCTCTTAGGTGTAAAAACGTGCAGCTCACGGGTAGCGTTGTTTGCTGAGCCTCAGCGCAGGAACAACAGCAGGGTAATTTGCTGTTCTGCGCTGTTAGGTTTTAGTTCTAAGCACTGTACATTATTGCTCGATATCGGCCAAATTGCACGTGGTGCCTGCGCTGCAGCTGCCGGACTGCACCTCCAGCCCGTCGCACGGCCCCGCCGCGCCAGCCCTTGCCTCCTCTGCCCATCAGCCTGAACAGGAAGGCGAGTATCAGTCTGATCAAATATGCAAGCCTCTCTGCATGAAAATCAATCCTCTGCAGAAGACGTATTTTGAAGATTTAAGTGGGGTCTAAGTACTGCTTAGTCCTTGTGCATGCACAAGAGCGAATACCACCCACAGGGAAAAATATGCCGTGGAAAAATTCATAAATAACTTTGAATAACAAAGACATTTGAAAATGTCATGATCTTCTTCACATATTTCATAAACAGAAAATGTAGTATAAATTCAAGGAAAACATTAATAATTACAAGTTATTTGCTCAGCCCTACTGATCAGCAGCAGCCTAAAATATACTGGCAGATGTCTAGGCAAAATAAAGATAAACACAGTTGTGTTCAAATCACTTTAAAAATTGTGGGGCGAGATTTACAGGCTTTTTGGATCTTGTGATTTTACACAGTTTGTTTACCAGCTTAAAATTTTTTAAAGCGAAAAGATTGCCTTTGCTCTGTGAACGTGAGTCTTACTATCATTCTTTTTAGTTCCCAAGCTTATTCGGATCAAAAATATAATGTTTGAGACATTTCCCTTCTGCTGAACATACCACTGTCAGAATAACTTTGCGCACAGTTTACAGTTATTGTATGTAAAGTGTGCTCTGTACCAGAGATAAAGAAGTTATACTTCTTTTATTGATAGGGTGGCTGTGAAGCAATTTGCTTTTATTAAAAAAAAAAAAAAAATCACAAAGCTATGACTTACACAACCGATAGCTGGTTGCCTATAATGCCAGAGATAGTTCAGCTACGAAGATATGGTTCATGAATTAGTAGGTGAATACAAGTGCCTTCATTTAACAGATCATTATACTATTCCTTTGTTAATGTACTAACCAGAAAAGTCCATATCCATCTCGTATCACACTGAGACATTTTGTGTCACTGCAGAAGAACGATACCAGTGTTCCTTCTCTTTTAATAGATGACATCACCAAAATCACCATATTTGCTAAATCCATGATGCTATTCAAGGAATACTACTAAGGAATTCTTTTCCATCTCTCCTGTTTTGATGGACACTTTTTAAAGCTTTTGCCTTATCAAGCAATAAGCCATTTCAATGAGTCCATTAACAGGCAATGTTTGTGTGTTTTTTTTTTTTTTTTTTTTGGAACTTGGATTATTTTCCAAATAGCTCATGCTGAATGTACTTTTCACCCCATTCATAAGCTATTCCTCCAAAAGGAAATAAGAGCTTTTATTTGTTTTAGAACAAGTTAGTTTGTTACGATTTTTCTTAAAAGGGCAGTCTTTAAGAAAAGGTT
The DNA here is from genome assembly GCF_028389875.1 of Rhea pennata. NCBI lineage: Eukaryota > Metazoa > Chordata > Aves > Rheiformes > Rheidae > Rhea > Rhea pennata. The sequence continues at coordinate 3,921,669 of NC_084668.1, read as the reverse complement.
TATAATATCTGTGTTTATTATCAGAAACACAGTCCAGAAAGTAGCAGGGTGTGACACCACATACCAATGACACATCAGGGCAATGATGAATATTATAACCTATAAAGTATCACATTTTGTTTGTTGCAAACAGAAACTTGCCAAAGACAGTGTGTTCTAGCTAGAGCTGTGAAAAAACTGCTAATCTTTGTTTGCAAAAATCTGCATGCAGCCATGGTATTTTCTATGAATATGTGCAAATCGAGACCAGAATAAAATTAAAAAAAAATTTTTTACAATGATAGATTAAATTTTCTCCAAACAAATCAGAAGTATGCTGAGTTCTGAAAAATACTTTCTCCCTCCCACAGCAAGTGTCATTTTCAGATTGAAAATAGCTTTCATGTACAACTTGCCCACCCCTTCCTTCCCCCCCTTTTGAAAAAAAATATTTGCTGTTTTCTTTTGAAATTAAAAAAAAAAATAGTGAGGCAAATTATATTCCAAATGTTTAACTTTTCATGAAACAGGTGAAAAGTTATTATATGTTGGAGAGATTTTTTTAATAGGATCTTTATTCCTAGCTCAAGGGGGGCAGAGAGAGAGAAAGAGAGAGAGAAAGATGAATGGCAGTGACATCTGAAAATATACAACTCCTTTATATTAAGAGAGTTTGGTCATATAAACCTTCTGTCTTGTTGCTTTGAGACCCTTTAATAATGTTTGATACCACTAAAGTTTATTGTTTTTATTCATGAAAGCAAGTAAAAAAGAAAAATAAGAATTTTAAATAATAGGCCGATCACAAACCTGAGTTCAATGAGTGATGAAGGAGCATTTTCCTCTGGGGAATTACAGTAGTTGGAAGGGTTTGTTTGAATGCAACCCCAAGTTAAGAAAAAAAGAAAAGAAAAGAAGAAAATAGAAAAAGTAAAAGAATTAAAAAAAAAAAGGATTAATGCTTTAGCAGGTTGAAGGGAAAAATTATTTTCTACATTATTCCTGCTATGAGCCATCCTGAGGGTTAGGTATTGCTGCTTTCTACTGTAATAAGTCAAAATACTACAAGTGAACTAATGTTCTTACACATAGTTTCAGACTATTTTATGGCAAAATATAGTGGTCTTTTTAATTAGAAGATGTATAAGAAAAAAAAGTTTATGAGTCTACAGTCAAGAGCTCATCTACACTTTGCTTCCATGGAACAGATCAATCTATTTTTTTTGAGCTGCAGTTGGAGAAATTATTACTTTATTATTATTATTATTAAACAGGTTAGAGGTCTGAAAGCCAAACAAATTGTATGTGCAATAGAAGAAGGAACTATTTTATCTAATTTTTTTCTATGTAACTTTCAAAAGGCCTCCAAATTAGGATACTGCATCATTAAGCTTTTGACATTTGTCCAGTTAAGACTATTGACTCATACTTTCATTTCTTCCCCCTCAAATTACTACAGTGCCACAGCTGATCTAACTATATTTTCCATTTCTTATAAATAGCCACAAGAAAAGTATTAATTATCCTTGTACGATTTAATGCACCAACTGCCTTAACCTTTCAGGTTTTCTTAAACGCCAGCATAACAAGGCATATCCATGGCAGCAAATGTGATTTATGACAGGAATCTTTAATTTCTGTTTTTAAATATGTTACCCACCGATCTGCATACATTTAAATTTGCCTGCAACACTTTTCTCTGTCTTGAGGCTGTTGTTTAATATTCAAGGATGATTTTTGTCCACATACATTTTGGTCTATGTCACCTCAGATTAAATTATTACTGTTTGCAGCCTTTTTGGAGCAGGCCTCAGGCCCTTATTTACAAGAATCAATGAAACAGTAATGAAAATCCATTTTTCATACTATCAGCTCTGGCCTGCTTTTATTTAGTTAGCTGTGTCTAAGCAAGCAATTCATTTTGTGCAAATGTCATGTTGATAAAAAAAGAGGACGTGCCACAAAAGGGTTAATCATGAAATAAGGCCTTCACTTCCTCCACCCCCCCATGGCACAGCACATCTGTAATGGTAAAATTAAAAAAATATTTTCTTAATGCATGCAAAGTAATGTATATTGACACATAAGCAAGCCTTTTCATGATGAATATTGAAATATATATGCAAAGCACAGGAAATGTGTAACATGTTATAGATCTTTCAGTGTACATTTAGAGGAAATGAGCCATTTATATTCCACAATTTAGTGAATACCTACTGTTTATTGGTACAGAGCACATAGGAGTATATTTGTCTTAGTAATTTATTTAGGTAAATATATTTATTCTTCTAGGGGTTCTTGTGCTTTTTCTGGTTCTATAGTGCTAGACATAAATATTTAACAATGCATTGTCTCAAATGTTATTCGCGTAATTTATCAGGGGAAACGGTGCAGCGGTAATAACTTTTAAGCCTGCACCTTCGCTTAAACCTGGGATTGATTTAAAGCGTGGGAAGGGGCGAGCGCCTCGCCGCGCGCGGGGCGAGCGCCCGGCCAGGCTCGCGCCCGCCGCTGCCCGGGCGCTTCGCGGAGGCTCTTCCCTCCCGCAGGCGGCAAGGGGAAAACCGGAATTGCCATCGCAGCGTGGGCTGCAAACGTGAACTTCTTACCAATAAATAAATAAATAATAAAAAAAAGGCACTAATAATATTTAAAAAAAAAAAAACATTGTTACAAGATCAATATTGTAATCCAGAAATGCTTTTCACTTTTCCTTGGTTTTTTCAGCAGGTCGGCATTATTTTTGGATCTGCGCATGCTTAGGACCTTGATCAAACGCTAAATTGATATATTCCCATCTAGTATACCTATCCCCTGTTCCTTTCCTCCTGGTTAAACATTCGTTTAATTCCAAGTGTTGCGTGGTGCACGCAGCGCTTAGAAATTAATTTTCATTCCTTAAAATTCAGAATTTCCACTTGCGTAGATTTAATCTCATCATAGTGCATAATGCTGAACTTTATATTTTCCTGATATTATCTTTCGCACCTTTTTACATTATACCAACAAATGCTTAGCTATAATAATCAGTTATTTCAGCTACCGATCACCACCGCTTTGCTGGATTATTGCAACAAGTGATAGCGCTATTACCGAACAGTTTCTTCCGAAACGCCTACTTGTTTAACAGCAGCAAAACAAAGGTATCAAAGGGGAACTCAGTTAATTCCTATTAAATGTTGCCACGTAGCCCAAGAAAGGAAGAGACTTTCAGAAAGGTTTGCAGACTTGAGGACGCGATTCGTACACAGCGAAGGTGAGCCCACGCTACCCGCGGCACCGTCCGTCTTCACCCCCAAACCACGTGGTTAGAACTGCCGCACCACGGATGCAAGAAGCAAAAAACCCGCCGTCACTCGTATGCACCTTTTTTTAAGCTTTAAGCGGATGGGAGGCTAATAGACAGTGAAGCGGTCGACAGTCATCCTTAGCTGGATGAACCTCCCCCCGCTTGTATCTAGGCATTTCCATTAACACAGCAGCAAAACAGAAAGGGGAGAAAGTTTTCTCACTGCATCTTGAAATCTTGAGTTTTGAAAAATATTTCCCATCCCAAGCTACAGTTTTCTTGAACAGATAATGTGAAAACAAACTCAGATAGTTCCAGTTTCTCCACTGCATTTATAGAATTTCAGACTATTTCATACAGACTTTAACATTTGCATTTTTTTGGCTTTTTGAAGTATGATTTAATTTTAAATTTCACACCAGTAAGAGACCTCAAACTGAAGATTTCCAGTCATTTAACAAATGCTCTCCACATTTCCGCCGCTTGGCTCCAAGAGGAATGTGCAGAAAACCACCAGCAGGCATTTTTTCGCATTTTAGTTTCATAGGTACGTGTTCAAATTACAGTTTAATAAGTACCTCCTTTCTGTACATCTTTAAGGAAGAACTTAGAATTAAAATGCCTTCACTTTGAGCCTGGGTTCACATTTTTTCCTGCTCAGACTTTGTAAATTGCTGCATGAACTTCACTGCCACTAATACTTGCAGTAGGAACATTTTCATGTGTATATACAACTACTTCTTGGGAGCAGAAACGGCTGGTCAAACAAGGGGGACAAAACTCTTCCTGATAGCCCAAGCCCCTGCACGCAGATGCAAGCGGGGGAGCAAAATAATTCAAGGAAGCAATTACAGTCAAGCTACATATTCCAGACGACCGATTTTAAGGTAAATTTACTGACACGTTAACTACTGAAAACAAGAAAAAAAAAAAAAAAAAGTTGTAATGCAAACATAGCACGAAAGAAACATGTTATTAGCATGATTTAGAAAAAAATCATGGAAAATAGTATCTTAATTCTTCTAAACTTTAAGATGTTAAGAAACATGAATAATGGCTACGCAGCTAGGGATAGGTAGCACCCAAGTCTTAATGTGTTGACTTGCAAAGTGGAATTGCACTCAGTTCCCTTTCCTTTTCTCACTGTTCTTTCTCTAAGGAATGCTTTATACGGGCCAAAAAGGAAAGATGAAGCAGGAATCTCAAAACCCAAGAGATCTGAACCCGCAGTGCCGGAAGTCCAGACCTTTCCAGCAGTTGAATGTCCTCCGATGCTCCTTAATTCTACTGATCTGGCATTGCTCTATAAACTTGCTGAGAACTTCACAGATTTTTCAAGTCCTTCTTCCTAAAAGGCTCTTCCAAGCAATGAAAGGAAACAATATCATGTCTTTTATGCATGCAACAACACAGTGTGACTGTCAAGTACTAACTGTCGCTGGAAAATCATGTATTATTAATAAACAAATAAAAACTATAACTAATATAGAAAAGTGTGATTTGGAAGGTGGGAAAAAAATAAATCATTGAGTAAATTACTCTGTGATGTTAATTACTGCAGATAAAAATATATACATTCCTTTGATATTAAAGTGGATATCTAGAAATGGGATGTTTCACTTTTTTTGTGTTGTATGACATCAGAACCTGCAAATATGCTCTCTGTCATGCTGACCTACAAGTGCAAAGCACAGAACTAGTATCTATTGGATGATATATACATAAGATACAGTTGAAATATATCTCAAACAAGTTTGCTTTTGAATTTGTTTCAGCTTTCTGGCACCAACTTGCACCTGTGCTTAGTGCTTATTTGCCAGCTACAAATAAATGCAGGGTTTGGGTAACCGAGCAAAGAAGGACAAATACTCATATGGGAGTCCTCCAAGGGAAAAAAAAAAAAAAAAAAAAAAAAAAAAAAGGAGAGCATTGCATTGCTTGTAGATCTGTTTTGGGGATATGGGTGTGCATTTCTTCACCCTAAGCAGATCAAATTTTTGTTCTGATTTGTTTGTTCAGGGGATGGTTTTGTTCACCACACAGCTGACACTAACTACCAGAATTTGGTCCTGCTGTGTCATGGACCTCCATGAGGTGGTCAAATACCATTCTTTTTACTCTTTTTTCCTTTTTTAATAACTGTCATATAGCATCATTTCCTATTTCTGACCCTGGAAGCCTGGAGACTCCTATAACTTCCTATAACTTAACCAAACCTGTCCAATACCGCAGCGACACTTGCGCTTTGGGCTGCGTAGCTGCAGCTGAACACCTGGACCATTCCTCCTTTGCGTATTTTCATAACCACTTTCAAGTCAGTGCAATTCCGAGAGGCAAATGATACCCCAGACTCACAGAAATACGAGTCACCAAAAATCCCTGTCAAGAAACAAGGAGCAAACACACCCAGCCTAACCCTTCAGATGCCACACGTCGATCCCTGCTCAGCGTCAAAGGACATCCACTGGCTCACAAATCAGTTTAAACTGCGTGACACGGGTGTGCTTCGTTTGGTTTGCATACTCCCTCACCTCTTGAGCTAGAAGGCATGGTGATACTGCAGGTGCCAGAGGCAAGGCGTCCTTGTGGGGATGGAAAGCTTGGGCAGAAAACAGTTCTTAACGCCAACCAAGCAAGCCAGTGGCCTGCAAAAATGCCTTCCCAGGCTTGCCTTTTGATTACAGTTTTGCATCGTTCCTTTTAACCCTACTATCAAATGCAAGCTGCAAGGTGAGCCTTAAAAATAGAATTAACGGCGCCCGCACAAGCTCCTTTCGCTGTGTGTTCAGACGCCTCGTGTTATTTCTCTGTATTGCAAAGTTTGAAGGCTCCTCAGTCTAATGAGCATTAAAACCTCGGGAGTATTTCTGTCTGCGCGCTCACTGGGTCCGCTTCTCCTTTAATCCTGGTGCCTCATTAGTTACTTTCATAAAGCGAAGGCCAAAGGATTGAGTTTTACGAGCGCGAGCCGGAGGAGTCCGAACGGGCACGCGGCGAAGCGGGCGGCTGGGTGCTGCCGCTGCAGACGCCGCCGGCCCGGCTGCGCGGGAGTTAAACCATTTGCAACCTCTTTAAAGATACCGGTCTAATGAACGGTGTCGGAGGCCCGGACTGGGATAGATTCTCGCAGTACGTTAGCGTAGCTCCCATTAGATTTAATGAGAGTTGCACGAACAATCGTCCCCTCGCAGCAGGCGTACACAAGCACCTTTAAATACTCATTACGTTCAAAATCCGTTTTTAACTTGTTTTGTTAATTTAAAATATATCTAATCATGTATTTATCCTAATATCAGACCCTAAGGCTAAAGCTTGTTGTACAAAATGTATACCCATAGCTTGTGTTTTTTAAAAAAAAAAAAAAAATCTGACTTCATCCTTGCTTTTATAGGCCCTCTAGATTCAAAGGAATAGCCCCTGGAAATAGTAACTGCTGTGATATGCTTATGGCTCCATTTACAGACTTTCTTATAGGTTCATAAATGGAGACTAGGAGGAGGAGGGAAAGGAATAAAATTTAATAACTGAATAAAAATGTAAATAAAGATTTGCCTAAAATTACTTGTCCAAGAAATAATTCTCCCTCCCCCTTAAGCTAATACTTTGATAAGCTCTGAACAGTGATCCTGATTTGGAGCGTGACCTTTGAAAATGCTCTCCAGCTTGATTAAAGATGTATTAAATTTGTTTAAATAAACCTCGTTGTAATGGCACATCATTTGTAAGAAGCTATTAGGGGGCTGGAAACTGTGCTGCTGTATTTGCATGAAAATGTGCCCTGCTCGAATTGAGGATCTCTCCTGAATTAACCGCAAAGGAAAAGTGACACTTTCATAATTTTTTTTGACAAAAGGAAAAAAAAAAAAAAGAACTTACAAAACTTTATGCTAAGCTCTATGAGAAAGGAGGTAACTGCATATCAATAGCAGGGCTACGTACACAGCACACACTTTTCTCCAAGCCACTTTAACCTCTTTTTGTCAAGGTTTGCTTTACTTACTTATTTTTTCCTTTTTTGCCTACCTCTTCTTGTTTTCTGTTTTCCTGTAAATGGTCTTAAAAAAGAAAAAAGAAAAGGAAAAAAAAGAAAGGATTTTCCTGGTTTCCAGAATGTTTTTTTAACTGTGGTTTGTGAGAAGAACAATCCTATGCTATGCTATGCTATGCTAACAGCAGAAAAAAAACTAAAAACTTAATAGGGATGGGTTGAGATTAGTTATATTTAAAAAAATAACTTTCTCCTTTCAGCAGGGTTTCACCCAGTTGGATTTTGAAGTAGTAAGGGGAAGGGAAAACACAACATTGGATACCATGGAATTTATGTGATTAGACAGAAAGGTGGATGAATAGATAGATCCCATTCCTGCTTGAAGCATATAGATTGCCAAATGTACTTTAATTTCTTCCAATAGCTCCCAACTGAGTGAGTAACTGCTACGCTAATGAAAAAGTCTCTCTCCCTTAAATCAAATTTTAAATTAAAACCTTTCCCATTTCCCAGCTGAAGTCAGGGCTCTGGGACAGGCACGTGTACAGGGGAGCCTGGCGCCGTGCTCCGCACTGCCTGCTCCTGACCACGTACGCGCAATGCCAACCCTCTGCGGCCATCCCCTCGCTTGCGTCCTTCAGGATCCAAGCAGCAACAGCGTCACAAGGTGATGGGAACGCATCCAGGTTCAGCGCATGGGCCTCAAGAAACCGCGAGCGTCCATCGAGCCCCCACCCAAAATCACAAGCTTGCTCTGCAGGTCATGAGGACTTCTTCTGAGACAACACGTTCTGGACTCTCGCTGTTCTAGTTCTTGTTGTTGTTGAACATTAGAGTTCTTATTCTCTAACTTTCCTCCAAAACCACAAGGGAAAAAACATGCAAAAATCACGAGGCTCTCAGTAAAAGTATGCGAGTCAGCAGCGCTGCATGATGTAAGAGATCATGAGCATGGCCATTCTGCAGAGCAGACATTTGCCCTTCGGACTCAAAATGACAGTCAAAGAATGAGATTTTGAGCAGTGACACCTTTGTTTCCAGCCATTCCTCCCTTCCATTCCCTTCCCCAGTCCCTATTAAAATCTAAACAATGAAATGAAATTGCAGATGTGAGCTATGTAGGATCTACCAGGTTATTTGCTGCTTTCCAAAATCAACCACGTGCACATAAAGGGCTCCATCACTTTGTCCATCTGGCCACAGCTGTGGTGCATGTTGGTGAGCTGGGACAGCACTGAGATCCTGTTCCACGGGAACTCACGCAACTTACACAGATAATTAAACGTTTGAGCAAAAAGTTTACCAAGTAAATACCAAACCAGAACTAAAGATGATAAAACATTAGGAACAAAAATTGCTAACCCAGGTTATAGGAATGGTCAAATGGTCTAGCAAGCAACTCTGGTAGTGAAAAATACCACAGGTCTCCAAAAAAGAAGAAAGAAACCCCTCCTTGCTGGATGATAACAGAAGAATGCACCAGAGATGCTTCATTTAGTAAACAGTTTACGCTCTGAAGGAGTATCTTGTGCCTGAGTAACCTAGGCTGCTTCTAGATTGTATTGTTATTTTTAATTTTGACTGGCTCTTTGTTCCAGAAGAAGACAAGCAGGATTATCTATTTTATATTGAGGTCTACTTCTACCACATCCCTGTGTATTTATCTTCTGCACTAGGTTGTCATGCTGTTCTAAATCTACGTTCATATGAGACTTTTACTTGTGTTTACTTGAGATATCCATCACCAAACTCTTCCTGTTTCTATTATACACAACTGCTTGGCACTTACCTAGATGTAAGTGCTGAAGTCCAACTCTTAGCTCCTTATTCATCTAACTCCCTGGGTAAAACCCTTCCAGGAAAGGAGAGAGTCCAGTTCAATTCCCACTGCAATCACATTTCCCATTCCCTTATAGCATGCCCGTGCACCAGCTAATGGTCAGCTGAAGATCAGAAAGAGCACGCTCCACTCCTGCTGAAACCATGCCATGATACGACCAGGAACACAAGTCAGGAGAGCAAGCTAGAAATCTGTTTTTCCAGACAATTCACAACCTTTTTGTCTAATTCAAAACACGCACAGTGTAAACACATGAGTGTCCCAAGAAGCAAGGACCAGGATCAAAATTCTCCCTCTGCCTGAGGGAGGCCCTAGTGGGGTGGATGCATTCAGCCTTGGGCTTTTACCACTCCTGGCTGCAGTGTCCCACCTCAGTTAGAGCTCCTGTGGCTTTTCTCCTAGCCCTGGATCATCATGGATAGTCTCTAGGGAAGGAAAAGGAGATGAAAAATGTCCTCAGGAAGGGGGAGAAAAGGTTCCCCACATTTGCCACATCATTGGGGAGGACTCCAGTGCTCTAAGCACTGGGCTCCCATGCAAAAGGTGGGGAACAGAGCCACCGCCTGGCAGCTGCCTGCATGGGAAACGCCACCTCCCCTCCTTCCCCGGGTGCTTCCCATGCCCCACCTTCCTGTGAGGCCAAGGCCGTTGGGGACATAGGCACCAGGCCACCGTGCAGCTGACTCGCCCAGACCCTAGCAGCGCAGACCAGCCTGCAGCAAAGTGGCAGGCACCGTGGGGAAGGGGCTGGATGGAGGTGGCCACTGAGCAGAGCTCGATGGAGTAGTTCTGAATCTCCATCCCTACAGTCAGCCTAAGTCCACTCTTAGCCTGCTGTATCACATTTTATTTGGGGGCTGACCATCCCATCTCAATGGGAATGTGCAGACCCATAAAAAGCAGCACTACTTTGGCATCAAGGAGCTGCTGTCAGACTGAGAAGCCCAGTTTTCTTTAAAAGCCCATACCATCTTCTAAAGAACCACATTTTCTTCTTCAGACATGTTCTCTCATCTCTTTTTGGTTTTAATTTACCAGTCTAAATTGAGATACTAGAGCAGGTGGAAGCAACCCAGCTCCAGGCTAATTGGTTCATCATGCACGTTACGATAATTTTCATTCTGGATTTCGATTAGGTCAGTATGGAGACTGCCTTGGTCAGAGCCTGTAATGATCTGCTTATTAACTCTGGTGCAGGGTCTTTGACTGTACTCATGTTATTAGAGATTGCAGCTGCCTTCAGCTCTGTGAACCATGCAGTTTTATTGGACTGTCTAATGTCCTGTGCTGGACTATCTAACTGCTCGGTTTCTGTCCTATCTGGCGCCAAGATTTCACTTTGTTCCATTAACATATCTCCAACTCCACTAAAATTGTTTATGTTGTTCTGCAGGGTCTTATTCCAGTTCCACCAATATTAATTAGATACTACATTTCCTACTGTGGCACCATGAGGGTGCCACATTCAGCTTTCATTGCTGAATAAATAAACTTTCATTTAGACTTTTTCCATCAAATTCTGGTAAGCCAATCTTCTAGCTTTCAAATGTTTTGAAGTTTAGGTTTGGAGTACTTTTATTACGCCTTGAGTGAATCCAGACAGGAATGGATTACTGTTGGTTGGCAGAACATAGAAATACGGTGCGGCAAGGGGCAAGACAACTTATTTCTGCTGCAATGACAGCTATCTTGGCAACAGGAGATTTTAACAAATCTGGGATCGCTTTTGGCAGTTGACACTCCACATTTAAGCACACTACTGGCACTTTCAGTATATCCCCATCTAAACAGTGTTTCCAGGAAAAGACATTTTCATCTTTAACTGACACAGAGATTCTTTTTAATGCTTCTATTACAATCAGATTTGATTACTGTAATGCATTTTTCTGCTCATCTTCCTCTTGCTAGCGTGTTAGTTCCCTTCAGTGGTTCAACAAAACTTCTGCCACTGCTTAAAAATGCTGATGATAAAAATCCTGTTTTCTATTCTTTGCATTATTCTCTGTACTGCTTCCCTGTTTTTGATGTGCAACCCTTAAATGGTTTGACTTATAAGAATGAAACTCTTTACTGGGTACAGGATCCTCTGATGTGGGTGGGAATGTCCCAGAGGTGCCGGGTAGCTCGGGGTGGAGGAGAAGTGCTCAAGATAGCGGTAGAGGGATATTGAATCACTAGAAAAAAGGAGAGAGCACGAGCCTTCAGGGAGGTGTGTTTGTATGGAGGTGATTGGCTCCAGTGTGTAGATCAATGTGCAAAACAAGGCTGTAATATCTTAACCCCTTCCCCCCTCCCAAAAAACAACAACAAAACCCCACTTTTTTGCTACCTAACTGGTTTTCATCAGATGTAGGTGTGCAACTTCCCTGAGATCTCCATATCAGGATTTCTATCTAAGGATTCTTGGTCTTCTGACATTACATTCCTGCTTTTCTTACTATTTCTGCCTCCATCCGTTTCTCTCGCTAAGACTCTGGGAGGTATTAATTCTCTTAATGTTTTTAATCAAGGCATCGAAGGCATTTTGATCAGACAATTTGAAGTGATCAGCACTGGCCTAACTCAGCTCCGGCTGATGGCTGTGGTTAAATTCCCAGCAAATTTAACTAGAATGAAATTAGACACATATGAATGAACACATATGAAAAATACCTCCCTCCAAGCATTGTAAGTAAAGCCTTCATTTTCGTAGAGAATTGTATCTTAAATTAAACTTCGCTTATGAATGTTTATCACGCAGCATGCTGGACATCAAACTGCCCAGGCCATAGGCTAAGTATGACCTGTTTAACTGTAGTAAGCCCTTGCTCAGCTCATAATTTAAATGCAAACATCTGTTCAGTTCATTTGTTAGATGTTCATACAACTCCTGCCTGTCTAAACTCAAATTATCCTATCTGAGCTTAGCTACAAAATCTTTGGTTACCACGCTTCTTGCTGACTTCCCAATGAACGTCCAAACAGTCAGGCAGCATCTTTCAGCATACTAAGCCTTCAGTTTGGGTAATGGGCAGTGTTTTTTATGTTTCTATCCCCCGCTCCTTTTTTTTTCCTATAAGAAGCAACAGATCAGTGACTCTTTCTCTCTCTCTCTTAGTGAAGTTCCTCATAAAAATTGCAGAAGGCACCCTTCACCAGACATAAAGCTTGGAGGTTAAAAGGCAATATTTGAATTGATACTGCCAGATCCAAACCCTAAGCGCAATGGACACGTGGTCGCAGAATCCGTGGGCAGACAACGCACTCCGTCCCGATAGCCTCTCGTTGCTGCTGTAACGAGCTTTGGCGTTGCTCTTTTTGCCTCTCGCTTTCTTCCCCGAGCGACTCTGATGTTCCCATAGTGAACATCATGTCACTTACTGTAGGCTTAGCTCATTTCTCCTTAAGGGGGACCTTTCTCTTAGCCTTTGCATGTATTTTGGGGGGGACGGAGGGCCTCACTGAAGATATGCACCCAGTTGCTCCAGCTCTGTAGGTTGCCTGAAATCATATTTCCTCATACGTTCAGAGGCAATGCTTCTTCATTTAGGAAACCCGACATACTCAGTACATCTGCCTAACTAATAGTTGAGGAACAAATTATAAAGCATTTCAAGTGCAGTTGCCCTGATGAACTTTTCCTTGTCCAGCTTATGTGGCATTTAATTAAATAATGCACCATTGCACAGCCTTAAAAAATTATCAGGAAGAATTTCTTGTAATAAATATCCCCTTCTAAAACAGGGCATATAACCTAGTCCCTGACCAACATAAAATCCCTCAGTGTTTGCCTCTGGCATCAGTATTCACTGCCTGGTTTACATACTTGCATCGATTTAACATCTTAAGGATTCCTTAAGCACCCACTGCAGTGGTATCAAAGCATCTATAATTTGCAAAATAAACTTTTGTATGCAATAAAACTATATGAATCATGTCATCTGCAACAAATTTACTGGGAATTCATATTCTAGAGCCACTTAAAACTTACCTACTTCACACCTCACTTCAGTTTTGATCATTTATTTTTACATGCAGTTTACTGAGGTTTCATGAGTTTTCATTTTCTCCTTAAGTTTCTGCTTCATCACACCTTCTATGAAAGAGGGAAAACATGAACTAAAAGTGTTTCCATATAACACACCCTATGTATACAGAGTGGGGACAAGAGGAGGAAAATTAAGCAAAGCGATGAGAGCCCATTCTTTAAAAAGATGTGCTTTAGCCAGAAGCGTCAGGAAGTTCTACTTCAAGCTTCAATCAGAGTTTTCAGGCCTAAAATAGTGATTTCCAGGAAGCTCCCTCTAGTCCAAATAATTAAACTGTTCTCAAGTTGTCAGTTTTCAGAGTTCAGGAAAAAAATGAAACAGGTTGTAGCTGGGTTACTACCTGAAAGCTGTCTTATCAAAAGGTATCTTTGGCACTTTCACACGATGAACAAGAGTTGGTAACAAGATGACTCATAAGTATGCTGACGATAATTTATTGACCGATTTTCCTAACATCTGTAAAATTCTCCAATAGCTTATCTTATTTCTCATGCTTAGTTGTTTAAAAAAGTTCAAATGTATGTTTTACTGATTGCACTGATAGTTATCGTGAGTTTCCTTGGGATAATCACAGAATAAAGCACTGTGTAAATGGAAGGTAATTGTAAATTGTCGATAATAACGTAATGCTGGCATTGGTTAATTATGGACTCTATTTGATCCATATGTAACACACTAGTTGCTTCCATTTAAGTCAAAAATAGTCTAGACTTATTTTAAATATGAATGGTTTCTATTCCGGCAACAATAAATCATAATGAGGGATGTTGGACTTTATTCTTTTAAAGCTTACAGCAAGGCAAGTATTTTTATCTTTACGTAAAGTTAGAAGTCTAGGGATAGGCCTTTTTGGGGAGCAATGGGTGCTTTTTATATCATATACACCCTTGCCTTGGTTGACGCAACATGTATATTAGAGAAAATTTCTTTCCTAATACTTCAGGTATATATTTTAATTAAGGAATGCCAAAGACAGCACATAGCTGTCCTATAGCAAGCAGCTGGGGCTCTCATCGGCAGATGCATGCCGCTGAGTACAAGACATCCTGCAGTACTGCTGAGCATAAACAAAAAACTACGTTACACGACAAAATGCACATATGGAAACTGCGAGCAGGGAAGCAGCCTTTGCAGGCAGCAGCGGGGATGCCCTCCTTTCCCCAGACTGCACGGGACAGCACAAGTGATCAGCATGATATAAAAGCTCAGAGAAACTTGGAAATTTAGGAGATCCTTGGTCTAGTAAAGGCAAAATTGACTATAAAAAAATAGTCAGATCTACAGCTTTGTTCACTGAGCAGGGTCAGCCTCTATTCACTGACATTAACGCAGTTATGGTGACTAAACCTGGGACCAGCCATAAGACTTTCTTGCCTGCAGAAGCCCTCAAACCTTGAAAAAAGCCATTATAAAAATGCTGTAGAGTCAAAAGCAGTCAACCCAATGCCACAAAGAAGCACAAGAGTCCTGCCCACTGCGAGCTGTCACCTAAGCTGGCGCAGGACAGCAAAGCAGGGGCACCTTGGGGACCGCGACCGTCCAGGTAGAGCACCACTTCATTTATCCCTCTTCATCTCACCAAGGTGATAACCCTGGGGACTACCAGAGAAGAATACAAGGCAATTAGCCATCCGACAAAAAGTATTTTCAGGGTTTTGATGCAAAAGGTAATGACACCTGCACAACAAGACCTGTCACATGATGTTTTACATCATGTCACGATGATGTCGCAAAACATACTGCAGCTTTTCAAGCGATGTGCTACATCCTCTTCTACCACGAGGTCACAAACAATTTAAACGACCGCTGCTCATTTTGAATTAGCATAACTGTTTGCAAAGACACACGAAAATAAAAACAAGAGTGTAGGAGGAACAACATTAGTCACTTCCATATTATTGCTATCAAAAAAATTAGTGAAAGCGATACGTGACACCTGAACACCAACTCCAGGAAAAGGTACAGGTTATCATTCAAGTTGTGGCAGTCTACCAAGAAGCGCCTGGCGGGCATGTCATCTTTTTAAACACTCAAAAAACAAAACTTCAAAGGTGTAACGCTGCAAATAAAGCACAGGTGCCCTACAGCCACCACCGAATGGCAAGAGCTGCTGAGCACACCTCACTGCCAGACACTTGGAGTGATCCCAAGCACGCTGCCGTCATTCCCAGAATTGCTCTTTGGAAAAAGAATACTTCCAGGAACATATATTAAAGGACTGGAAATGCTAATTTACTGGCACTATTCCCCTCAAGAAGACTTCTGCCAGTGGATCATGGAAATGTCCGAGTTCCTTTTCGTTCAAGCCATGAAAATGCTTGCTATTTTCTGGACCAAAAGCCACATTCCAACTTATTCACAACTATCAGAGATATGAACCCTCCTATATACGTGCAACCATTTCGTGTAATCGTTACCTCTCTTGGGGTGTATTTGGGAAGCTGTAGAAATGATTTGCAAGTGGCCTGCACAACATATGTTGAATATTTTTTTATTCTTTCTTGCTCATGAAATAGCTAAGCCTAATAATAATCTGGTTTGATTTTCAAAATGTATATCCTTAGGCTGATCATATGATTCATAGTGATTGTGAAATAGAGATTAAGAAAAGAAGTCTTTTAGGGGCCTGAGTTATGAAAATCAAGAAGTTACTTAACAACTGCAGCCAGAATTAAATATCTTCATTATATAACATATCTGGGGAGGGAATAGCTCTTTAACCTGCCTGAACCTTTCTATCCAAAGAGCTCGAGTTGAGTTTGTTGCTGCAGCAGTTGCAACTGCACTGAGCATGGAGGGATTTCTCCAAGCACTGTGCAAAGAAGAGGGGATCGGGGGACCTGGAAGCCCCTGGTCTGAGGAACCAGCAGCGTACATTTGGGCTGATCTCTACTCTCTGCTCAAGCCCAAAACAGACATTTATGCTCTTTATTATAGGAAGATGGGAGATGGGAAAATAGTGCTTTGTTATGGAAAGATACATTAGGAAAAAAAACCCCAAAAATTAAGTGATGTCTCTGAATTAAAGGTGCTCTTCAAAAGGGAAAAGCCACTTTCTGCATCAGCATAATGCAACTGGCATCACTGATCAGGACAGATTTGCGTGAATTGGCTTTATTTGTTACATGGAGATTTTTCATCAATTGTGCAATGATCAAGAAGCCCAAAAGGTCCAGTTGTCCATTTTTTCACTGGTAAATGAATTGAAGTGGTTCCATGTAAAGGCAAAAAGAAGTATTAACAGGATATATATTTTAGTTTGAGGTACTATAGGCTCTTTCTAGCATCGGTTCTACTGCAAGTTTAAATAACAAACTATGCTGACAAAACTATTAAGTGGCTCTTCCAAGGTGAAAAATGGATTTCACAATTAAGAATCAATTTGATGCAATCCCACACTTAGATAAAGCAAAAAAAATCCTTTATTTTCTAATAATTATTCATTGAGCATCTCCTGCATTGACCACACACTTAATGCTGTCCACTACATTTAATTATTTATTCAAAGACAATTTCTCTCCCAGACAAGGAGCCAGGCTCTTGTTAAGTGACACGAGTCTTTTTCCTGCAAAGTTCGTTGTCTCACATTTGAGCAGCTCCTGAATTAGTAAAAGTGAAGTCAAAGTTAGAGAACTTGAGGTGTCCCAATTTTAATTAATTATCTGATATGAAACTGTTAGAAGAAACTGCACTTACTGCCACATTCAGCTAACTGAAAGCATTTTACTTTAGGTATCACCAGAGTACAAAATGGGGAAAAATTTTCTACTTGTAGCATCAGCTGAAGAGGCGTTGCCCAGACTGATGAAGATGTCACTATCATTATTTGCTTGCAAGGCCCACTGCTTGGGCATCAAAAAAAGGAAAGGAAAGGGAAACTAAAAGCTTTCCCACGCAATCTCACAGGCAGAGAGAGGGGGGAACGGGAGTCACGCTAGCACTGCTTCTGGGCAGGCAGCTGCTCGCCGCTAGCCAAGCCGCTACAAGGGGCTCTGCACCACCACCACCACGGACAGACGTCCTGGTGGACAGACAAGAGTCACCAGTGGTCATATGGCACATGTCTATAGGTGTACAGGCTAAGATAATACTGCAGAACATGTGCTGGACCACAAAAGTACAGTAAATACAATTGCACTGCAGGACCATTTTGAGATGAATGTGATATAATGCATCCTTTATGCATCCTATAATGCATCATTTCTTGAATCTTGATTTAAAAGTCTAGCTCAAGGCAGCTTTTTACTGTGAAATTTTTATTTTTCCTTATTGAAGATTTTTAAAAAGCCCTAGAAATATACTTATATAAACCTGCCTTCTGTGTTTCTGCCTGCAAAAGAA
Organism: Rhea pennata; assembly: GCF_028389875.1. Lineage (NCBI taxonomy): Eukaryota > Metazoa > Chordata > Aves > Rheiformes > Rheidae > Rhea > Rhea pennata. The sequence goes on along the minus strand of NC_084668.1, from coordinate 3,904,204 downwards.
AAGTTAACACCAAATGTTGCCCTTGCCTTTGAACTGCACTTCTGGGGAGAAATTTTGGTCCTTTCCATTCGAGAAATGAAATTTGTTAAGTGACTAGGTCACAAGGCAGCCATAAGACCGCTGGCAATTTGAAAGACCAAATTAAAAACAAAAAAAAAAAAAAAAAAAAGCAAACAGCTGAGACTGAGTCTAAAAATTATCTACAATGCATGCATAGTAAAATGTTTTCACAAATTCTCCAAAGGATTTTTAATTATTACAGATTGTATTAATTAGGTAATTATGCAATAGATTGTTTTGGAACCATTCCCATCTATTATGTATGCAATATTATGTATACATGTTTTTTAAAGCCTGTCCAGCCTTGTAAACCTCCGTTCCCAGCTGAGAGTCAGAGGGGTTGCGTGGGTACAGTAAAGCAGAACTTTTGCCCTGCTGTACACCTTCTTAGAAAGAGAATAAGAAGTGTGTGCTCAAGAAATACTGGCACAACATTTTTAAAAGTTACAAAATATGATCTTTATTTTAGTAGTAACAAGGAATGTACAGGGCATCTCCTGAGGATTAATGACCATCTGGGAAGAGGTGATGGCCGAAAGAGTAGCTGAGGGCCATTAACTCCAAATAATCGTTAAAGGCTGCGTATAAGGGGTTTTATACCTCTGTAACACTACACAGAGAAGAAAAGCTCCTGGATAGTTAAACATTCATCTGGTTGTTTCAAATAGCCATATATATTTATTACCACACTTTGGACCAGATACCACATGCTGGGCACAGAAAAAGGAGAGGGGAGGGGGGAAAAAAAGATGGACTGATGATACTTTTTCAGTTCACGATTCCTAGTTAGGATCGATTACAAAACTTAGAGCAGCCTTAAGACTGCTCTAAGTAGTCATAGTTTATCAAACTTCTGCAGGTTTTAATTAGTCTAGAAAAGACAAAAGCATACTCAGAAAGCCTCGTCCTCTTCTCACCATGGCAAAAGCCACGTAGGTAAGTGCTATTACCTGTCCTAGGGAAACAGCTTCAAAGTCCTCCCACAGCGGGAAGGGAATTGGCTGAACATGCACTAACACTACAGTCTACTTTAAAGTTCTTTTCCTTCCCTGGTGGTGAGCCCACATCCCAAAGTTTGTATGAAAAACATAGCATGCTTTCTCAGCCCCGAGCTTGGTCGGCTTAAGAAGCTGAAGTGTTTAAATGCCTGCTTCATTTCTTTTCTCTACATCCATCCTCATCTGAACTATTTTTTTTTTTGAACATATCACCACTCAGAAAGATGGTATTATTCTAGGTAAAGGAAAAATAATTGGAAGAAAATGACAGATTGAGCAAGAGAAGATGACTAATGGAAAAGGATCAGTAACACTCACCAAAAAAAGAAAAGAAAAAGAAAAAAGAAAAGAGAAAAAGAACTCTTTGAAAGTCTGAAGAAGAGTCGTAGGGTATTATATACGGGAAAACCAGCCATTTTTATCTCATAGCCTACTTGCTCTTACACGACACTTCTGAACTCAACGCCACCTGTAACAGGGTGGCTCGTCCCAGCACCAGCCACCCCTTGCTTGTGTCCCCTTCTCCACTTGAAGCAGGTACACCAGGACAGCTTGGCAGCCTCTGCAGGCTGGAGGATATCAGGTAGTAGTCACATTTTAGATACAAACTGCTTTTATATTTGGTAACTGGGTGTAATCAGTGGTGATTAAGCGCAAGCGGAGCCTCTAGCCACGCCTGGCAGGCCTGGGGTACGGGAGAGACCTGCGGAGAGCAAGGTCTTGCTGGTGGGGAGGACCTCGGCTGGGGGCTGCACAGGGCTCTGAAACCCTTGCGGGAGGGCTGGATGCATGCTGAAGCCTAATATGAACTGAAAGCACTAATTGACCCTGGGGAAGACAGCTAAAGGGTTTTGTATGATATTTACAGCAAAAAATAAATAAATACATAAATAAATAAATAACAGGAAGAATCTAGCTTTGGGAGTATCCATTTTATAGACTTGATTGAGGGAAAAGACACAGAAATCTGTGGTCGATGGTGGCCTAGGAAGACATTATCCCTGAAAAATCCGAGCCCTCTCAACCCAAGAGCCTTTCCCCAAACCCCAGCCATCAGGTGTGCAGCCGCTTCCTCTTCTTAGTGCTTATACCCAGGAATACTCTTCCGTCTCCCATCGGTTGTCTTTAACCCTGTTAATACTGTTTTCATTCCTATTCATTCCCTGTAACACCCAAACCTGGTTCGCCAAACCGAGGGGCTATCATGCTAACCATGTGTACAGTAACAGGCTGTGCTTCCAACTGGAACTCGCTTGCCAAGTTTTCAGATGCTTTAAACCCTAAAAAAAAATTGCCTTAGATTTCTAGCCAATACTTTATGATTTCATTCATTTTCTGATACACTGTTCAAGTAAGAGGAATTTGGGCCTTTTTTCCTTCTTTTTTTTTGGCATGTGGAAACATTTTAAATTGTTCCTCCAGTAGCCCACTTAATGATTTTGTTCTACTTCACCCACATTGCTTCATTTCTTGTATCACTGCTTGTCCTTTGATTACAATTGCAAATGGAAAATATTTCAAAGTAGGTTTTGTTCTGAGAGCAGCTAGGAGCAAAGTGAATTAGTAGATTAGCCTATTTGGCAACTGACATCCAAGCTCAGAGGGTACTGTAATAAATTCAATGTTCTCATACTAAGCTCCAAGTCCATGTTGCACAATCATCACCTATTATAGCATCTCATTTAAAGATGGTTGGTGGCCTTTGCCCAAAATTTGCAACACCTAAACAGACTGGGCCGTTCTACTTAATCAAAATATTTTCTTGGCCCAGCTCTTACAAAACCAATTGCCCATTCCCCTATCGTAGGAATAGGGGACATATCCGGAAGTAAAGCAGGGAAAAGAGATACGGAGATTATTTTGTCTGTGTGTCACATTTTGAAACCCCTTCTGAAGGTCCTCAAAGCAGGCAGTGATGTTGCCTGTGTTCACAGCATGAACAAGCAAAGGTACCAAGCGATTGGGAGCTTCCCTTCCTCCTCAGCCCCTGTCCCTCCCTTTCTCTAAACTGTCTTGAATTTCAGATTAAGCGTCAGGCCCAGAATAGGTTTCTTCCTCTCAGATGCTCCCTAAAGTGTTTCAACAGTCTACAGCAGGTGCTGGCAGGCTCTGCTGCGGGGTGGAAGGCCCAGATCCAAACAGGGACAGGGCAGATTCTTGTTCCTTGGTGGAGCAGCAGTTTCTAGGGCTGCAAAGCTCGGAACAAGCAAGGATCCGCCACCACATACAAAATGAAGGTCCAACGATCAATGAGGGTTGCCACGAAGCCTTGGTGCCTGCCAGGTTCAGAGGTCTGTGGGAGCTCAGGGCTGATGCCTTGCACAACAGCTCTGCTGTGGATGCCAGACTTGCTGCCTTTTCCCAGGAACAGCAGATCTGTCCTCTCTTACATCTCCATAAAACAATGGCTCCTGCTAAGTTTCTAAAACCCTTTGAAACATATCCATTTGCTAGTGGTGCAGGGCTATAAAGAATATCACTATATATTTAGTGACTTGAAGTGCTGCTTCTATAACATATTTTAGCAGTAGATCTCAAAACGTTACCACAGAAGAATGGTCCAACTACTTCCATCCAGCACCTTAGGAAGCAGAGATGGGGAATGATGTGCTCCTGATCACCTGCATGGCAGTGTCAGAGATGGGACCATCATGCCCTGGATCGCAGGGTGCACCACTGCACTGATGAGGCAGGACTGGCTCTCTACAGTGAGGCAGACAAACCAAACTGAGCAACTACCAGCTAGGGAAAACTAACTGCAACTGAATCAAGAAAAACAGTTTCAATGATAAGTAATGTCTCCCTTCTCCAAGAAAAAAAAATAGCACATAACTTGCTTATGGATACTTTTTAAAAAGTCACCTGACAGCCCTACACTGCAATGTGGGGGAATGCGAATCAGAGGGGATCAGCAATGAGAATTCATGCAACATGCAATGGTGAATGTCCCGGAATAGGTGTCACCTCTAAGATTACTCCGAGTCCTGCTCTGCTTTGCTGTGCTGACACCAGGATCCCTCCTTGCCATCTTCAAGAAATCAAGATAAAGAAACAGTCCATCTCTTCCAAGCCTACTGCTCAGTTATAGTGCCTGTCTGGCATCTGTTGTCATAATAAGACAACATAAGAACAAGGAAGTCGGACAAAATAAGCCCCAGGTTGTCTCTAGGAGCTCAGCTTCATGCTGCAGTAGAAAGCGTGGTGTCCTACAGATGCAGATACTACACCTGCCACCCAATTTAACCTAAAGAGAACCGCACTGCCACATCAACATTGCAGATCAGTAGCGTTATTTTCATACTGCTTAGCTCAGTTTTCTAAAGCTTGTATCATACAATTAGATCTCACTTCCACCCAAGAGCCATTAAGATGAGTGTCACCCTTGAAAAATGCATTAAAATAGGAGAAAGTAAGTATTAACTTCTCAGCTATTGTATGGCCATTTGATAGCCAAAAAATGCACCAACGTGTATGCACTGAGTCAAAAATCTGTCTTTATCTTGTTATTTTCACCATTATGGAATGGAAATAAGAAGAGTTGTTGCAAAAAGATCTAAAGCACACAGCTTTCTCTCCTCAAGAAGTATTAAATACTAGTATTAAATACCATGGGCGGGTATTAAATATTCTGGGCAATCTTCACTGTGATGGATAATTTGTTACCAGGCAGCTTAACCATACTTAAAACATATATGCTGCATGAATATGCTGCTAAGGGTGCTCATAATCCTCAAAAAAATGTTACAAGCCTCCTTAGATTGAGAAGCGCAGAAGGACTGCCTGTGCCTTTGATACATACAGCGACTGTTAGCTAACGGACCTGAGAATGAGCCCGGATTTAGGAGCAGTTTGAGGGCAAAAAGTTAAGGATCAGCACCAATGAAAAAGTGTTCCTTTTTTTAAACCTGCTGTCCAAGAGTAGTTGCACTTTAGCAGAAAGTACATATATTAAAAAGTCAGAGTTTCTAAAACATTCATATTTCTAATACCTTTAATATTTCTGTAATAAATAAGTAGGGCTGTACACGCACCATTAATAAACCTTGGGAATCATAAAAAGGAAGAATAAAGTTAACCTAGTATGGCTAATTAAAATCAGTTTGTTGGGAGTTTAATCAATTAGCACAGAGTTTTTGAGGCAATATCGCGGCTATTCACGCTCAGTGGAAGCACTTTCCGGCAGCCCTTCATTGCAACATCTATGTTCAGATGACCTTTACTTCATACAGCACCGAGCTAAACATATTACACACAGGGCAAAATCTGTTTACTGAAGGATGCCAGGGGACTGTCTTTAGGAATGTGATTTGGCCTCACTTGGGTAATTCAGCAAAGCCAGAAGAAACCTATTTGCATCCGTTGGTTTGAAAGGTTTGCCATTTCTTCGCAACACTCGCTCCCCTCCAGATTTACACTGCGGTTCTGCAAATAAAACCTCTTTCAGACAGATGCCGTGGCCATTGTCCCAGCAAACTAAGAAACACAAAACACGGGACAGACAAAGAAACATCCTGCACCACAACAGACGCTTTCCCAGTTACTTAATTTCACTTTGGTGCAATTCAGCCGCAATTTCAGCAAATAACGGTTTCCAGACAGAATCGCTTTGTTGAGCCGTGTGCGGCAAGGCACCCATCGCCCCGAGCAGACGACCTGTCTCGGGGAGGCACTGCCTGCCTCCGCCACGCAGCACGGCTCCCGCGGCCACCCCACCGGTTCTGAAAGCCCGGCTCCTGAAACATCTCCAGATGTTTCGCCCTCAGCTCTGGTAACGTTTGCTGCTTCATGGACCACATCGAGGTCCATGCGTGTTTGCAGCTAACAGCAGCATCCTGCCCGGGCAAGGGGTGAAAAACTGTGCGCTAAGCCCTGCATTTTGTACTTATTTGCAGTCAAAGTGTTTAGCGTTTCCATCATGAATGAAAAGGGCAAAGCCTGGGGAGCGGCTCCCACGACTCCGCGGAGAGGCGTGCTTTCCCCAGAATCAGCACGTTACATCATATTATTCCCCTTGCAATCGCTTTTTCTAACTTGGGGTGGATGGATCCAGAAAAATCTAAAATTCACAATTCTCCTCAGAAGTTCCAAACGGGTGAAAAGCCTGGATTCCCCTTCATAAAAATCAGAATTTTGTTAAATTCCCCTTCAGAATCTTTCTTGTATTAAACTAAGCTGGTGTTGAAGTTGATTTTTAAACTATAAATGTGTATCAAAAATGTGGGTGCATTTTAGCAACAAATGAACAAGTCGTATTCAGTCTGCAAAGTGGTCTGAAATTAATTGGAACAGAGCAAATATAAAACACTGCTACACCTAACCTGAATCATATACTTTCCAGGATACTCATCACTTTTACTATGGATACTACGTGTTCTGATTTTTCTTTCTTTCACTTTTATAATTTTTCTGAAATTGCCTGATCCATACTACAGCCATAAAAGAAAAATCAAACCCTGTTTTTCTTAGTTATGAATGACTTGTATCAGATCTTGAAGAAATAAAATTATATGGATAAATTGTAGAGGTAAGAAGAGTTTCTACTGAAATACAATATTCTCTAAACCATATTGGATTTATCTTGCTCTTTGAAAGAGAGATGTTCAACTGAATCATGACTAATCTGGGCTGCCTGAACTATTTGCAAACCATGCTTTCTACAAATTCTGCATCTTTTCTTAAGAATTCCTTGCTTGCCCATCCTTTGGGGAGTCACATCTAACGGCACTTTTCTGATGACCAAGAGCAACATAGTCACATTTGCCAACTCTTGTATAAGATACCTTCCCACAATGATAAAAATATATGGTTTCAGGAAAGAAGGAAGCTAGATTCAGCATGAGATTGCCACCTCTGCTGGTATCCTCACTGAATGGGATGTAGTGGTCAGGCAAAGGGTCAAGGCATGTGTACTTCCACTTTGTGATCAAAGAAAGACGCATCATCCTAAAGCTCTTTTTAAATGAAAAGCTATTGAAAGGGTGTATTCTCCCTTATAAAACACTCTCTATACTCAAAAATCCCAGTAAAAAGTGGAAATATTTTTTTAAGTTATGAAATAAATGTGCAATTCCTTAACAAATCAAGTTTTCAAAGGCTTGAATTGCAATCAAACTTCTATTAATGTTTGCCTATAATGACTAATGTATCTACTCCTCAATAGTCATGAAAGGAAAGTCACAAGAAATATTCTGGAAAGAAGTCAAAAAAAAAAAAAAAAATTGTAGTAACTCATAGAGCATAAGCCAGACTCTCAAAAATTCTCAACTAAGTGTTGCCAGATGCAATTGTATCAGTCTCTCTCACCCAAACTAGCAATTTACCTTCCTTTCCTATGCTTTTGCAGTGACACAGAAATTGTGAGTGTTTATTCAGAATCATATTCAGAAAAGCAAAACCTGGGAATAGGAAAACTCCTGTCACAGATCATATTCAGTAGCATCAGATAGGAGAGGTTCCCAGAATCTACTGTGAGATAAAATCACTAAGTTATGTTTCATGTAAAGTCCTATCTGGCCTTTGAAGTTTTAGATTGGTGGGAAAGGACAGACACATGCATGCCTGCAGCTTTTCCATAAACAGTGAGCCTGCTCATTTGTAAGAGACCAAGAAGCCTGTACTTTAAAAAAGGACCCTACACAAGTTATGTACCCGTGCACACATACATATACATACACATATGTATGTATATTTAAGTAGCATCAGTTATTTTGGTGATTTTGGATCAGCATCACTAAATAAAATTTACATGAATGAAAGTCAATATTTTCCTTTTTACTTCTCAGTCTTTTCCATCAATTACACTATAATAATGAGGAATTTGGGGGTTTGTTATTACAACTCTACAACATCAATTGCTTTCATTCCAAAGACATTTAAAAGCCAAAAAGAATTAAATGAATAATAAAAAATAAAATAAAATAAAAAACAGTTTCTGAGAAGGTGCTGAAGTTGGTCCCTGCCCTGGAGCTTGTATTTGTGGCCCCATGGAAGTGAATTCCCGAAGCTGCCAATGGGCCAGGATGTTACCCAGGGAGAACTGAAGACTTCCAGCATTGAGCCAGACAGGCTGGAAGGCAGCTCCAGACGAAGGTGCTCACGTTTGCGTCTGCCCACTCCTTCGATGCTTTGCACTGCCCTGACGGTTGGAGAGATGCGGTCAATGGAGCTTGTGCAATGGGGAAAGCAATTCAGACGGCCTAATGCGGGTATCTGCTTTGGGACAATTTGAAACGTTTTCTCGGCTCCACTGACTATATTGACTAGATTTCCACTGCCACAGCAAGATCTTACACACCTAGATTAGCCAGGTTCTCAGCTGGAAAACAGATTTAAAAAAAGTCTATTTTACTTGCATCAACATTTTTGTTTTTAAATCAATCATCCTAGCTATGTCGGGGTCACTGAATTTCTTCTCAGTTTTTTGTTGAGTAAAAGTCACTTCCACAAATTTTCATAACTCTTCAAAAGACCCTAAGGACAGCATTTTCTAAATCGACAACATGGACTCAGTCTCTTAACTACATATTTAAGCACTGAAGTAAAATTACGTCAGTTTTTTTAAATTTAGTGGGCACCTGCTACTCTCATGGACGGTAATGAGCATTTGGCGTCCATGGTTATTCCCGTAGGCATGGTCTCTCTCATCTTCCACTTTTTTCCTGACTAATATCTATTATCATATGGAAGAAAAGGTCCTGCAGGTCCATGAAGACAAGGAAGGCTTTGACATCTCTTCCTTCACTTCACAGAAGAAACCCTCAGCTCAAGAGCTTAATAGTCAGGTTTATTTGTTTTCCACATTGCTGCCTTTCACCGTTTGGAGATGTTCACAGTCTCTGCCTCTAGTCTTAGCTTTTCTTTAAAACTTACTTTCCAGCTCAATAGGTTTTCAGGCCTATTTGCTGTCTCAAGAAGACCAAAATATCTGAACCCCTTGGGAAATCTCTCTCTCATGTTTGGAGATCTCTAGGTGTTAATTCTACTTGAAATAATAGAAACAGGCTTTGAGCTGAAAAAATAAGAACACAATCTAGACTTTTAGTCAATTCTTTAAGTTCAGGAAAGCTAGCATTTTATATCACAGATAAGTCATTTCATCCAGGGTTTACCTTCACTCATAAAACCCAGAAGGAGTTTCTCAGATATTTGAAAACTGCCTCCAGAAGCTTTGTGAACCAAGCTCTTCTGCCTTAGCTGTCCTTCTTTAGCATCAGGTTTAGTACGATAAAGCAAACGATAGAACAAAGGCCTAATTATCAAGAGTGCAAAAAGCTAAGAACTTCTGGAAAGCTATCCCTGAAATTCATGAGGATTAACAAGACAAACAACTCATAAGCAACTTCACTCGCTAAGCCTGATGATTAAACTTGCAGTACGTTTTCATTATCAACAGGGGTGTGCAAAGATTTGGCATTTCCTCAAGAGCATCCAAATTATTAAATGCACGTCTAAAATTCATCCACTTATTCTAATTCCTAAAGAATTTTTTCAACTTACGCAGTTAGGAGTCTGGTTTTTATGGTGGTTGAAGATGTCACCACCATGGTGCTGAAGAGCGCTATCCCTTCAGCGATTCAGAGGTTCACGTGAAAGCTGCTCCTCTGCTTCAACGTGCTCAGCTCACGCTGCAGCTGAAGGCTGTGTCGAGGGAGAAGTTGCGCCTAAACTGGACAGGGCAAGCAGCCGAGTGCTGCAGGCTTTTACGAAAGGTCAATGAGACTTAGATGCCATGGATACTCACACACTTTTGAAAATTGTGACCATGATCCAAATAATCTGCACAGTCTTATACCTGCCATAATTGCATTGGCACCTTACCATCTTTATATGCATATATTGCCATGCTCACAGTAATCTAGGCAACTCCATGAGATACATGCCACAGAGCTGACTCCCTGCAATTTTCCATCCTTATTTATCCATTTCCTCTTTATTTTTATGTTTAAGAGATTGTCACTTTAGCCCAATTTATGAAAAAAAAAATCAGCCTGAAAGTAAGTGCTCAAACAGATTGATTGATCACGTAAATGAAAACATACAGCCTTCGATAACAGGAAAGCAGATGAATGAATCAACTCAAAAGAGAGAGAGAGAGAAAAAAGAAAAGACGCTGAAAACCCAAGGATGAAATAAATGGCAGCACACTAGTAATTCACAGCATCAATCTGACCCGAACATCCTGTGATACAGTCATTATGTTACAAATGTTGGGAAATGGTATATTGTCAATATAATCTTTACAATTATAATCATATGATCAGGACATCTGGAAAATAACAGCCAAGTGATTAGGCTGAACTTTGTCTGGATCCTGCAGGTTTTGCACAGCTCTGTCAAATGTCAGGCCTCCTTCTCTCTCACCAATTTCAGAAGCGTTGCGCCATGATTTCAAGCAGTGAATCATCCCCGCCTGTGCCAACCATCTGTTTTGTCTGCCCCCTCAGTGCCTGAAATTAGATGACGGAGGGCAGGGCAGGCTTGCTGGAGTGGCCATTAATGTTCTGGAGGAGGGGCTCTGGCGACAGATTTTTCCATTCGAAATCACGGACTGTTAAAACTGGCAAGGGCTTGAGAGGAGCGACTAGAAAAATAATGTGAGGAAGAAGAATTATTCTGCCTGAGCAAGGCAGGGGGAAATAGGAGAGAGCACTGGAAAAGGAGTTGGGAAGATGAGCAGAGGGCATGCGCGGTAAGAGGAGGAAAAAGAAACAGGTACAAGGAAAAGAAGAAAGTAAAGGAAAACAACCACACAAGCTAAAAAGCTGCAAAGGAATTTGTAAGTGAAGAGTGGCAATTTCAAAAGGAGGTATTATAGCACCCACTGAAAACTTCAACAGATCTGGTGGAGGTAACGAAAGGACTAGGGAGGAAAAAAAGAAAAAGAAAAAAAAAGAGAGAGAGAGACAGACAGACAGATGACAGACAGACCAGTGGCAACTCCCAAGAGCTACATTTGAGCTCCAGGACCATCACACTGGCTACCTTCAGAAGGGCATCTGCAGAAAAATGAGAGTAATAGGGGAAAATGCTGGAGCTGATGAATATCAGGAATGGGCACAGGAGATTAGTTTCTTAGCAGTAGCCTTGACATTGGAAGGAGGTCCTGGTCCTAAAGAAGTTCCATAGGAGTGGCCGTTTACTTCTACAGGGCCAAAATGCTTTTATTCATAACCTGATAACACTGATAGATGGACTGTGCAAGGGAAATGCTGGTATTCCTTAAGAACCAAACCTCAGGAGGCTGCAGTGGAAGTCAAAATGATTTCTTGGGCGATAAATAACAGAAGAGTTACACAGCATGCTACCGTCTACCCAATGCATTCGCACAAGGCTCTTGCGAACACTTAATTTCGCTGGCCATAGCCAAGGAAACAGGTTTTCACTCTTCACCAGATTTCTGAGACTCCTTACAGCAACAAGTTTAGGTTTTTCTTTTGGTAGTCTGTCCCCTGCCCCCAGGGCATATTGGGATGGGGAGAGCAGCAGCGGAGACTGAGGTGTTTTGCCCCCTTTTTATAAAAATATGACCTCAAATTCAGAAAAGAAAACCGTTATATTAGAAAATACGATGCAAAGAGATGAAATGTAAACTAAACATACAAACTCCATCTTTCCTCTCTCTTTTTATTTTAAACTCAGTCTTGTGCAATCTCAAAGCAAATGCTGCCATACATCACCCCACGTGCACTGTAATTCTTCAGTACGACACAGAGGCATTAACTACATCAACTATCTCTGGTCCATCTTTTATCAACGCAAGCATGTGATGTCTCTTAGCATAAAGAAAGGTGTATGAACAGCATAAGAATGAACAGAGAATCAGATAAGATGAAATCCTCACCCTGTTGTATGATCCTAGCACACTTCAGTAATGAAATTTTTTAAAAAATTACTCGCTGGAAAAAATATATTTTACATTTTTATAGTTATCAAAAATATAGTATGAATCTTAGATCATAAAATGATTGGTCTCAGTATGCTACTGAAATGGGCTAGTGAAATGGAAATTTTGCACATTATTATCCAGAAATAATTAATTAGCTGCTCCAAATTACACTGGACTTCTTAATCTGTGGTTAGTCAGATTATTTGACATTCATCTACAGCAAAACTGCAGTGCTTATTATTATTATTAGGGAGTAGTCACTGAGTTGTATTGTTTGGCTAGCACATGAGTATGGATTTGCTGAATTTGGCCTAATACAAATAAGTTATTTTTGTATACTTTGTTGGAAATTTAAGGGTTTAATATTGCATACAAGCCAATGACCTCTGTGTAATACTTCTGCTACTGAACCAAGTACAGGTTTAGATACTGTATCTAATCTCATCATCAAAAGACTTGTTAAGAGAGTAACAGGTATTTTGTCACATAGAAACCATAACATCCCATTCACATAATGCTCATATTCACAACTACCAAGGATGGCTATTATTAAGATGACTTACTTCATGTGCATTTCCACTATCTGATTTCTTTTCATACTACACATACAATGTATTAAAGAAAAAAAAAAAACAAATAAAAGTGCTTTAAATAGTATGAACCCATCATCTCATCTGACATAAGTGAGACATCAGTTGATTTGCTGGTTTTTAGGGAAGGTAGACAGTTGTCAAAAAAACGTAAAAATAGTTTAAAGTAATATAACTTTGTCATTCAGTCTTAGAGCATAAACATGCCATCCGTTTGCAGGTAGATTATTTGTTTCTGAGAGTGAATTTTAGTGAACAACTCCAATTCTGCAACAAATCAAAATATGATATTCTACATGATAGATAGAAGTTAAAGGCTTTCAAACGGTAACGGACCAAATTTTTAAATGATCATCAAGTCGTGCTCTAATTTTGCATCCGCGATTTTGCACCTGCAGTCAAGCACAAAATTGTGGGCACAGTCGACTGTAAGAGTGTTTAGCTGTTTGATTGTACCAGCAAATTAAATAGTAACTATTGATGCCTGGCTGCTATCTACTGCATCCATCATGAAATTTAAAGACAAAATTAGACTGCTTTTAAAATAAAATGGTCTTCATATCTGAACCAAGTTACCAGTATACTTCCTGCATTTAACGATGCATTCACACGCTAGATTGGCTGCAAGCGGGAGACGACGCCCTTCGAGAACTGAACCTGCACTAAGATCACTTCCTAAAACAAACTTACTTTTGATCTGCAGTTATAATGCATGTTTTTCTGCTGCATATAATTCAGACACCTAAATGATTCTCAGCACCAGTTTGCTGTTCTGATCTTTATTGTTCGGCCTTCAGGCCTCACAATAAAGGCGCATAAACACCCGCTTTGCGAGTTATTTACCTGCCCGTAGAGAGAGGCAATGCAGTCAGCTTGCTTACGCTGCAGCTTTAAAACTGACGGACATCTGACCAGCGCTATGGTTCACGTGCCTGTGCCCTTCCGGCTATCTAACACCAAAAGTTATTTTCTTACAATCCCTCCAAGGATGCATTGTTCACGGGCAGAATGAAGTTTGCCCGTTATCGCCCAGTTTTGGATGGGCATTACATTGCAGAGGCATCTCTTCGTCACTGTTTTTACTTTAGCAGTGATAGCTTGCAGGGGGAAGCCGTCATTACTCACAGCAATAGGTTTGACAGAGAAAACACTACTTTCATAACTAATATACGGTGACTTTTTTGCTCTTACATAGCATCAGCAGTCTCTCATTTTCCTCCCACTGCTGTTATTCCCCAACAGATCTTCCCAGTGGTCAGAAGCAGCAGATTGCTACCATTAATAGGAAAGAGGTCTCAGCCATTCCCATCCCTCTGTTCATCTGCTTGTAGTTTTGGAAGCACAAGGGTTTTATTTAAATTCATCTTTCTTCAGTATGGACTACGGGTATGCATCTCGCCCCGCTGCCAAGACACTCCTGCCACTTCCTATAGCTCCTGTCCTACCTGCTCCATTTCTTCTGGCCTCCACGCTGATCTTCAACTCCCCTTCCTGTCTTTCTCATCTAACAGGAAAAGGGAAAAAAAAAACTTGAAATTCTTACAGCTTGGTCAGCTGTCCTTCACATTCATAGTCTATTTTCCATAATTTTGTTGGTCATTCCTATTGATTTTTAAATCATCAAAAAGCAACAATACTTTGACTGTGCTTGTTTAGGGCCACTTACACCAATCCCTGACTGATGAATGGAGATCACAGAATTCATTAAGGCCAACCCACAACACCTAACTAAAATATAAAGAAAAATTAGATGTCTGTATTTCTGCAGAGCAGGAAAGAGAAAAATCTACCAAATGGAAAGACAAAGCATGATCTGGACCATCAAGAGAGTACAGTGCCAGGGAAAGACAGATCACCTAGGAAGAGAGAGCAAGCAACCATACCTAAAACCTCCCAAAGTACCTACAGGAGCTAATGGACAACCAGTTGGAGAGTTTACCCAACTCTTATTTCAACTTTAGCTGACCATCAGGTATAATTTGCTTCATTCAAACAAGAAAACAATTTTTTCTTTCCACCTGGAAATGTAAACTAGCACAAAATAATTGCCTTTTCTTTTTCTTTTTCTTTTTTTCTTTTTTCTTTTTTTTTTTTTTTTTTTTTTTTTTTTTAATGAGCAAGACTGGGGAGTTTGCTCAATTTCTAACATTAGAATTCTAAGTCTTAGGTATATGAGAAAGATGCACACAGTTTCTCCGAGACTCAAAATTGGTCCAGCAAAATAAACAACCCTTAGAATGTTGCATTTTCCAACTTACAGAAGAACAAAACCAACTTCTTTCCTGTCTCGTCCCCTTTGCAATCTCTGGTGGGTGAAACTACCCCTGTTTGTAGTTAGGCAGCCAGCTAAAAATCACTGATAAAAGCAAGTGTTGTAAGTACAAAGCACTGAAAAGCCTAAGTCTTCCTTTAATGCTTTACTAGCACTTCACTAACAGGCCCATGGGGTGCAGTCAGTCAATAATAACCCAATAAAATCAATAACGATAAACAAGAGTCAGTGTTCTAATAAAAATAGAATTTTTTAAATCCAAACCAGCTGTTTCAGTGCTATGTACAAACACAGGCCTGGTGCTAAGGTTCACTCTGTTTCCAAGCTGCCAGTCTCCCGTGCAGTTTGCATGGATGAGGCTAACGTGACAGGCAATACACAATCACAGTTTATTGCCAAGGTGAACACGTAAATTTAGTGTGTTGATTCTGCTGTGATTTTATTGACATTCTTGAAGTTAGGTTTGTTTTCTTTTTACATACTTACCTTTTATACTTTATTTTGACACAAAACCCAGGAAGGTTTTTCCTCCAGTATCTTCCAAGCAGGAGAGAAGACCACATAAAACAACTTTGTTCACCCACGACACAATTTCCTTTGATTTATTAGGGTTAGACTGGTCCCTTTTCCTATGTAACTACACAGGAAACACGTGCATTGTTTGTGTCGCTGAAAAAGGGCGACACACTGTGCAAAGTTTTTAGGCTACAGCACGTAAGTTCTGGGGAGATGAGGAAGAGCAGGATCCAAAAGTCAGAGGTAACATCTTGGCTTTCTTAGAGTCAAGAAAGGTCTGTTCTGACCGGACTTCCAATTGGCCCAATAATTCCATTCTCTTTGCTGAACTCAAACATCTAAGAATAGAAGCTTTTCAGAATGGAGCAGAATCTCAAAGTATATCACAAAAATGAGGGCTAGACCACTCTGTACTCCCCAAAATAAGAAAAGAGATCAAGTTCCTTCCAATCTTTTTCACGAGCTGTGACCATCCCATGGGTAGGTCTGAGATCAAAGGCTCAAATCATTCCAGAAGGAGAAGGGAGCTGGGGAGCAGGGAAAGGATGACACTGATACTTTGTATAGTCTTTACAAGGTATTCAAAAACACTAGGAAGATTAATTAGAATTCGCTGAAGTCAGAATTGAGTTTAACTTTATTTATAATACGTTTGATAAATAGAGTATTATTCTACTAAAGATATGACAGAGTTGCAGCACCGGACTGTGGAAAGACTCATCCAGGGACCCAAGTGTTTTCAAGCCTCTGATCTGAATAGAAATGATTCAGTCCACTTCAGATAACACAGATTAGCTACTGTTAGATAACCATCACCTTTAGGTACGCTGGAGGACAGGGAAAACCTTGACCACATGGTTGTCACCTCTAAGCAGCCCTTTGGCTGCATTAAGCATATGTGTCTGCTTACTAGTGTCTTTCCAGGCTAGATACATGGCAGTAATCGCACTCAGAGGTATGAGTCAGCAGCAGCAGAAGTCAATTAGTATTAAGAGCAGCCAATATCCCCTTTGTACCATGAGGAGGGGGATATAGAAAATCTCTAGCTGGAGCAACAAGAGAGCAAAAGCCAAGGGAGGAGATGAGGAAAGGAACAGGCAGGTCAGCACATCAGCGCATCCGTCCTTTCCCCTGAACACAGAGAGGACTCTCTTGCCGCCCTTGAGCTGATCGGACGAGGAGGGCATCGCACGCAGCACCCCAGCAGACGCGGGGCAGGTCTACGCACTGCACTCACCCTTCCCATCAAGGCAGCTGAGGACAGTTTTTGCTCAAGAGGGCAGTCGCACAGGTGAGAAAGGAGTTCCTATAGGCTACAGTTAATATTAAAATCCTGAGAAAAGCACCTCTGTCCAAAGGAGATTTTCATTGATTATGCCATAGTTGGATATTCAAACATAAAGAAAAAAAGTCTTAATGAGACAAATGTGGCTCTCAGCTACACACAAAAAAACCCTCTAATAGCATCAAGGATACTTCCCATCTACCCTTAGATATATTTTCTTTTCTTTTGGACCAAATTTATCTTCTAATATACAGCATCTTCTGAGCACTCTCTGACAAACTCCATCAAAGTGCTATGCTATGCTCTGATCGCATGCAGAGCAATAGTTTACTCATTTTCTGCATGAAAAGATGGGCACAGAGTTTTGCAGAAACCATCAAACCTCCTATTTTGTGTGCTCTTCCTACCACGTTCCTTTTGCCAACATCATTAACTGCACATGCCTCTATCGCATATACTAAGAAACACAGGCCCGGCCAAAAGCCGCTCCTGGCACCACTACCATTCTGATATATGCATTTCAGCTTAACAATATTATCAATATGCATGGTTTTATGTTCTACTCTGAAAAGTTTTACCATCCCCTTTACAAGGGAAAAAGGGAAGAGTTCTTGAATTCAAGGTATTATTTTAAGAGAGGATGGAGAACATCATATTAGCAGCAAATGGGAGTCCACAGCTTGGCCTCTTGGTCATGGTAGAGGTGTAAGAAGTTTCTAATATCCTTCAAGACCATTATTTTACCACAGAGACAAAAGACCGTGTTGTGTGTACGTTTTTATGCGAGAGAGGTGTGGAGGTCCAATCAGACAGAAAGGCACCGTTACGTGCTCGTGAAACGAATTACGCTGACGTCTGCTGTAAATCTTTAACATAGCTCATGAGATCAATTAAGATGTTCAAGCAGCTACAAAAAGAATGATTGAGGCAAACGGTAACATCAGGATGACCATATGGTAAGGGAACGCCAGAACCGCGTGGACATAAAAGGCGAGCCATCGCAACGCCACCAGGATCGGTGCACAAAGCAGCCGGGGGTAATCGGCAAGGGAAACACCGGGAGGAGAACAGAGCAGCACGAGAACGGAGGTACGCGTAGGATCCCTTAACACAAAATCACTAACACGGTGCAAGGCGCTTTCCGCCTATAACCCTCAGGTGCAAAATTTCCGTATTCCACAGAGTTTGTGTGCCCAACCTCTAACGCTGCTGAGGGAGAATGCGTGGCCCAACCACACCCAACAGCATGGAAAACCTGCCCGCATGCTTAAAATAATTGTATTTAATATGAAACGATCAGCTGTAAACAGCAGCGACTTCGTCCTTCTCCTGACCTGCAGGGATGGAACAAATTATTTGATTGGCCCTTTTTAAGGTCTCAGACAGTTTCTCTCAAGATTGCCCACTGGGCTGCGCCACTGCGAGCCATCGTCCCCGCGGGGAGCGACGGCCTACGTGCGACTTATCGCGTTAAAATAACACACTGGCACGGGCAGTAACAGCACCGTTAAGTCATATCACTGCTGTACTAAGGTTAAAAGGCTTGCATTTCCTAAGGTTGTTCAAGCTGCTGAACTGCAATAGACAATTTAGCCTAACCTTCCACAGCAGTCCTAAATCCATACTTACTAATGAAGACAGCAGCGCGCAGGGGGGAGAAGAAACGCATTCTCAACACCTGATTACAAACACTGAAATTCAGTGTCGTGGGGCTCAATCCCTCTTTTTCACAGCCTCGCTTCTTTTCTGAGTAAAAGACAAATCTAATATTTAGAATACGAGACAGCTAGCTTAAGAACACCTAAAATGCTGGAAATAAAGATGAAATTAAATTCTGATTGCTCTTGCAATTCTCCTCCCATAAATAGTCAAAACTTATGCTTATTAATAATAAAAAAAAAAAAGTTTTGTCACCACATTTTGTAAGGGTGGGATTGTTTTGCCCTCTTTGATGTCAGAAAATTAACAGAAAACAAGTGACATATATTAGAGCAGACTTAAGACCATCTTTAATAATAATTGTCCTGAGATGCCTAAAATTCAAGAGTGCTCAATGTGCTTTTATTGTGCTTATTTGATAAGCGACTATTATTAGATCTGGTTCTTTCCTTGTAGTGAGACAATATTGTCCATCAAAATCCAGAAATAGACAGTTTTTGTGTTAAAAAAAGCATAAAAAATGTTTTGATAGATGAACTTTAAGACCTTTGTAGTATAATGCACCCAATACACAGTGCTTTAAAAAGGTAAAGCAAGGGGGGGAAAAACGAATAAATTTTCTTGTGTCCAACTCTAGCTTACACAGTAACTAGAGTCAAAACAGGTGAAAGATGAGACTATCAAGGTAAAGCAAAGTATTAAGAGATTTAAAATACTAACTTCTACGTACATAAAAGTAGCTAAAAAGATTCTTATTGATTAAAAAGTTGCATTATTCTACTTTCTGTGCATATCCTTTTCTTAAGGGAGACAGAGAGATGTACATTTTTTTTGTATGATTTTGAGTCAGTTGAGACACACGTGAGGAGCGCTGACAATTCAGCTAAAGACCTGGAGAACTCATATTCCAAATTCCAGGAAAAGGTTGGGGAGGGGATTAAAAGTCACATTACTGTTTGCATCAATATTTTATGGCACAACTTAATGCATTGCAAGGGAGGCAGACACAGTCAGACAGTGACTGCACATACTAGAATCAACGACCAGATGCATCTCGAGGCTCGGAGCTGGAAAGTCAAATTTGCCCATTCTCTCAGGAACAAACACTCTATTAAGTGATAAGGACCACAGGACGTGGCCGTCTGTTAACATGAAGTAGCCAGTAAGCACACACTGGTTATTTTTGCTACCCTTCTGACAGACCTCGGAAGAAAGTGCTGATGGCAGCTTTCCTATCCTAATCGACAAAGAAAAAGCTGAATTTCTGCCTCTAGTGGAAGGAGAAGCAAATAAGTGGGGGAAATAGCATCCCTTGAGTGATCGCCAAGAATTCCCACAAAAAATAAACACAGTCTGGTGGTTATGTTCTTAACAGCTGTGTTAATGGGGTTAAAGAAACCTTAAAGAAACTCTGTCTTTTTTAAATGAGATCTGTTCTTGAAAAACTGGTGCAGTACAAGCTTTGCTTTTAAATACGGCACAGCAGGGGCATGGTTTGCCCCTTGGAGAAAAGGGCTATTCCAGGGGCGATCTTCGTTCCCGCAAGAGCCCTGGCAGCGCTTGCTTGTGCCGCGAGAGTCGCCGGCCGCAGGCTGAAGCTGTACGAAACGCCCGCGTTTCTCCTTGACAGGAGCGGACCGCAAGGCAAGAGCTGCCCATCCACGCAACAACAGTATGTGGCACCCATCACCTCTCACTTCCTTATGTAATTTAACTTTAGCCATACGGCTATTAAAATGAAAGATATTAAAGTTATCTATTAAACAAATCCTTACATTAAACAAGCAAAGAGAAAAAAAAATAATATACAACAAAAGACTTCTGCACTTAGGTTTGTTTCTCTTGTGTCTTCACTCACTGGATGAAATTTCGGACAGAGTGCAACCACCTCCAATCCTGTGCCCAGCCCTCTCTCAAAACAAGCACTAGGTTGCAGGCTGGGTACAAGAATTGTTCTGGAAATACTGCAGAGAAATACAGGCGAAGGCACAGAGGTGAACGAGAAAAGGCAACCCATGGATTGCAATGTGTATTTACTTCCCAAAGCGAATGCAACATTAACTTTTGCTTTCTAAACATATTTGTTGGTAGCATTTACGTTCTTTGGGCATAAGCTGTGCATTGATTGTGGGCGCATTTTGTAATCACGTGCACTGCAGCTCTGAAGAGAAGAAAGATAGCGGCATTTACAGAGCAAAACGCGGCTCTCCGCAGCGTCGGCTTCTCTCCTGCACAGTGGCAGTCACACAGCTAACCTCACCTTCACCATCCTCCCTGCACTCTTTGGGCCTAGGGGAACCATAGGCTTGCAACGGGGATGTACAGCTCCCAGGAAGAAAAATCAACTGTTCATTAGCTTGATCTTATTTAATATAACTCAGAGGAGACAGAGACACACACACACACAGCGAAGGTATTGATATTTCTAGAAAGAGTAGAAAGATTTTTCTGTTTTCACCCTACATGTTTGCTGCTAAAACTTTTCACTTCATCCACTATCCTTTAAAAGAGTGGGACAATCTCTTCCTCCCATCCTGGTGGAAAAAAAAAAATCCAGAAATGCACAACCAATAAAGTCCTCTCAGTCCGGGCAGCCCAGGCATCAGTGTAGCTGGTGAGCGCCCTGGCCAGGGTCAAGCAGGCTCCTGGGGTGCGGACACCCCCCTCTGCCATGCCGGGGGCTTCGGGCCCGGAGGGGAGGCAGAGGCAGGGCACGAGGCCCGCAGCGGCGGGGCGACGAAGGGGCAGGCCAGCCCGGAGAGCCCCCGCGCCGCGGGCAGGGGACGCGGCCGCCAGCGGTGCTCCCAGGAGCTCGTCCCAGCCAGCACACCGCCCTGGCGCGAACCCGCCCGGTGCCGCACACGCGTCTCCATCAGAAGGACCACCCGCCTTCAGCTAACTTCTCCGACAGCGCAGAGCGAGCAAAATAACCATTATCCAGATTACATAGATGCTTTCGGATCAAGGGCACCACTGCAGCCTCACCAGCAAGGCCAAGGAGATGTTTTTCAAACTATAATCAATCTTCCACAGGGATAACGATATTCCACAGTATTTGGGACAGTAACAAATTATTAGCACGAACAGCAACAGCAGTGGGGGTCTCCCCGCCTGGTGCATCTCAGCGCAGAGTGAATCATTTCAATCTCCTTGCAAATGTCAGCCGCCTGATTCCCCGTGTCATCTGCGTCGCTGAAACCGTTTCAAGTGCGACCTGCTGTCGCTGCAGGGGGTTAGGGCTCTGCATTGCGGGAGAAGCCGCCGCGCGAGGTACCGCGAGGAGCCGGGCTTGGCACCGAAGGCGGAGCGAGCGGCGTTCGCACCTCGGCGCGACCGAGCCTGGAGCCGGGCACGCTGCTGGGGCCGGCAGGAGAGGCTGCTGCTATTTTCCGCGTGCTGTTGGGCATGTGTCACGTTTCTGGAGTCTGGCTGCTGCTTCAGTATTGTTTTAACTCAAAAATAGCCGTGCTGGAGCCAACACTAAAAATACCTGCAGGGCAGAGAGGAGGTCCTGACAGCAATACGGGGTTTACACCCCGAGTTGTGTTTGCACACGGGAAGCGAGATGCTGGAGCGAGGCAGAGGAATTAAGTGCGATGTGTGTTTCATCCTGTCCAAGGATTAAACACCTCTGTGAATCCTCAGAAAGTTTTCCACCTGATGTGCAACGCTTTGGGTCTTCTGCTGCAGCAAGCGCTAGCTCCTCTTCCACCCACAGATATCACCTACTGACTGACAGCACGTGAGTTGGGCACGCCGGCCACAGGCTACGCTCCCCCATAGCTGGCGTCTTTCATTGCCCTGGGACGGTGAGCGTAGAGGCTCCGGTCCAGAGCCGTCGCCTCGCACAGCCTGCGGGACCGCGGGCGCAGAGTGCAAAGTACAGGGCCCGTCCCGGGACACGGACCACCAACTACGGCGTAACACCAACGCAGGACCTTTGGTTACTGAGACAGGAGAAAAAAAAATACAAGAAAAAGCATACAGGTGTTCCTACAGCAACTTATGGATGCGTTTTTGGCCGTGTAAAAGTTAGAATAGTCTCCTTCCCAGCTGGATTACCAAAAGGCAAAGGGAGAGGTTTAAACTATTTCTAGGCACATCCCTTAACTTCTACTCCACAAGCGTTAGACACCCTCAGGGACATGTTGTTGCAGCTGTGTCTGATCCTACCTTTGAGCACGTTTTTTGCTGCTGCCCTGAAACTGCCTGAAAGAAGCTTTTTGTAACTATTTAATTATAGGAGGTGACTGCCACTGCAGGGGGTGAGCTGGAGCAGTGGTCATTTTTATTTTTCCACCTGTCACATTAGGTTGCTACGATCCCAGATGTGGGGGATATTTATCAAAACCCCAGGAAACTACTGTAGAAGTTGGTTTTTTGGATTTTTTTTTTCCCCAGATCCATATCAGCTCGTTTCCCCAAGGAGGAGTTCCTTCCTCAGCCACCCATCTATCCCCCACAACCCTCCTGTGCTTTTCACCATTTTTGTTCTAGTTCAGCTTTTTTTCTTCTTGCCAAAATAATTCTTTTCTTTCAAACCCAAGCCTCACTGAAAGCCCAGATGCTGGTGGAGCGCTCCAGCCCACGCAGCGCTGCCCAGGCAGCCGGGCTCCCTCCCCCTAGAGCTCTCCAGGGGGCCCGGGAAGCCCCATGAGCTCTGCTGCCTCCACATTTGTTCTACTGCAAACATTTCAGCTTAAACCAGAGACTAGACATGGGCCATACCGAACCTTGCCCCTGGGAGCGTGGAGGGCATGAAGAGCAGACTTTGCAAAATTTACATTTTGTGAACTTGTCTGCCTTTAAATAAATACACATACACAGAAAATTATATTCTACAAAGCAGGAAGCTCTTCAGCTTTAGAGGTACAAAACAATCTCTCCACTTTAAATAACTTCTCACTTTGGAATTGTTGCTTTGTGTTTTTCTCAAGAAAAACATGGCATCTACTTTTCTTTCAGTTTGAACATGAAATTCAACCCAAAACTACTTCCCTCCTCCCTCCTCCACAACTTCTAAATTTTGTTCAAAATTGTGAACCAAAGTGAGCATTTAATCTTTTGGGGGAGATTCGGGGAAACGTTTGAACCATCCATGAACCTGAAAGTCAGCTGTCTGAACAACCCTGCTGCGGAGTTTCTCTGGGCCCTGGACCTTCGCACAGCCTCATGCACATCCATCTTCTCCCCAGCCCTGACCAAACATGCCCACGTTCAGGCAGAAGGGAACCCGTGTTTCTCCTAGTCCTGCTCCCCATTCATCCCCACTGTTGTTAATAATCACACTGGTTACAGAGAGGCCTCACGGCTCCTCACTGCCCGACTATCGTAGAGGCACGGACCCGGGCTGCACGCAACGCACCAAGAGTGGGAGAAACTTGGGGAGGGAAGCGAGAACACAACCTCGTGTAGAAAACGCTCAATGGTAGAAAATGCTGCATTAAACTCTTCAGGATTTGAAGGCAGATTTACTTTGGGTCAGGACAGTGAAGGTGCTGTAGTGACCGGGCTGTGAAGAGTCAAAGGGAACAAGAGGTACCTTCAGGGGACAGTCAGTGGAGGCAGGAGACAGTGTAGGCAGGACAGAAGGCAGCCTCCGAATGCTCAGAGCTGTACTTTGGCCCTTTCTTCTCATACCAGATGGATTTTCTGGCTGAGGCTTCTCTGTAATTTTCCTCAGAGCTACTTTACAAAGGGAACAGAGGAAAGAAACCACTTGGATCTGGTTGCTCCAGAATGGGAGAGGGAGAATATCCTCAGTGCTATTTTGGATCTAATAAGTCACAGGAGACACCTTACCCCTTACCTCCCAGTTTATGCATTTGTTGCTGTTTCTCTGATTACAATCCAGTTTTCTCACTTTCCACTTGACTCTAAAGCCTACCAGAGTACTTGATTGGGTTCAAAAGTGGAGATCAAGAAAGCCTCAGAAAAACTGATCTGGGCCTCTTAAATGCATACACTAGGAGTGCGTACCCTTCATATGTACAAGGTTTTCATGACCAGAACAGGAGAATACTTGCTTACCCTAACTGTGGAACTCAGCCAGAGTCCTAAACATCATCAAATTGGGGATGCAAGGAACAGAATCTAGATCCAGGTTTTTCATCTGCCCTCATCTCAGCTATAGGTTGGTCCAGAGCCCAATGCGCCAAAACGCTCTGCTGTTCTAATCTGCACTAAAGCTCTGCTGCACAGCTCTTCTCCATACTTTTCAAATCCTCTTTTCTCTTAAGCAGACAAAAAGCCTGATTTTCATATGTGCCAGAAATGCTTTACGTTTGATCCTAAAAGCAATGATTACTCCGCTGTCACGTTTTGGATGTCAACTGGATGTCACATACCAGTGAAGAGGCAGGTGAGGGGGGAGAAAAAACAACAAAAAAAGCAAACTTCTCTTACCTGACAGCTACCTAGAAAAAGAACAGGCTACAACAGTGTTATACAAATTGCTTCCAGCTAGCATGTAGCTTTCTGCCTTGCTGCAATAAAATATAACAAGTCAAAATTCCTGCAATTTCTGAGTCTTCAAGGATAAATTCCAATTTGATGGGTTTTGGGGGTATAAACAAAGGCCTGACTTCAAGGCACACGTCATCTTAGATGTCTGAATTTTATGAGCACAAGAAGAGAAATAATTCAACCACAAAAATGACACATAAGTAACAGTGTGAGCCTGACTTAAACCCACTAAAGGAAAAAGATTGAGAGTTAAGGCTAAAAATCTGGGCTGATATGGGCTCAGCTCACACTCTTGAGAGCTGGAAGAAGAAGAGAAGAAAGATGCAGATTCACACAATTCCACCATTGCACTCAAGTCCAGACTTTTTTAGCCTTAATTCTGAACTTTCTAATGGGATCTTGCCATCATAGTGACGTTTCCTGGTGGCATCACTAGAGATGCTGCCAGTGGTGTTCCCCACACAAGTCTCTGCTGGCCAGCAGAGCACTGTGAGGTTCACAGCCAGCATGGTGGGACCACAGGCTGGCATAGTCCTGCCCAGAGTGTGGATTTGGCATCAGGCTCTGCCCAGGAGATCTCCTATACCAACTCAAAGCCTCCTGATGCCAAGGGAAAAACATTAGTGTGGGATCTGCTTGTGTGGAACAGGCTTCCAGAACAGGGTCCAGGCTGATCAGTCAGATCTGGAGTACGAGTTATTAATAAAAACCCATGCATTTTATAAAAGTCCTCATCAGCAGCCTTTGGACAGTTTGTCTATCAAGTTTTAGCTAAGAATTTTTAATAGCCTACTTATAAACCCATAAAGCCAGACATTTACTCTTGGTAAGCATTTGCTCACGTGCACCGAAGAGACAGACTCACTTTTTGCACGTTGTTACTCCAGTATCATAGCTTTCACTGTTAACACATAGTGTGAGAAGTAGCAGTCAGGATACTGGGAATGTTTTTGGAAACCGCCGGAAAACTGTCAAGCTACCAAAAGGAACATAAAAAAAAGTGATACCTAAAAAAAGACCCCCCACACACATGCACATGCATATCCTGATTCATTCTCCCTCTGTCCTTCCACAGTAGATTTTAAACAACAGGAGATACTACTGCAGAAGAAATGCATCTTTACTTGAAAATGCATTTTCAAAAGATATATATATATATATAAACCCACCCTGTTTACACATCCCTTGTGCCTTATCTTCTACTGGTGCTTGGAACTGCCCCTTCCCTCAAGCACCAGGCCTGTCCTTGAGTCAAAACCTTCCTAAAAATAAAAAGGTGGAAAATCAGCTTGTACTTGAACTCTATTATGTCTTTGGGGCAGGGAAAGGAGAAATAAAGTAGTTTGGAAAGGCACCCTTGGATAGGCCAAAGAGATACTCATCTCTGATCTAACCCACACAAATATGTCCCTTCAAAGAGGTGAACAAGGCCCCAAAGCACGCTAATGACACATTCTGGCACGCTGAAAGCCCAAGATGGCACAAAGATGCTGCAGTTCCCATCCTGCCCTCAGGAGCAGCTGCCATACTCATGCCTATATTAAATATATAACAATTGCAAATATTCTGATTTCATCTATGGGAAAATAGCATACATCAGGGGATAGCACTATGGGTTTATCAGCTTCAGCAAGCTTACCTAAGGGACAACTTACTAGGGCAATTACAAAACTGAAGTTTCAAATTGGCTTGCGAGACTCCAAACTTTAATTAATGCAATAGGAGGAGAGTGGGTGAATAAATCCATACGCCTCCTTTTGCATCATTATCTATTTATTTATTATTATAGTTTCCACAGGCCAATCATTCGGTTAAGAAAATACCTTTAAAAATCCACATAAAAATGAGCGGTTTGTTTTTCCACTGTGGGGTTTACACTTTGAGTTTCAGCAACATAATGTACTAGATACTTGATGCTACAGATGGTTGTGGGGAACCAGAAATACTTGAGGGAGGCAGGGCAGGATGTCCTTTTTGCATCTCTTACCAAGAGACGATGCCTTTTCTGGAGCTTTTTAGGAACGCATTTTGCCGAATTCCGTTGGCTCTCGACCACGTCTCCCAACCTGCACGAAGAGGCAGCCACGGGGGCCATGCCAGTCGTGCTGGATGCATACTAATTAAGTGCTGGAAGCTGCATTCGTGGTTCCAAGAGGGATTCTCAAACTTTACAGCGTTATTTCGCTCCGCTGCGGCGCCGGGCAGCAGATCTCCTCCTCGGATCCCCCCCCCCCCCTTTCACACAGGTACCAGGTCTATCTCTCTCTGCCGCTTGTTCCCTCTCTCCTTTTTTAGTGTTAGCAGTTAATTATGGCACACGTTTCAATTAGCGCGGCAGCCCCACGATCAGCGACCCGCACGCCTCCGAAACGCGGGCAGCGCGCGCAGCACGAGCCCTCGAGGAAGAGTCGCGGCAAAACTCCGCTTCGGGTCCAAAAGGGTTAATCCCACAGCGAATTCTTCAGATGTGTAATTTAATACTTCATAACTGCTGAAAATTGGAGTCCACATAATTTATTTTCTTTGGTCCGGGCACATTTGCCTCATGCTTGGCTGTGGCTGACTTCAGAGAGACACACCTAAAGCCCTCAAGGGTCCCAAGCGGCCCGTGTCAGCGGTGCAGCGCGGTTGTGGTGCTTGGAGCCAGCCCAAGGATTAGGTGTTCCCGAGAAGGTTTTTTTGGCTCTACAAAAGCCCACGGATGTCATGGGACTAGGCTGCGCTCCCTCCTCCTCCTCCCCCCACCCCACCACCCCTCTTGAAGGCCACATATCAACGGCGTATCTAAGCGCTTGGAGACGGGCTTTGCACGGAGGTGTGCGTTAGACAGGACGCGGCAGCGGACAGACGGACGGACGGAGGAATCGCGGCGCGGAGGCAGGAGCAATCTCTGCGGCGCGGCGAGGAATCGCAGAGTGGAGCTCCATCTACAGTTCCCGCGGCGGAGCTGACGCCGCCGCCGCCGCTCCTTCGCCCGCCTCGCCGTTCCCTGGGCCCCAGCGAGCCCGAGGGAGCCTTAGCATTCGCACTGCTCCCTCGAAAAAATAAAAATAAAAATCCGCATTTCAGTTTTGCCTAAATGCAACCGTGAGTAAAGACTTTCTGCACTAAGTACTTCTAAGGTTAGTTTGCTATCTGTATTTTGAAAGTAAATAGCCGCCTTTTTCCCCTGGAATTAATTCTATGACTCTTGTCTCTCTATCTCCGGGTTTCATTTGCACCAGCTTCATATCGTCTGACAGCATTTCACATTTTTATTGCAGTTTAATTGCAGTGCAGTAGTTTCATCGTGCCAGTTAAAAAAAAAAAAAAAGTTTGTTTAAACTGTATTCTTGCCCTTCCTTAAAATAAATAAGAAATAAAGGAAACTTCAACCCTCAAACATGCTCGAGGTTTTAACTTTTGAAAGCAGTAGTCAGCCTTAAAAAAAAAAAAAAAAAAAAAGTATGAAGTAAAATCATAGCTATTTTCCATTTATTCAAAAATGCATCAGAAAGTAACACAAGCTTTGATACGGAAGGCATATAATAGCACGCCTGCAGAAGATGTATTTCTAGGGAAGAGAACCATGTCACATGGGGGGGCTCCACGTCCAGGGAAATGGTCACAGGCTCTGAAACCTTCATTTCTAGGTCACCAATCTGGATCAGCCTCGCAGCCCCACCGGGCTGCAGCAAGAGCTCCAGGACAGGGCCCAGGACAGCACTGGCCAACACTGTCCCCCCGCAGGGTGGTTTGCATGATGGATCCTCACTGAGGTGGTGCTGGCCCTCCAGCCCCTGCAGAGCCAGCAGCCACAGCACGGGCATCACCACGCATAGCGGTCTCTTAAAGTAGATTCAAGAGGAGAAATCCAGGGGCAGGATGGGTGTGGGATACACCAGAGGGTGGAGCACTCTTAGAGCAGCCAGGAGATGGATGCACCACCACAACCTGGGATACAGCTCTTCTGCAGAGAAAAAAAGGTCCTCTGAGAAAAGCTGCTTAAAGCAAGTGTAGTTCCTCACAGTCATTTGGTTGGGTGCATAGCTGTAAGACCAGCCTCCCCGCACCAGCTACGACAGCTAGGAGACCCTACAAACAATACACGTCTAAAACCAAGTACCAAGGTATTAAGAGATCTGTTGGGCAACGCCTCCTTTAATCTTCTGCTATCTCATAAGAGGCCTACGTAAGGAGCTGTGCAAGTTTATTGGTTGCTCCTTAAGTGATAGAGAAACTAAAAGGAAGAAAATAAGTACATATTATTTATTTTTCATCCCGTGTACAACTGTACTTGGTCAGACTCACGTAAACCCCTTACACTAAAGCAGTGCACTCTATTTGGCATGCTGTCTCTTGACAACGGCAGCACCAGGACTGTTAAGAAGCAAGAACCCTCTTCTCTTAGGGATATCACTGAATTTGTATTCCTACCACGATGGAAGAAGAATTTAAGGGGAAGACCAAGTCTTGGAAGGAAGAAGGGAGGCAAGCCTAACTCACTCCAAGGACACACATGAGCAGCGATACTCTTCATCCCAGACCACGAGGCTTTACATCAGCTGGAGTATGCTGCTGCGAAACCCCTGCACAGCACAAAACACCAAGCCACAGTATCCTAATTCTTTGACTGTTGTTTTCAAACACAGCGCAAAAGTGATACAAGCAATGGGGGTGACAGACTCGGACAGTCTTAGGTTTTGCCATGGAGTCACAGGCCATGCCCGAAAGACACATAAGGGGGGTGTGTTAGAAGAATTCAGTGAGGCGAGGGAAGACCTCACCAAGGTGAGTGACTGTTAACTTACTGATTTATTTTTAAAAAGGTCTTAACTGTTGCCAGAACCTGCCCAAGAAAAAAATAAAATAAAACAAAACAAACAAAAAACCCACTCACACTTATACACTCCCCATACGAGAAATGTGAGGCGAGCCTTTCAAAAATTCCGTCTTTTGCAAGAATTTTTGATGAGTATTATCTCACCTCATGGTCCAATATATCAAAATTCGCATAGCTTTCAACTGTTAGTAGGTATTAGCATTTTTGCATCTTAGGTGAGAAAGCCAATAGAAAAGATTGAGTGATTTGGATGTCAACAGCAACATTAGAAATAGAATGCACCGTTCCATCTCCCGCGCAGCACTGCTGCGATGTTTCTTGATGCACACTTTTACGAGGCAGATATTTGACCTGTTACACTATGATGAATATAATAATCAGTGACAAGTGGGTGGGTGATCTCACCAGTGTATTTAAACCTACAGGAATGTGTGGGTTACAAGGTTTGAATCACACAGGAGTAGCACTGAACTTGCACGCTATTTCAAAGAAACGGCAGGAGAAAAAGTCCCTGACTGGTGAAGAATGACAGAAAAAAAAAAAGTTATAAAAATTATATATATTATATAACACACAAGAAAGGAAGAGAAATGAGTAAAGAGAAGAGCTATAATGAAGACAAAAAGGAAGAATAATCACCTGTATAAAAGAGGCAAGTCAAGCTTCTGAGAATTTCCATTCCTAATACACTGGCTTCCATTTAGATAGAAGATGTATTTTTTACTTGTTAAACATATTTGAAGAAAGAGAAACACAAGTGACTTCAACCCCTCCCCATCAGTGTCAGTCAGAGCAACTGCCCTACTCCAGCTCCTACTCAGCTGCAAAACCAGTACAAATGAGATCAGAATCAACCACAGAGCTCATGTTGCAGGAAAAAAAAAAAAAAAAAAAAAAGGAAAAAGAAAAAAAAAAAAGATATTAGTTTCACTCAAACCTCTATCTGCGCCCAGGATGAGTTTCTGCCCCTGCCTTACCCACAGCTCCGAGCAATCGGGAGGTCATTCTGCAAGACAACCGTATGGCCTATCTGGTCCCCACGTTTATGAATGAAATTGCTATTTTCTCCGAATGCAAGATAGGAGACCGTGGATGAATGCCACCTTTTTTACAAAGCCCTTAGGAGGATGAGCACACTGTATTTCTTCAATTCAATGCTGATATATCTGATTTCCCTCCAGGATAGACCAAACATTAAATAACATTGAACAGACTGTGTGTATAGCTAAAATACTTGCAATGAAAAGTTTTCATTCTCAGCTTATTTCCTAGTTTACAAAAGCTCTTATCAAAAAAGCTCTCTAAATTGGAATTAGTTAGTGATCCAGGTCTCTAAAGCCCAGGGACTGGAAGTGAAGATTTCTTAATTATACCAGCAGGGGCTTGATTTCTATTCTTAGTGCAGCTGGGTAATGTTGTTAGGTTCTTGCCGTGCACCATTTTTCATTGGCAGGGCTAGCCCCTGGTTTACTTTGACAAGAAGAAAGAGCTCTTAAAATTGAAGCATCCTTGCATATATGTGTAACAGAGCATGTACACTTCAGCCACGCGCACACCCAACTCCGCAGCAGAGCCCATTCCTTTACAGCTCAGTATCCCCATATTTGGCAATCTAAGCATCAGTCCCAGAACTTCAGCAAAAGCTTTTTTTTTTTAATTTAATTAACTTTTTTTTTTTCCCAGAACACCTTTGCAGCAGTCCCTTCCTTGTGCCGGGGACCCCTCCAGATGAAGCTCAACCCCAGCCCCATCTGAAACTGCCAGGATCAGGCCCCTGATGGTGAGCAGCATAACAAGAGCCACCAACGCTAAAAGTTTCCATTGACAGCGCCAACATCCCATCCAAATTGACAAGCCACCTCCTCCGTCCACTGGGAGCACACATCTTCATGCTTCCCTTGCATAGCTCAGGAAGCAGGACAGCTCAGTTAGCAATACATCTCTTAACTGGACTCCTCCTCTGGACACCACCTCCTTCATGGATACACCCAATAGAGGGAATGACAACCCCAAAAAAAAAAAAAAAAAAAAAAAAAAAGAGAGAGAGAGAGAGAGACTCCACCTCTCCACTTTTTATGAAGGACTAGAATCCAAAATTTTACCCCAAGAAAGCAATCACTGAAGGTTAAACAGGCAGGTCTCAAACCTTTGCAATATTCTAATATGAACAAGTCACTGAATGAAATAGTGTTCAAAATAAAACAGCACACGTCCCTAGCTCTGGTTTAAGGGCGTTGGGGGTAGAGGGGATGGGAGAAGGAGGTCTTTTAGTGCATCTTCGTGAGCCTCCTGGACAGAATCCAAAGGATTGGGTTCAATCCCCAAGTAGGTCATATATTTTTCTCTTATTAAAATATTTGACTCACCCTGGCAACATTCACTAAAGAAAAATGAATTCTGGACTCTGAGCAAGATAGAGCTGTGCTTGTTAAAAGAGGTATCCAGGTCTCCCAACCAGATGGCTGCTAGTCACCTTAGTGGAAGATCAGTAGTCTTCCACAGCGTGTGTGCATGCATATATGTGTCTTTTTTGCTCACAAACACATGGCAAGCTCAAGCCAAGCTAGGCAACTGAACAGCACGAGACTGTCGGTGGTCACATGCAATACTACTTCTAAAAGAGGCATCGAAGTATTGCATCTTTACATTCCTAGTTATTCAAGCTGCCTTATCAAAATTCAAACTTTCTTGCTGGGAAACTGCTCTCTCTTTGCTACCTTTTCTGCCAAAATCCAACTGTAACAACAAAAGTTTATAAACAATGAAAATTCCAGCTGCTTGACATCAGCGATGTGAAGCTTTCACTTCACACTGATACAAATATTTACCCTGAGCTCTGGCAAAGCTTTCCTTGCCCATGTCGCCCTTAATCATACATTTTTCCTTGATTGAGTTATGCTTTCCAGTACGTGATTTGCTCTGGTTTACTTTTTAACACATCCCAGAGGCTTCGTCAAAATCGGCTCTGTGCAGGCCATGTCATTTGGTAGCTGCCAAACATGCTATTCAGAAGGGCCTTGGCAAATAGCAAAACAGTGTCTCTTTCTAACGGCCCTAATAAATGTGTTTGTTCTTTTTTGACCACCATTTATATTTTGAGGTCCCACATATCCATAAAGCAATGAGCCAAGAAAGTAAGCAGAAACACACTCGTTTACCCCTTTAATCTACTCCCTGGAGGCAATAAGCCGACTTTTCTTACTGACACCTTATAGCTGAAAAGCTGCAAACCATCGATGACTCACTTTTGATTATTATTTATGAGACAGAAAGGTTGTTATCAGGAGGCTGGAACAATAGAGAATCACTCTGTTGCTGTATTAACACTTGCAAACTAGCTATACAAGAGTCAAAGCAACATGGTTCTACCTGAGCCGGAAGGATCATCACAACCTACCCTGGCAGTTATAACTAAATATACTCTTCCAAAAGACAGGCAGATTGACAGAATTCTCTTCTCCATTACATTAGTAAAATCCAGTAAAGTAACAAGGAGGAAAATCTGATCTATTAGAGCTAGTTTGGAGAGTACCAAGGCAGAAACTTACTTCAGCCTATGTCTCCAAGTGGACTCAAAATTGTTAGTCAAAATACTTCTGTCACTTTCCTGCCCTCTCCATTCTGATGCCTCCTGACATCCCAGTTGGCAGTGAGAAAGGAAGAAAAGCAATGAAAACAGAGGCTTTTGAAGAAATTTGGGGCCCCGGACAGAACCCAAGGCTGTAGTGCCTCCACCACAAGGAAATGTGTTCTCACATGACAGCCCCACTTCTGACTAACCTCATCCACGTTAGATGCGCAAGACAGAAGATACAGTGGTCTCACTGAAGTGAAATGGGAATTTTGCTACCAACTTGAGTAAGCTCAGAATTTCACTCAGCACAGGTATTTATATAGCATACTTAGACAGAAATGCAATAAAACACATTGTTTTGACAAAGTTGTCACCATATGCCGTTTCCCACGCGGCCATTTCCTAGTAAATCTTCTCTCATGACTTAGCCTAACATTTTTACTTCCAAGGAAGAGCAGCAGGGAGCTGCATTATTTATTTATTTGCAGGGAAGAGGGAGCAAAGCAAACGTTCAGCCAAGGAAAGTGTTTTTGGCTTCTCCACTGCCAGCCAAGCAGAACTTCCCTAGAAGGCACCTGCCGGACACCGTGGCTCAGTTTACTTGGCCGCATGAGCTTCAAGCCCAGCTTGGGTACTTGCTTTCTGTGAGACGGCCATTTCCCTTCACCTCAGACAAAACTGCAGGGTTAGTGGGTTGATTCTGGGGATACCACTGATAAGAGCTCAACTTTTTCTGTTTTCTAATTAATTCCAAAATATTAATTGTTTAAACCCAGGCAGATGATCAGCATCCCCTTAAACAATCTGCAGTCAAGCCTGCCGTTCAGAGTGCTCCTTCGCGCTACAAGTGATGGAAGTCAGATGTTCGTTTCCACTCCCACTGCTTTCTTGAAGGCAACCATCCCTGGGCAGAGACAGATAAACTGGACCTCAAACCACATAAAACAACTATCATATGCAACCAAACTAGCATATTGGAGTAATTCTGCACCAGTTACAGCTTACAAAGCAGCCAAAACTGAACCGTCCAACAAGCAAAAGTTAAGGTCAACTATGAAAATAAAGAACTCCTGACCCACTTTAAAATAAAACTCAGATGTCCTAAATCTATCTAGTGGGCTCTTAAAGCATCCCAGTGGAGTTGTTTGAAACAAATATTTCACTTCTTGGCTGCATAGATTTTTCTTTTCTTTTCTTCTGAGCTGTTTAGGCACATGAGTTCACACTATCTGAAGTTTGCTTATTCCTGGTGGTTTCTCATCAGAAGGAAGAAAAACAATTTAGGACCATTTCATGGTCCTAATGAGTCTGCCTAGCTCAGGTTAACCCTAGGCAGCAAAGACTTGTGAATCTTCATGTAATCTTTAAAAATAGGTGAGTTTGATCTTTCAATAAGACATAAATCTCATAAGAATTTAAGTAGTTGGGTTTTAATTAAGAAAATTTT
The DNA here is from genome assembly GCF_028389875.1 of Rhea pennata. Classification (NCBI taxonomy): domain Eukaryota; kingdom Metazoa; phylum Chordata; class Aves; order Rheiformes; family Rheidae; genus Rhea; species Rhea pennata. Next base: position 3,869,631 of record NC_084668.1, on the reverse strand, counting down.
GCTTAGGTTGTGTAAGAAAAAATTATGTTGAAATATGTTATTGCAAGGCTTGTGTGCCTGGCATCAGCTATAGGTTACCACCAGAACTCCTGGGAAAAGCTGCAACAGGGAGAAGCAATCTGGGAAGACTCTAGTGTGGAAAATTGTTAAGCAAATGACAGATTCACACTTCAAACTAGTCACTGCACATGACTCAAATACAGCAGCTGCAGTGAATTTTCACCTCTGGTTGAAGGAGGAAAACCACCCAGGGTGGCCACTTTTTCCAATCCCAGCATGGCAAGAACAGAGATGACGGATACTTGGGGGGGAAATTAATCAAATTAGAAACAACAACCTAAAGAATTAAGAGCACAGATTAGATTCAGTCTCTCACATTTTCTATAATGTCCCAGATACACCTGCATTATCCAGCTTTATTCTTTAAATAGAAATTATTTTAAAATTGCTATGCATATGCCAATAACCCAAGAACAAATTTGCCATCACCTGCAGAGTATTCTCACCCAAGAAGTGGTCCCATCACTAGTCAGTCAGTGATTAGAGAAAAAAAATTAAAACATATAAATATTTATATATATATATATATATATAAACGAAAGCTAAGAAAACATAAGTCAAATGAAAGCCATGTACTTTATTTTTCAGTATCAAAACTGAAATATTTTGAGCCATGAGCAAACTGAACAATTTGGCCTGAAACCATCTTCCAAAGTCTTCCAGCTTCACCCCAACAGACTTAAAACAAGAATCCTAGAAGGCTTTTGACCACATTGAGGACAACGTCAAAATTGCACTCAGATAAGGTGTCTTCAGTGAGCTGGTTTATACAGTTTAGCTTGTACAAAAGGGACTTTTGTTAACTGAAAGAAGCTCAGATCAAAACAAGTTAAGAGATCTCAATTTTATTCCAACATACTCAAGAATTCAAAACCTTTCAGTCATCCCTAAAGTGAAAAAATGTCATACTAAATTCAACACCAAAGTGTCATTGATTCCACTGCAGCCAGGATTTTGCCATGGATTTCAATGACTGCACAGAATCTCCTTGCATTTAAAGGGATTCAATAGATGCAGCAAAGGTGCCGCTACTCTCTACGCTCATAGCCGCTGTCTTCCGACAGCTCCTGCATTCCTTAGCCTCTCCTATGAGGACCTCTCATGAGGTCAGTTATTAACGCCAAGTCACAGATGGACGGTAAGTTTTTTAATAAAAGAAAGATTTTTTTTCCCCCCAGAGATATCAACAGGAAAAGACCCTGCTCTAGCAATTGCATTTGTCAGTCATTCACAGGTGCAGAGTCAGTAGAGGGAGCACAAGAGCACGCAAAGCATTAAGTGGGATTTCTGTAGCTCTTTGATGTTCAGTCCTAATTACTATTATTAGTCTGGGTCTTGTTCTCTCTGAATGTTCCTGCATGCTTCACCAGGTAACAACCACAAAGAATTAGGTAAGACAATCGTATCACTTGGAGAAAAACTGACCCAAAGCAAAATTTGGAAGACAGAAAAACAATCTTTTCCTAAAGTAGGCATCTTAATCATAATGTTGGATACCTTCCTGCCACAGAGCACGTCTGACCATGTCCAGTGTGTTACTCTTAATAATTAAAAAAAACACACACACACACACACACACTCACAGCATAGATCGTTGTGACCCATCAAGAGTTTATGCAGAGAACTTGGTCAGAATTGTGTTCATTACAAAACAGGAAATGAGGCAAGTTCTGCATGGATCTGGATTCTGTAACTGGACATAAATCTCATTCTAGATTCATCCAAAATCTGATGGAATTCCAAAGTTTTTCAAGAATTCCTCAAATCTGGCTGATGGAAATCTCTAGGCTCAGTTTTGAGTAAACTTGGAGCAATTGATTGTTATTTTTAATCAAAATTATGGGAAATTCAATTATTTTTCATGGGTTTGGCTCGAAATCAAATACAACACTGCATTTTTAAGCAAGCTTCATTAACTTTTCAGTTTTATTTGAACCTCAAAGTAAGATCTGGGGGAACAAAATTCTTTCATATTCATGAATATAAACCCAGAGTAACTGCACTGATTTTACTGGTGCTATTCTAGCGTTACCCCATTTTAAATGAAAACTTTCACTTGCATTTCAAGGCTGAGAAAAAATTCTTTCCACGAATCGTTACAAAGCAGTCGGCTGAGCTGAACACTCTTCCCATTACTGCGCATGGCACTGCACTAAACCTTGGGATGCAGGCACCTAGCGCAGCACAGAGCGCAGTTTCGTGACTAAGTGTGTGTAAGATGATGCTCTTCCAGATTATTTCAAGCTAGTTACGTAATAGCATTCCTCGGGCATTATTGAAAATTCTATAAAGATACCTGTATTCATTAGGAGCAACTTTAAAAGTGGTGAAAAACCTGCTCTAGATAAGTTTTCCACAAAGGACAAAACCCATCAAAACAAAATATCATATTATTTTATTTTTGCTTCTTTTCCAAAGCAACCAATTCCCTATATAAAGGGGGATACTAATCTTCTGCCTTCCATGTTTTCATACATGAAATATAGCATGCTATAGTCTAGAAGAATAACAGCAATAGAGAAACAAGAAAATAAGAGACAGTAAGAGAAATCACACACTCAAAAAATTAAATTGACTTCATGTAGTAAGCTTGGCGTGCATTAAATCTCTTCAAAATTACTCTGCAACTTTAATACAACTTACACAAAGTCCAGGAAAAAATATTCCACCATTGAGAGAGGGGAAAAAAAGAAGAAAAAAAAAAAGAGAGAGAGAGAGAGAGAGAGAGGAGAGATCCCTTCCAATTTTTCCCTTTTTGAAGGATTTTAACTTGGCGATTGAATATGCCAGCAAAACATTTCTTCCTCCCGCTCTTGATAGACCCTCACAGAATCCAAGCCCAAATACGTGAACCTAAGGGTAGGTCTCAAACTCAAGTGCAGCCAAAGGTTCAGGAGAAAAGAGAAGAAAAGACAGTCTCCTGGAATATCTGGACATTCTCAAAGACCATAAAAATATCCAGTAGTATCTTTCATACAGTTCCTGTATTTCATATGCTGTCTATTTGTGCCCTTAACGTCTACCTTAGGACTTCGAAAAATTCCCTTGTAGTATTTTAATATTCTTTTGAGTTGAATAACTGCATTCCTCAGACTATATCTTTCTTTCATTCTTGAATCATTTTCTTTTGCTGCCCAGTTCCCATCTCACATAAGCTGAGGCTAATATTTTCTTATCTGTATTCAAATATTTATTTATATACATTCAGCAAATATGAATCTGCACAACTGTTGTTAAAGCACCGTATTTCTTGCACTTGTTTAAAGCAGAGGCCCGTTCTGAAAGGTCAGAGTGTATAAGCAGTATGCTTACTGGCTTCCAATTAGCTCTAAATCACATTTGTTCGGTCAATAGTTATTCTTTTGATACCTAAGCCTCACCAAAAAAAAAAAAAAAAAAAAAAAAATCAAGATTATATATATATCATATAGATTATATAAGAAATAATAACAACTAAACAACCAACCCTGCTGCCTTGTCATACCCAGGTTCCTACCTATAGGTCAAGATTTCTGTAAGCTTATTTAGTGTATTGGGTTCCAGCAGAGATTTGTATGCACAGACATGATATTCAGAAATGATTCATGATTATAGGTACTTTCAACTTTTCCTATTTCACAGCAAGAGATCAACACTTGCAAAAAACCTGACTTTCTGGTGTTAATGGCTAAGAATTTTCTGAAAAAATAGCTCCTTTCAAAGAGTCCAAAGTTAGGCACCAAAAATTTGAAACCTCAGCAGCGTCCCCTCTACCTCCCCCCCCCCCCCCAAAAAAAAACCATTGCTTTATATGTGAAGTGGATAAAGAGTTTGTTGCAAAACAAGCGAAAGCAAAGAAATCTTGATTGATAACAACCACCTACACTAAACAGTATTTTGTGTCATTATATTAAAAGAACAAGATAATCATTATCTCATAGTTACAGAAGATTTTGAATGTATGAAAAAGCCCTGCTTAAGGAACAAACTTCAAAGCCATTTTACATCGCACAAATTAACCTCAGTCTGCGGTATAAACATTTGAAAGTACTAAACATTAACCAAGAACACTGAAGCATCCTTGACTTTTGGCAGTATCACTGTACACATGCTGCCTTTGTAAAACACACAAGAGGTGGCACTAACAGCAGATAAAGCTAATCGTACTTTACGGCGACTCGAGAAACGCACAATGCTGCGCTACTGTACTGGCAGGTAATCTACTGTCTCTTTAAATAAATCTAAATATGAGGTCTAGATGGGATCAACCTGAGAAAAATGCTAAAATATAACTGCTAAAGTTAATAGTTAATACTTGCTTTTCTACAAGACTTAAAATGAAAAGGCTTTCCAACTATTATAAGATGTACAGTCTTAATCTACATTTCAATAAGATATTTAAAGGCAGCGCTGGAACTGTCAAGGACCCTTTCTTCAGCCTGAGAGAGGCCTACAAAAGAGCGCTGACAGTTTTGTTTTCTGTGACACAGAAGCATTATTTTATCAAGAAAATGTTATTATATTCATATTTGTCCTAACACTTCTCTTTGCGGGCTCCTCACAGGCCCCAGTGCGTTTGGTGGGGCAAACGCTATGGCATCACTTGTGTTGTCAGGAGCCCTTACGATAAAGGTAGATGGATTGATTAGCATAAAAGTACATTTTTTGGCTGCATTTTATACAGAAAGGCTAAAAATGAAGCTCAAATGATTTTTTTTCACTGAGATACCCGTAAGCTGTAAGCGCGCTCTAAAAAGTCCCATTCAGTCTGTTGTTTTGTTTGCAATGACCATAGAACTAGAGTTTTTTTTTTAAAAAAAGATGTCTTTGTTACTACAGTTTAATATATCTATTCTTAGCATTAATTATAATTTTTTCTATGCTAAATACATATTTTTTTATTTCCTTTTTTTTAAAAAAAAGTCCTGATGTTAAATTAACTTTCATTAATAACATGGGTCCAGTTTTTTAAAAAAAGCTTTTATTCTTAGGTGAAGGTACACAGACAGATCATAAACAACCTCTAATTAATCACATGTGGATTCAAATGCAGACTTGTATGCTATAAACCAACACTGAAGTGTATAAGAAACTGTCAGTCAGATCAAAAGTCAATCCAAAATCATCCCATTTGCAGAGCTGAGATGCTGTCACAGTTAGTTAGCCATAAATGTTTAAAACAGCAACCAAACTTTTATTCTAATTGAGCATGAGTTGAAAGGCTGCGCACTTTGAAGTCTTCGCTTTTATCGTTTGTATATAGCTTAAAACAGCAGATTTTTTTCCCCTTTTTCTTAGGAATAGGAGACATTGCTTCTTATTGAAAATATACAGGTAGGTCAAGCTGTATTTGTGGAGCCGATGTACGGGTTTCACCCATGCATGTAATCACTTACAGCACAAGTCCTCCAAAATGCAATTACAGTAGTTTCGCGTTACTATTTAATCTTTTCTTCCTGTCAATTGTTGACCAAACCACAAGAAAACGCATCTTTGGCATGTTATCCGGAACGAGATCCTGCTTCTCAGGGAGCCGGTCCCGAGGACCCCACCAGCGCCCCGGCCTGCAGTCCGCTGGCTTTCGGGAGGGGACCGGGGCGGCCGAGGCCGCTGCAGGAGCGCGCCGCGGCGGATGCCGACGGCCCGAGGACGCGTTCAGCGAAACCTGAGAAGCGGCAGTGAAACGTCCAGGCCCGACCTGACGAGGGGAAACGCGGTTTGGGCGGCGCGAAGGCCGTACCCCTCCTCGCGACCGGCGGCCTCGCTCGCCGACGCTCGGCAAGGCCCAGGCCCAGCGGGACACGCCTCAGGCCGCCTCTCGGCTTTTTTTTTTTTTGAGATATAAGATCTTCTGCGATGGAAGAAGTTAGCCACGATCACCCCCCTCACTTCACCAGGACCTAACTAAAACCCAGCGGAAACGGCTTCACGACCTCCCGCGGTACGGCGGGTAGTAAGGAGGAGGATCGCTCCTGCGCTCGCCTCCCTCCCGACAGGGCCCCAAGCCGCCGAGAGCTGTGCCGACTGCTAGCACCTGCTCGTGCCCAAAACGGAGGGGAGACGCAAGACGGGCAAGGAGACCCCCGCTCCCGCCTCGCGCGGGGGGCACCTCCGGGCTGAGCAGAGCGCCTCGCGCGCGGCCGGGGCTCGGCGCCCGCACGCCCGCCGCCAATCCCACCTTGCATTCGGGCGTCACAACTTCAGCCTTGCTATAGCCGTATTCATCAGAGGAAACCATAGATAAATTCAGGCAGGTAAATAGGTTTAAAAGCCTAGCTCTTTCTCCCGAGGCAGCTTTCATACCTAACATTAGGGCTAATTTACTGCAATCCGAGGAAAGCAGCTTCAAGATCCTTCCGTGCACAGGAAAGGAGGAGTTGGAGAAGGGCTAAAGGCAGCGACGCGCAGTGCTGGCTAGAATTCCCACGGGCAGGCTCGCGTAGGACTTGTGCCAAAACTCACACCAATAACCGTGCTACTGTCAAACCTCACCCGTGCTGGCAGAGCCCCAAAGTTCACCTGACTTCACGAACGTACTTGAGGAAACAGGAGAACGAGCAGGGCGGGATCTATTCCTAACTCTTTCCAGAGCACACGACGGTGCCGCAACTCCTCCCAGCAGGAGTTTCTACGAATGCAGAGGTCTTCACTGGGCCAGGAGGTCCAGTACCTTAGGGACTATACAAAAAACAGACTAGGGCACAAAGTCAAGTTCCAAGCGCCTAACAAAACTGATGTGAAAGGAACAATAGAAATTTATTTTTCTTATTTTACACATGAAGAACACAAGATTGATTTTGTTGTCTTTTTTCCCCTCCTTTCTTTAAACAGTCGAGTAAACTCTTTGCTTTCAACAAGAGATAAGGCAACCTTTGATGGTTTGTCCAAGGACACCCCAGAAACCTGTGGCGAAGCCGGGACCTATACACAGCCAGCAGTCCATTCGTAAAACCATCACAGTTCCCACAGACGATTAGACAGAAGGTGATTAGTGAAAACATCTCCTCTGACATTTTTCACGTGGGCATAGTGCCTGGCACATTCCCTCTAGAGACACGGTGCTGGAGTTTCTGCTTTCCCCCCTGGCCTGCTGGACAGAGTGCCAGATATACAGGGCACGCACTGCTAGTGCAGAAGGTAGCCATTCGTACAACTTAGTTTTACTTTGAAATTAAAGAAAAAGCTGCAGGATCTGTGGGAACAGGATATCTAGCAGCAACTGCGGCCGTTATTTTTCTCTTTTATAGTGCTACCTTTTAAACTACGCTTGAGATCTTTGTTGTTGTCTCATACCCTGTGGCACTGGCCTGGCGTGATGAGACTTCAGTGAGATACTGCACATAAAAGCATACACTGTAAGTGTGACGAATTGCAATGACAAGGTTGGGTTGGAGGTAACTTGTGAATGATCTAGTGAATTGAAAATGCCTGCGTGCTCTGCCTAGTAGCAGTGAGAAGAGAATATGGGCAGTGCCAGTTGCGTGCTACAGGCAGGAGCCGTGCTGAGAACACAGGAGAAACATACCATACCTTATTAACACGCCCAGCTTCTCAACGAGCTCTTTAGAAAACAAATATATAGCATCAGCAATCAACCATATTATTATTAATAATGCAGTTAAAATGTGTAGAGGAGGTGAATTTGGTATGAATCCAGCATTTGAATTATGTACTATTAAAATGAAAATCTCTGCTTAGGTACCCAGAGAACAGACATTGCTATAAAAACCCAGCACACAGCATACAAAGGCAGGCAACTAGCTAAAACCCAGCTCAAGTCATGAATAAAAACAATGCGGTAATTCTTTGCACTCTGGAGCATCTTTCATCCCCTGTTCAGAGCATTCTGAACACATCCACTGATAAACGCGGCAGCCCAGCAAGAGACACGAGTAACATCGTCCTGGCTTCCCGAACGGGAAACCGAGTCAAAAATACCCCCGTATCCTGACGCCAGTGAGAGAACAGATCAGAGCCCAGGACGGTCGTGACAAGCCACCCTGACACAGCTTTGCAGTCTAACCACCGAGAACGCTACCCCTTCGATGCCAGGCCTCCTGAGGAGGAATGCTGACATCCCTTTCCTCTTCCCGGTAGAGCCAGGATCACGGAGAAGAGCTCTAAAATGGTGGCTTAGCAAACCTTCCCCACACTCCCTGGATACTGCCACAGCAGCTGCCTGAACCATTACATTGGCTTGGGAGCAGCACAACCACTACACATTAGTAAGCTAGCAACTGTTAGCTACGGACGTACATAGTGGCCTGTTTTAGCCTTGTTTTACCTCCTGACATAGGCTTGAGGAAACAGCTGGAGGTGTGCAAGGCATTCCCTATTCTAGGGAAAGCACCTGAAACAATTCAGAACACCTTGTAGTTTCCGTTCATTTCCTTTGCTTCCAACACCTCCGTGCTGTAGGACACCTAAAACCCACCAAGAAGATCTCTTTGCACCCAGCAGCCGCAGCCACATCCTCGATCAGGTCAGGAGAGCCGAGGAGCGGCAGGCACGAGCGGCAGGCACTGTCCTGGGACGAGCGAGCTGAACCCTGCGAACGTGGGGTAACAACAGGTCCTTCTCCAGAAGGTCAGATTCAAGAAAGTAGATGCTGAGCGCTCTTGCACACTCTCTTCCTTTTCTTTCGTTGTCACCTCCACTTATGTATTGCTGCTCTTATGTGCATGAGTCTACAGGATTGGGACTGCACAGCATCAATGATTGAACATGTTCCAATCAAACCTTTTAAATAATCATCACATGAGCCACAATGACCTAGTCCAACAGGCAACTAGAACTTCCAGCTAAGCACACAACTACTGTTGCTATAGAAATTCAGTTAAAAATGTAGGCTTAAACCAAAATGCAGTCATGATACTCCAGTACTGGGACAATAAATGTAAGCCACAATGGCATTGTATAGACTAGGGTTTATATTTTATTACTCTTATAACCTATATAGATCATCTTTACTGTATGGCATGTTCAGGACCTGATGTTTTGCTTATTATACCAGTGTAATACTTGAGGCATTTTCAATTAAAAAAAAAAAAATCAAGGTACAAAAATGAGAAATCCACTTGCAGCTTTGAGCATCGACTCAGACATTCATTGTGCTAGAAAAGAAACCTTCCTTTCTTTTCGCTTGATAAGCCTTCCCTGAAGTGCAACCAAAGCACATGCAACTCAAGGGAAGGTCTGGTATTTAACTATAATGTCTTAAGAGTGTGTGCACATGTGTGTATGCATATTTACTTATATTTTCCCCAAACTGTTCAACACCTTTACAGTCCTCCCACCCAACAATGAATAGGCCAAATATCCTTCTTAGAACTGAAATATTTTAGTTTTTTTCTCTGTCTGAACACTACTGTAGGATTTAAATGACTTCCAGACATTATTAAGTCACTTTAGAGGCCACTGCATATTTCACCCCAATCTTTTTCCATTCTCTCATTGATAACCTCTTCCCAATATATATATAATACACACACACACACACACACACACAATGTACCTTTGCTTGTGAAAGCCAGTATTTCAGTAACTCTGTTCAGGTTTCTGTGATGAATACCTGACATAGAGACGCACCTGCTTTCACCATTAAATGCGTTGCTTAAAAACCCTGTTTCAAACAGTACGCACCTTAAAAAACAACAACAAAAAAAAGTAATCTGTAAATGGCAGCCAAGTAATAGCTTAATTACTCCGCAGAGGGCTTACCCTTAAAAAACAGGGTCTGTTAATAGGTATCAACCAGTTATTGTTGTTTTTCCCTTGACCTAAATAGGGGGCGATTATATACTCCACGAAAAACTAGAGAATCTCTTTCACCTGGCGCTCCACTTGCTGAAGTAGCTCCAGACAAGCAGCTCCCTCTCTGCGCGTGCGGACCGACTTCGCCCCCGCAGCCCCTGCCCGCCGACACGCGTCCCGCGGCGCAGCGCAGCGCGTCCTGAAACGAGCGCGGTGCGCGAGAGTGGGCACTAAAGGACAACATAAAAAAAAAAAAAAAATCTGGATCTGCTCTCACAAGCAACTCTGAACGCCGTAGAGTTAAAAATAAATTAAATATCTGTATTCCCCCCGAGTACCAAGCTCTGCACCGTCAGCACCCCCCGCGGGCTCCCCGGCCTCCGGACGCAGGGCGCGCTCGGCTCAAGCACGGGGCCTCGATTTCCAAGCAAGGAAGCTGCATCCCACTGCTCGTTTCCAAAGTCCAAGCGTCTGGGGAGAAAGAATGGGGCTGCACAGGGGAAAAGAAACCCCGCGGGGCCCCTTTCGCTTCCTTTCCCAACAGAAACTGCCTACAAAGCCCTCGAGAGCATAAGATGCAGTACCAAGGCCACCGCATCCATCACCTCCGACTCCCTGGGGGACAGTCCCCCGCTAGGATAAACACAGGGTGCAATTTTCAGCAAGGACCAGAAACAAGATGACAGAAGCTTATTCCATCAATACCTTTAGAGTCGACCAAGCTTTATATATGCACAACAGAGAGCTAGGAACCCATATGACTTTTTCTCCCTTATTAAAATATTTCACACAGTTGTCAAATGTATAGAATAAACTGAATTTGTGGATATTTACCAAATCTAAAATCCTATACATTTGAAAACTGACCTAGCTTCATATTTTGCCCACTCTGCCCCCTTAGGGGCAAACAGTTTCTCTCCTTTATTCAAAGATTCCTACTGACAAATTATTGTAAAAGCAACAGTATTTGTTTCCCCATCTTTGTTTTTATAAGCCAAGATCTCTCATCCCTATTGATTAATGATGCTAACCAATGGCCACTGACATCTGATTACCATTGAGAATGTGTTTTCTCTATTAAAAAAAATTGGCTGATATTTTAACAGAAACATTATTCAGAAGTTATACTCCCATATCTTCAAATTTTAAGTATTCTATCAGGCAGAAAGGAAGAGAAAAAAAAACATGTTCCCCCCCCCCTTTGCTTTTCATATAGCTGATGAAGAGAAAAATGTTTCCAGTTTTGCTGCACATTTTGCTGCAAGTTTGTCACACATCTCTAATCATTTCTACTAAATGTGGTTACTAGCTTCAGTGACAGTTTTGTTGGGAGGAAATCACAATCCTTAAGAAAAAAAAAATGTGCACATTTTATTAGTTTCTTTTTGAAAATTGTTATCATTGCTGCAAATATGCCTCCATCGCAGAAGTGGAACACTAAGGAAACCATCGCAAGGAGGAGGATGTGAGGAGCCTTATCACAGCAACGAGTGGGAGTGCATTTCCTTGTAGTTGCTGTAATAGTAGTGGTAATTCTTAACTAAAAGGCCATACTGATAACATCTAGAAAATGGCACAGTGCTCTCTGAAATGTAACATGAATATTTCGGAGTAGGATGATAACCAGTTGCAAACAAAACAAATTAATTCACAAAAATTATATAGCCTCACTTTGCATTGCTTTAAAGATAAATAGGTGAAGGAAGCTTTAAACTAGGATTTTTAAGCTAGCTTTTATTTTTTGAAGCCTCTGAAGGAGAAAGAGCTTAGCAAAGGGAAGCCCAGAAATTGCCATTTGAAGTGTTTTGTTTTAAAATTGTATTTGACCAAGGACAAAAGGGGGACAAGCAAAGTCCAAGTAGTGCTTTCAAGTAAAGACGGATGACTCTGAGGGCAGAATTTTGGTTTAATTTCTGTTACATACTGTACGTCCAGTCTCCAGGCAGAACTGCCACAAACGAGCCAAAATGCTGAACTCCATCAATGCCATTCTGCTTCTGAATGAATGCGACAGTGAGAGACTGTGGGAAGCTGCCTAACACAAATGCAAAATTTGCAAGTGAAGAACTCTAATAATTGTCTCCCATAACAGCCAGATCAGGGTTCGAGGGGTTTTTTCCCACTCTTGCTGTGTGCAGCTTAGTTGGCACATTTTGTTCAGGATGCATGTGAGAAGGACTAACAATCTGCTGCTAGGACAAATAGGTTTGGTCACTGAGGCTACAGCATGGACAAATATTAATAAGGGTCTCAGTGATCTCTATTGATTCTTTCATACACCTGGAGAAGAACTTGACAGGAAGGGAAAATGTTATTTCCACATTCACAGCTGCTGCAAATCAGAGGTCTCCTGCATTCAGTATAGCGTCACAAATCCCTACAGCTGGGAATATGAGCTCTTCCTCTCTCCAGAGATGTGCCCTTACACACCAGAGCAAACCTACCACAGGTTGTCTTCATGCCTGCATCAAGGAACAACATGAGGTGAACGATACAGGGTAGGACCATGCCAACAGGTCAGCACAGGAACTGTGGGCTGACCACAGCATGGATTTACAGCTTGTATCTTGTAGTAGCAGCCTGGGTGCCTCTCTTACCACAGTCCATAGCAACTAACACCACTTTCCATGAGCTACCACAGGATAGCCAAGATAAGTTTGCATGTGAGCCTTATTGCAAGGCATCTACATGGCCAAAACCTTTACAACCCTCAGCACCCCATACCTCCCTTCCCAGCCAGAACCCAACAACAGAAATATTTAGTATTGCACAAATATAATTTTAAGTAAGTCTTCAGATATTTTCCCTTAGTTGCAGCCACAGCTTGGACTCGTTGATCTCTTTTGAAACATTCTGGCAGTGGTGAGGCAGCAGGTTGCATCAAAAGCTAACGTGGCATTTTTCCTGTACTTCTGGAGGCCAAGCCCTTTACCTGTCCTGCAACACCTGTTTGAGGTGACAGCACAGTATGATCAGGACAGCACACATGATGCCATGCTTTGTGCAACCACTGACCACAAACCACTAGTAGATGCTGCATCATGGTCAAGACAACAGTAGCCTGTGACCCGTAAGGCACCTCTCTTGTTAAGCATTATGACTTTCCACACTATCACAACATCCCGGTCTCCAACTCCAGCCTTTATCTCAGCACAGTTCTTGTCTGCTGACAAAACGAAATCTAGACACAGTATATATTGCACTGTTACAGTACTGTTACTTAACGGAATTAAGGAGAAATTGTAATTTGGAATTCTTTTCCATTAGCCATCTTAATGCCTTTTTTTCTATTAAGCAATTAGCAGCAACTAGTACTAATAGGCATATACCCACTTCCATCACAAACTGCTCAAACCCAGGCCTAGATCTGGTCCATCATCACATATCAGCTGTGTTGTATCTAGCAAAACTATGTTCACTGCATATTAATATATTTATCTACATTGAAGTAGGACTACCTCAGGAAAACGAGAATAGCAGTCTACTGTAACGATAGGTTTTTTTTTTTTTTTTTTTTTTTTGCTGAAGTGCAGACAAGTCAACTCTAGTTTTGCTACAGAGACCAGTTTTCCTGGATCTTCAGCTAGTAATATTAGCTATTCCTCTCTCCCCTCTCTCTTTCCTCTGTCTCTCCCCAAGCAAGAGCCAGTAGGCTCCAGAGCAGACCTGCCACAAGCCTTCACAGACCTGTAATATATCAGTAGCTCAAATGACAGTCTTTAGCTCACAAGTATTATAGACTCCTCCAAAAGGTTGAAACCCCTAGAAAGGGTGCCCTGGGAACACCAGCTCAGCAGGCAGAAGCAGAGAGGTCCCAGGGTGCAGAAGCACGGCAAGGGGACACAGGAGGAGCTGGGGAGACCGCCAAGAGACAAAGATGCCTGACAAAAAGGAGATCTCTCAGAGACCATTTCATCATGACACAGAATTTGCCACAACTCAGAAAGCCACCAAGCTGACTGAAACCGAGCCTAGAAGCAGCCCACAAAGACACAGCATGACATCATTTCTCTCTTCCCTATTCCATGCTGAACTTTCTCCATTTAAAATTATCCTTACTTTTACTCCAATAAAGCCTGGCTTTGTTGAGTTTAAAGCCTTTTGGTCCTCATGGAAAAGCCCACAATCAGGAGACACCTAGGCAGACTTACTATAGAGCTCTGACCAACTCAGGACTGTACCACAACCACACGGCTTCATTTATTTATTATTAACACCATAAATATTTAACTAAAATTCTCCAGAACAAGGATAGACAACACACAGGACTGCATAGTGCACACCAACAGCCAAAAGCTGTGTCACACTTACCTCGTTGGGCTGTGGGAAGCACCAATAGATGTTTGGTGACTGCAGCTGGCTGGCTGGCTTGCTGAGGCTAGAGGAGGCCCAGCCAGCTGCTTGTTCATCTGATCTGCTCTGGCTCCAAATTGGTGGCAGGTGCTGACCATGAGCAATCAGGTCCTGCAGCAGTGGGACCTGCTGACAACCTTCCCCCATGCCTGCCCTGAGAGACTGCAAGCTTCCCTCTCAGTTCATTCTGATACGTACAGCACCCAGCTCAAGAGCTCCACACTTAACTAATCCTTTTTTTTTTTTTTTTTCAACTCCCAAATATGATGGCAATCAGCAAATGTCCTTCAGGTATATGTACAGCTTGAAAGGGCTGTAATTACCTTAGTTGTAACAGCAAAACAAAATTATTCATATTCTGGTATTTTTGCCAGACCTACATTATTTTTCACTAATAACAACCTGCTTAAAAGCAAGAATAATCCCTTTTAAAGAAACAAGGCCAAAAGCTTTTCCTCTTCATTGCTAGCCTGTCTCCTAGCTGTATAAAGAAGAGTATAAAAAGTATAACTGTGGAAGGGATCTTTGTGCAGCAGTGACAAGGTACAGCAAGGGGTGGTGCCCATGCCTCAGTTCTAGTCTATGCCTACTGGAAACCAGACTTCTTCAGCTCAGTGATCTCTCCTATTAATTGTAAGATATTAATATTCAGGTATTATTGCTCATCATACAAAAAAGCTCCATGCTCAGTTTGGCTCACACTTGAAACCACCGTTTCTCCTGGCCACGTGCAGTTCAGCTGTGAAGCTGCAGGACTTTCACCAGTACAACTCTCATTTTCCAACGACACGAATCAGCCTGCCACCTCCTCTGGATGCTTTCCCACAGGAATGCTCTCGGCTGCTAGGAAAGGCAGCTGGGGAAATTCCCCCTGAAAGCAAGGGACCTGCTCCTCATCAGCTGGGGAACACACTGATGATTGTCTCACTTAATGATTACCTTTCTGTGCAGACTTCTCGGCTATTTCTCCTCCAGTGTATCTCCACCATTATTTACATTATCATCATTTTAGTCCAGCAAAGCTGGTACTTCATGATGAAGAATTTCTTGCAGAATGTATCTGTGGCATCAAAATACCTTCTTTAAATATCAAACATTATCGTTGCTCCAGGTGTTAAAAAATGAATTTTGTTTTCTTATTATCTACCTCAAGTGCTGAATCATAACCCAAATGATTTCTTTGGGGAAACTCTTTCTTAAAGGGTCTGCTACATAGGTATAAATACATGGTCACCTGTCAGAACCCTGCTGAGGCATCCAGTAGCAGAAAAGCATTTGGTATCAGTCATCTCCCGTATTTTTCTTCCCTCATAGGCCATGGAAAATATTTCCTTTATACATATTCTGTGAGGTCCCCTATTCTGCTGAGTATTTTTCTGCAGTGACTGATGATCTGCCTATTTTGTTTCCCCTGCTCTTTCCCAGAGAAATGAGCCTGTCACAATCCTCTTTTTAGCTTCTACCTTCAAGCAAAATCTTTGTAAGAGCATGAATTGTGGGAAGACTGGGCTTTTCCACTCCATTTTGTGCTCTGTTGAGAGCACCCCTGTCTGCTGGAGGACAACTTCTGTCTTTCTCAGTCGCTTCATGCTCCTGCCCCTTTGCAGCATACCTGGTGGGTGAAACGAGGTATAGTTGTGATAAATGGTACTTTTTGCAAAGTGATTTCACCCATACTCAAATCTATTCAAATGAGATAATTTCAGCCACATAAGCCCTATATTTTACTATTGATAGCTTTTAAAAAAATGATTCTTTAATATTAATAATTGAAAAAATCTCTTCTACTATAGAGTTGTTTACTCAAGTTCAGCTTAATAAAGTGCCCTGCTCTCAGACTGACAGCAACATTCATTTACCTCTCCAACAAGGCTCCCATAACAAACTCCTTTGAACTAATAATACTGATTTTGATGTATAAGTCTCCATGCTGGTACTCTTGCTATATCATTCAATGCATTTCTTGAGTCTTCTTCATACTGCAAGTATTACCCACATTTGACCAACTACCATAGCATGTACAAGATCCTTCTCTTTTCTTGTCCCTGCTCTGAGTTCCTCATGGCTTTCTGCTTAAGCTCTTTTTCCCAAGAGTATTATGGATTCTAGATTATGCCTACAGCAGCATATCCCACCCCAGAACAGGTGAGATTTGCATTGCTTTTTTTTGCCTCTTTGCCTCTTTCTGTGATTGCGGATGGTCTCACCCTGGTACTTTGGTGAGTCCCCATAGCTGCAAAATGGAATTAGCAAAATCAAAAGAATCTATAGTTTAATTTTACTTTTGTACCTCAGTTTAAAGACAAATTTCTCATGTACTTTATTTATATGCAGCATGTTATACTCCTCAAATCTCTGTAACCCAGTTTTACAGTTATCTTCCTTCGAACCAGCTGAAAACTGTCAAAAATGTACAGTGTCTCAGAGCTTATCATCATAAATAAATTGGCTCTGGTTCACTTCCTTCTCACTAGAGTCATTTACTTGTAACATACAGTGTTCAGTAACCACTCTGAATCCACCCTCCTTGAAAACGTTTCGCTGTTTGGTGATGCAACCCCATTAGCCTTTGCCTAACAGAATATGCTTTCCCTTTGTGCATCCCTCCCAGAACCTCTTGCTCTACAAAGCTAAAGCACTTAAAATGCAATTCTTAATATCACAAAGGCAAACAGAATAAGCCTGTTTTTTCTCCATATGAATAGGATCTGATTCCTTGTCAGGAGATGCTGATGTGAAATCACCCATTTCATGATGCTAATCAAAAATGGTGCAAAATCTTTTTTTTTTTAATTTTCTTTCCGATTTGATGGAAGATGAATTCCCTGTTTTCTCCTCTTCCCCTTGCATGCTTTAGTCACAACTCATTCAGATTAGGCTTTGAGAAAACCTAACAATTGGATTTTAAGTTCTGTCTTCCAGCTTTATTGAGTCACGAATGCCACTTGGGGGAATTCTTCAGAAAGAAAAGAGGTTTCAGAAACCAGCTTGAGGCGTAAGCCATGCAGCAGACTGCAGGGCTGGCTGCGTCCGGGCTGCTCCCAGCCACCCCGCTGACCACGAAGCCGCAAAGGCCCGCAAGTACCCGAGCAGGCTCTCTCCTCTAGGAGCGAGATTGCAGCGGGAGCCGTGCCTGCTCTGCCTCTGTGCTGGCTCAGTGCAATATGAACGACAAACCGGCCTTGCAAATCCCCATAGCTATTTCAAAGATTTGGTTTCATTCTCAAATGCGGACAGGGCACGTGCACTACCGCTGAAAGCCAGCCGCATGCTTCTAAACAGACTCTTAACCTGCAAAGCCCAGTTGTTAGAGTCTTTCAAACTGTCACTAGAGCATTAGTTTTTATTGAGTGTTTGAAGGTTTAAGTGAAGGTAGAAAGTAAGACAGAGAAGAAATTCTACTTAAAAACTATCCTCAATGTCTAGTAGCTTGCTCTGCAAATGCCCACTTTTTATTAATAATCCTTTACTCTAAAAAAATAAAGCGAGAAATAAAACATATAAAATGTAAACACAAAGCACAGCTATAACGACATATACTTTGAACAAAGCATCCCACTAGTCACCTATCTTATCAGAGATACTTGTACAGCACAAAGCAGATGGATAATGAAAGGACACCACTTAACCACTTAGCTAATCTGTCCAAATTGGAAAGGAGATATTCGGAAGAAGAGATACTCTTTAAATAAAGGAATATGCACCATGTGGTTCAAAGCATTGTGTAAAATGTCATGTTAGAAATGCTAATATTCTAATAAATAGATATATTCCATCCCGCATTCCTTTGGATTTAAAGCTTTATAGTATTAGAATATGCTAAGTTAAACACAGAGGGCCACACTGAGAGGTGACACAAACGGTGGTGCAAATTCTGCACCGGTAAGCTTGTGCAAGGACTTGCAGCTAGCAGCAGAGAAGAGGAGAAGGGAAAGCATGGGGCCAGGAAATGCTTTACAATAGGGAGTAGCTGGCTAGAAGCTGTAGGAAATAAATAAAGGTATGTGAATGAGTGCTATGCAAATTTGCCACATCTTTATGAAAGGCAGTGAATTGCACAAGATCTACTTCTTTACACAAATAATTGCCAAGATGCTGGCTGTACTATATTCAGGTGGCTGGTGCTGGGTGAATAAACATCAGTGCAGATTATTTTGACTCTAGGATGTAAGTGGTTTTTCAGGTAAACAAGACCTTTTCAGCACCTGGAGCAGAACACCATAGTAATGCAGCCAGAAAGGTGCATAGGTAGGTGTCATACAAAGGCGTTTGATTAAAGACGGCTGAATATTTTTTCAATGGCTTTTTAAAATCTGTAGCTGAAAATCTTGGTATTCACTGAAATGCACTTGTAAATTAAAAGCACACGTCTTGAAGAATATTTTACTCTTTGGTCACAAACACTTCGAGTAATGAGAAACTACTTCCTGACCAGCTCCTCAGCGCGTGTTAACATGGACATTGGCTATTCCATGAAGAAACCACCCCAATGGAAGAAAAAAAAAAATCTTCCAAGAAGCCCTCTCAATCCTGTGCATACCGTGCCCTAAAACACTGGCCACTGAGGCCAGAATTCAATGTAGTAAGTTCAATTAACTGAGCAAATTATTTCATTCTTCTTAAAGGCAAAAGCTCAGGAGATGCAACACAAATAGCCATACCACCGTTGCGTGTGAACACATTAAGAAACCCAAGAGCACTCCATCTCCTTCGGGCCGTAGATGAAAGGTGTGCCCTGCCACGTGGACACCTCTAAGGGCCCTCTCCCACCCCATCTGCCGCGGTCCTCCGGCGGTCCTTTAGCCAGGGCTGCGACCAGCAGAGTTTGCAGCCTATCCTAAAGCCTACTGGTAAAACAAAAATATCCAGGCTATATTTCACATCATTAGCTCCGTTGCTCTTTATTTGCTCTAGTTTCCTGACGGTAAAACATCGTCAGTAAACATCAAGTACCGTAGAGCTCAGCCATGGTGTTTTTCATTTACTGTGCCACTAAGTGTATAGGTATGCCTGACCGCTGACCTGACATGTTCCCGTCGCTGGGGATGGCAGGTTCTTTCATCTCCTTAATGGACATTCCTCGACAAATGTCTGTGGCCTACCTGACTATAATCCTTTAAATTTTAATTCACTTTACATTTAGCCGAGTCATAAATACCATTTAGGTACCAATATTCTGCTTTATGCAATCCCTAAGGTGGTGCTTTTATTTTAATGAAGCCATTTGCAACTTAAGAGGAAAAAATATTCCATCTTTGATTGAATATATTTGTCAGTTTTATTCCCGACTGGCATTTTTATGTGAAAACTTGAATAAAACTGGGGGATAACCGCTTACCAACCGGGATAAAAGTTTCAGTGTGTTTTTGCCTTCAAAATTAGCTGAATAAATGGGCTTTGAAATTCGTTTTGAAAACATCAAAGTTAACCCCAACCATAATCAAAAATAAAATCCAGAATTAAATTATATTATAAGTGAAAAATTTCTGTGGTTATTCCCTAATTTAGAAGAAATTATACTACTGCTGATAACAATCCTTCCTGTAAGAAACATTATTTTTAGTATCACAGGAAAGCAGGAACTTACTGCACTCCTACAGTTACATGAGACGCCAGATATCGGAAGTGTTCTGACATTATTTGTTTTCTCAGTGTTCCTATTGTGCAGCGATTTGTCTTCAGGGAGCCTGTGTCATTTTAGTGGATGAGAATGTGGGTCCAAGTGGTGCAGCTTTTTGCTTAATGTGGTGACACAAAAAATGAGAGGACTTAGGCAACTTTACATAAGTCGCAGTAAAGTTCCTAACTCGAATCTGTATAGTACCTTCTCCAGATTAATTGCTTTTCTTATTCCTATGCCTTCGGCACAACAGGAGTAGCAGGAGCAACAACCCGGGTCGGAGCCCGGGTTTGAAAAGCTGCAGCGTGGAGCAGGAGGGGGGCAAAGGGCCCTTCCCTTGAGCAAAACAAGCAGGGGTTGCCTTGCACTTGGGGTCTCCCCATTTGGCAGTTAACATGATTTTCTCCTGTTACCATCACTGCCGCTGATCAAACTAGACAAACAAATTAATACCGAAACGACTGAAAATAAAGCATTCTGGAATACTATAATACTCTTATTTTCAATCTCCTCAAAAATAAATAAATAAATAAATAAACCGTCTCCTTACACATCTCTCAACAAAAAGTACAGTGAAGAAAAAGGTTTTTCCAAAAAGCTTTTGAAAAGTGTGCTGTCAAACATTTTTGAAGACAATTCTAGCTTTAGTTTTATCTTCATAAAATTTCAGAGGCAGGTAACTGGCATTATTGCCATTTTATACACAGTAAATTACATCATGGGTCCCAAAAGGCAGTGAGCTGCCTAGCTGCTACTGAAATCAGTCTGACTTAAGCATCTGGAAATACTACAAATACTTATTATTGTGTATAAAGCAGATCACAGCCCTACAGCAGAAGGGGTTCCCCTATTTCACCTAGCTGCCTACTGCTTCAGCACTGAAACGGTGCTCCGGAGCGATGACACCAATCACTTGAAATGATATAAGCGAGAAAAATTCGCGGTAAGCAACGGAAGGAAGTCAAGCACAACACAGGGCGCAGGTAAAGAGCAGAAGGGATGGAAAAAGTCATCATGAATGACGTGGCCAAAGCACTGCGGGCACGTGTTCTGAACACGTCACGTGTAGAATCTTAACCGGGAAGAAAGAAAATGAGACTAAAAATAGCATTTCTGGAGAACAGGCAAATGTGATAGGTCGTTGTGTTTGAAATGCTATGATGAGCAATACATTGCTACTAGGAAAAATGAAACCGTTTGTGCTCTTTACAGATTCTCATGATGCAGAAACACAAAAATTTAGTAAAAGAGCAATTGTCTAATCCTTACCAAAAACCACTGGTACTAATGGACAAGAAACTTTTACAACTATTTTAAGTCTGTTTTATAAAAGTTGTAACAATATAAAAATAGGTTTCTTTGATTTCGAAGAATGGACTAAATTTTTCATTTGATCGTACACACATGACTTACATATATATAATTGGCAAAATGATTTCAGATCAGGTATTATAGGCTAACCTAGCCAATTATTAACATTTGTGGTTTTGTGTGCAAGCAGATTTTCGACTAAAAGTACATCCTTGTTATTTTTGTAAATGCTGCAAAAAATGGTTGTATAGCTGATAAAATATACACGTTTGATAATCTGTCCCACTTGGTGCAGCCTTTTGGTTCCATCAATACTCAGCCCGCTAGCTGTTGCTACTCTTTAGGGAAGAGACAGTGCTGTGAAAATCAGATGCTTCCTGCTTAGCCAAAAGCTTGAGACTGAGAACCGATTGATACCAACGTCCACGGTGGTACCATACCTGAGGCTTAGGAGGCTGGAATTTGGCCCACATGATCACAGCACTTTTATTATCTTCCTTCCTCTCCTTAGCCACTGAAGAAATGGAAAAGAGCCTTAACATTGTGAAATACCTGCTTCAAGAAGCACCTATGACAGTAATTGGCTTCAGCACTGGAAAGCTGATTCCCGATAGTCTACCACATTTGGGTTGATCCACTGCTCCTGAAGTCAGTGGGAAAGAATGCAATTAATGTCCAGCCGATTGATGGATTGGGATCAGTACTCCAGGTTTCTGCATACTCAGTCGTCTATTTTGTCAACTCAGCCAAAGACGTTTAAAGTTTGTTTTTAATTAATTGAACGCTAACAAAATATGCCAAATTCACAAAAGTCAAATCCTCTTTCCATAGCAGAGTACCAGTACAAATTCCCGAATCCTGTAAGACCCCAATAAGCCTTGACTCTAAGGAAGAGGGACTGTCACACAGCTCTGTGCTCGGGGCTGCTCCCTCCCGGAGGTTTCGGCTTTGCCTGCCTGCTGGTCATGCAGGAGCTGCTGTCTATTCCAACATTTAAAGTGAATACAAAAGGCTGCAGCAAAGGGATTTAGGTCAGTATTTACATATTTGTCCAGTGACATTATGGGTGCTGTCAGCTAATACAACAAATGCATTTGTTGTTTTGATTGTTTATATTTCGGTTGCTTAGAGTTTTAGTTTTGTTTAGATTGTTGATATCTAGTAATACATATACTTGGAATAAGGGCACAGTCAAGGTCAGTGCACTGGTAAATCCATTTCAGACACTGAGCTCTGCATGAGGAGCTGCTGGATACTCTTGAGGCAGTTCCTATATCCACAGATATGCTTGGGAATGGTTCCCTCTCCACTTGTGAGTGTCTAAGTCCTCATCAGGCAAATACTGCTGGATGGCAGCACCAAACAGCAGGCTTTGTAGAATATGATCTCGATTTAACGATATGAAGGACAAGTCTGCAGAGTAACTAATGCAAAAACTCTAGGCAGCTCTAAGAAAACAGTGAAGCATTCCTGAATATTTTCAAGAGCCAAAAAAAAGAGTAATTATTGATGTATGTTGCAGTGTGTTTTTTTTGTTACACATTTTCCTCAGCTACAAGCTAGACTGATAAAACTAGCTGATTTCCTGTAAGAACAATGATATCTAGCTCTTACACAGCACTTTTCATCAGCAAATCTCAAGCTTTTCTAGAGAAGATAAACATAACTAATTATGCCTATTTTATGGGTAAAATGAGATGCAGACAGGCAACATGATTTGCCCAAAGTTATTCTACCTGGCAGGGGTTCAGGTATAAATAGATTGCACATTGCTGAAGTATCAAGCCTGTGCTTTACACAGTAAATAATACTGGTCACCTCTCTTATTTAACCCGTTATCAGGTTCATGCATTATCATGTCCTAAAGACGCTTATAGCAGCAGATGGTATAGTATATAGGACACTGAGCGCTAACCAGAAGCTCTGAGTTTTACTCATTCTTAGCCACGCTATTTACATTCAGTCTTAGACCAAATATGAGCTAGTAGCAGATCCTAAATATATGTGCACATAAATATATGTGCAATTATTTTTCCAAACTATGTTATGAGACTGGAGTTAAAAATCCCAGGAATGTGGTGTTTGCCCATTGAGTAGACATGAAGACTTTCACAATACATGCTAAGTTTTTTTCCATGCACTCCACATACAACCAATCTAAACGAGAAAAGAGCATCTCTCTCTCAAAAAAAAAAAAATCATATATGAGTCATTCAGGACTACAACTCATTGCTCTAACTTCATGCAATTTCTTATTGGTAATCAGAACTCAGTTAGCACAGCAGGTTTTGTTTTTTTATGGCTTAGTAAAGGTTTAGGTAAGTAACCATGGACCACAGCTGATTTTGTCAGTGATGAACATATTTGTTTCGAAATCAAAGTGAAGAGTGCAGCCACCAGGACCTAAAAGCACTCTCGGACCCATGAATATTGTGGTCAACTCCTAATTCATACAAATTTATAACATGGTTTTCTCACACTCTTTTTTGGTTCCAATTTGTCTGTTTTATATTCTTGATTTGTAATCCCCATAATTCTTTTTTTACTGCTGCTACACGAGGATGAAAATTTAAGAGCTTTTTCATACTGTCTCTCAAAGCTCTTTTGTGGCTGGTAAGGCAGCAACTTTCTACTTATCAAACAATTTCTCTTTTTATACTTTGGCATGTGGATCATTATTCTACCTTGTACGCAGCCCTTTGCATTTCACTGAAGTCTTGGTTCTGACTGTACTTTAACCTCTCCTGAGCTTGGACGTTTTTATTTTCTACTATCTGTAACTTGTTTTTATGTAAGATTTTAGTCCAACTGGTCAATCTCCCACTAATGCCTCTGCACCCCATCTTATCTTCATAGCTTCAGAGTCTAAGGACAGAAGTAAACATCATATCATCTTTTCTAACGTCCCATATATCGCAGACCATCACGTCACATATCCCCTAGATGCCCCTGCATTGCACTCAATAATTTAGGTTGGAATGAAACATTTTGGGCCCCAAGAAACTAAACTGCTATGTGACAAATAGTTCAAGTTGTCAATAGTCGAGTTGTGAGGAGAAATTACGTAACGGCCCACAAAAGAAGGCAGCTGGTACTGCCAGGGGACGGAGACTCCACATCCTGAAGAGGAGGCATGAAGGACTACTCTATGGCAAAGAATGTAAGAAGCAAAGCACATTTTTACCAGTTTGCCAGTTTTTAAATGGGTATTTTCACCTTTCAGATTAACACTCCCTCCTCCCAACACACACACAAGTATCCCCATGTTTCCCGTATGTAACAGCAGTGTAACACATCCCACAAGACTGCTCACCATGAGTAGCACCAAAGCTTTGCGTGTTTGGCAATTTCAGTGCTAGAGTGAGTAGTTCCTGAAGGCTGTCGGAATGAGACTGGGTTACGCGTGACGCTTCGTAACCAAACGAGACATGCAGACACAACTAAGTCAGCCCCAGTGTCTGCTTTATCTGTCCCGTACAGAGCTAACAGTATGTCTCCGTACACTGTAACATGCATGGCACGTCGTATGTCACTCCCCTGTGAAAGCGAACAAGTATAGCAGAAAATCATCCTCTGAAATTCAGTCATTTCGGATTTTAGGAAACTTTGCTAATTTCTGCCTATACAAGATTTTCTCTGATATAAAACTAATTGTTTGTAAAAGAAAGTAAGAAAGCAAGCAAGCAAGACAGAGCAAAAGAAAGAAACAGAGAGAAAGAGCTGGGAGGAGTGGCTGACACACCTGAGGGCTGTGCTGCCATTCAGAGAGCCCTGGACAGGCTGGAGAGCTGGGCGGAGAGGAACCTCCTGAGGTTCATCAAGGGCAAGTGCAGGGTCCTGCACCTAGGGAAAAATAACCGTAGGCACCAGGACAAGCTGGGGGCTGACCTGCTGGAGAGCAGGTCTGCAGAGAAGGACTTGGCAGTGCTGGTGGATGACAGATTGACCATGAGCCAGCAATGTGCCCTTGTGGCCAAGAAGGCCAATGGTCTCCTGGGGTGCATTAGGAAGAGTGTTGCCAGCAGGTTGGGGGAGGTGATCCTACCCCTCTACTCAGCCCTGGTGAGGCCTCGAGTACTGTGTCCAGTTCTGGGCTCCCCAGGACAAGGAGACATGGAGCTACTGGAGAGAGTCCAGTGTAGGGCTATGAGGATGATCAGAGGGCTGGAGCACCTGCCCTGTGAGAAACAACTGCGAGAGCTGGGCCTCTTCAGCCTGGGGAAGAGAAGATTGAGGGGGGATCTGATCAATGTGTACAAGTACCTGAAGGGAGGGTGTCAGGGGGACAGGGAAAAACTCTTCTCAGTTGCCCCGTGTGACAGGACAAGAGGCAATGGGCAGAAATGGAAGCACAGGACGTTCCTCCTGAACATGAGGGGGAATTTCTTCCCTGTGAGAGTGACGGAGCCCTGGAACAGGTTGTCCAGAGAGGCTGTGGAGTCTCCTTCTTTGGAGATCTTCAAGGCCTGCCTGGAGGCAACCCTGTCTAACATGCTCCAGGTGACCCTGCTGAGCAGGGGGGTTGGACTAGATGATCTCCAGAGGTCCCTTCCAACCTTACTGATTCTATGATTCTATGAAGCTGCCTAAGAGCTGAGAAATTTCTAGGAGATCCTGCACTGCACAGCTGGCATTAACAGCCTGCGGCATCCCCGTTGGTATTAGTCTCTCCGGTTTACGTGCGCCGATTTCCTCGCATCAGCCTTCCCTGGTCGTCTTCTCCTCAGTACATCAGTCCCTGCAGAGCACAGGGTACTCTTGTCCGTGCTAGCTTGACATTAGCTGTTTAGGACCTGAGAGCAGTCGAGGCACAGGAGCTTAGTGCACAGCGTGGCTAATTTACAGGCTAGGGCTTAGACACGCAGTGCTGAGACACAAGAATTACCCCAGCTTGAGAAATTACTAGGTATCTGCTGAAGTGCTGTGCCCGATTTGTACGTTCCTGGACCATCTCAAAGCAGAGTAAAAATGTTAGACAAGACTTCTTCCAAGTTGAAGGTAATATATTTTACCTTTCAGTTGCCACAGGCAATGAGGGTGCACCAAATTGGTTTCTGGGGCTCGGCTGATGTCTGTTAATTTGTCAAGCCACAGTAACTCAATCACATCTCTGAACCTCTAGCAACAGAGTTACTTCCATTATGTTAAATGCCTTATGCTAGCAATCAAAATGTGGTTATAGATATTAATGCCCCATCTTAGACGCTATGTTCGGCTAATACAGAAACGTTGGGAAATACATTAGAGAACCTTTTTCTTTCCTGTGCCCCAGCAGCGGCGGATGCAGGGAGGGATGAGGCTCTAACAGGCTGCACGTCTCACCGCTGATGCCTGGTTATCCCTCCTCGCCCAAGAGGGGAGCAGCAAGAAGCAGGCGGGGGCCCACCGGCCGAGCGTGGTAGGAGCGACGGAGAAGGACTGCCTCTCGGCTGGGAGAGATGCGGCGAGAGCCGCCTTGAGGGCCGATTCTCCAGGCAGAGGATCTCTGGGATTTCTCGCTCAGACAAGGGGCAAGGATGAGGCAGAGCTTGGACTGATCACTTACAATTACTGTTTTGGACTGAAGCCTGGAGTCCATGGAAGGATTTGCCGACACAGGGCTTCCCTCTAGCCATGTCCAGATAAGTTAGAAACACTTTGTGACCCCATATGTTTATTTTTCCCCCAGAAGAACAAAGATCTTTTTTTTTCCTCTGTAATGTAACTAGCATATTTGAGTTACACTATTAGATAGGGTTTTCATTTTTAATTTTACGCTATACTTTGCAGTATTGTACTACTTACATATTTAATTAAATACTAGAACAACTGTTCATCTTTCGGGCTACTAAAACAAATCCATTCCAATAGATTGTCTCTTTTCTTTTGGTCAGTCATGTACTACACTTTGTAGCTGTGGGCTTCACCTCATTATTTCAAAATATACTCCTTAATTGACTGAAATAATGTTAAAAAAAAAAAAAAAAAAGTTCTTATTGCTCAAGCACCCTGTGCGCAGCCACAAGAGGAAGGCAGGTCAGGATCCCTCCTACCCGCTGCAGCAGAGCATTGGTGCCAAAACCAGCACCGTGGGTACTTGGAATAATATTACCGTATGCCAATATTGTAGCCTGGCAGTTCCTTTAAAAGAGTGCAAATGTATTCAGCTCTCAATTTATTCCGCTCTCAGCCCCGCTCAGACTTTTGCGAGGAAAGACGGTGGCGAGGGGGATCGTGCCCGACGCGCTCGGGGGCAGGAGGGCCCGGCACAGCCGTAAGGACAATTTACGGCGCCAGCGTCCCGCCGCTATTTTCTCAATGTACTGCGTAATACTGAGATACTGAGCCATGCCCGGGTCTATAACCAAAGCAATATTTACTCCAAGTCATTTTAGTTAATACCTGGGAAAGGATTAGCGTTGTAGACAAGCCATTAGTGGCAACAACGATTATCTACTCTATGTCATGAGGTGCGATGAGAAACTAAAGTGCAAAATTAAGCTCTTTACTAGCTTAAGGAGATTTCTGCTTTAGGGGCCTGCACGAGGATGGAGGATAGAATCTGCTTCACCTTATAAAACAAACATTAAGGATCAGCATCAGCGAGACACAGCGCAAGACAGTTACAGGGCCTGGGTGGCCAGCAGAGATACCGTGAAATAAAAGCCGCTTAATAATAGACTTACAGTAAACAAATAACATGAATTATTTGGAGCTGATGAAAAGACTATAAATTAGATACCCCTGAATGCTATTAAATATCAGGGTTACTGGATCTTTTGGCAAACTTAGTACAAGGTTGTACTGTGTTTTCAATGTAAAATCAGCCTCTCTGGTGGACGGTAATGATGTCAACACTTATTTTATTTCTATCTTGCAGATGCATACTGTAATACACAGCACATAAACTGGCTCACATACTCGCTTTCTGAAGGGTAACAGGGCAGAAACGAAGTAGCCCCCGCCACGCCGGCGCTTCGGGTGGAAAGCGGCCTGCCCGAGCGGAGGCTCGACCTGCCCGCGACGCTCGCTCGCTCGCGAGGGGCTCGACTGCCGACGGGGGCTCCGCGCGGCCGGACCGCCGCCGCCGCGCTGGGCTGCCGACGGAGAGCGAACCCGGCAGGCGCTTCCCCGAGGCTGCCCGCCCCCACGTTTCTTCCCGAGGGCCTGGGGGCTCTTTTGCTCCGGCTCTGCGGTGCCGGAGCTCCGTGGCGTTGGGATGCACGCCGCCAAGGTACGCGCTGCCAGCGCAGAAACCTACCGCGCAGCTAAAGCTGCATGGACGAGGAGCAGTCTTCCACCTAAGCAGGATGGGCGTCGCTCCGTCCAGCACGACTGACTCCTACTGCAACTATGCTGCCACGACGGGGCAAGAGGCGCTGTTATTTTAGAAACGTAGTTAAAGGTTGTAATGGGTTATGGAATTGTACCGCCACACAGGCCGTCAAATCTTTGCGGCTCCCCCCCGGTGAATTCCCCTAAATCCGTGACACTGCGGGCGCAGACGTGAGCAGGACTCGGCGCCTGCAGCTCCCGAGCCTT
Organism: Rhea pennata; assembly: GCF_028389875.1. NCBI lineage: Eukaryota > Metazoa > Chordata > Aves > Rheiformes > Rheidae > Rhea > Rhea pennata. The sequence goes on along the minus strand of NC_084668.1, from coordinate 3,841,034 downwards.
GGCGCAGCCACGCCGTCGGCCTAGGCGCCCGCGCGGCGTGGATCGTGTCACCCGCAGGCTCGAGCTGCTTTAATCGTCCTGGCTGGCGCTGCAGGTCCAGTCTGGTAAAAGCCTGAAACGGGTTCGTAAGTGTCCTAACTATACAGCACGCACACGTCCAAAATACGGAAAGTAAATGCAAAAGTGGCACTACGGCACTGGTAATACGTGTGCGAGCAAGCCTGGTGATTCACGTAGCAGCTGCTCTCCTTTGGAAAGCAGTACGCAAGCAGGCAAAAGTAGGGTTGTCCTTCCTGTCGAAGCCGCCCAGGCGCCGCGTCAGACGCGCAGAACGAGGGGCTCCCGCTCCCGCAGAGCGCTCACTGGCTTTCACAGCATCCCTCTGCTCCCCCCCTCCCCGCCTTCAGACCCCGGGCTTGCTTTTGCAGCGACTCTGCCTGGGTGCTCCCTGCCCGCTGAAGAAATTCACTGCCGTTCCGCCGACGGCCGCGCGCGGTAGCTGCGGCTAAGACCCGCTCCGAAAGCCGAAGCCGCGCTTGCGCTGCCTTTCGGCACAGGAACGAATTTCACCATGCATGCGCTTGTTCCAGGTCTCTAAACCTTATAAACTCGCAAAAAAAAAAATCTTTTTATTCTTATGGCTTTAATTAAGTGAGGCTAAGCCCTTGATTCGTGGCTTTTTTGTGTGTTGATTGGAGAGGAAAGGATCAGTTCTAAGGAGTTACTGTATTTTCCAGTTTTCTGTAATATACAAAGTAACTGAACCTGCTTCAACTCACTTCAGCTTGCTTATCACTCATACGCATTCACAAGAAAATTAGGTTACCTTTGCCTCAGATTAAAATTTGAATTTAAATTTTGCATTGTCCCATTTATAGGTGTATAATATATACGTAATTACACCTACACATGCTGTGTAAAATATACATCCTCAGACCAAGCTTTTTTCCAGAGCCAAAAAGCAAATAACTATGGTTTATTAGTTTAAATCACCCATTTATTAAGCAGTAGAGCATTTATTTAGCATTCATGTGTACGTATATCGATTTATGGCAGGTTAGGTCAGTACCGCTTCTGCTGCCCTTACTCTTTCCTGAGCACAGCACCCGAGCGATCAGCTCCCACTGCATTTCTAACAGCATTACAAAAATTTACCTGTGGCAACACACCTAGTTGTTTATGTTGATGAAAACTAGAAAAAAAAACACATAAAATCAAATATGATTACAGTAACTAATTTTTTTTCATGAGACTTTATATGAAGGAAGGTATTTTATGCCTGTCATGAGAGTCTTCACCTATAAAAGACTAAGATGTCTGCATTCATTCAGTACATTTGCTGCACCTTCCATCGCCTGAAGCAGCTCCCAATACACAAAATCTTCTTTCTTTCTTTTTTTAAACATCCTGAAGAGCAGAATATAAAAATCCTGTGTGTTCTTTAGCATTGCTACAGGGGTTAAATTGTTAATGCTTTACTTTCACTCCAGTTTTTTATCAAACTTTCTTTTTTCTCTCCCTGGGGATAAACAAATGGACAGCTTTCCTCTCTAGTATTCCTCCTTCCATTACCATCACAGCAGAATGCATCTGAGACTATAATAATTCAGTGATGAAATACAAAATGTCGCAATGCCATCTCTCTTAAAGTGAACTGAGATTTTGTTATGCCATTTTAGGTGCACTAATAGCTCCTAAAGTCCCATGGAGTATCTTAATGTGAATTTAATGAGCTGATAGCATATAAATGACAGTACTGTGAGGGTGAAGGTGACATAACCTTTTTCCTTCTATTTGATGTTTGTCTTTGAAAAAATACAGATCTTTTCAAAATGTACCGCATTATTACAAAGTGCTGCATCATTCAGCAAGAAGGCTACTATTGTTTTATCAGTTGAAAGTCCTTTTTGCTCTCTTCACGGCACAGGAAACAAGAGCAATTTTTATTTCATCACTAACGTAATTAAAAAAAATCTAAATACTTCCCCTTTCCCCATCCTCCCAGCACGGGGCACTCTACGCTCGGGTCCTTTTTACGGCGCGCCCGTCCAGCGACACCTCGCCGTTTCTCCCGACATCACTCTCAGTAAGATGGAAGCAGTAAAACTGTGCACGAATCACACCGAAACCATCCGTCTTTATCTTCGGGCTGTCACTCGTTCTGCTCGCAAGGACGATGCGAAGCGGGCAGCTCCCGGCGGCCGCCACCGCCGCACCACGAGGTCCGGCACGTCGGTCGTCGGATGGGGCGGACGGGTGGAAAACGTCACGGGCCGACCGGGGGGGTTTGAAGAAGTCTGCCTGAACCCCCTCATTTCTGCTCCACGAATTTCATACCCATTTTCCCTTCTTTGACTTTAACACTTAGAGATTGGGCAGCCAATAATTTTAGCACCTCTATTCTAAATATTGGGCATCTTGAAAAGAAAAATAATTTTCATTCTTCTTTCAAAAGACAGCAATATATTATTCCTAAACAATGCATAGACCCTGAGAGTGATTTATTATTAACGGAGTTTATCACTAGTAGAGCATATTTCTTTTAATTTATCCTCATTAGCTGAATGTTTTAGGTCAATCAAGGTTTTCTTCCTCTTTTTTTTTTTTTTTTTTTTTTAAATTTCAAACATATGTAGGACAGACTATGAGTTAGTCCTGAGGACAGTATATTTGCTATAATTTTTATATGGTCCCTATGCAGTTCCATGCAGTACGGAACAGGAAGTGAATTAAATAAGTTATTTCTTCCACTGGTATAAATTATAACATTTGCTGTTCTGAGGCAGACGTACCTTGGATTGTATTTGACAAAGGAAATAAATAAATAAATAAATATAAAAGCAGCTTACGTGTTTCAAAAAGTTGGAATTTTGGCAATGTATGAAATTTGTTTAGACAAACCTTTTCGTTGCCAGGTGACAAGGCAAAACATATCACATATGCTTAACAACCAGCTTGTACATATTTTGTCTTTCCAAGGTTTCTAGGGCTGGTCAGGCAAAATGATGCATTACAGCTGAAGGAGCTTCCAGCAGGGACAAATGTTTGTCTCTTTCCAAAAGAATTTTCCTAATCCGTAAGAAAAACAACTCAATATTTCTCATTGTTTAGTGTGTGAGTAAAGATTAATACTGCTCAAAATTCATTGTATTCCTAGTCATAACATATATATCGATGTGTTTTCTAAGGATGCGTACTACTGGTTTTCTGGCATATTGTACTTGTTAGTATTTCACGGTATAGTAGAGGCAACCGTTCTGCTAGTACATACAAATTTCCTGTACTAGGCTGACATCCTATCACTGGTTAAGTGTTGGACAACAATACGAGCAATACAAAAACCTATGAATGACTAAGGATCAATAATAATAATGCATTAACACTTTCATCACTAGCACTTGTAAAAGCTACTGCCACCACAGCCTGAGCACCTTAGGATCTCCAGCATTTCCACACCACTCCAATGATGGTGTATTAAGGCACAAAGAAAATGAGTAATTGGTTAAGGGCACAGAGGAAGACTCACCGCTGCGCTCCAGTCCCTCCCAGGCAGGGGCCCATCCTCCCCGTCTCCAAACGTGGTTCATGCCTGTGAATGTTTCCACCCATCCCGGGGAACGTAGCTGCAGCTAATGGACTTTGCACATGTGAAATGCGTTGTGGGATAATGCTGCAACAGCTACCACCTCTTTGAATCCCAGCCAACAATTACTCGCAATAAATCCTGGTGCTGCTTGATTATAAAGATCATTAGGAATCAAATGCATCTGCATGCTAGCCATGCTTGCTCAAGTGGAGATACTGCAAGGCGTTTGAGAGCTAGATGTCCAAGCTCCCGTGCACCTAACTTAAGCTACACAGGCAGAAGGTCTCTGTTGACTCGCTTCCAGCACCCTGTTGCAGCTGCAGTCATAAACTGCTTGCGCCGTTATGCAATGTTTGATCACAGTCTCTCTCCCAGAAAGTGATGGACATGTTCGTGCCCACATACTCCGGGGTTTGTCTTCTTTTGGGGTGATTTTTGCTGGTATTTAGTATTGCTCAATGGAAAATTCAGCAGGATTCCTGAGGTAGAAATGGTTTATCTCTAAGTTTATGCCTCTTCTGACTTAAGAAGTGTTATAGAATATAGTGCTGTATTACTTTTCAAACTGTAGGCATAGTTTCTTTGTGGACGTATTTTATGAGAACACATAACGAAATTACCATAACACAAATTATTTGCAAAAGGCTGTATGTTCCTTGAGAATCTTACATACTATTACAGAATTTATACCTACCATAAAAACAGGACCATCCCAGTTTGCAAGACAATAATATTCACAATTACACTTGTGAGTAGAAAGAAATAATTCAGATTTTAAACAGTATCACTGATTCCTTTGGAATGATTACCCCAATTTCTCTGTGGCAGGTGCTGTGCTATGTTGCCTGCTCCCCAAACTGAGCACTAGTTTGGCTTTGGTACCAAAACTTTCCTAAGCTGCGGTTTGTCCTGCTCTTTGAAAAAAAAAAAGAGTAAAAAACCCACCCAAATCCAAAGACCTTTTTTCTTCTCTTGAGTGGAGAATGGAGATTCTCGGTCTGGGTATCCAGCAGGAACACTTGGGCTTACAGACCCCAGTGTGCTCCCCTGCCAGTAGGCGACGCAAGCCCGTGACCCAATCCCAACCAAAGGACAACAACAAAGGGCTCTAATGATGGTCAGATCAAATTTGTTTAAAAGGAAAAAAAAAGGACCATACACAAAACCTTGTCCAGATCCAGCATGCCTCTACGTGCAACCATCAATATGCACCCACCAGCTCACTAAGTCTTATAAATTTAGATTCTTTCACCCTCCTTGCTTTTTCATCGTAGATTATACCCAGTTGCAGTACAGGGCATCCATTTACACAGTGTAAACTTACACTGTGAGATATGATCCCAGATGAGGTATTGCTTCAAACAGAAAATGAAAAATATTCCATGCATTTTAAACATGAATCAAAGATCATAAGTTACACAAATGTGTAATACATTTCTGCTGTTTGCTGGCAGGAAAGAAAAACAAAACTGGCAGCTATAACAATTGTATAACTGTAATTATTAAGAAAATAATTATACAAAAACCTGTTCAAATTATGTATGGGATGGAATGACTCAAAGGGAAAAGAATTTAAAGGGACAGCTAATACCAGCAAACCTCCCTGTATGACACTGGGCAGCAAACCCAGACAAACAAGTGTATCTGCTGAAATCTTTCTAGTCTTTGAAGTCTGTAAAACTAGAATAAAAATAACTATTCTCCCTCAAGGCCTGTGGTGCAGTGGCAGTGATTTCAGGTGGGCGACGAAAAGCTTCTTCCCTGTTCCTGTGCCCATTCTTGTAATTGGGAGGAGGAGGAAAGGAGCCGGGCTGCCAGCGCAGGGCGAGGGGAGCGATTGGGAGGGCAGGATGTGGCCCGAAACCACGATGTGGACTCGCAAGTCCTACCAGAGCACCACACTCCTCTACACCACCACAGAGCGGCAGCTTGCCCTCACGTTTCCTCTTGAAAAGTAGTCTTTGATAAACACGCTGTCCCCTTGCTTCCTACAGTTCCTCTGAAATGGCAGCAAAGTCCTACAGAGCAGTACACAGCACTGCGCTGCTGGTAAAGCCCTCTCCAAGTTGGACGGGAACTTCTCAGGAAAGGAGCAACTGGAAAAACCACCCTGGGTGGACAGCTCGCCAGATTACAGCTGCAGTAATTGTAATAATAATAATAATAATAATAATAATAATAAAGAACAATAACAGCTGACCCAACCCAAAATGCTTGGTTTTGCCCCGTTGCATCAAGGTCAAGCCCGAGCTCTCAACAACACTGCTAAGCTCACTTCTGTCCGCCCACAAAGTTAAAACTGTGATAGTAGTAGCTTTTTAAAGTTTTTATTCCAAGAGCTTTGGAAAAGTAGCTCCTCATGAAGGTTTAGCTTCCAACACATCACCTCTTCAAGGAAGCTTGAAGTGTACATACCACAGAGTTTCAGGAAAGACCTTTGACAACCTTCACTTTTCTTGAAATGAAGAAAACTTCATTTTTTCAAAGAAGAATCAGTTAAAATCAGCCTATTGCAAGATCAGCCTATCCATGCTATAAAAAAAGGGGGAGGGGTCCTAGCATCAGCCAAGGTCCTACCACTATGTCCTCATTCGCATCTGTACTAACTTTCCAATAAAAAGAAGAAAAATGGCAAGGCAAAAATAATTTGTTACATATTGTCTTAGAGTTGCACAATACAAAAAGAAATCACTGGCCTTTCAGCAAGGCAGGAACTGCTGCCCTAGTTAAATAAATAATTTGAACAATTTGCATCAACATACTTCACCCTGAGTGTGCTACTAAAACTGATCTCCAGTTATTATTTTCTTCTTCACCTTACAGCCATCAAAGAGAAAATCTGTCCACTAAGTGTTTCTTTTTCATTCTTGAGGTACACAAAATGGCAATAGCGTACTCAAAGGTTCAGGAAATATTATGGAGAGGGGATTAGTCTCCATCAGCTCTAATCCAACAGATGCTTTCTTTTGTCAGATGTTACTACTTCTCTTTGACCTCATCTTTATGGACCATTTCATTGCATGTTCTGAATTTTAGATTTGGTATCATGTTCACAGTTACGAATACTGCACAGAACTTACTCCCTGAAATTTTGATAGCCAGGGAAAATGCAGTAAGAAAGCTGACTAAGGCTTTGGGATGCAAGTAAAAATGTCAAAAGGAAACAAAAACAGTGCTCTGCTGACAAGCAAATTATAGACAGTGTGACTTGCTCAACTTGTTTTATCAAAAAAGTTGCTTTTTCTGAAAAGAAAAAATGTTGCTATTATTTAACAAGGATCACATGTGCTTTTGGTTATAAAGCCTAGCAGTACACATTTCAGTTCAGCAAATACGAGAAATTTTTGTGCAGAGGGAAGAGGGGTGAGTCATTCATAGGATTTACAGTTAATACTATCTTTTGGTATTTAGATATTGTATTTATTTCTTCAATACACATAATCAGCTTGCTGTGTTCTTTCTAATTAAATTAGCTTCCACTATACAGTCCTTCAGTGTTATAGCATTCTAGGAAAAAAAAATACATTGCTATAAAATCAAAAGCCCACTATGGACTCAGACAGTTAGATAGTTGCCCGAAATTTAAATTAGGATGATACTTGAAAGAAAGTAATAATGCTTTCTTTTTTTATTATTATTTTAGGTATTGTGCATCCCGCAGCATTGTTTTATTTGCTGTTTTTGCCCTCGGGCACCTCTATAAGGTAGGGGTGGGCTATTATCCCCAGTCTGCAGATAGAGACCCAAAACGCAGCGTGCAGCTGACGTGCTCAAGGGCACGCAGGACGTCAGCGACAACCCCGGGATCCGGCGTCAGGCGGACGCAGAGCAAACTTGAACACGTTACCCCTCAGCGAGGACGTCTCACCTGGCACCGAAAGGTCTCCCAGAGGGAGCAGGAGCAGTGGAGGAAAGGCTGAAATAACAGCGGGTGCTAGGAGAGCGGCGGCAGAGAAGGCAATAAGCAACAACCTTCAGAGGAAAGCAGCTCCGTCTTTTTCCCGCCTTGGCTTTCTGCTGAGTTACGTGGCAAGCTGGCACTGACACTGCAGATCTGAATACATTAAAAGGAGGGAACCAAACTGAGTTCAATAAAAGACTGAGCACCGTAATAGCAGTAGTTTGGAGGGTTATTCGTTTGTATTTTGCACGACACATACTGTGGACACATATTTTGCTTTCCAGTGGATCAAAGATGTATGCAATTTTTATTGACAACTGCCTTATAAAAGCTGCCCCAATTCAGCCTGGCAGGCAGCTTCTGCGCGGCGGGGAGATGTGGCAAATGGTTTGGGGTTTTACCTTGCAGGAAACTGCTGAGGTTTTCAAGACTGAAAGAGAAGGCAACGGAGAAGAAGGTGAGTTTTGTTTTGGGGAAGAGGAAGCTCCCCTTGCAAGAAAGCCAGCTGTTAGTTCTTATACCCCGAGCCCATTTTCCGCAGCCACGAGCGCTCCCTCCGCGGGTTCAAAGGCCCCGGTGGCGACGCTGCTGCCCGCGTTGCCTTTGCCAGCGCTAACGCCTTCTGCACAGCACAAGGTGCTTTTTGAGGCACAGCATAAAAGTTTGACGTAATTAGCGCCGGCGGCGGTGGCTTCTGCGATGAGGCACCGTAAAGCTCGTCCCGCGCGGGCCAGCCGCCCGCCAGGGGAGCGCCGCTGCGCCCCGTCCCGCTGCTTATTCCCGCACCACGAGCGACGTCCGTGGGGCGCGAGCAGGCGGCCGCGGGTCTCCCGCGAAGGCCGCTGCGTCTGCGTTACCCTCGCGTCGTGCACGGTGCCCCGAGCCCGGCGGCCCGGATAACCTCTGCGAGCAAACCGCGCTCGCGCCGCAGCGGCCCGGACCGGCAGCTCTCGCTCCTGAGCACCCTCGCAGCGCGGAAGCCGTTGATTAGCACGAGTTTTCCCGTCGTGTGTTGTGTTTACTTGTTCCCCAGCAGGGTCTGCGGATGTTAATGGACTCACAGCAGTACGTTCTACTTCTGTTATTACAGGTCTAATTCAGTCATTAACGTTTCATTAATGGACTGGCCTCCTAGCTGTTTGTGTGGCTGTCTAGATATTGATGAGCTTTCTAGTATAGAAAACCGGTATTTAAGGCAGACTCTTAAAGGTTTATTAAAATGCTAGTGAATCTTCATAGCATTTTGTCATTTATTTTAGAAGATAAAAGCCAACTCTTGAACAAAATTACACTGCAAGGGTTGTCAGTACCTGAACAGAAAATAAAACAGAAGCAAAAATGCAGAAAAGGGAGAAGGGGCGGGGGGGGGGGGGGGGGGGGAGAAACCCACAGGATTCCATATGCTAATTCGCCCGGATACACAATTTTTCAGTTCTTGCCTTAAAACGGATGCAGCTCAGCAGTGTCAAGTCCGCTGTGCTCTACCTTAGGAGGAATTGCACTCCGCTCCACATAACTCCTCTCCTTTCCCACCTCCCCCTTTTCAGGCTCTTTGAACAGGAGTCTGCACTCCTCCCCACAGCCCACTCCGCTGCCTTACTGGTGCCACTGGTCAGAATAGCAAGACAGTAGTTTTGGCCCTTTTGACACTATCACTAAAGAGGAAGATTTTCCATCATTTTTCAGTTCAGTCACTTTCTAACAGTATCAGTGGGGTAGCAGAACCCAGCTGTAAAACAATCCAGCGTTGTAAGGTAAGCGTCCCTGTGAAAGTGTTCAGTGGAGTTACGAGGTGCTGCCGTTTACTGCATCTCTGTTTTTTCCCATTAAAAGGAATGTGTACTTTCAAGCACTGCAGAGAATTGAAATATATTGCATCATATTGTATGAGTGTCTAATGCAAGTACTTTGCGAAAATTACTAATTTGATATCATAATTATGCTTGCAATATAAAATTATTAAGCGCTGTCATATTGCACAGTAAATGGAACTTATATTGATGTAATAAAATGTATTTCAATTCCATTACAATAACTTTATCGTATTCTTTAATGGTTTCCACAGTTAACAAAAATAAGATACAGCTAGGAAAAGCCTGGTTGATGGGCACCGCAAACTCCAATATTAGATCACGATGGGTATAATTTGTGAGCTTCCTTATGTATTTTTTACATGTATGAACAAAACCTGCAACTTTTCTGTTAGAGAATAAGACATTAAAAAGTAGACATAACTTAGAAGTTAGTAAACAAAACCCGCAGAGTAAGTTCCCTTAATAAATTCAACATTAATATGCCTTTGACTTCTGCTTTATAAATGGAGCTATAAATATTATTGATCCTAACTTCATATTTTTAAGAATCTTACCAACTCAGTCAGTCCAGACCATCCAGGATGACATCTCTTATAATGAAACCTGAAGCTTATTAGCTTGATAAATGGAACTTTGAGAAATCAGATGGTGGAGGCCTGAAGAGAAAGGAAGGACACTGTAGTTAATATACATGTGCTCAAGTGTTTTTCTCCTCTGCAGCACTGCCACAACCTAGCATGCATGAACTACTAATTTAACAGAGAAAGAGAGAGAGAAAGGGGAGGGGAAAAAAAGAATTATGTGAAAGAATGCCAAATCCTCATCTAAATATTCTCATCTAGTTTTCTTTTGTGTGTCAGGGTAAATAAAATGAAGAAAGAAACCAGAACTAGGGGGATCAGGGAAAAAGCAGTCAGCTAAAATGTCATGACTTGCTTCTCTGCAGGTGTCAACTTGACTTCACTGAAATGGCATACAACTTTGATTTTCTCATCAGGAAAAAATATTTATTCCCTTTAGCAGACCTAACAGAAAAGAGCATGCTATGTGTAACATAGCATAGTTCGATATTGTGGATTTCTGTGTATAACTATTCCTGAGACACATACTAAAAATATTTTTTGTGTTCTTAATGTTGAATTTTTGCCATGAATTATTAAATTGAGCTGCTTACTTTTTCATTAAACAGGCAGTCTTAATAATTTAAATACTGGTCTTTAAATGTCTCAGTATATATTGATGACCTTCAGAGCAAGAAAGAGAACCTCCCACTTATTTTAAACCTTCCTTAAATTTCTCCTTTTTTATCCATGCCATAACACAGCAGGCATTCTAAAACGCCTATATTATTTTATTATGAATGTAGAGCACTGCTCTACATTCTGTGTTTCACTGAGAATTCAGTTGGCTTTTATTGCTGCAGTCAGGATTTCCAGTTACGGGAAGCTCATACTTCCAGAAGGTTCAAGTATCCCTTGTGGGCAATGGTTCATTTTAGTCTAGGAAACAAAATAGGAATAGTTGCTAAGCGTATAGCTGGTCCATCTGGGTGGCAACCTTCTTGCATCTAAGCAATATCTGATGCTCCAAAGAAAGAACAGAAAACTAAAAGAGACGCGTGAAAGAGTTCAGAAGATACTGTGGGAGTCAGTCTGTGCCTTCATCAAAAGCTTTAACTTTCTCCTTGAGTAACAGGATCAAACATACATTTGCTCAGGGCTGACACCGGCTGGAAAATAATAAAGTTTGTTGGAAGATCATTAAGCTTTGTCAATTATCTAAATTTTAAAAATGATTAAATTGTGTCATGTCTTTTACGGGATTGATGTAGGGCCACTTCATCGACCTCAGGCGTGCGCCTCAAGGACTGCCCTTGACAGAGTGGTCAACAGTGCTGGAAGCAATTGCTCTAAGAGGTCGTTGCATCTTTAATTTGTTTAGCATCTACACTTCCTATAATCCCTGAAAGCCATAAAGTAGTTACAGAATTTTTAATGAAAAGAAAGATACATATTTGCTGCTGTTTCAACTTTTCTGTTAAGAGGTTGATTCTGATTTGTCATGAGAATGCAGGTTTTCCTTCTGAAGAATAATTACAATTGGGCAAGTTATGCTCCTCTGAAACCAAATAGTGAGCCTATATCTTTGGAAACAATTTTACACAATGCCCTCTGAATAGAAGTGTGTCAAAATCATCAAATGAGTAACTTTTTGTATTTTGAGTAGAACTTTCATTATTAATTTCTGAAATAATATTACTTTATTGTGCATTTGGTTCTCTAAAGTCTAACTTTATATAACAAATTATTTGATACAGTTTAGGGAATTAGTTCTTATTCTCTACTTAAAGGGCTTTACTAATAATTCTAAGTACAAGCCCAGTTGCATGACATTCTTCCTTGATCTCTGGAAGCCACAGTAATTGTTTTTGTAGTCATTGAAGAGGAAGTTATACTGCCAATTTTCACACTAGCTCATAGCTTGAAAGATAATTTGTGGGGAAAGAAAAGCAGTTTTCCTGCAAGTGGAGTGACAGAGAGGTTGTAGTACAGCGCATGAGATTATCCTTTTACCGAATTAAAACTTTCAAAAACAATCCTATAAATACATTTTTAGAAGCACATCTCCTGTTAAACCAAACAATCCTTCATCTGCAGAACAAAAACTGTCTAAAATGTCAAAGCGGTTTAAAATACACAAGAACAACAAGAGTAACACACTGGGTCTAACCAGGAAACAAAAAGTTAATAATCCCTGCATTATATATACATGAACATATACATACATACATATATATATTTTTTAATTCATATATAATATATATTATGTATTAAATCTAATCCCAGCTCTGATATTATTTCCACTTGTGGAATGGCTGAGTCCCTAAATCTCTGCAGGCCTCACTCTTGATTACACCCCAATGCAACAACTGTTTCAAAATACTTCCCTAAAATTGAGGATGAACTCACAGCTCTCAGTCTTCCTATCGTAAAAATTAGATATGACAAAGATCAGAAATCTCAGGAGTCGGTTAACATTTATGAGCTATAGTGATGTGTTACTTTAGTAATATCATTTTCATTCATTTTACATGGCACAGCTGTAGCAAGATTTCAAAATATTAACTTAAACATCACAAGAAATATGAATAATCTTCATTGCTGCAAATTTTTAAAATGCATCGTTTTTCTTTCCCACATATGTCCTTGTAGCCTCATAAAACAAACTGTGTTTCATTATATGATTATGGGTTTGTGTATATATCACAAAATGTTAACTACTGCAAAAAGTAAGAAAATAGATTTTGACATTGGAGAATTATTTTTCTACTCTCCTGTGCCTTCGGATCAAAAGGCAGAGCTACTTGGCTGTTTAATCTGGCCTGAGTCCAAGACTGCATGCCACGGCGAGAGATGCCAAGAACAGGGATGCCACATGAAACAAAAGTTATCTTCTACAAACTCAGAATGATCACAGGGCAATTTGTATTTTAACCGATATGAAGAACATTCTCATTTAATTTCCTTGTCTGGTCAGGAGCGATTTTCCTCCAGGCAACTGAACAAACGTATCAGACGATGCGATCGCTGCACTCCGGAGCGTCTGACTTCACTTCCACACCACGTCTGCGAGCGCGCGGTCCCCCCTTCCCCGAGCGGGCCCTTCGGTCCCGGCTGCACTGCCGGGTCACAGATTGCAATGAGGTATGTTTTTTCACACGCAGACAAACTCTTAAGTGCTGAAATCTAGGTGTACATAAAAAAAAAAAACAAAAAACAAACAAAAAAAAAAAAAAACACTCTGGTTCAGTTTGTACTTTACTGCTAATTGAAACCGTGACGGTAATAAAACTGGTGCGGGTTCTGTCCTTCGTTACGAAGGAGCAGCGTTCTGCCGTCCCCTTAACTAATTCACAACCCAGCCCAGCGACGTTACTGCCGTTTGGTTCATTTCCTTCCCAGGCCTTCAGATGATTTCAGGTGCGTTAGCTGTATAAAACGGTGGAACAAGAATTAAAAGAGCAAATTAGCATAGAGTATTATGAAGTTATATAATTATGATTATATTTGTATTTACGACACGGAAATACTGACCTTTTTGTGCTTGCTTAAAGATGAAATTCTCCCCAGCTGCTGTGAGTAGCCAGAGGGGCAGCTCCTACCAGTCCGGCTGGGATGTTTTGAGGGCATCACGCGTGTTTCGGCTGCTCTGCAGATCAGTTTTGCATTACTAATGTAGCAGCGTCAGTGGGTACGAACAACAAGTGAGTGTTTATAGCATCCCTGATCACATATTACTCTCTTCTGACGATTCCTGCCTCCCCTACAACACAAGCACAAGCATTCCACGTATCCCCGTTAAAGAATCATTTCATGGTTGTTTGCTCCAAGTGAATCCAAACATTTTCAGACTCATTTTCTATCTTTTAGCTCACGTTCCATTCTGATGAACTGCCAGACTCTTAGTCAAATGCCAATAACTCTTCGTAAATAAAGAGGAAATTGTACCTTTATACTGTCATTGGACAGCTCTTCTCCTACCTGTTCAATTTACATTTTAAGGTTACTAGGTGGAATCCTTGATAACTGTTAAAAGCTAGATGATTGCTCATCACCCCACCGGTCAAGGTACTGGTTAAACACACTCTTGACCACCTTCTCCTAACACAGAGGCATTTCAGTATCTCTTACAATACATCCTGAAAGCAGCTACTCTGAGTTGTCATTTTATTTTTATTCAGAGTGTAAACTCTGACATGCCCTTGATGAAAATGGGCTTAAAAAGCCTGGCTCCGGGCAATCCCATTTGGTCGAACTGATGACACGAAGTGGTTCACCTGTCACATCAGATGAAGTGATGCCGGTTTACACTGGGCTACTTAGTGGCCACGTCTCCTTGCCCAACGCAAGATGATTCATGCACGATACAGCACTACGAATTTAAACAAAAATAACAATTTATAAAACAGATAAGAAGGTTCTTCTACAAACAGTGTAAGCGTAGACAGTTTCTACCACAAGCTGATTTCCACAACAAACTCTACGTATAAGAGTTGAGTTTGCCATTCATGGGCTATAGGTTCTCAGTTTCCGCATGGGAACTACTAGTTAGGTCCTCCAGGGTCTCATCTTTAACGCAATCATATTCATCTGTGCAAAGTGGATACAGGCATAAATGTCCAGACTTGGTATCATTCTATAATGCTGTGAATAGATGTAAAACGTGAAAAATGCAAGGCTGCAGAAAAGCAGACTCATTAGAAAAATGTATATAGCAACATATTAGAACTGTCCATTTCTATTGCCATAAAAATACTTGCAGTAAGAAAAAACAATCAGAAGAAATTTAAAAGGGGTATTATCCTTTAATGGATAATTGTATACAACTTTCTTTACACCATAAAATAAAAAAGCAACTAAAATGGAAGGGAATTACCAGTTGTTTCAGGGTATGTTGGAGCCATTATAGCATCGAACTTTTTTCCTAGTAAAGCTGTGAAAAATCTCAGCACTCGGAAGGGCATGTAAAACGAGATTCGACGAGACACCAGAAATATAAAACAAGCATCAAACGAGTCTCAGAACATGTCAGAGCAGATAACCTCCCAGTCCGTGCCGCCGCTTGTACAGCCGTGCTCTGCGCTGGTGCACGCTTGCACGCTTGCACGGCTGCTGGTCCCGGCGGCTGTCCAGCACCCAGGACCCGTCCGGCGGGACCCGTTCAGGAGGACGCCTCTTCCCCTCGCACAGAACCGCCTTGCAGGGTCATTTATCCTGTCCTTAAGGTTCGAGGCAAATCCACAAGACATTCACGAAGCCACGGAAACTGTGTTGATTTTTGCAAAGCTTTTCTGTACATTTTTAATGGAAAATCGCTCTGGTTTTAATGGAAAGACAAAATTTTAAACTCATCCTTCTCAATGAGAAATATAGAAAGGGAAAAAACCCTAGGTGTGAAGTTTGTCCAGTAATAGTGAAACAGAAAATTACCATGAAAAGTTAAAAGTCAAGTCTCTTGCCTGGAAAAAGCATTACAGGAATATTTTCTCAACTTTGTTCAGTTATTTTTTGTTACAAATTAGATACAAAATTTATTGAGATGCCTCATGTTTAATAAAATACTCATAACAGCTTGTGATATTTCACACGATAAACGTAAAGTTAAAAATCCTCATGGCCTGACTGGTATCACAGCTCTAAGAACACTAAACGGTTCATCCAACAGCAAAGTGACAACAAGCTGTACCAGGTTATAATAACGCGCGAGAGAAGAGCCAAAAGGACACAGCACAAAGGCTCGGAGGCTCTAGCGCGGACAGCTTGGGAGCCTACGGCAGGTTAACCCTTTCGGAGCATCCTTTCAACACTCTGAAACCACTGGAAACGAGCAGATGGGAATTTCCTCTTAAGGTATTTTTTTCAAGCCAAATCCACAACAGCACAGGGTAGGCAACTGCTTTTTATTTCCTACACAGCCCAAAACGTCTCAATTGCCTTGTACTATTTAAATCTAATAAAAGATTAATTTCCTCTTAGAATAAAATAATATAAATATAGCTAAAGATAAATATCTACAATTAATCATCCTGGCTATGCCCCTCAAATAACACATGCACAGAGAAAGTTCAAAACTTTTAAAAAAGTATATTCTTTCAAAAACATTAAGAAGCTAAGGCACTCAGAGTATATTTGACTTTTAAACGAACTGCTCCCTTTTTTTTGGTAAATGCTGAGGAAGTCTGAGGCCAGGCAGACTTAGCGATTGCACAGTAAGGGCTTCGGCGCCGAGGCAGCGCTCAGATGGGAGGGCAAAGAGGAGGGATGAAAGAAAGGGATGTAGAGGCAGACTTCTTGAAGCTTATAAAGTGTATTTTTAAAAGTTTTAATGTAATTGTTAAAAGCAAAGGGACGCTCTCTCCAGAAATCATTGCTGCCTGCTTTATCGGGGTTAGTCCACGCCTCACGTTTGCCTGTCCGAGCTTTGGGGGGGAAGCAGCGCCGCTGCTCTTGTTTGGCTCTTTGAGGCTTGGACAATAATAACGCAAACTGATTAAATACCAAAATGACGACTGCCCCCCAAATTTCAAGAGACATAGCTACCCATTTGAAACTAAAACAACTGCTATCGCGATCAGGTATTCACTTCCCAGCTGACAGATGCAGAGCTCTCCGCTCAGATAACGACTTTCCCCGCTGCCAAGGTGCAGGGACGAGGAAGAGGACGTGGGGATAAGGGTTCGGGAGTAGAGGACAACCAGAGCTCGCAGCTACCTGTAACACCTGAACGAGTTCAGTTTGCTTCTAATAGCAAACACTTCTTTTTTCCCTCTAAAAAGCCTAACAACACTCCCATTGCAGCTGTATATTTTATTAGAGTACTGGACAATATTTAAAAGTTTTGATTTTCTACTTAAGAGTAAAATAATTTCGTCAGCTGGTAGCTGTAGTTTGCAACAGGGCTTTCAATTGCTAAGGAGAAATGGTGCACACTGCCTTGTGGCTGTCTCCACTTAAACCATTCCTTGATTTTCAGCAGCGTTGGAATTAGTAATGTCTCACAGGTTTGAAAAAAAATCTTATTTAGAAACATGGCCAAAGCAGAGAACTAGCAAAATATGTGCTATGTTCATTCAAATCATTGCCCTATCAAGTATTAAGCAGGCCACC
This sequence comes from Rhea pennata, assembly GCF_028389875.1. NCBI lineage: Eukaryota > Metazoa > Chordata > Aves > Rheiformes > Rheidae > Rhea > Rhea pennata. The sequence continues at coordinate 3,824,066 of NC_084668.1, read as the reverse complement.
AGACTCTGTTCCTCTTTGCAAAAGGAGAATCTCAAGACATAGCCAACACATAGGGCATTTTTGTGCACCCCAATTTCTCCATACACCTGGATGTTACCCTAAAATTGCAAGTCAATTCCTAAATGATCTATACACCCTGTTTGTACAGAGTATTTATAGAGTAAAATTTTCAAAGCAGATTGCATCACTCATCTGGATGGACCTCAGAGGAGTGTGTTTGGGGCCCACGTGAGCTGCCCGTTACAGAATTTGAACATAACCGCAGAAGGGAGATGGGACTGGAAATGCTGCTTTCAACACGAGCAGCAGGTCAGAAGTGTTCACAGCAAGGTGCCAAGGGCTCGCAGCTATCTCAGAGCTTGCCTTTGCTTGGCTATCACCGCTCAGCAAAATTTCTGGCTGCTGCAACGTCAGTCTCAGAAATCTCAAAATAAATAAATAAATAAATATATTTATATATATATATATACACACACACACACATACACACAAATATATAGGTTGCTAAAAACAACATATGAAGACTGCCACTCTATCAGATTACTTATATGTAGAGAGTTAGTCAAACACATCAATGATCATAAACTGGCTATCAAATCTAAGCTAGAAATTACAGGGACGCTAAATGAGTTTCTGGATAGAGCGTCTAAAAAGCTATTCAGTGGGAGCAACACGAGAAAATGCTAAGACTGGCCCAAGATGGCTCTCTCGTGCTGAATTTACGTACTACTTCCAAAAGAGAGAGCTGATGTTAACCAAAGACTTCATCACTGACAGTGAACGACGCCTGTATACCTATTCGTACCCTTGCAAAAGAATACATGAGACTATCCTGAATACATAAGCAAATAACCAACTGCAGAGAGAGAGAAACAGAGTTTTTTAAACTTCATTTGCCCAATAATCTAGAAATGCCAGTATGCCACCAATTAAAAGAAATTTCATGCATTAAATCTGGAGAAAATGGTGGTCACTTGTTTAATGAAGGGAAAAAAAATCAGAAAAAATGCTTGAGTGAAACATGGAAAGCAATTAAATTAAAATTTCTTTGCTAAATAATTTAACTTTTCAAAATTTTTATTTAGCTAAAAGAGTTTGAGACCAAGTAGTTACGTTTATAGCTGGAGCTGAACGGGAATTTCTCACCCAGACACAATACAATACATTTTGATATTAATTACAAATTCAGCAAAACTAGAAATGCCGAGCCTATTTATGGATCCAAAATTTCCGCGGTTGGAGTGTTGAGAAGATTGGGAGGTGGTGGCACAAGCCGCCACAATGCTCAGCAGCTCGAGCGACGCGCAGAGCAGTGCGCAGGGGACCGGCCCAGGCTGCAGCCTTCCTCCTCCGGATGAAGCAGCGGGTTTAACAACCCAGCGCAGGGCAGGCAAGGAGAGGCCACATGTTCACTCTGCCTTGGGCTGGCATGAGTGTAAAGCTGAAAATCTGGTGGGAGTTTCACGATCCAGTTCCTTCCTGTAGACCAACATGTCAGACGGCAACTGCTAAGTTGGCCGATCACACCAAGATCTCCATGGTACAGTAATGTAACCCAACCTGCTGGGTTCGTCTTCGTAAAGAGTTGTAACCCAGCGTCCTACACTTGCACTTACAAGAAGCAAAAGCCTGAGGACTTCGGCTACAAGTCTGTAAAAGTACCAGCATAAGCCAGCACATATGACTGTCATGAAATTAAATATTTCTAGTCATAATGACAGACTGAAATTTTTTATTAGGTTTGACCAAACTAAAACCAAAATATTGGTTTTTTTATCTTGTGTTCCTTACCCTGCTATATTAATATTGTAAAACAAAAAATCCAATGTTGCAAAAAAACCCACCAAATCTGAGCAGCTGCATCAGTAGCCTTCATGTAACATAACACCTAAAAACTCTAAGAAAAATTATCAGTTTTTCAGTTTAATTCTCGACATAGCCTTAATACATCTATTTCTATTTCTTATCTATCTGTACATTTTCTTGTTCAAGTCAAGCTTCCCATAGTCAAAATAACAAATCAAATGTGAGGCTTGAACTCAATCTCTGTTCTCTTCTCTCCTGCTTAGGAGCCAATGGAGGTAAAAACAGTGTATATGCAAAGATCAACACAATATAGCACAGGGAATGAAAATGAGTAAAGTGAAATCAAGAAACGAACAATCTAATCTCTTAGAAAAGAAAGAATACAAGCAATGAACAGAAACAGCATAGGAAAGTACAAACACACACGTGTTCACATTGCACTCTCCTGTTTAGTACAGCTCTATCGCATCTGTGCACACAATAAATTACAGGATATTCTCTTGTGCTTTTTGTTCTTCTATTCCTAAAAGTTTAGCCGGAGTCAATATACATACAGTAACAGTATGTCCTCTTTTTTATTAACCCTACTCCAAGGAGAAGGACGAGGTTACCACCAAGACGAGGTATGTAGGATCACATATAAATCAAGACAATGCAAAAAGAAAATTTCAGACTTGCGCATGAAGCAACATTTCTTCCTGAAGCACGGGGGAGGTCTCCCAGCACACGCGGACGATAGGAAATGTGATCCAAAATGCCACATATTGTTTTATTTACTTCAAAAAAACTAAACTCCACTGCAAATCTGTTTTGGCCTCACACCCATAGCATCACCCATCAGAAACTATTACTTTCCTTTGAAAAGCGCCCAGTAAACTTTAACAGGCTATCCCCTCCAGAAGCGAGCTTTATACCAGTACTTCAGGGGTTACTCAACCCCTGCAGCGCACCCAAGGCGTGAATTTGGCACCTCGGCCCGCGGTGCCAGTTCTTGGCGAAGCGGGGGCGTTACGGGCCCGGGGAAGCGGGGGACTTCCCACGCCAGCAGCGCTTTGAGCCTTTACCTCGCTACCACGCTTCTTGGCTGCTTCGAGATAAAAATCTCTCCAGCTTTTTACTGCTTGCGCGCGAAATCTCAGATAACGGAGCCAAACACAGGGAAACTTCAGGGCTGTTTTACGACTTTATCAAGCATTTTCATCTACAAAGCCTGAACGCGCAAGTTCGCTGCCGTGGGGTGAGGTCAGCTAATCCCCACCTATTCCCTTGACAGACCTTCCTCCCCCTTTCGTGGACGGCTTTACGTGGGCTACAGAAATATGCCCTGCCAGACGAGAAACGCTCGCCCTAGGATCGAATGCAAGGCCAAGTAAATTAGGAGTTTCCTACGCAGGAGGGAACTTCAGCGCCGCGCGCGCTCAAGACGCGCTCCAAAACCGCGAGTTTTGGAGGTAACGGTGCTCTGTAATGAAACCCATCTGAGCGGGAACTAAACCTAGGAACACCCGAAAGGAGGCCGAGCGCTGATGACAAGACGGGTTTGGCACGGAGGGAGGCGTGAAACAAAATAACCACAGCGAAGATTTCCAGAGAAAAATGTTAATCATCTCATACCGGGGAAAGCGTGCGACACGGGGAACAGGAAGCAATGGCAAACATATGGCAAGCAGCTCACTGAATTTACCTTCCACCGGCGCGTCTTCCTAGGCGAGCTTAGGTACGCCGGGAGAGGCGTGGGGTTCTTCCTTCTGTTAGCTAATCCAGACAAAAGTGAGCGGAGATTTGCTTTCTTCAGCATTTATTGATATTAATTGCTTTATTGAACTAGCTGTGGGAACATGGATTTCCCAATGCCAGCATAAAAGATCGTTATTCATAAGCTAACTGATCCCACAAATTCTACACTTAGCTCAACATTTCCGTTGGAAACACTGAAAGAATCTTTTAAAAAATCGTTACATTTCATACTTTACACTGAAGTACATCAGCTAAATGATACAGGTTTTCCAGGCAAAGAAAAACAAGTTTTTAAGTCTCACATAGCAGACTCCAAATCAGTTCTGAAACGCTGCTTCTTATTACATTTCTCTTCCATTTATTCTTCATTCTTTCGCTTTTCCCCTGACTTACAGGTGCCCTTAGTTACGACCATCAGTAAAAACAAAACACATATGCAGACTATAAATCTGTATTTGTATACTAATTCATAAGAGTAAAATATCTTTAGTTCCTCCTTCCAATTTCCTTTCCCTACTCAGGTCATAACTGCACGGCGGTATATTGGGCTTAGGCTTTCAGGAACTCAGCGATGTCCCAGAAGGCTGGTTAGTAGGACAGGTTTCAAGTGTAGGTTCTGACTTCAAGAAAATAGATTAGGCGAGAGAGAGTTTGGAATAAAAGGCCCTAAACAAACACTGCAACATTTCCTCAAAGTGGTAAATTCATACTGTAACCCTTTAGAGAGAGAGGTGGATAATTCAGTCCACCTAGAGTTAATGTAAAAATACGTTGCAACAGTCAGTGACATCAAATTATATTTCTTAGTACCAAGGAGTTAATAAATTTCAAGGAGAGATCAACAGTGAATGTTAAGTTATTTTGTTCTAATATATCCTAACAATGCTTATGGCATTGCTGCAGTTAAGCTCAACTTTGCTATTCAAAGATCAATTTAGCAGTTTATGTACTGTTTTAAATCATAGCTGGGCTAAACTTGGTATGTAAATTGTAAAGTGATAAACGTTTGTTTTTCTTGTATTCCTTCTTCTTTATATGACAGTCAGAATCTTTTACTAGCCCCCCAAAAAGTAATAATTTTCAGCATATTTTAAATGCCAAATGTATAAGCTACAAGGGAAGAACTAGCTTTTATTTTACAATTGTAATCATTCAGTCCACACAGAGATAAAAGCACTTTTAGCACCCTAAAAACAAGAACAGTGTCCTTGGTGCAGATATACTTGATCAGAAAGATCGCTTTTTTGCCACAGACTTAGGTTAAAGAAAATCTATCGCAGGAAAAGCAGCTTGGCTGAGGCTAGCAAAGCTTCCAGACACTGTGCATCCACACTGGAGGATCTTTGGCCAGGTGAAATACATCTAGGTTTATTAATGCAGTCAAAAGAGAAACGAAGATAGATTTTTTTCATGTATACATTTTTAAAGACTTCTATGGCTAAAGTGCCATATGGCTATATTGTGGTCAAAGGGTGGTCATGATAAACCGTGGGTATAAACAGACACCATTGACTGCTGCTCCAAAGCATGTCAGAAGAGAGCGAACAGCGTATGAAGACAAACATGTTCATTCTTCAGTAATTTATCTGTTAAAAAATTCAAGTTAAGTAAGTCACCAATTCTAAGATGGAATTTCTGAAAGTTTTTATACTAGGGAGACCAAACAAGCATCTCTTGAAGATAGGGCATGCATATATATGACAAGCAGGATTTGATATGTTATGACACATGATGACCAGGACTTGAGGAATCTGACAGCCCTCTCTCCTCGTGAGATAGCAGAGGAAAAAGAGAGCTTGGAGGGCTTTTAGGGAGAAGAGCATCCCCTAACTACAGAGGGGAATACACAGAAATTAATAGCAAGTACATAACAGACGGTAGTCATCTTGCCAATAAACAAGAGTTTAGAAAGCCAATCAAGTGTCTGTAATAATTACTTGGGAGAGGAGGCATAAAGAGAAATGGAACTATTATTCTGAAAGGGGATGAGTTCTAAATAAATTTCTCCAAAACTATAAAGAATGATAATAATTTGTTTACCCAGTATTCAAGAGAGCCAAGTAAGAGATCGTTCCAAAATTTTACATGTAGTGTATCTCTCTTCCCTCTCCTATTTTAAGATAGCAATAAAATAATAATTCTCAAAGTGCAAAATACGAACCAAATTCCATGTTTTGGTATCAGCTCATTACATGGAACATCTGTACGTGAAATGGTACTACAGGAAAGGAACAATTTGAGCCTCTCTCTATTTTCCAGAAAGCACTTTTCAGTTCTTCCCTCTGTTCTCACGGCTGTTCCTTTCTTGCAAAGCATTTCAATGTTTAAAAATCTATTAAACCGAAGATTTAATGGGTGCATGCTGCCAATACACAGCTCAGCTTAGTACTAGGTAGCTATGTGCGTGTGTATGTGCTTGTGTGTGCATGTGTGTATACTTACACAGATGTGTGCACGCACACACACTGTAAACTTAGAGGATAACCCATGTTTCATTCAGGTGGGGACTAGTCACACTTCATGTTCAAATAAAAGTGCTCAAAGGAAGCTTGAAAAAATCTTTACATTTCTCATTTGAATGTAGGCTGGCATGGAAAAACATGTTCATATTGTACTCATTTGTGGTCTGCTTCTCAGGAATTTTAACAGATGACAATTCAAAGATAAATTTGCTTTAAAAATAAATGATGAAAAATAACTGGCTTTTCAGTTCTTATTTCATAATCTCAAAAGTATGTTCAGATTTATATAATTAAAGTAGAAAATAGAAGTCTAAAAACGAAATCTGGTTTTGCATTAAAACAGACTGCATTAATAGGGTTTTTCCTTCACTTTGTTTTCTGCTTTAGTGCCACACTCCTTACCCAGCTCCCACGAGCATCCACAAGCTATGAAAACCAGGCTCTGACCCCGTCCATGCAGCAGTGGATCCTCATGGGTGCAGGAGCTCACCTGCATGGCTCCAGGGTAACAGGAGCACTAGAAAGTAGCCCAAATCACAAAGCCATTCTCAAGGGCTGCCAGGAAAGAAAATACGGGAAACAAAGCAGCTCTCCGCCAACCTGATTTAGAAGGGGACGTTTCTGCACGTGTTTACCTTAATCGTGTGAGCTGAGAAGTCACCCGGTGGAAGTCCATGAAACGGGTGCTCAGAATGGAGCAGGCACCTTGCTGAGCCAAAGCCTAAACTTGGGAGACTCTGGACAAAATGTCCATCTACATATGACGTCTAACTGTGGTTTTCGGGAATCATTCCCTTCCTTCATTTGGATGGGAAAAATAAGATCTATTTTCTTTCCTTCACACAGCAATAGTTTGGAAACTGAGGGTGTTATTTCACGCTGCACAAACAGTACAAACACACAGTCTAAGCACCTTATATTTGATCCTCTGAGTGAGGTATAGGGCCCAAGGTCTGGCTGCAAATCTTTAAATCATCAGTATCTCTGGAGGACACCAAATTGCCTTGCTGGACATGGAGCTGAGCAGTAATTCTCACAAACTTACAAAGGCGCCATTAATTTTATCTAAACTAGGGCTGGCCAAACACCCAATAAACCAGACTGTGGAACAGCAAACACATGAAGAGAAAGGAACGAAACAGCCCTTGCTTAATCTGCAGAAGCAGAAAATTCCCAGGCACACGGAAACGCGCACCTTGTCAGCAGTCCCAGCAGGCCCTCTGAGTAGCACTAGCACAAGGAAAGCAGCACGGACCCAAAATCAAACGAAGGCGTAGCTGATAGCAAAAGCACGCTTGTAACGGCAAGGGAGCAACACTGCAACACAGGGTCACATTGCAGCCCTTTCTGATACGCGTGTGGAGAATTTGGCCTTTTCAGCTTTTACTTTTGGTGTCCAGAAAACTGTTCCTCTGGTGTACAAGAAATATTTGTACGCTTTAGCGCTCAGTAATCAATCCAAGCTTTTAGAGTTTAAGGGATTAGTCCACCCCAAACAATTGTTTTGCTTTATTATTGTTATTATTAGTGAAATTGCTGAAGATCCCAAGACTATAATTTAGGTCAGAGCCTCATTACAGTAAGACCTATAAAAACACAAATGAACACAAAGCCCCTGACACAAATAGGCTAAAAAAAAAAAAAAATAGACGCAGCTAGTGAATATGACAAGGAACAAGCAGTGACTTATATTCATAGATCATGCAGTTGATCAGATTAGCTGTATGTACAGCTTGGCAGTTCTCAATCATTTTAAAATATGTGTCAATAAATGAATATGTGTGTGCCCCCCCTCCACAAGCTATTCTTCAGTGAGATGATTTCTTAATGCCACCACAGAAGACAGATTTTGAAAGATGGGAGAAGAAAGCCTCAGACTGGACATCATATAAATATGGATGAGCACAGGAGCGGCAGGAAGCACATTAACGTGCTCTTAAGGCTGGCATCACCGAAGGAGCAACACTGCAAAGGTAAAGCCTGGAAAGGGATGCAAAGATAGACGGAAAAGCATGACCTACACGCTGGATTTATGCTGCTCCTATGGAAAAGGAGAAAGCAGAAGTCCTATGGAGGATCATTTCACTGAAATTCTTACTGAAATTCACTATGAAGCCTTAAAGTCTAGTTTACTAAAGACAGACAAAAAATCTCTTTAATTCAGGAGCACGGCAGAGTGGGGGGTGCTTTGGTATTACTGTTCTTGATGTTTTCACATCTGCATTAGCACAAGCTTGGGTTTTAGCAAATACACAGCAAATTCACATTTTGCCCAACACCCCAAATTTGAAGAAGGAATAGAAGCCAGATGAATGGTTTTGGTTATAAACTGAGGTATATATTTTCCTAGCAGTCCTCAGGCTAACCCTCAGACATTTTTTTTCCATGTTAGTGAGATGGCTAAATCAGTAGCAAACATCAAACTGTTAATTAATACCTAAGGAAAATAATTAATAACTTCATGAGGGAATTCACTGATAAACTTATGCTTACAGGTACTTGAAGTAATCAAACTGTCTTGAAAAGACCTGCTTTAAAGGCATTCATTACTAGGCAATATTTTATCTCCTTCAGATAAATACTAAGAGCCAATTTGGATTTGTTGAGAATAAATTGTGTCCCATTCCTTCCAAGATAGGATTTGTGGCTGGAGAAGATGCATCTGATATCCTCGACCTTATTTTTTATAACATTTTATATTTCTATCTCATGTGACAGTCTCTTAAGCAAGCTAGGAAAAGGCCATCAAGATTAAACTACTATTCAATAGATCCAAAGCCATTTGGGTTTCGCATCCATGGTTCCACATTCAGAGAGAGGAACAACAATATCAGGGAGAAAGGCTGGAAGAAGCATCACCTGTTATTTCTCAAATTTTTTTTGATGACTTGAAAATGGGACTAGGGTGTTTGTATGCATCCAAGGAGAGATGGCCTTCCAGTACATTAAAGAATCAGACTAATACTCAAAAGGACCTTATCAAAATGGAGAAATGACCTAAAATAACATTCAGTTAAAGAAGGACAAATGCAAATTTTGTAATAACCAGGATGCATCAGGAATAAAGGGGAAATAAGGACCATTTTGTTAGGCAGCAGTTCTGTGTAACATGAGCAAGCAGACCAAGAGTTCTATCAGAATCATAAATGCTATGGTGCTGTGGAGAAAGAGGCATAATATCTCAGGGTGCATGCATTTGTATGCACCTCTAAAAAATGTGAAATAATCCCACTATACTTCTTGGCCTTGACACTACTTGGTCCAGCTGTACTACTATGTAGTACATGTAGTACATGGTCCAGCCATGTAATAGTCAGATCAATAAAACTGTGGACCAAGTGGAGAGAGTGTAGAGGAGAAGAGCGAGAATAATAAAACTAAAATTCAAAAAAAGAAAAAAACATAAGGAATTAGGATTGTTTAGTCTATAAAAAAGAGACTGAAGAAAAAACTACATATAAAAATTCATGCAATACAATGCAAAGAGGAAGGGAACAAATTGTTATCCATGTGGATAGGCAAAATCAACAAACTATCTTTCTATCCAACATAGGAAGGCTGTACAACCTATCACTGGATTTCTGTGAAAGGCTAGGTGGTGGCTGTTGTGAATGACGAAGGAAGTTGAGGTAACTGCTCAAGGTCCCTGTTAGATCTGTTTTATATGATCCTGTAATTGAACTACTAAGTCCATGCTCATTATATACTTGATAAGTGGGATAATTTTTTTTTTTTTTTTAAGGACAAGTCCTCAGTTGAGTATCTTTGCCATTCACTTCACCAGACATGTTAATAACATAACATAGTTTTCAGTGTTAGTACAAAACTGGACCTCCAGGTGATGCTCATTCAGTAAAGGACAGGTCAGACAATGCACAAGGGACTGTCTGGTGTCAGCAGATCAAAAGCTACTGCTGTTCCTTTGGCCAAGCCTAAGAAAAAAGGAAGAGTGTTTAACTGTACAAAAAAATCATTGAAATTGAGAAACATTTTGTGCAATTTCATTAGGATTTGCATTCTTCAATGTGAGACAGACTTAAAATCTATTTTTAACCAAAGAATCTTATTAAAGTAAGAAGATTGCCTGGTTTACTACATGTAGTTGTTTCAAGCAGTGGTGGCTGATGATGCTCTTTATAAACAATAGAGAATAAATTTAAACAAGCTAAAAGATGTTTAATGTAAAAAAAATGTAGCTTAAGAAAAAATATGTTGTTGTGGATTGCATATTTTACATGCAATTTATGCTGCCGTTTCTCTTCATTAACCACATCTCACAGATTTTTCAAAGCAACAGCATGAATATTATTAACATGTGTTAAAAATGTGGTTAAAATAATGTATAAAGCTTTTTGTTTAAAGCAAAAGTTTAAGGATAATGAAGAAGGGTGTCTGTATTTTATATATTGGTTTGTATGCATGTTGATATATAAACCAGCCTATGTGTGCGTGCGCACACACACACAGATATATATTGCTTTAGAGTTCGTGTTTTAATTAAACTGAACTAGACCTTAGCAAGAACATCCAATTCATAATTCTCTCTTTCTGTTATATAGATTCTTATTAGTTAAAGCAGATACACTCCATTCTGAAATGTGACATCTAGCAATTGCTAGCACCTTTAGTTGTAATTCTTTCCTTACCATTGCTTTCCTTTCACTACAGGAATCTAAGTCATGAAGCCGTCACTTTTTCCCCGAAGTACTTTCCTATTATACCCATCTTTCAAAACTGCTTTTCTATCATAGTATTTATAATAGAAGATTGTTGATTATGACAGGCACAGGACTCGGAAACAACAAAAATTAAAACCTTTTATATTGAGCAGCTGACAATATCCACTGTCACTGAATGCCTCTAGAGCCAGGAACTTCAGTCTTTTAAGTTATAACTCCTACACACCAGCTTCACTGTCAAAAAAATGTAAACTAAATACCAAACAATTGCACAATTGCACAATGAGACTCAAATATGTTCTAAACTGGCATCTTTTGACATTTTAGGGACGAGACTTTGAAATATACTCACCATTGATTAAATATACTCCCGCAGATGAAAATGGTAGTATTATTAGGTCAACACTTTTGCAAATCCTGTTCTACTGTCTGACATCAGGGACTAACCTGAACTCTCCATCAACGGCATCTAATGATCCTTTGTGAAGATACATATAGGTCTACACTATGTCTGCTTAGGATAACATTGGCTAAATGTAAGTTTAATAATCAGATTTATGTTCCTACCTGTTGATGACAATTTTCATTTTGGAATAGATCTATATTTGTATAACACATTACTTAAGCTTTATATAATTATATCGGTCAAAAAGGAAAACTCAGCACAAACTAAAAACTAAACAAAATTGTATAACAATTGCATACAATAACTATATCACAAGCAAACAGTACTTTGAAGAAGCATGTTAAATGTTGTAAAAGGTACTTGTCAGATACTAGATTTTCATTTTAAACACAAGTGAACCCCCCCCTCCAAATCTTCATGGAACTGATCTTGTATACTACCTTTTCACTGTATGTCATTCATTGAAATAGGTTTTCAGCTTACAAATCGCTGCGCTGAAGTTTGCTATTTACGTATACCTGTTCTTGGATTTGGCAGCATCTCAGTGGCACTTCATGAGTTTTCGGTGCTGCTTATTTCATCATCTGGTGAGTGTGCACGTTCCCCATCGCACAAGTCACCCAACCATATTTCTTGGACTTGGCATAATAAGCTCATCTTGAAGAGATGTCTCCACATTACCACTTGATAGTTTGCTGCAATGTATGCTAAAATAGGTTAAAAACTAGCTGGAATAATTTTACCCATTTTGGCACAGAAAAGTGCAGAACATTTGCTGATAGCAACTGTTTAATTTTTTGGACATAAAGACATTGCATGAGTTTCAGTAATTTCTTGAAGGTATCCAGTGAAAGCCTGCTTAACATGCAAGCTTTAGAAGCAGTCTGTTAATTAACTGTGCTTTCTGTGCCTAAGTTTCAGGTCTTACAGTTTTCTCTTTCCTACAAAAACATCTGCAGTCTTGCACCATAAAAAGGCACAGGCCAACATTTACATCATGAATCTTATCCAGATCCATGTTCCAACTTACTGACAACCTGATATACCATTTCAAGACCAAAGGAAGAGCAGAAGGATGGCTGTGTCTTTGGCAGTGCTTATGACCAGTTTGTACTAGCTGTATGAAGCAGTGAGCACAGGCAAAATAACATATGACACCTCATGCCACCTCGTCACAGGATGATTTGAGAAGCTCAGTTACCACATCACGTTCTTTGGTTAGTTTTAAACAGATATATTCACATGCTTGTCCTTACAGCTCTTTTCATTATTTACTCTGTGACTGAGACTTTAACAAGGCCTTGACGTGATGGTGGAAGACACACAAATGTCAGGGCCCTGGGGGCCTGGCCTCCACCACCCATCTGAGGTGGCTTGGACCATGAGAAAGATGCACCATCAAAAAAGCAGAGAGATGCTCCACAATACAATATATCAATGTGGCGCTATACATCTGCAGAGCGTTGCCTTCCCTGTAGTCACTCACCCAACCAGGCCAGTGTCCAGACCTGCTCTGGGCTGCTGAGTGTGCCAGCATATCTCTAATGCCCGTCTTTCTTCTTTGAGCAACAATTTCTAAACAGATATTGATTTATTTTGAGAATCACTTTCTTCACTTAATTTTCTGCAATTTCATTCCTTCTGTTGACGACTGAAAATTTCAGCTCATAAAATGTTTGCAATCACTGCATTTAGAATAATTCATCTTGAAATCACTGTACATGAATTTTCCCAGATTCAGAGGTTAAGCAGTAATCAGTCTGACAAGGAAAAAAAATGGCAATGTCCATCTTGTCATTGCTTATTGCATTTGTCCCGTTTTACTGGAGACGGATCTGTCCTACTGAGATCCTCCCAAAGTACTTCTGAAGTTCAGTCTGAACAGATAGATCTCCAATTTTAAGGTGAAAATGCTACCATTTGACTTAGACAAAGGGGCAAAAGTATCATTTATATAGAGTAGCCTGGGAAGTAGAGTGTAGAGTTCAGACAAACAGTGCATCTTCTCAACTCTCCCTTTACGAAGGGGATGCAAGCATTTTAGTACAGCTGCAGGGCGTGACCCAAAGAATATAATAGCAGCAGGGCTAAAACAACCATTAGGAAAACCATTTCAGAATCAAAATATTTATGTTCTGAGACAAAATGTTTTGAATTTCAGTTTTTCTCCTTAAAAGTTCACATTTTCTAAAGGAGAAAAAAAAAAAAAAAAAAAAAAAGATGATGAGCTGAAATTTTGGCCTAAATCTCAAAACTCAATACCACTTATTTAGGAGCTCTTTAGTTTTGAAAAATGTTCTGTTTATTGTCCTAAGAAAGGAAAGACGATTCCTTGTACCTCAGCAGTAATGGCAATGTGTCTCTATTAATTAGGCAATTAGGGGCCAGGGGTTGGGATTTATGTAATATCATTTGTCCAGTCTTTCTCCTCATTCTTTGTCTAACAAGCTCAAACATTGTCTAATAAATATTTTCTCTAGTATACCATATAAGAGCAGTCCATAAATATTACCCCATAAGTAAATAACCATAAGTAAATAACTATTTAAATCCATAGCCGAAGAATTATTCTTACAGAAAACAAGAAATGTTCTTTCAAAAGAAGTGAAGTGCTGGCCTAAAGGTAGATCTTTAACCTTAACATTTGGAGGAGAAAGGGGGAGAAGTGGGATTGTTTTTTAACATTCTATTTATTTTAATATCTTGGTTTTAATTGTGTACCTCTAACTTCCAGGCTGTTTCCTAAGTTTTCAGGTGGTTCAGTCTCCTTTTGCAATAGGAAAGGTTTGCTAGTTTAGAAACACTCCACCTTAGAAACAGAGGCAACTAATACTGATACATGAAAGTCATGTCCCATGGTCAGCATTTTAAGATCTCTTCGAAATCAGGGTTCTGGTTTGAAAATTACAATTAGGGCTTTCAGAGAAAGGTTTCGGCACCTTGGTATGTAAAAGCCTCTCTTTTTACAAATATTGTGAATCCCATGTTGATAAAAACTCATTTGGGAAATAAGTCATTTCAAAACAATTCTGACAGTAGATACAAGCACTGATTTAAATCAGCTGGATCTCTATGGCATTTGCAGGGTAGCACTGGGATTTTGCAGTGGAAGTCTCTCCGAGCAAGCCAGGCAGGAACATCCAATGGGGGTATGCCATGACTTCGGGGAGATTTACATCTGGATCAGATCTGAAATCCAAAATTTGTATGTGTGTACCGTGCAGCAGGTTATGATAAATCCATAACCAGATCTAACTATCAGGAAAAAAGAATAGCATTAGTGGTAGTTCTAAATTAGTTTCAAAGCAGTCTAGCCCACAGCCAGATTGTAAAACACTCTGCACTTCTCCTCTCTCAGTGAACCCTGGTTCATTCCAAGTAAATCACAGCACAGAATGTAAGTCCAGTCTAAATTAAAACACCACAGATGAATGATAGCCCAAGGGCTTGTGCAGTTAGCTGATTTTCCACAGAAATTCAAGCCCAGATTCATCCCATCCAACTTCAGACATTTAACGGTGTTACTAAGTTAGTTGCCTACCGGGTTTAGGCTTCCTCTTCATGGATTGAGAAAGGCAGGTACTTCTAAAGGGCACTTGGTCATAAATGAATCTCAGGGGCTATATCTAAACTCATGAGTAAAGTAAGGCAGGGCCCGTTCCCTGGCTCTGAGCGCAAGGGACACGACATGGATTGTGCCGGTACGGCTGCCTGGCTCTTCCCCCAGGGCACAGTCAGTTGGCTGTGTTACAGAAGAGACCTTGGCCCCTGCTCTTCCTCCACCCATGGCTGGGCCTCATCTGGAAGAGTGCTACACAACGGAGGCAACGCTGCGCCAGGGGCTGTGCTTACAGCTCAACGGCAGGGCAATGCCGATGCCCGCTGAGCGCCTCGGCCAGCTTTGGATTACCAGCGTAGGTGGGCACTGGAGTCTGTCTGTCTGCACAAGGGCTGTGGAAAGAAACAAGGGAAGCTAAGCTCCTAATCTGGACAAGCTAAGTGCCTTAAACTAAGGATATGCTGGTCCAAAGCTTTAAGACATGATCCAAAACCAACTGAATTAAACAAAAAGATTCCCATTACTGATTATGGATATAGGGCAGAGTATTACTTTATCATTTCCACAAACTTGTGTAACTCTGGTAACGTTGACACCCTGCAAATCCATTGGCAATACTGTCTTTTGTATCACTCAAGCAGTATGACTAAATCTGAGCTTGAATGGTAAGACTGGAATACTTCAGCTAGAATCCTCCTGAGGCTTCACCCATTACATGGCTGCATCATCAAGCATGAAGTGAATAGTAGAAATGAAAGGATGTTTATTATAAAACAAGAGTGCTTGTTAGTACCAGCTTGGACATGTGACAATATTTGGACATGTGACAAGTCTTTTTATACCAAGATTTTAGTGCTATGCATTGGAGTTGTCTGCAGCCTACTGCACGGCAATTTTGCATATTTCCAAATCATTTATATAGAGGACATGATTCAAGTATTCAGGGTTTTTAAATACCTGAATAGATTTCATTGCCCAACCAGAGATGTAAGCAAACTTCACACCACACCTTAAGTACAGGTGATCATTTTATCATCTCTCACCTTGTTCAAGCTTCTCAGATACCTTTGTTTCCTGTCTGCAGCGTTATTTATGTACTTGCACATTTCTGCCCAACAGATCAGGATATGGTAATCAACAAGAATAGAGCAGCTAAAAATAGTTAATTTCCCCTCATCTAATAGTCAGCAATCAAGTCTTTGAGGTCTACATACAAACCCAAATTCTTGAACTAAAAGTTAAGGCAGCCTTTCCCCAGGGAAAAGCTAACTTCATTTATAAAACATATTTGATTTCCCTTTTCTAATCTCTCTATAGCCTTTTTACACTGCTGCGTGCTTTAATTTTGCTTTCAGTCAGAAGTTTAAAAACTTTAGCTTCTAATAACTGGAAAAAAATGGTTATTTAAAGATAACTGCAACTTGCTTAACATGCCAGACTATCATATGCTCACTGCTTTGAAGCTGCAAATTAATGACGAGCAGGAACAGTGACTATCTTTCAGAGGAAACTGACCTCTTTCTAATGGCTCATCGCTAATGTCATCTGTCTGCTGCATCTCATTATGGGAATTTCACGGAGTAAGAAAGTATCTTAAGGCTGTGCACAAATAAAAAGGACCTTCTAGTATTGAGCACTTTGAAAATTTTTGATCTCTCAAAATACCTTCCTTAGATACTGGTTTCCCCTTTTGTGCATGGCACGCTGCTTATGTCATCTATTCTCTGTGACTAATTATGTTAATTTTGTGCCATAAAAGTAACTGAAGGCTGTTAAGGAATAAAAGCTTTTGAGTGGCCTTATTTCATAAACACCCCTTTTGAACAAGGCGCATTTAGTCATATTTGCAGTAACAGAAAGAGTCTTGTGCTAAAAATACAACAAAGGCTCTTGAATATGGCCATTTATTCCTACTTTATTAGGTAATTTATGAAAAGTATGAAGGGAAGCCTTTTTGTTACTATAATTTGCATAAAGCTGGTGCCCCATTAATGAGATAACTTCCTGCCTTTTGTGTACCACCAGCTGGAAATAGAAATATAGGAACTTTTCTGTCTCCCAATTACTTAACCTGCTGAGTTCAGAGTTGGAGAGTAAACAGGATTCATATCAAAGAAGTTGGTTTCTGCTGCTCTATCTAAAATATTTTTATTTAATTAAGGAGCTAGTGAAAGTGAAACATGAAAATATACCAAATGTCCATCAACTACATGGGACCGAATCTTTAGACCTGTATTTTAATTTGGCACCTGTCCTTTTGTGCTGTCAATCACGATTAGTTGTGCTACAGACTATACCCATCACAAATTGAGGCAGACATCTAAACCTGACATTTTGAAGGTATCCGGGTGCCAGAGGGTGCAGATGGGGTCTAGGCGTGATTTTCAAAAATCACCCAGAAACACGATTGACATCCAGTGCCCAGACATAGTGAAAATCCCACTACATGGTTAACTGGTCCCTCACACTTTAGCAATTCTGATCTGGATAGAAAATTCATGTCCCCAGAAAGGAACTGCTTACCAGCGAGATTAAGGTTTCCTCATCTATATCACTGATCTGCATGCCAAAATTTCAATTTACCTTCCGACTGGCACACACAGTACAATGGCACATGCTACTCTGTTTAAAAACAGAGGCATTTACATATGTTTCTGTTTTCAAACATTTTTTCTGCTTTATTAGTAGCACTTATGCTGCTGAATTAAAAGTCCTGTTTATCAATTGTGGCATCAGAGAATCATTTATACATAAGGTGATGACTTAGCCATAAAATCAACGTACCAGCTCTCTATTTAGATATTTTTACATTGTTTACTATCTCCAAATTTATTTTGAGTGACTTAATAATAATTAGAATAATGACAAATCTCTCACAGTGTAGTGAAACATACGGAGGTTACAAGAAACCTACGTATATAATAAGATTTTAAATATCAGCTACCCAGACTTTGTGTAGTTCGAGGTCAGTTTGTTGAAGCATTAAAGACTGCTCAGTAGTCAGCTTGCTTGAGCAGCGGTACCTGCCTAATTTGTTAAGTTTGAATAAAAGGCATCCTTTGCTGTGGAACAGAGCATGTGACAGGTTTATACTCATCGCACCCTGCTGCACTATTTGGAGCAGTTATATTTTGGGAGTTCCCTGCTTTTCCATTGTAAAAAAGCTGGTATCATCCTTATTCAACTCTAAAGGAAGAAAAGGCAATCCAAATCACCTTTCAGATGATACAACCATTTACTCCTAGGACTGGAGAGTCCTTTCGCACTACCCTACACATCCAAACATACCACTGCAAACACGCATCACCTCATCTAGTTAAAATATGGATAAATTTTAAATAGCTGCAATATAGTTGCCACTGGCATTTTAACTGCGAGCTAAACTATGACTGCTGACAGGCTAAAGGTTGTCGAGGTCCTAATTACTCTAAAAAATGAAACTATATGCTAAGATTCATCTCTTCTTGCTTCAGGCACAGAGCCGAGGAGCGAAGTTGCCGTAGGTTCCTTTCACAGTCAATGGAGAGATGCAGACACCTCTAGTTTGGGATTTACAACTTATATGGGCAAATTGCATTCCCAATTTAGATGTCTCAAGTATAGAGTTAGGAGGTATGAGTTGAGACTCAGATGTATTTTTAGTCCAGTTTCTACTTAAAATAAGATGGTTCAAATAGCATCAGAGGGGACTCAGACTCTGAACTGCAGTCATGAATTGGTGCGCAGTCGCCACATTTCTTGCACACTGCATGACAATTGCTGTATTTCTACCTGTAGCAACCAACAAAGATTATATTTCTTCCCAAACGCGCTCACACCTTTCTTCCATATTTTAGCACTGAATATTTTGTGCAATACTTTTTGGTGCTAGAATGGGCCACTTTACTAAAAGATTGCAGAAAAAAGGAGTGTTTCAAGGATATGATAAAAAGTCAGGAGCAGAGGAACAGAATTAACTTCCAGCATATGGTCTTTTCTGGACCAAAATGCTCATGGTATGGCAACTTAAGTAGGAAGGAGAGCATTTACAGAAGTCACTCATGTTGCTTCCCTGTTGTGCATGTGAATTACTCACAAGGTGAAGAGCCACGACTCTGTTGCAGAGAAACCTATGGCACTGAGCCTGACATCTAAGGAGACGATCCTCCACGCAGACTATTTACTAGAATAGCAAGATACAGCAGCTTTCTAACTATTCACACCATCTAGAAGAAACACCAACCACCTGCACACAGTTACTGCTGGGTTACTGAAAGATTTAGGAAACACTGGCCCTCAGCTCTTTCCTCTTGAAAAACAGAAATGGAGGCAAGAGCATCTCACATGCTACACTGGAGCAAAGAGTTATATTCCAGACTGACCACTACAAAAGGTCACATGAAACACATTATCACTCTTGACATTCATTAAATAAATCTCATTAATTCACAGCTGCAGTTACAGCTGAAGGTTCCCCCTCCCCCCTCCAAGAAAGGTTGTTTTTCTCCATTATTCTTTTTTCCAAGTAAATAGTCTTTTAAATTGCCTTGCAAGGAAACTTCCTTTTCATATTTCTGCTCGTGTCTGTCCTCCTAGATCTGTTCTGATGAGTCCCTGGGTTTTGCTAAGGGATGTGTTATAGCCAGGTCAGCACCCACCCACCTGACAGAAGGCTCTGCAGCATCACTCCCACAGGAACTGGGAGCACTGGGAGAGGTCCCTGCAGTCCTGCCTCTTGGGACTGCGTCTGAAGATGAGCCAGAAGCCAGAGGTTGCAGCATAGGAGAGAGATAAATTCGAGCAGCCTGTAGCTTGGGACCAACTGTTCAGAGCCGGGCTGGAAAGCAGATGCTGTGGCAGGTAGGTCCAAGACAGAGCAGACAGCCAAAGTGCGACTGGGATCTCCAGGTCACTGCACAAAGGCCTTTGATGTCAGAGTTTTTGCTGACATTTTAAAACCTTTCCATATGCCATTTTTACCTCTGGAAGCCCTCAAGTTAGACTCTGCTGTTCACCCGGAGGGTTGGCTATAGGGGAGGCAATGCAGACAGACAGCTATATGGGTGGCCATATACGTGCTGCTCTGCTCCTTGTTCCTGCTAACAGCGGTACCCAGTCGGAGAGAGGAAGGGCAGGAGAGGTGCTGGCAAGGACATACAGCTGCCTTCACTCCTCTTCCTCCCCACAGGTGGGATGGGAGGGCTGGTGAGGAGCCAGCGGTCTTTACCCTCCGCCCCGTACCAGCCCTCCCCTGCAGCCGCCGACGCTCTCAGCACTGGCAGGTTGCAAAGCTAAGACAAGCACCTACCAAGCCCTGGCCAGTGCCAGCTTCCCGGAGTTTTCCTCAGGTATACAGGAATGAAAGGTCAGCTACTGTGAGGGAAAGAGAAAATCTATTTTCTATAAAAATGAAGAAATATGCCTAGAAAGACTTGGTTGTTCAGTGTTTAAGATTCAGTGGATTATGAGCCTATATAAAACTTCAAATAAAAGAAGCCCATTGACCTATTTAATGGGACTAGTCATTAGAGCCACGAAAGCTAAGGAAAAAACAGCCTAATGAGGAATTAGAAAAAGGGGGAAAAAAGAAAAAAAAAAAAAACTCTGTGCCCACTAGCCCAGGGCTACCTTAATTAAAGTCAATGCAGAAATCTGCAAGAATAAAGCAATAAATAGTTAAATGTGTTATTTTATCTCCATGTGTCTGGATTCTTATTCTCTGAGATTGGTTTCATTCTCAAATAAACCAATAGGCTCTTGTTTGCTTTCTATTCTCTGCCTAATTTGGACAAATATAAACTTTCCTAGGCAAACCCAGAAAATAAGTTGTTACACTGAGTACGAAGCTCTGATGAACATTGTTTTGTGATTCTGATAATTACGAATATTTATAGCATGTGGTTTAAGAGGCCATTACTAATTGGACAACAGTTTCTGGACTCTCTTTTCAAAGCACTTAAATGATAAATCATTCACAAAGGACGGCTAGCATAAATAAAATGATAGAATGCCTTTCCCTCTTTCTTCCTGCCTTTTGATTTACAAAGCAGCTCCAGTGAACTGTCTGTGGCAAGAAATCTAGCATTACTATAAAGTTAGTACGTTGTTATGTCTGTTTACAATGATTTGGGAGAGCAGAGGGGAAGAGTTTGCATCAACAAATATTTTCTACATTCCTACTGGTAACTCCACGGCCTGTTTTCAGGGTTTTTCCCCCCCTTGTCTGTTACAAGTTATGATGTGTGGATGAAGGCTTTTTCCCATGCAGTAATGACTGTATACTGAGATTTCAAGGGGCTGTTCATGACAATCCCATTTTCTGTGTAATTTCATGGTTGTCTTCTTGAATGAAGATATTGGCTGCTCTGAAGCAGGAGGTCAGATGCTCCTGCTCCCTTTCAGTATTGTTCCGGAGTATGTTTCCTTTCAGCTGATGAAAAGTAATTCATCATTTACACCCTCGAATTCTGCCAGCATTTTTTGAACAACTTTTCTTTCCCCGTGGTACCTTGGGCCCATGAAAGAGATAAATAGGTTCAATACAACACCAGGCCCCGGATCCTGGGAGCAGGTTCGGCCTCGGAGGCCCTAAGCTGCCCCTTTCTCATGATAGAGTTTGTCACCTTTCTACCTCTGGAAGTCAAATCCTGTCGACTCAGCCATCTTTCAGGCTCTCTGAAGTGGCTTTGGCACCCACTGGGGCATGTGAGCTTAAAATTGATTTTTTTTTTTTTAAGATCTGTCAAGTTCCCTTAAGGGAGCGGGTTGACAGCCAGCAGGCCCCAACCTCTCACAAAGCACTCAATGTGTAAAAGACACCTAAGGAACTTCCTCTGCGGGGGCAAAGGGCCCCCGACTTGTGACACCGCGAGAGGGTGTCGTTGCTAAGAAACTGGCCTTCGGCACTGGAAATCTCCCCGCAAGCCCGCTCCTTTTAGAAGCCCTGCCGGCTGGTTTTTGAGAAGCGACGACGTTAAACGGAACCGCTGCGGCCCGCTCCGCCGGCGCTCCTGCCGGACCGGCGCCGCGGCGAGCGGAGCGGGGGGCCGGCGCCGCCCGCCCCCGGCCTACCTGCCCTCCTAATCCTCCGCACCCAGACCGCGTTCGCGCCCGCCCTCCCCGCTGCCCAAACCGTCCCTTACAGCGCCCCTCGGACCCTAAACAGCTATTCACCGGCAGGGACTGGCGCAAGGCAAAGAGAATAACGGGGAGATTTTCTGCCATTGGCACCTAAGGTACCAAAAAGGGTTTGGTGGGGGGGGGGGAGTGTATTTTAAATAGATATGCAGTTCTTTAAATACTGACTGCCTTGCAAACTTGCAGCAAAAGCCATCTAAAAGTAGGACTGCTAATTTGTGTAGATGAAAAGCCCTCCGCAAGCTGAAGCTTCACCTCCTGAAAATTTGCTTCTTGGAGCTTGACTTGGACTTGGAGCCCGCCAGCAGCTCCTCCCGCGCGAGCTGCCGTCCCGCCGCGGCACCGCTGCGCGCGTCTCCCTCTGCGAGCATTTCGGAATTCGACCAGGTAGCTGGAATTAATTTCGAAGGGAGGAACTGCCAGCGGATTAGATTAGCTCACTGGAAAGCAAAGAAAGGGCTTGTTACGGAAACGCCTCAGAAAGGGGTTCAGTCCGAAGCAATAATTGCACTGCAATAATTATGAGCTGGTCTAAAGCCCATGCTCAAGCACTCTAGGACACAAAGGGATTTAGTAAGTTGCCCCCTTACTTATTTTTTGGTAACTCTCTCTTGTTTGAAACAGTCTCTTAGAAGAACAAATAATCTATCAACTCCATGAATTTTTGTCGACGTTTTGCTCAGCACATACTGCTGTTGGGGGCTAAAATATGGAAAATACCCTGGGTTGGCTCTTTAAAATATAGTACCACTCCCTTCTCCCTTTGCTGCAAGTGTTTGTTTTTTAACAAAAATATCCTGTGCGTCAACATTATCAATACAAGCTCACGGTGTGCGAAAGGATTGGTTAATTTGCTGCTGTAGAGACAGCAGGGGGAGCAAAAATCACTGCATCATGGGGGAAGTCACAATAATACTGGCTATTAAAAAAACACTTCTGAAAAGAAACAGACATTCTGAAGAAAACAATTCTTGTATGCATTTGCTGTTGCCCGCTAGGCTTAAGCTGTAGGTTAGCCCAAACTTTGCTATGAAAACCATTAGCAATGGCAAACAACAGCTAAGAGAAATTATAAGCATGCTACAAAAAGTAACGAGAGAGCAGAACTCTCATGAATTAAAATTCATGATGGGAATGCTGGAAACCCACTTGAAGCAAAAAGGGACAATGAAGATTTGCAGCCTGTAATAAGTAACATGTCTACCCCCATTTTTTTTCACTATGCACTTACAACAGTAGGGAGAAGGTTATCGCCATACACGCACACTTGCCCGTGCTTCTCTTACCTTGTTACGTTGGAGGCCCCACTGACCCCACAGGCAGGTTGGATGGCAGTATGGGGAGAGGAGAGGGCTACGTGCAAGGTTTAAAAATTGCTCGTTTTGCGATGCATGGGGGAGAAGCGCAGCCTGTCCCGCGTCGGGAGGCACCGCTGAAGCGCGACGTCGTGGCGCTTCGCTCCTGACAGGTTGGTTAGTTAGCAGGGGCCCTGCTGCTGGCACACTTCTGGCCAAAACAGAGTCCCTGGGATCCAACACGCCATGCTCTGCTGTCTACCAGATTAACTACGTGTTTGCCTAGCTATGCCTGACACATCAGCGTACACAACCTTGGAAAGAAACTGATGCTTTGCCTCAGAAATGCTTGAGATTATCCCCAGCTGCTGTACGCTCCCTTCTGCTCACTTTTTCCCAATGGAGTTTTGTGCTGGCCTTGATAGGGTTTATAGGTATTTTCCATGAATGTTAGCAATAGCTCTAGCTTTCTTTAAAGTTTAATTCTTTGAAAATGGGTTAATTTCTTACATCTGGTGTTGCCAGACAGGTCACATTACCTGATTATGAAACAGAGAGATTGTAGTATCTGTTACGTTCATTAGTTCTTCAGGTGAGAATGCATGTCGCAGTATAAAGCAAAATACTTCTTTGTTCATCTGCCCATCCATCCATCCATCTGCCTATCCATCCATCCATCTGCCTCTGAGTATGCACACACAAAAATAAAACGTGCTAAACAAAACCGTTATTTCTTTGTCCACACTTTCATGATTTGTGGATCTGTTTTTCCTTTCAGTTTTCTGGAATATATTCACAGAACATTATTGTTATCTCAAATATTTTTTCTGCAATGAGCATTCACCATTTCCTTTTTGATTTTCTAATTAGCCTTTCAGTTTGCTTCTGCTTATTTTATATAGTCTTCCAACTGCTGCACCTTACCAGATTTTGTATATTTTTTTAAACACCTTGTGCTTATTGCTTATCTTACTCTTTACTATACAACCCTACTTAGCCACATTGGGCATTGTTACCTTTATCCTTCTTTAGACTTAAACCAGGATGAATTTCAAATGTCCTCCAACTGTTTCTGAAATATATTCCAATTTTCTTCACTAGATTTACCATACATTATAATAAAATCCTGATAAAAATTCCTTAGCACGCTTTGCATTCCCTCAAAGTCAGCCTGCCATAAGGCTTGCATTGCTTTCTACTCTTAAACAAATATTTTAAGTCAAATGATGTTGAGATCACTGGATCTTTCTTACCTCTCCAGTTCAACACCCTTTATTACCCTTGACTCAAATCCTTGAATTAATTCAGATAGTTTCTGAAAGACAATTCAATAAAGTGCATAAGAAACTACAAGCAATTTTATGTTAGCTTTAGAAACATGAGTACTCCCTCCTTAGTTTTAACATATTTATTGCAGTCAATAACAGAGTAATTAAAAGCCATAGTTATCAAAGTTCTGGCTCTCTTGAAGGCATCTCTCATCTGTACCAAGGGCCTAAAAGTTCAAAGACTCATTCAGAAAACCGCCTGACCACCTTTATTGTTCTGAACTTCTATCAGAACTGACATTGCTATGTCAGCCAAAACACTGACAGCATTTCTCTCTGAAGACACTCATCTCCTAGGAATACTGATAGGGCTCCTCCTCCATTTCCCCTTTCTCTCCAGAAGCCATAGACTAGTATCTCAAAACCTCAGTCGATTTCTTGCTTCAACCATATCTATGTTATTCCAATAATATCATGCTTATCCTGGATACTCAGAGTTATCATTGATAAGTCTTTGATGTAATAAATCCTTGATATAGTACCATACTTATCCTTGCTATAAGATATAATCAAAAATGAAAGCAGAAACTTAAGATACAGAGTAAAATATATTACTTGCCAATTTTCCACAGTAACTTTTCATCATTACTCCAAAATTACTTTTTAATGCAAAGAGTAGTTCCAATCACATAGAGGCCCACATGATTCAGATACTATCATAATCACAATTAGATTACATTACTGCAATCAGGAATGGAGATCATTAAGAGAAAGAATATAAATTGCTTTAGTTTTACAAGTACTGAGCTAGCAAAATTATAATTAATCTCCATTTATAATCTTTTCTTTCATAGAACTGCAAAGCATGCTACTTTTTTTTAGGCCATCAATACAAATTAGAACTAAGTAATAAAGCCCTAACTACTACTACGGTGCAGTTCTCAATCGCAGAAACTTTCACATTACATATAGAAGGCATTTCATGCAAACAGAGCCCTCAGCGTGGATTTTTTTTTTTCTGTTCAGTGCAATAAGAAGTCCAGCCATTTCTATAGTAACTTTGCTGTACAAAATGCAATCAGAACTGTCTATTCCTCTTCTGAGAAATAGCTATGAATTCTGCTTCTAAAGTTAACGTCTTCTGAGAAGTGAGACAATGAGGCAAAAAAGCGCAAATACCACATTTCACCCGAATATTCACTTCAGAATATTCCCCAGAAAACTGTCGGCAGTGGCACAATGGCAGATGAGGCCTCATCCAACATTGGTACATATTGCCATGTAGCGTGTACACAGATCTGATGATTGAATTTTTTTATCATGTATGGTTTTTGTTTTTTTTTTTTTTCATTTTGAGAAAACGGAATATTAAAACCAGTGACAGTCTTCCCCACCGATTAAGTATTCTTCTAAACCCAAACCATGCCTTCCCTGAAGAATTTATGTGGAAGGAGAAAGGAAGAAGAAACGTGGCCCTTCTTTAAACGCACGGAGCGACGTTACCGTGCCGGTTACGGTGCGGAGCACACGGCAGCAGAACGGGGAGCGACCGCCGGGACTCGCAGCTCTCGCGGATGCACCGGCACCACCAGGCAGAAGCTGCGCCAACGCGCCTCGCTGTGCCAAAGAGCAGCACAAATCCAAGTGAAACAAAACCGCGTGGTTGCAATGAGCCCGCCCGGTTACATCCCTGCTCCCAAGAGTTACAAGTCTCATTGCTACCTCACCAAGTCCTCTTCCAAATCGTTAAATAGACAATTAAATAGGGTCTGTCTAAAAACTAACTTTTGGACTACATCAGCAGACACCGGGCATTTCACGGATTGCTTTAGACTGCGTCCTCGTAGCAGCAGCCCACGCAAACCTAGCTGGAACCCGTCAGTACCTTACGTGAGTACACCCTGTACTCAGGACCAAGGGTTTTACAGAATATAGCCCATCCGCTCCGCTGCGCCCGTAGACACCGGCCCGCTTAGTTTGCGCTGGTTCTACTCAAGCCCCTCAGCTTCTGAGGTCTGCGCTGCTTACTGCTACCCAGCGTCAGCCTTTCCTCCGTTCCCTCGTGGTTTCTTTCAAAGGTTTAATACAACTATATCAGAACCATTTTCTTTTTCTGATGATATAAAAATACCTTTTCAGGCTTCCTTTTCATTTTCTGCTTTTTTTTTGTGTGTGACAGGAAGCAATACACACACTATCTTAATTATTGAACAGTTCCCCCCGAAATGGGTAACTCTAAGCCATGCCACGTGATGAGACGGCTGAGGAGCTACTACTGGGACCGGTGTGACATTGGCTCTGCTGGCAGCGCCGAGAGACGCGTGACGCAGCCCTTCGAGCCGCCTTTGAGTAGGTCAGCTTCTTGCAGGTAACTTTCTTTGCCTTACAAAGCAATGCTGAAGTTCAGTGGTGCTTTCAGGCTTAAGTGTGTCTGAACAAAGGAAATTTTGGATGACAATCTTGGATGTAGGCCTTTAAAATCTTTGTTCACTCTGTTTCAGATATGCAAATGCTCTTTTGGATATGGCTCTTGATCAAGTTTTCATGAACATCCACATTCCTACGCTGAAAAGCGTGTGAAATCAGTCATCTACCAGACCCAAGCAGAAATTGCTTGATTTCAGTTTCCTTGTCTGCCTTTTCTATACGCCTGAAATTGTCTTTATCATCTTTGTCTATGCACTATTTATATTAAAATGTTTTTCTTATCTCCTGTAACCAATTCAGTTTGGGTCAACATTAAAACCATTCCACTTACTTCAAAGAGATCCAAAAGAATGCAAGAGAAATCTAAGGAAAAAATTATGAGCATTAGGTACTACCCAGCAACCAGTATAAAACCAACATAATTGATGATTTTTGTTATAAAATTAAGGGTATGTAACAGTGTGCATAGCATAATTAAATGAACAAACAATACTTAACCTGCTAAAATAATATAGATGTGGAACTGACAAAACTCTTGATGATCATTAAAAATGTAATTTCGATACTTACGTTAAAATGGATTAGGTGGTTACATATGTTAGGGATTTTTTTTGCTTTCGGTTTGTGGGTTTTTGTGTGTGTTTTTTTTTTTTTTTTTTTTTTTTTTTACATCTGCCAGCAAAAGAACACAATCTTAGTGATATGTCAGAGATAAAGTTGAAACACCAGAATGCCCATGGCAAATTCAGGGAACAAAGACTTACTCATACAGAATAAGAATGAGCAGTTATGTATAGCACACTATTAACTCAAGGTGTTTTTGAAAAGCGCAAGTACTGAACATCAGCAGCATACACACGGACATATATGTGCATTTTCATATTTTCATACATCTATAGCTTTACTGACCAGTGTGATGGATTAGGAGCTTTGGAGCTCCTGGACACTGATGGCCACACTGGTGGATACTAACTAAAGAGAATAATGTGCCAGAGGTATCCTGTTTTTATAACAGAGCAAAAGCCAGTGATACAAAGAGTCAGATTTTTTTTTCTTTAACGTGAAGAGCGAGAGCAAGCTTTCTAACCGCAGCACTGACCAGTGTGAGAGCTACAGAGATGAAACAAGGAAAGGGCTTGCAGGTATGATGCCACAGTGACCTAAGTCTGCTTGCCCAAGGAAATCATAAAAGAAACAGGTACAGAGTCAGTGTGGTCCTCACTAGTATTTGCACTATTTTCTTTCCACAAGCTGTGAAAAGCGAGAACCGTTTGGGGTTTTCTGTGTGTGTGTGTGTGTGTTTTTAGGGTAGGCTCGATTACTGTGCGCTCCGGTGCAGCACAGTCCAGCAGCGAGGAAGCAGCGGCACAGAAGCTCTGCGAGGAAGGCACCGAGGAAGCCAGACCTCTCGGGCACCTTGCTGGAGCGAGGGGAAAAACAATACCGTGATTACACAGAAAATGTTTCAGTGAGTAGTATGTATAGCATTAGCTACACTAATCCCCTCCCTAAGTCGGACTTGTCTTTTGATGGACAAATTATCCAGCTTAGCGAGGTATCTGGGATGGCGATACAGCCTCAGCTGCTCAGTTCCCTCAGCTTTCAGAGACCCTCCCTGAGCTCCTCAGAGCACGCCGGGCCTCCCCTTTGCAGAGCACTGCAGAGCGGATGGGAGTCTAGCAATCGTCACTGCCCACCCTGGGCAGGGGGAGCCCTTCTCCAGGGCTGATAAAGAAATAATTGAACTATTTCCAAAAAAGGGGGGAAAAAAGCCATTTAAATGGCAGGGGAGGGTTAAATGGGTGCGATGCATGAATAAATGTACTCCGGGTATCTAAACTGCAAATGTATTGGGTATTCTCATTTCCACAGCAGTGTGTATGGAAAAAAAAAAGAAAAAAAAAAGAAACTCTACGCTGTATCAAAACTCAACAGAATGAGGTTGTTCTTGATGTTGTAGAACTGAGATAAGTGATTAAGTAGAATATCTTTATTTTCCAGTTTTTGAAGTGTATGCTATACCAGTTATCACACTGAACTTCTCAGCTTCAAAGTGTTTCATTAATGTTAATACGTAAACCATTGGGCAACTGGCACGGCGAAGCCCACCACTATGGTACAGTGGATTTAGTATGCCACGTTCGTTACAGAGCTGTTATCTTGGATACTCTTGTGAATGTGTACCTGCACGGGTAACACTTGTTGTCTTATTTTTAATTAATAAAAGTTGTAGAGGATGGAAAATGTTTTTTTTTATTTTTAAACAGAGATAGAAATAGAGAAATAAAAACGGTTAACTCAGTCATCTTGGTCGGAAAATATGGGAAGAGCCACAAGAAAAGAAGGAATGAGAAACGTGCCTTCAGATGAAAGACCTCACGCACAGAATCTCAGAGTTTATCAAAGAGAAAGTTAAGGCATCCCTCCGTCATCAATGACGGGTATATAGATGAGTAACAAAATATTCAGAGTAAGTGCTTCAGAAGCCAAGAAAGGTAAGATGAGAACAACTGGGCAGAAGCTCAAGACAGCCTTATGCAGATTAGGACAAAACGTATGTGTCTTTAGGAATGGAAGTTACAAATAGTTGCACCATCTTACTAAAGTATAAAGTGGATTCTTCATCAATATGTACGTTCCAATTAAAGTAAGTTATGCTTTTAAAGATAAACGCTTTTTTGAGGGGGAATTAATTTAAGAACTACAGGCTGTACTGTACAGGTCAAGCTATATCACTGCAATGGTCCCTTCTGACCTTATGAATTATAAATGGTTTTGTGACCAAAATACTATCTTAAAAAAATTAAAAATACTCTCTCTAAAAGCATAGATTTCAATACCAGAAGGGTTCAGCCAGTCCTTTATCGTTCAGATGTAGATAAATTGAGTCCTTGCACTTTTCTCTCTATCTCCTTCTCGTAAAATCTAAGTCCTGTCTGTTCTACATAGATATTCATGACATTTTCTCACAAGAGCTGTGATTTACTCCAGTGTCTTCCGCCAAAAATATTTCCTCTCCCCTCTCTTCTATGTGCTTGACTAACAGTAAGGGGAAATAAACAGGATGGTAGCTGGAAAATAAAAACAGCAACAGAAAGACCAATTATCCCCAAAGGAATACAAATTTTCATCTATTTTTTAAAATGAAATGAATATTTTAAAAATAGTGTTGTTTAAAAAATCTTGAAAATACAAAAATCGTAAATATGGGCTATCCTAATAAAATAACATTTTTCATCATAAAAATTATAAAGACATTTTTAATTTTCCTTTCAGGAAAAATATGGAAAGAGACAAAAGAAATGCAGGGGCAGAAATCAGGCCTTCAGGTGGAAGATTTCTGAATTCAGAAGAATTTGTACAGCCCTCGATATACAAATTCACCAAAGGTGGCCTAACCTATAATAGCAGTAAAGCAATATAGTGATGTCACTAGATATTTTGGATACTTACCCTTCATAAGCAGTATGATGAATCTCATTTTTGTTAAAAATAAAATATATTAGCACCCTTTTAAAAACTATTTGTGTTCTTCTCCTTTCTTTAAAGAATGTATCATATGCTAGAGAATAAGAGAAGTTATGCTCCAAAATAACATGGCATTAGAAACAAAAAGTATAGATGTGTTACACAGAACATGGCTGTAGTTTCTCGAGACTGGGGGGGGGTGGATTTTTAGAGTACAAAGGCTTTTTCTTGGGGAACAAGAAGAGATTAATTCTAATGAAATGTGAAAGTTTGTGTGGTCCAGTGATCCTGAGGGTAGAATTTGGCATTTTTTTAATGAAAAGTAAACGTCAAGAATTATTTACTTTTTGAATTAAGTCACTGCCCCAAAAATTATAAGAAAAATGACAAAATGTTTGACATCTTAAAAATGCAGCACTAAAAGTGAAATAGATGGAATTAGCTGAAAATCAATTCAATTGTCCTCCAGGTTTAGGGCTAAGTTACCGGTCAGCACTATATCCTTGTAAATAAAGCTATAAATACAGAATAAAAATAGTCGTTCTGGAAAGCAGACTAGAGAAGCCTTATTTGTACCATAATTAAAATCTGATAATGCAGCAAAAAAATTTTCAGATTCAGCACAATGACCTGAGAATTACTCCTGTCTCTCTGAAGAAGATCTATGGTGTCCCACGAGGAAGGCTGAGGATGGGGCAGCTGAGATCTGTGCCTGGTTGCCTCTCGCCTGTGTGTCCCGTGCACGCGGGGTCAGGCAGCGGTTAGTGAATTCCTCAGGAGCCAAACTGGTGAGAACCGCAGCTACTTGCCCTCTTCCTCGCCGTCCTACGCAGCCCTTACCCCGAGCACAGCTTCTGCTCTCCTTCCTGCTAAACTAGCCTTATAAAATATTCTCACTCAGATGCCATCAAGTTTTCTTGCAACGGACTCCCTGCAGCTGAAATTTCCATCAGGATCAGTTTGGTCCATAACTTTTCACATGAGAATTATTTATGGATTGTTTATGAAGTATTATGGGGGCTGGGATCCTGTAAGAAAGAGATTTGTATTCTGGAAATGTCTGGCATCTCCTGGTAGTAAATACGTCAAAGCAGACTGCACAGTATCTGAGACCTTCACATGATTAGATAGGACTTTACCCTTCAAAAAATAGCCTTGTAAACTAAAGATAATTGGCAAACTGTTACAATACTTTTGGAGAAATTATTTCTTTGGAATTTTATGTGTTTGTGAAGCTTGCTCTACTTCATTTACAGTATTTGTACAAATATTACTCCTTACAGAACATTTTTCTTCTTTAAGTGAAGGTTATTACCTTTATTATCTGTACATTGTCTACTCCATGCCACTCCTAGAAAGATTATTTCCACTTTTCACAACTTATATTTCCAGAGGCTTAATACTTTCATATGACAGGTACAGCTGAATATTTAAACTTTTGTAGTAGGAGTGAATGGGGAGCTTACACTGAGACCTGGAGAGTGGCATGATTCGACATGGCAGGTCAGTATCTAAACCTACTCAAACCTTTTTTGTTAAAATTACAGCAAATAATGACAGAGAGAGGTAAAACGTGCCCCACAGCCTTTCACAAAATGCCATAGTTATAAATAAAAATTCTTTCATCCTTTACACAGGGACCTGAAGCCATGTACAGGACTGAATTATATTTTCAAGTGAAGCAAAAATAAATAGATAAAAGGTGTTATTACTTCATTCAAAGTACCTATATCAATAATATTCTTGCCTACATTAAATAATATTCACAAATAAGCCTAACTTTCTAGTGTTTCCCATTTTCACACATTATTACCTCCATTTAGAACTTGGCTACTGTTGCTAGATCATCATTAGCACACAGGGAACAGAGTACTATATAAAGGATGGGTAGATGGGAAGCTTGCAGAGATAGGAAGAGCATCTAAAACAGGAGAATTGACACTGACTTCTGGTATCCTAAATTAGCATAGGTTTACTCAAGCCTATGAAATTATAAAACTGGGCCCATACTGACCTGAAAAGACTTCTTTCTTCTACTATGAGTGTCCTATCTCCACCTCAAGAAAAGTAACCACCCACACTTCCCCCATACTCTGTTTAAGTATATGGAGTGGAATAAATATATGGATTGGGATAGGCTTAAATTAAGAACAGCTGAAAAATATAGACTAAGATGACAGCTTTTCTCCATCTGTTTTTTGACATTTTTAAGATGCACCATCTTAGTCATGAATTCCTGGTCCCCTCCACTATCACGACAAAGTGGTCCGACTTTTTTCACACATAGGATCTTATCACTAAGGAGGGACTGCAGGCTGGGAGAGCTGGGAGATACTCGTCCCTCTGCATCTCAGAAAATGCTAATTTTGACCAATGAAGAATGATGCGATTTGGTCCTGGCTAGAGGCTGCCTTCTTCACACCTACCACCCTGCAAGTTCGTGGGAGCTTTCCAGCTCAGATAACAATTCTCTGGTCTGGATGGTTTGAGTGGCAGTCCTGGGCACTGGGAAGAATTCACCTCTCTCCAAAGACACAGGTGATAAACTAGTTGCTGGCATTTGTTCTGAGGAGACTCTTGTTACTTTCACATCTCA
The DNA here is from genome assembly GCF_028389875.1 of Rhea pennata. Lineage (NCBI taxonomy): Eukaryota > Metazoa > Chordata > Aves > Rheiformes > Rheidae > Rhea > Rhea pennata. Next base: position 3,791,247 of record NC_084668.1, on the reverse strand, counting down.
GGCATTTTATCAAGTAACACCGTGCAAGTTAAACAGTGTCAAAATGCATAGGTGAGGTCAGTCTGGAAAACAGGATACATGAAACACAAGCAGAACTACAAGAAACACAGCAGTCGGGCTTGCTGCATGGTGATGCCAAGCTAAATTACACAATGTGCATCTGCTACGTTAATGGCAACTCAAGTCATGGCTTCATAAGATCAAGGGGTTTTTATAAAAGCCAAGTCCTAAGAGCCTAATTTCAGACTTAGAACGACAGAAGAGGATAGCAAAGGGAACATTACGCATTTTGTCCCTACATTTACTCTAAATCATTTAGCATGGACTTCTTGCCTAGGATTTCACAAATATTAACCTGAAAAACATCCTTCCAAGCACTACCTAAGTGATCTATTTCTGCAGTGATCCACCGTATCTCAATGAAAATCCTAAAGATACTGAGAGTTGTTTGGTTAGATGCTAGAAAAATAGTTATGCCAATAAACACTTGTTGACATCTTAAGACTAATGAACATAGACTAATATCACTGCAATTTATAATCTACAGCTTGCTGAAGCTGAACCTAAGTTTCTAGCAGCTGAGTTAGATACTTAAGTGTAATGTTCTACTCTGTCATTTCTGTCTGCAGTTTTCTGTGGCTCAGTATGAAAATTCAACTGGTAAGCATCTCATTCTAAACTTAATAAGCAATTAAAGAAAATCAGGTGAATATAATCCAATTCCTGGCTCTTACTGAAACTAGCTTTCCGGTGGGCCAACTAATTTTCAACCAGTCAGGTCCAATGTAAAAAAGGCAGAAAAGGTAGCACATTCCTACCTACAGTTATTAAAAAAACAACAGCAGTAGGGTAATGGAAGTCTCTTACGAATTCTCTCATGCTTGGGAAAGGCATTTTTTTTAACCCTAGAAGCCTATTTGCTGTTATTATGCCTTGGAATTGTAATAGTCCCTCTGGAGCTGTTACAGAAAAGAGAAAAACAGAGTAGCTGAACCTGGGTTGGTTATTTGCCCCAAATGTTTCTGCAGTAGAGCAGCAGATTTTGACACCTTTGCTAGCACTTGCCTTCCCTTCTAAACTCCATAGCCTTGTGGCAGTTTGTGAGCCTCATCGAACACACTGAATTTCTGTACAAATACACATCACCATCTCAAGATGTCTCCGAAAATGGAAGAGAGAGCTCAGATGAGGTGAAGTTCAGCAACTCTGTTGCTGCCTTCCCAAAAGGGAAATCCACTGGAGCTATTTCTAGCGCTTGCAGTATGAAGCCCGACAAGGACGCACTGGCCAGATTAGGTAACACAGAAGGAGAAAAGCTAAATCCTTTAGATTTTATTGTCTCAGAATCAGACTCTGAAAGTGCTCTGGCTTTCAAGCTTTCAGGAGTAATCCATGTTTTACTACAGCCAGTACCCAATCACAAGTCATCTTTGAAGATAAAGGTGAAAATCTGTCTTTATTTGTACTTTCACAAGCTCTCTCAGGGCTGCATTCAGATTTTTAATAAGGTGAGGGGAGAAAATGGAAATTTCTGAATCTCTACAAAGAGAAAGGATTCTTGCTTTTTAGAGTCTCTGTTTTCACTCTAAATGGAAAAGAATTTAGTGATGCTGGGAGTGCTTCACCAAGAAAGAGATGACTACAGTCTTCCAAAAAGGTACAAGGTTCCTGTGACATTAGTGGTGTAAGTTGTTCTTGATACTCTCTAGGAATAAGAGAAAATTAGGCTGGATAAAATAAAATTCAGGTTAGGAGCTGGAGAACACTTCTGGATTGTAAGGATAGTTACCAACTGAAATAATATGCCAAGAAAGTTAGCAAATCTCTATTACTGGAGCATTTAAAAAGAATTAAACAAACATCTGTCAAGAGTGACTTAGGTATTGTTGATCTTACCTTGAGGCAGGGATGCATTAGGCGACCTCCCAAATCTCTTTTGGCCCTGTCTTCTACAATTGCTGATTCACGTCTTTCTTTTCTGCCTCCCTTGATGCCTTTACTTATGCTACCAGACAAGAATGCTCACTAATCAATTCTGTCCCTACAGTTAATGCTGTTTTCCTTCTACAGACAGTTGGCTTGAGGAATCAGTTTCAGCAACAATCAAAATAAATTCTTAATAAAAACACTCAACATATGCGAATCACTCCTCACTTACTATTATGAGTTGGTTTTTACCATCGACTGTGCCACTTGCCACAGACAAGCCTTCGGAATACAAAAATAGCTTAACATAAAGCACCATTTATGTTATGAAATCGCTTCTATTTTTCAAGAAATCTTCACATCATTTTCAAAGGAACAGGTAACCTAAACCCAAAAATAGCGAGTGATTCATCCAAAGTCATACATTAAATAATCATCAGAAATAAAAAGTAAACCTTATTCTCATTGCGTCATCAAAACTGAAACTAGTAATATGGATATCACAGTTCCCAAGTTTTAAGTACATAAACAGGTACCTTTTACGGTGGATAATTTTTTTCAAGTGCTTTCTAGTCATTGCAGTTTCTAGCTTTCCCATATTCAAAGTCATTGACCAGTTTTATTATAGCAGGGGTGCAGTATAAATATGACTGGTGCCATATACAATATTTTGCAGTGTTTTCAAGGTTTGAGTAATAAACTTTCCTTCAGGTGGATAAAACATTCTTTATTAGACATTCATGAAACTAAAAATAGGCTTATTATATTATGGAGAAAGGCCTTAGAAAGTTCAATTTTCATTTGGAAAAGCCAAAAGACCTGAAAAAATATTTTTATAGATCATATAACATTAATTTCAATTAAGTCATTTGCCCTAAGAAAGTCTATACCTATCTAAATGGGGTTCGGGAGTTCTTAGATAAATATGAAGGATTAGTTCCTTTTTTCTTTGTGTTTCCTCTTATTTTCTCTCTTTTTGGAAAGCGTTTGTTTCCCTGCTGGGCTCAGACAACACATGAAGGATTTGTTTCCTTTATAATCCAACATCTTCACAGGGGGAAGAACAGAAATGTTACCAGTATTTGCTTTTATCTTGCTGCCCTTTTTGTTCTAGACACATTTTTGCCATCTGAATGACTCAATAACGGTAACGGGTAACTCAATAATAATTACATTTGATAGTGCATTATATAGTAGGTTTTCATTTGTCAATCTTAAAAGACTTCACCAAGGAAGCTAAGTGTTGCAACTGTGTGATCATACCAAGATACAGACTCATGATGTAACTTGCTCAAGGGCAGACAGCAGGCCAGTGTCACCACTGGGAATATAACTGACATTTCCTTGATCTTTAGTGCAATATGCCATTCCCAGGCCTTTTTGCTTAATCATACAAGCACCCACAATTGTACAATTTGGATATATTGCTCCTATTTACACATTTTCCTTTCTTTTCAGGATAAAAAGCCAATGTCAGCTATTAGCAATGTATGATGTTAGAAACATATTAGCAATGATATTAGCAATATATGATCTGGATTAATGTTCTACAGCAATATAAAATGAAAATCAGACTAGGTCACAAAGATCACTTTCAATCTAGAGAAATTCCAACTATGCTTCTTCGTAACAAAATTGTCCGTATTGATATATGTCCACACTGTAGGCTATTTAGATACCAAATCCCTACATTCAGTTAGACTCCTACAGACTACTGCACTATGACTTACTAGGCAGGAAGCTTGTGTAAAATATTCACACAGGTATTTACTTGCTCTGTTTTGCACCAAAATTACTGCCTGTCTACCTGAGCAGTAATAAGTTGTCATAACAGTAATAATACAGAGAGATATAAAACAGGTATGAAACACACACACACACACACACACACATCCTTTAGTAATATTGTATCTCAAAAAGTATATTCTATTGTAATTTCTGGAAAGCAATCAAGAAACTCCATAAGACAAGTTTCACACTAAGACTCTTAGTAAAGATATGATAGATTCAAGAGATGTTATCTGAACATCATTTAAGTCAAAGCAAAAGGACTCCTATTAACTTTCATGGGACAAGGAATTTACTCAAAAACTATAAATTAGCTCAAAAGAATTAATTGACTGCCTTCTATTTATACCCAATTTTACTTTAGTATGTAAACTTTAAGAAAAAATATCTGATTTAATAAAAATATTCTAGCAATTTGATCCCTCGTAATATTAGCATACTTTTAAAATGCAAAATCAGAGTTAAATGTTTTAAAAGACAGCTTTTTAGAGCTTCTCTTCAAATAAAATCACTGGTTTAGTGGCTGAACTAGAGTTTAGAAACATATTTTGTAGAACACTCCACAAAGGAAAAAATAAATAGTTAATGAATGGCTTTATATGTTTTTCTTTAAAATATTAGCATTTCAGGCAGCATCCAAACGTATGCTCTCTTTGTAGAGTAGGTATGTTGATGAGCTGTTCACTGCTGCTTAAGTAATCTCAGATTCAAACTACAACACAAGAAAGCGTTTAATGTTCCACAGCTTCAAATGATGCAGGAGAAGGGTCTTGAACTAGATGTGCTGACTGGAAAATGGCATCAAACGAGTTGTGAGGATTCCAGCACAGACTATTTCGACTGCACCTCCAAGGACTTCGTGTAAAAATTAGCTCCAAATACAAACACATAAATGAAAGGGAAAAGCTGTCTAAACTGGAACGCCGATTCTGCCACTCAATGTGCCCTTTAACTGTGAGAACAGAGTAGTTACTTGCTGGGAGGGTTTCTGTAAATATTGAGGTGCGGTTTCGGAGATGTCTAGCAGGATGGTACAAGGCGTCCCGGATAGCAGGGCAGGAGAAGAAGCAGTCATCTGAGATTCCCTGTCACGTGGACGGAGAGCCTGAGCCACCGTCCTCTCCTGCTCAGCACACCTCACGTGAGAGCGTGGGAGCTCAGGAGTTATGGGAGCACACACTTCCTCACTATTCACAAGGTTTGCTGTGCAATGGCTGTTATACACATTTTGTTAACAGAAATATTTTGGCTTTGCATCCAACAGACACATGATCCATCAATTACCATCAATTTATAGTGACTGGCTTTACGTTTCACTGCACAGGCTAGAATCTTTCTCATTATAATTGGCAGAATTAAACCATATTTTGAGAAATCATGTTTATTAATATCAAATGTACTAGCCATAGAAGTATCTCTGGAATCAGCATTAAATTGAATAGTTTGCTCAAAGAGGAAATTAAAGCTTTGAAAGCTTTAGACCCAAATTACTCTGCACAAGAACTTCATAGTTGTCTCATTCTGGCAAATCAGTAGCATCCTCCAAGAATTTAAGCTCACTTGGATACAGGTTTTAAATATAAATTGTCTTGTTGGACTTCTGTGCTAGACGACTGAAAGAGCATTAGCGCCTCAGAGACTAAATGAGGTTTAGGAAGGGAAGAAGACAGTAGACTAAGAAGCAAGACCAGTATGAAAAAGTGTACTTTATAAGATAGCATTTGCCTCTATCTTTGGGGGCGTTCTCTCATTAGCAAACAAACTGCTAGGTGGTCATCGACGCTCAGTCAAATAGGAATACAGACTAAATCATAATCCAGGAGAGGCCTGACCAAGGAACCAGAGCCATTCCAGAGGTATGTGGGGGGCAGGTAAATACAGACATAATCCAGAGCAGAACAACATCCAGCCCAAGGGTTTCCGGGTCTGCAGACCCCTCAGAGACCAAGGTGCAACGCTGATGGTAAGAACTGTACACCAGGCATGTCACCCCTTGTTACTCCATATTCTGAACCAATATATCTACCGAAGAAAAGTCATGCACACGGGACGTGCGCGTGTATGTATAAACTCATGCTTTATGTTTTTCTCAATTCTCATCACATGTTTCATTCAATAGACTTATTAATCAACCATAAGAAATGAGTTAAGATGTTGAAACAGTCATGGCCTTTGTTCTATGTCAGTTTTGTTGGCTTAGCTGACACATAGCTACAAGGCATGACGGATCAAAGTAATTAAAGTTCCAATCATTTACCTTTCTATGTTCAGTGTCAAGACAGCTAGCCTTCACCCTGTGTTCATAGCATTTTAATATTTTTTTAACATACCATAGCTGTGCCATTTGCCTTGCTGTACTTAAGAATTTGACAGCATTTCCATTATAAAGTTTGTTTATGAAGGCTTGAGGTTCCCTCTGGATTCAAACTTTGCACATAAAATCTTAGACCACAGGCAATCCAAAAACAAGCGGCTGTATTCTTTTTTTCTTCTCTCTGATCATTTTCTTTAAGGTAATTTAGCCAGTTTGTCCATGAGAGAAGAAAAAGTTCTGTTTCATTTAGTTTCAAGGTACATTTTTTTGTGTTCTGTGAAACTTAAATGTTATTCTGTTCCTGCCATGAAATATAGTAGGCAATTAGTGCTAAACTTTAGTCTTCCATCATACACATTATTTGTGCAGTTTGATATTTGGGGGTCTTAGAGTTTCCCATGGCCCTTATTCATTGCACACAATTCAACTCTAACCTAAAGATAACAAAATCTGCTCAGGGTTTCTATTATGCTCACAGGTTCATAAGCTTTGCTTTTGCAATAGCTGCACAAAATCTGATGGTACTGCTACATATTACAGATTGAGAATGGAGATGTAGAGTGTACAACCACATACCCATAGTTTGGTGCAGCAATTTGAGAAGTTTTAGGAAACCACCCACTCTGTTTATACACTGTAGCAGACCTTCAGCCAGCCTGGTTTACCACCATGTAGTCTGCGTGACTCCATGATATGCACAAACTTTCCTGGTCATATATCAGGCCTCCAGCAACATGGCCTAGAGGAAAAGATCAGGTGGCTTCAGAAATAGCAATACAAATTCTATCAAATATTCTCTTCCTATTTGGAAGGATTTGAGGAAATGGTGGCAAGGGGAGACACAGGAGACAGAGCTTTTTCATTCCATATTATACAGGGAATAATAAGAACAGAACATCGTTAAAATTGTTCATGAACAAAAGAGGAGGCTACTTCACAATGACTTTCATTTATAATAAATACTTCTTCCATCAGCTTTTTTATAAATAAAACTAGCAGCAATTATTACTCTACTATTTGTTTATAAGGAACAGTCAATGCACAAACAAAAGAAGGACATCGCATTCCTCAGAAATTTAGGATTGACACACAAATCATAAGGCATCACCTACTTAATCAGAGTCATTGCAGGCCCATCTTGCTTCAGACTAAGTCTATGTATGTTTTACTGTTTACCTTGATAAGAGTAGAACCAAGACCAATTTTCTGTCATTTCTCCCACTGGCATCGCACTTTTCTCCCTTCAATGACTTTTTGAAGTTTCCAGAGCATGAAACATCACTTTGATGCTGCATCACATCCAGTTCGGAAGCTCTGGCATGTAGTGTTATGTTTAAACCAACATGCAAATGTAATCAGGAATGACACATCGTCCCAATAATGCAATCACTCACTTTTGAGAAACTCAAACAGACAGATTATAAAACAGAGATTCTTACAGCCACAGGTTTGTGCTTTTGGAATTGAGTCTCTACGCCAAATTTAAAGAAAGTTAGAATCTTTAAAACATTCTCACTTGGTCAGGGCTCTATAGTTGGCTATTCCAGTTTACTGCAGAAGGCTTGCAACCTGCCCATCACCATTGGTTCAGTTGAGCTTCCTTTAAAAGTTGAACATACTCAACTCATTAGCTTAGGTTTTCCTTCGTCATCTCTACAGCACTGGCTAGTAACAAAGTCAATCAAAAATTCCCAAGCTACCAAACCTAAGAACAGGGTAAAAAGTGAGATTTTTCTCAACTCTTTTCTGACTAACTCTTGTGAATAATATTTATTGACAAGCCCAGATTGTGCTAACATCCTTTTCTTTTGGAAACAGTCCCTGTCGTGTTCAACCTAGTAACCAGAAAGATGTTAGTCCTATCAGTCAGCGTGGAAAGACCTTCTTTCCCATTGCTCTTCAGTGTGATTTCCCCAAAAAGGGCGCTATGCACTTTGTGTAAGTGAATCTCAAGGGTTGGTGACCACTTTCTGCCCCCACTCTTTCTATCTGGATGAAGGATGCTCAGTCATAGCAGCAAGGTCTAATTGCCCAGTATTTCTGGTCTTAAACAGCACATACACACTCGTGTGGGCCTTCTGCATAAGTGTGAATTTCAGTGTTTCACTAGCAATATTGATTTTGGCTTTACAATACTCCTATTATGCCTGTTATAAAGACTAGGAAAGAGGCACAGCTAAGTGACTTAGCAAGGTTGACAAAAAAGCTAAGGTCAGAGCTGAGTCTAGAAACCAGATCACTGAGGTTTCATTTCTGGAAACATGTTTTCCCTCTCCCCTTCCTTTGAATCTTTGTTTAGCACTGGAACAGGTCATTTGAAATCTCGACAATATTCAGATACGCTTTCCTTCCCAGAAGGAAATAAAGCTTTACAGGCTCACTTTACAGAGGCAGCCAGTCCACTACGACTGCAGAGGTTTTGCAGCTCTCGCAGGACACTGCAAAATCCAGCAATCAGACCTGTACAGCCGGAACTCTTTCATAAGAGATGGCAATGTACAGAAACAGCGTATTATCTGAAAACAGGCTCACACAATGTGTTTCTATGGACATCAGAAACTAATCTTTGAAACAGTCCCCGATGAGATCCTTATTGGCCCTAACTGCATTCTGAAAATGTTCCAATTCTTTCTTTGTATCCGGTGTGTATTTATTGGAGAAAGAATAAGTTCTCATTTAAATTCTGCACATGTATTTGCACTGTGACCTTTTTAGGTGTTACCTCATGGCTATATCTGAAATTGGTAATAAAATGCAACTGACGGTAAAGAACTGCTAGGTGATTTTGTACAACTATAATTTTACACTCGAAAAAGGCAGAATATGTGATCCTTAAGCCACACACGGGAACTTGGTGATGCTGGGCTGGATTTTTGTTTTCAAAGCCAAGACCACATGAATAAAGCTAGTTTTACTCAATGATACAAATAATGAGTTGAACAGATACAAATTTTAGCTGATCTTGATGCAGAGTGAGAAACCAATGCAAAGTTTCACTGAAACAAGGATGCTACACAAGTAGAGATACATATACAGAAAGCTTCTGCAGCAGATTGTGATTCTTAGTGTTTTTCTGTAAGCTTACCTACAATCGCTATATAGTTGTTTCAGAAGAGTCTCAAGTCCACCACATTTTTTAAAATAAATTCTAAGACATTCTATCAATATATGAAAAAATACAATTTACCAGTGCAACTAGCACCTGACAGTGAGTAGCCTAGAAAATCTGATTATATGCAACCTTTTCCTTTTCATATCAAAACTGCTATGATTTTAAGACTAAATTAAGGAGCCTTTGCATTAGGTAGTGGTCAAATGGAAAAGGAAGTCATAAGATCAAAACCAAATATTTAATATCACTCTATTTCACAGTAAATTGCATGTGGACAGGTTTCGCACTGAGCTTAATGGTATTTTGACCAGCCACAGTTCAACTTAAGTCATTGTATGGTACAACCAGAAAGCAGAAAAGCTATTTAGATGCAGAGACACTACACACATTTTCAACATAGTACACATACTATACTTTCTTTACTGAATTAATAAGTAATTAGAAACTATGTCTGTCTTTGTGGCTCTCTCTTCAAAATACTACCATATTTATATAAACCAGCTAGAGTACATAATCACAAGGAACAGGCTTCAGAAATTTTTGGGTTACTTGGAAGACTCTGCTCAATTCTTCGAGCAGGACACGGAGCTGTCAGGTTTTCCAGGGTAACCGAGATCTGCAGTTAGTGAGAGTGGACGTTCAGCTTCTCTACCTCCACTGCAGGCTAACTGCTGAGGCAGACTGGGGTCTGGGAGTAAAGAGCGGGGCAGCCAGGCACCTTGCCTTCCCTTCGTGCGGCCGGGAGTCCCTCGTGTCGGGATCTTTCAGTCCCACTTTCTCTAACAGACTTCCAAGTGGACAGCTGGAGAGCTGCCATTTTCATTTTCCCTTGGTGGAAAATCATTTGGAGGGGCATACTGAAATTTTCTGCTGGAAGATTTAGAACAGACATTTTCCACTGGAAAATGATTTGCATATTACCTCCTAAACTTAATCCTAATGAGTGGACTCTACAGCCATTCAAACATTAACATGAACAGAGTCTAGATCTATTTGGCTAACCCTGCTTTTCCAAATACTTATTGTGCCGGTTCAGAACTCTTCAAATCTCCTAAAGAACGGTATCCAAGTCCCAAAACAGAGCTCACATGTGTAGATGTTGTCAACTTTTTAATTAAAACAACAAAACACAGCTATCTCATTTGTGTAAATGAGTCTATCTAGAGATATTTTTCCCTTATAGAAAGTACAATAAAGTCCATCCTCTAAATATGCTTATTCTGCACCTTACATATTTACACAAACTAAAATTTTTGAACAATTAGATTAAATTCTTTGAGTATACAGAAAGCCCAGAGTAATGGAAAAGCTATTTAAAACCAATTCTGAAATACACATACTGTGTTTTGAAATCAAACTACAGGTATATTTCTAACCACTAAAGAGTGTCAATAAGTATTTAAAGCCTAAAAACACCCAGCATAAAGGTGGAGGTATAGCGAGGTAGCAATACGTATGCCATCTGGAACCACCCTACTTATAGATTACCCACTTGGCGTGCACCTGCAGGGAAGGAAACACTTCTCTGCATTTCTGGAGTGACAGCAATATTGTAACCCAGCAGGTACAGTCAGGTTCTGCGGTGCGATTTAAACTAGAGGACTAGTTTGCAACTACATCAGCATTTTGCAGTTCCACTGCACATCTGCTTAATGCAGGTGACAACAGTGTGCCTTTTCAGACTTGCAGGGGCACATACAACGCATGAGAGGAACACTTCTGGGGTTCAAATTCGAGCTTCGGTTCAGCAACCAACACCAACGCAGCTGAGCCCTTCATCATTTCTAGCAGCTTCACTGATCTGAGAAGTATTTCATATAATTAGAAACCCTGAGGCAACAAAGGACTCCGGATAACTCTGAGCTTATGGATGGTTCTGTTGTGACCAGGCAAATTCTGCAGTAACACAGACGCCCGGGCATTTTGCTGGATTACATCTATGCCAAGCCAAGAGTGGAAGAACCCACAGCAACGCTTACACTTGCGTGCGCTTTCTAAGCGCAACTGTAAGAAACAACATTTCTATTTACACCAATGCAAATACTGATCTGCAAAACATGGATCAGGTGGTTATTACACTTATCTAGAAGCTCTTTTCATAGGTGACAAGACCAGAAGGGATCTGCTGGTTCATCAAGTCCATCAAACTATTATACCCACATTATCATTACTATCCTAAATTGATCCTGGTCTACCTTATAGCCACAGGTTGTTCTTACCGCTGTCTTAGGAAGATTATTCTGGAACCTCACAGTTCCAGTCACAAAAAGCTTTCCACTTTCACACTCAGCTTGTCCATGATCTGCTCATATCCATTTGTTTTTGCACCAGCATTGCCTTTTAGATCAAACATATCTCTATTAATACATTGAGAAATAAAATCAACTAGGTGAACCAGTAGGTGACCCTGCACAGGAATAAATCTTATTTGCAGGGATGCTGGGATTTCACTTTATGCTTATCCGGGTACTCACATCAGCCTTTGCCTGCTGTTCCATGGCCAGTTCAAGCCTCTCTAAGACCACAGCACTGTGGAAAGGAGCAGCCCCTGCCCTCCGGCACGTACTCCTTCCACTTTTGCTGCCTCAGCTCCAGCGTGGCACGTGGGCTCCACCAGAGGTGCTAGATCCCTAAAGCAACTTTGACAGGTAGACTTTAAGTCATAAGAAAGCATCTTTAACAAATTTTGGGTTGATATGATGCCTTCTTAAAGCAGGCTGCTCCCACGTGGCCTTGTAGGGCAGCCTGCTTGAAAAAGAGCTCATCTGTGCTCTGTTTTTTATTGTCTGGCAGCACAATAATTGCATAATAATAATTGCATAAATAATTGCTCAATCTTCTGAGAAAGAAGAAAATCATTCTTATTTTCAATTTTTACATACATACAGCTATGTTTGAATACCTTTAAAAAAAAGATTGCTGGTTTTACTCTAACCCTGTTTGGACATTTATCTATTCTAACAAATATTTCACACTTTGGCACTACAGATATAGCTTGTACCTTTTCTCTCAAGAGGACTAGAAACAGAATAGCAAGGGTTGTTTAGGTGAATTGAAGTTGATTATATTCAACAGTTTTCCACATACACAGTAATTTACCCAAATCTAACTAATTCCATCATTACTAATTCCATCATTTGCTCATTTTTCCAGTTCATCTGATTCACCTCAAACTTGCCAATAGAAAAACAGTAAAAAATAAATAAAATTAAAAAAATAAAAAACCTTCAGTATCATGGGTACTCTACTGAGCCTAAGAAAATGTTTGCTAAAACATCTACAATTTCCTTTCTCTACTTCTGTTACTATTGATCACACAAATGTTTGCTGGACCCAATAGTTTGTCAATATTAGCAGCTTCTAAAATTTTACTTGTCACCTACAGGGTTATCTTCTCCTTAGAGTATTTTCTTAGAATCAAATTTATGAAATGGCAATTTGGTAAATACAGCTCTAAGAATATAAATACTACTTTTTACTGTTCCTGTTTTTTTTTTTTTTCACTCCTAGAGGCACCTGTATAGCTTTTTCTCCTCACCAGTCTTTAATCCACTTTTGCCTCTTACTCTTGTTCTGCCCTTTGAAAGCAAAAACACCATGGTTTAGTGAAATAATTGCACTAACTCTTTTTTAAATATATAGTAAATGTTCGATTTCTTTAAAGAGTTCACAATTTTTTTTGCCTCCAGGGGTGAGTCATTCATCCTTTTTGTCTGAATTATTTTATGGATTTTCTACACATTTGTGCAGGACCAAGTCTACCTTAAAACACTGGATTTTTCACACACATTTCTACCAAAAAATACTAAAGGAATGCAAGCTGTAAGTTTTCTTTCAAGGCAGAACACTTTCCAGGTTTCCCTTTGGTAACACAGGAATGTTAAAGTTTCACAGATCTTCACACTAGTGGCATCCTGGCCTTCTGCTGGTGCCACAAAGATCCAGACAGGTGCCTCTGTGGTTTGGCCATGGTCTATCCCTCAAATGCAGCTCCACTCCCAAAAGACAGCTCGAGAATGGCCAATCATCCAACAGAGCCATCCCACATCTACGTTTAAAATCGCATTTACCTATATTAGCGTAAACACAAGCGTTTACTATTGTTTAGTAATACTCAGCAAACGCAGCCATGAAATGCTGCTTCCACACGGACGTTGGTCCTTCTAATGCACCTGCAGCAGGCCTGTCGACAGGCAGCAAATACTGGTCACAGGTTTTGAACAGCCTGCAGTCGAAACACCAATATCTGCTAAAAATAAATTGCATAACATGTTCCTAAATTTAAAATGAGATACAATTTCCATTCACAATTTCCATCAAAAAATACAATGTGGCACCCTGCGGTCAATGCGAAAACGTACCTTATTTGACAAAAAAATCATTTCCCTGAGTTTTTACAAAGTTTTTTTAACATGAAAAAGTTGAAGTTATTTCTACATCAAACAGTAAGATTTTTTTTTTCAATTCCACAGAATTCCTCAGAATGACAAGTCTTTCAAAATATTATTCAAATGTATGTGGAAAAAGCTTTCCAAAAACTCTCCCATCATAAATGAGAACATTCATTTTGAGAGGAATGACATTTTTCATTTGCCCTGAAATTATTGTTTACTTTTTATATCTCCAAAATATTCATTTAAAATAGTCATGAAGTGAACATTACAAAAGTCTTTTCTAATTGTCAAAAAGCAAACAAAAACTTTTCTCTACAGCTCTATCTACATTCTCGTTGCAAGATTAAATGCTCCTCTTACAAACCTCTACGCTGCTAATTATAAAGAAGAGCAGCTGAAGTCAGAAATGGAGGGGGGAAGGAAGAAGGCTGTGGATCACTTGGCATGGTTTAGTTCTAGAGAATCTTTATTATTTTATTATTATAGATGCTAAATGTTATCTATGAGTCTTAGTATCCTGGATGCTGTTCAAACACAAGGAGGGACACAGGATGTCTACCAAAAGCCAGCAACGACCGTTCCTCCTCCTGCACAGCCCTGTCTGCACGGGGAACAGTCCAAGCACAGGATGGCGAACAACTCACCCGAATTCCTAATACCAGAAAGGTCAGCTGAGACCTTTTCGTAACAAAAAGAAAAATTAAAATGTTAACCTTTGTTCCCGAAAGCAAACACAGCTGGCAAGAAGACTAAGCCCCAGCGAGCCCGGAGGCTGACACGGGGCTTCGCCCCCAGGGTGGCTTCCCAGGGAACGCCTTGTCCGCTCCCCGCGTTTCCGAACCAGCTTACCCGGTCCTTCCCAGGTCCTTTGGTGCCAGCTCCGTGCGCTGGCACCGCTGCACCCCGAACGGGGACCGAACCGGTTCAGAACCTGCCACGGCTGTGAGCCGTTCCCGGGGCCCCCTCGCCCCCCTCAGCTCGCTGCGGCCCCTCTCGTGGTTCCTTGCCGCGGGAGGATTTTGGTATGCGCTTTGGGAAGGCCGTCAGCTCCTTCTCTAGCCTCACTTGCAACGTGGATCTACACTGGAACTTGCCCAGGAAAGCCATCAGCAGTTTGGAAAAGGAAAATTTACTGAAACTTAGCTTACACCGCTAAACATGGCGAGGCACTTCAAAAACAGGTAATCAAATGAACACAACCATAGAAAATTTTGATTTTTGAGGATAGATATTTTCATTATTTTTGTTCCCATTGCAGTAGTGATAAGCCACAATATTCAAATGAATGAGTTAAAAATCTAACTTGTAACGCAAACGGGATTAGAATGATATTTTAAAGCTTCATGGATGAATGTACAACTGGTACATAACATATTTTAACACCATCAGTGGATAAACACCAAAAGACCACATGATTTGTTTCACAGAACAGAGGTGAACTACAAAATAGTTGTGCCTACATGCTTTACCCATAGGGTAGCTGAGGGCAAGAGATAAAAGGATGTCTTAGAATAAAAGAACTTATGATCAGGTCACAGCTGAGGAAGACTTGAGGATACATCCTGTAAGTGAGAAAAGATTCACATTTGAAAGAGTCCAGGCATTCCGGGTGAAAAAGCACAGTAGCCGCAAAATGTCATCATCTGAACAGTTTAGAAGATCATTTGCAATTGAAGTTCTGTGCTAAGGTTTAGGTATTTCTCCTCAACTGTGTTTAATTAAAATATATCTAAATAATTATATATGATCAAATGTGGCTTCCAACAATTTTCCTTTCCATAATTTCACAGAGTAGAAGACCAAATGGAAGATGGATGCCATCTCACTTTGACTTCCCAAATAATGAAAGCTACAGAGCGTTCTGTTTCCACAACTGAAATTTTACTTTAGAAAAATCAAAATGGGAGATTTTGTTAATTCAATTTCTCAAACCTTTTGCAAGGAAATTTATCACATTTTTTCCCAATTTGATCAATTGTCAGTTTTGGATGAAAAGCTGTTAATCAGAAAGTTTGATTCCTTGTAAAAAAACATGACTAATTTCCATAAATGTGTCCACCTTCAATATCCAATCACTTCCTATATAGCTCTCTACTCATTTAAAACTCAAATCTTGCCAAGCCAAGAACGGAGGTTTTGCTGGCAGTTTGCAGTGTTCACAGATCACTGCCGAGAGGATACTTTTCTGCCACGTTCGATGTCATCTGTACTTGTTCACAACGACAGTACAGGTTGTATTGATTCTTTTATGAAGCCTAGAGAAACACTCGCTTTAGCTAATCTGGAGTCTGCTCAGCAAGACATTAAAAACAAGAAGCTAGATGTGGAATTGGTAAAATCGTAAAATTGGTAAAAGAGAGTCCATCTGATGAGGACAGATGCTTCTACCATGCTGCCTTCCTCTCCAGCTAGAGAAGGCAGCTCCGCGGTAGGCTTGCTGCATGTGAACTGAAGAAATCCACAGGCACGATATTTTGATTATCTCTGACAATTGGATAATGAGATAGAGCACAGTCTTGGTGTGCGTGGTTTGATGTAATTGCACATCAATAAGCACTGTAGATGACAAACAGAAGAGTGGTGCAAAAATATACTGTGGTTGGCAACTGTGGGTGAGGAAGAACTTTTGGCATATATATGAGCAGAGAAGTTTATGTGGTGCCAGATGACTTACCCAAGAGTTGCTTGCTTTTTAACTTTGACAAGTGTTTAAATGTTGATGAAGTATTCTTGCTAAATGTATTGTTACTCTGAGACTGACAGATAAAGTTCACATTTCAAATCCTGCCCGTTTAATTCATGAGTGGTAGATGCATTATGAAAGTTTAATGTCATCGACAGTTTTAGTTTTAGCAGAACCTTGTTGAAGAAAATATCTGCTTAAATATTTGTCCAGCTTGGATATGTCAGCTGAACTAAAGGACAACCAGCTCGGGATACCGAGGCAATACGATGAGGAAGTAGCTAGCAATCACCGTCTCCTGTGGTGCTGGCTGAAAAATACAAAAATCAGCAGAGTTCTGTGGTAAGGCACTGACTATCTTCATGCATTTATTTTCTATGCCTATTCTTGTATCTTAAAATTGTGGACAAGTAAAATTCAGGCGAGTGCCAGGAACAGCCAGGCTGCACGGTCAGGCTGAGTCTTGTCTAGTCTCCTTCTGTCCTGTGGCTGTCACACTTGCTTACCAGCCCAGCGTGCCCGCCAAGGCCCCTCGCCTTGGTCTGGTCCCTTCCCTGGCTTGTCTCCAGCCTCTGTTACACTTCGAATAAGAGGGCACAAATTCATAGGAGTTTGCAAGAAGCAGAATCTCCCATTTTCAGGAGAATTCACTGTGCTTTTGTGCAAAATGAGGCTGCTGTCAGCCTTCTGATAATTGTGCTTGATTGGCATGGGGTTTGTTTTTGGTAAAAGTGCGTTGCATTGAATGTGGTTGAGCTGAGCATCGTTATCAGAGCAGGTCTCTCTCCATGAAATCAGGTGGAATTTAGGTGCTGTCCCACCCGCTTCTGAAGAGAAATGAAATTCAGGCAAGGGAAGGATGTAGCACGGTCCTATCCAGATTTGCTCAGATGGAAAATTTCTGAGGTCCCTTTTGGTAAACAAAGTTGTCTGATTTGCAGCTTAGCCTCCAAATCTGCATAGGTATCACCGTGCATATCTATGCAAGGAAAGACTCAGAAAGGTTAATGTGCAAAATCCAGGCGGGCAAGAAAAAACCTACAGTCTCGAGCAGCATTTTCCATGTCTGTGCACCACGCTGCCGTCTCGCTCAGCTCTGGGGGAGCAGTCGGGCTTCACTTTGCTAATGCCCTCTCTTAGGCGAGCAGCAAACCCAGCGTCCTGACTAATTGTGGTTATTAAGGATTCAGTATAACTTTTTTTTGAGTGTAGATATGTGAGCACTAACATCCTGGCCAAATACCAACTTGA
The DNA here is from genome assembly GCF_028389875.1 of Rhea pennata. Lineage (NCBI taxonomy): Eukaryota > Metazoa > Chordata > Aves > Rheiformes > Rheidae > Rhea > Rhea pennata. The sequence continues at coordinate 3,773,779 of NC_084668.1, read as the reverse complement.
ATAATTATTTTGCCTACCTAAATGTCCCTGTTTTCATTTGAATAAGGTATTCTTCATTTCCAAAGCTGTTATACAGTGCTGTTGAGTGCTGTTAAACAGCTGCAATATTTCACCCCAGAGATGGCTGCATTTCAGTTGTGGCTGATGTGATCCAAAGAGTTTGAATATCACTTTAATCACTTTGGCATCCTTCAGGAACAAAGTCACTATTTAAATGTAAGATTATCGTAGAGAATAAAATTATCAATAAATGTAGTAATGTCTATCTCTAACTATAAGCAATTACACAGCTAATCTGCAACTCTCAAAAAATAACACCAGATGGTATTTTTTAGAAAAGTCAAATGGAGAATATTATATTTTTTTGCATTTTTCAGAACATCATGATGGCAAATAATATTATGTGAATCCTGCAAGTACAAAAAAAATCTGCATGTATAACATTCTTCTCTTCCAGCGAACATCCTGTGAATTCATAAATATTTACATTTTGCAAGTTATAATTATGTAGCTCTGGAGGAAAAAAGCAAAAAAAAAGTGGCTGTATATACAAGTATATAAAAGAATATTCATAAATTTAAAATGTGCATTGTTCTGAAAACGACACCTACTGTGGGTTTTGTGTCTTTATGTCAAGCCATAGCGTAGCGTCCTACCCCTCTCAGTTGGGTAAAAATTATACTTGCAGGTTTGAATCACTATTGATTTCTTATTATAGTTTCTATTAATAGTTTTAAATCATTATGTATGAAGCCATCATTGTAGGTATTTGCTAATGTAGAAAGAAAACTTTGTATTGCTACAGGGATAATCCTCCGTAAGTAATTGACAAACACAATTACAGAAGCACTCTAAATATACATTTTGTGGGGGGAAAAAAAAAGAACACAATTACCTAAAATGGTACAGTTAAATGCTATCTTGTTATTGGTTTTCTTATGCTGCATTTTTTGTATTAGTTGGCTTGCTGCAGCAATTTATATACCAGAGGATAATTTGAGTGTTAATGAATCTGAACTGTATGAAAGTCTGAAAGTTGAGATGTCTGTTGCGTGAATCCTATTTTATCAGCAGAGCCAGAGTAACTATTCATTGAAGACTATTTTTACTGGAAGAATTTTACCATTTTGATTTATGAATAATCCATGAACAGATGTTGATTTTTACAAGTTCAGTTGTTATTTGAAATTGTTTGAATACTTTATACAAACATATTGCAACCTCTGGGTTATTTGTAATTTTTTTTTGTTCCGTTAAAGTCTTCAACTGTTCTCTAGACGGCAGACTGTGTTCTCACACAAATAAATCCCATCACTGTAAAAAATGGTTGGACAAGTGACCCAGGTGAATTATTTGTGATATAAGGGCTTCTTGGAGGAATTTCTTTATCACTAGAAAATCAACTCTTACAAATAGAAAAAAAGGAAATAATTTGAGCAAACACGTAATACAATTACTGCCTGATGGTCACTTTCTCTGAACATTCTTATAGAAGTAAAAACTGCAAAACTGTTCGCAACACGTAAAGGATTTATGAATATGAAAGTGTACTTGCCTTCCTAATACAGTAAAATCATTTTTTCTCTCGCTATAGTATTTGCTCTGTTGTATTGTTAAGATTAAAAAAGAAAACACCCTGCAGCAGCAGCACCTTTCTGCTGTGCAGAGACTTGCACATCACCGTTTGACCAGAACTGCCTTTCTGTTTTCCTGCAGCCATTTCTCCCAGGCTTCCTTACACTCACTTTCCATTTTCAAGCATGCCAAATTTGCGTCCACACCATACAGCTTATCACCCAAGAAGCCTGTGAACACAGTAGACAACTTTCTGACAATAATTTTTACCTTCTTAACATGTGCAATATTATACTAATTCCAGACAATCACTGCCAGCTTCTCCAAGAAGAGAGAAAAAAACTCCACAACCAGGAGGTTTCCTAACCTCTTTAAGCAATTGCATCTGAAGCCCTTTTGCCTCCTGCATTTATATAATGCACCTACCCTCCTTTCCTTGTGTTAGATCACTTTTATATGCTTTCCCGGCCACTGGAAAGACATATATTGAAAAACAGACCATGACTCCAGAGGCCAACTCAAGGTAGTTTAGTAGAGCTTCAACCTCTAGGTTTCTCTGGTCATCTTCAGGTTTACTTAGTAGTCTAATAATAATGAATGACAAAATTATACTAAGCTTCAGAGACCTTACAGCTCCAACAATAGAGATCTTCTGGAAAACAATTAATTTTTCTATATTAAGATACTACCTCAAATAGGTAGAAGGGAGAACTGGTGATAGATACAGGGTGACACACTGGCACTGGAGAACTCTGTAAGGTAAGCCCAGTGTCAGGTTTATTTATGAACTTGGGAAAGGCAGGTGAGAAGTTTGGTGGAATACTATAGGCCTATTACTATTCAGAACCGATTTTTATAGGATTAGGAAAATCTGAAATTTAGCTAGTTATTACAGCTATAAGGAACCTTTCTTCTTCGGCACTAGCCCAAGACTCCTGAAGAGCCAGGGCTGAAGACCCAGAACTCAAATTCTAAGCAAGTTAGAGAAATTTATTTATGCTTGCAAGGCACGTTAAGGCAAATTTTAAAAGTTGGGTCGCGGGTAATGCTATCTGTATGGTAAGTGAGCAATTTTTATTCCTCAGTCTTTCTTCCTATGCAGCATCTTCATGGAAGCTTTATATAATAGAGTCATTAGACCAGGTATGTTTATGTTACCACATATTTCAATGTCTTAAATATACTAATCGCCATAGTTGACAGCACTCATGTTGCAATGACCTACAGTCATCTGATCAACTTTCAGAATACTTACTTGCTATAATCAAATATATTCTCATCTCTTATTTGAACAAATCAAACAGAAATTGAATACATTTTTTTATGAACACTAGCAATATGTTCTCTTCTCTGATAATTTTGACATTAAAATTCCATTTTAATAATCCCATCCTTCAGGCTTTGCAGACTCTTAAGGTATTAAAGCAAAAATTATCCTAAGCAGTTAGATTATAATGTATTTAAAGATTAGACATTTCATGTTGAATATTAACTGCTCCACTTCCCAGGGAAAAAAATGATGCTGTTTTCGCCTTGTATAATTTATACATTTTTTGATAAGTTGACTCTACAAAGTTCAAACCTTTTAAGAAAAAATACTATAAAATATATTCGTAGTCCTGCGTTTTATTAGAAAAATGCATACAAAGGTATGAGAAAACATTTTTGCTTAAAACCTTAGCATATTTTAATGCCCTAAAAATACACAAAATGGCTGTTCAATTTCAATGCACTGCATCAGACTTCTGAGCTGAAGTGAGATTACAAATATTTTGCAATTCGAAGAACTTTTATGACTTTTTATAAATGATGGGACATATATTTGGACTTTGCATTTAAAAATAATATAAAAGTATAAGCACTAATTAATCATTTGAAACAAAGAAACTAGTCCAAAAATAATTAACTGTTAGACAAACTCCTAAGTATTTTAGATCTAGAGAAAAATTCACCTACCTTGTGGCAATCCATGATAGAAGTAATATTTGAATGGGGCAAATATTTGAATATTTGAACTATACTTAAAATTAACCAGCAGGAGGTGTGCATCCCATAGCCAGTGTAGTTATGATACAAATTAAAACAGGATAGTAGAAGACCTAAGGACTGAGGGGACAAATATATCCTAAGGATATAAACTCTATTCAGCAGTATGTCATTTGTTTAAAAATGGAAAACTGGAGAAAAATGTCACTGCAAATGTAATAATTTGCTTAAAAGCAATTAGATGGTGGTAAGTGGTAAAATATATAGAAGTCTGATTACATTACATCACCTCTTGCTCTTACCTTACTTATGCCTCACAGCTGATGGGCTTTTACGTCCGGTCCGCACCTCCGTTCTGCTTTCTAGCTACGATGCACGACTGCTCGTGCCACCACGCCCCGCTCCGCACCGACTCTCTTGACTTACTCTTCCCTTGCCACTTGTCATTCACTGTCTCTGTTAACTCTCAGTCCTAAAGTGATGTGACAGCCATCAGAATCAAACAAATCAACAGACCTGTCCCTAGTGAACCCCGTCTGGGAAATCAGCGGTTGTGTGCGACATTCACTCCGCTGAAGAGTGAACTCCTGCACGCGGCAGCAGGCAATCTGCTCCGCGGCAGCGCGGTCTGAGCCAGCACGCTACCTCTGAAGAAACCTTTGCTGATATTGAGAAGAAGCAAAGGATAAAAAAAGACAGGAAAACTTGCTGCCCTCCTTTTTTTGGACAGCAGGAAAGAGACGCGTCTTGAGCTTTTGCTTTTACTCCTGCCTCGCGAGGACAGGGAGGAAACTTGCCCCGTGGTAACTGAGTTCACTGAGGAGCCTGAAATCTCCACCCTTTCCACTCACCACTTTATAGGCTGAGTGCTGGAAGAGGAGGTTTAGAGGCGCCACAATTCCAGCAAGCCTACGCCACCTACCTATAGGGCTGCTTGAGTAGAAGACCATTCTAACTACTTTCTTCTATCCCCGAGTGCCGACAAAGCTAGCTTTGGTCTTGAACTCATCCTGCCACTTGTGGTCAATCTGCTTAATTATTTTCTTCAGTGCTTTACTGCCGTGGAATTCTCTAATACGGCTCCTTAAGCCTGGACCAAGAATAACTGTTCAGCAACGGCTCCTCTCGCTCTCTAGCAGCATGGGCGCAGTCCGCTTTCCAAGCACACTAAGCTACACTGCAGCAAGCACTGGCAGAGTAAAACAAATGCCCAGCTAGCAAGTCAACGCAGAGTATTGTGCTTTAAGTTCACCCACAGCCTGATCTTGCAATAGCTCCTCTGTGCAGACAAACCCTCACGCACTGACAAAGCAGTCTGTCTTTTCAGAGTTTCCACGCCGGAGCACGCAGCTTGCTCGGCCGGTGTGTACGACACCATAAATACTCAGCCTTTCCTGTACGGTTCCTTGTTCATTTTTAAACAATGTGCTTGGGCTATCAGAAGTGTATTTCAGGTTATTTTTGTAGAATATTTAACATCTTTTCTTTGTCCTTTTGCCTTGCCCTTCAATTTTGACCATGATGGATCTAAGCATATTTAGGACATTAAGGGCAAACTAAATTGTTGTTTATGCTGTTAAATGTAAAAAGCATAATAGTAGGGTAGTGTCTATATTCTGGAAAATAAGTACATTTGTCTCATTTTCATTACATCTCTACTGATGTGTACTGCGCAAATTGCGGGGTCTCTCTTGAAAATGCAGTATGAAAGTTTAAGACAAATCTTTGCAGGATGTGTCAACCTGAGCATACACTAAGCAACTCAAAACAAATTAAAAATACTGCACTGATGGAGAGACACTCCGGGAATGCCTGAAGTGGGGCAGCGCGGCTCCGCGGCGGCGGGTGAACGGAGGTAAGTGGCAGACGTAGGTTGTCTCCCCTATCAGCACAGTTGGTACCTGGCATCCTCACGTGCCCTGGCCCCGGTTCAGTCGAGGCCAGACTGACCGGTGAAGCAAACCTCAGGCAGGCGTTACGGACACCCACGGCCCCGCTCGCCCGCTGCTGCTCCCCCAGGGCTCCGCAGCGCAGCAAGGGCCGGGCACGAGCAGCCTTTGCCCAGCCCGCGCTCAACAACAGGGCATGGAAAGGTGCTTTTCTGTGTAGTGCCAGAGCAGCCAACGAGCAGAAGGGAGACAGCAGAGCCTGAAGTCATTGCCACCTTACGCAAATCCTGCTGGTCTATGGGGAGCTCCTCTGCCACACGCTGCAAGCAATCAGCTCCCTTAGCCCCTGAGACACCTTGCGGGCTTAGATACACGTTTGTAAATGAGGGGGCTGATAGAGAAAAGCCTGTAAAATCTGGAGATGAGAACCCCGGAGACATTTTTCTGAGCAAAACATACAATCTGGTGGCCTGTGCATGCAGGGGCTGCTAATCCATCCACAACTCGCTGAACACACACACTGCTTCGCTTGCCCAGATGTTTTCTGATTAATAATGAGGTCATCTGCGATGCCAAAAATGTGGCCTCATAGTTCTCCAACAGTCTTGGAAAGGCAAAGAATGTTTAAGAGGGATGGAAATATTAAATACAACATACATATAAAACACAATAAATCAAATGAATTTGTTTATATGAGAAGCACTTTTTTGTTTTTGTCAGCACAGCAACTGTATATTCCACAATTATTATAATGTTTTCTGACATAAAACTGCTGTATATCTGACTGCTGTATCTGACCCAGTCTTCTGATTTCACCCCTTCTTGCTTTAGATGATGGTTCTTAAGAAAATATCCCTATTTTGTAGTACTTCACCGCTTCCAAGGTCAAAATTAGAATAAGAGAAATATGAAATTGGAATGGAATAATACAAACAACTACTGAATCTGTTCATGAATCACTAGCCCCCTAAAAACATTGAAAGAAGAGAGAAAAAGGACAAATTTATTATAAGTTCTGCACCGAAATGATGGGTGAAGCCGTGCAGAGGACTGAAAGGCACAATCCTTACAGCAAAGCAAAACTATCAAAAACAAACCACAGAGAAAGGGTTTTTTGCACCTCTGATGACTTGGCACCCTGGCGCAGCTACCCGTGCCAGGAAGCTTCCCTTCGCCCCGCACGGACCCCACCGAGGAGGGCCCCATGCTCTGCCGAAAGCACGCGTTCCTGGGAGGACCAGAGAGGCTGCAGCTCTTAGACTCTGGAAACCTGGAAAGGGGTAGCTACAGAAAGACTCAACTCCTACTGAATCCTGCTCTCAGCCTCATTTTTCCCTTGGAAAGCTTGAAGTTTGATTTTATTTGACTTGTAATTCAGACTCCTGTATTGACCACTACACTCTGTTGTCCTTGCTTTTATAACTTTACATTAACTGCAAAAAACATCAAGATGTCTGAGGCCCAACACCAAACCATCAGCAGCTGAATGTGGCTGCTACTATCTTGATGTTTTACAACCTCTTAAGACCGAGACCCCCATGCAAACAAGATTACAGAGTCCGAGGAAAGGTCCTGACCGGCAAGTCCCATACAAAATACCTGTTCTGTTTCAGTTCTGCCTTCTTGCAGAATATGGCGAATGATGACCCTAACCATGCTCTTACACAGAAAAATTGTGTTCTGTAAGAAAGAAACCCCACCCAGCGCTTAGGCATGTCCACATTAGCAAGCGCCGTGCCGCGGGAGGAGCGGACCACTGATTCGCAGACACAGTGCTGCAGGTGAGCTGCCAAAGCTCGTTTCTCCAGTTTGCAGTGCAGAACCAGCCGGAGCACTGGGCAAGTGCAGCCCTCAGCCCTGCTGAGACACGGTGCCAAGCAGGGGGAGAAGCAGCCCCGCACTGGCCCCCACCCAGGGAAACATGATTCAGCCCCAGCTGAGGCCATGGGGCAAACGGAGCTGTCTTTATAGGCATGTGCTCCACTGCCTATGGACAAAAGTGCTACATTACTCTTAACTACCTGGGGAATGGAAACCCTTGTTATCACACCTTGGTATAGAAACAGGTGTATTCCCACTTTTCTCCCTCAGACTCTCAGATGGGTCATGGCATTAGACGGCATTTGTACAGGCAAGACAGTCTGCATATATGCAATCAAGGAAGAAATTCTGCAAAAACAATTAAGTTTCCTGACACCAAACATGAGGATCAAAGGCCAGTAAAACTAATGTCCAACCGAAAAGCCATGCAGTCCTCTTCACGCAGAACAGGGAGCCTCAATAAACTGTTCTTTTGGAGATTTTCTGCTGTGACTCATTTCTGTACTACACAAACATCAAATGGAAAATAACACTAGCCTATTGCTACGAAATAGCATCCTGAACATTTGAAGTTTTCCTGGCTCCTTCTACAGCTTTCAGGACCAACGCGATGTCAGAAGCCTTCGAAACTCTCAACATTGCAAATCTAGAATCTGCCATAATACACATCTCTTTAGCAGGGCAGTATGCAAGAATAAAAGTATTTGGGATTTTAAATTTTGTTTCAATGCTTACAAAGAGAATCTTGAAAATGTGGAATGCATAACATAGGAACTGGTATCTTCACACATCAGGACACTATGAAATGAATAAAGCCTTGGGAAATGTGAAGCATCCCATTCTCCTTAGTGCTGAACCTACACATGGCAATCTGCAGCATATTTGCAAAGTGCAAATGTGAGTACAGCAAAAAAAAAAGGGGGGGGGGGACCAAACTTACTTTCCACATAAATAGCATATCTGTTTCATGGAATATTCTTTCTGCTAGAGTTCAGAAAAAAAATCTACTTTTGAGAATTAAATAAAGTTCCTAGAATCTAGATACTTCTTGCAGAATTTTGATGTGGCATGATATAGAGCTAATAAGTCTTGAAATAAAAAATTGCTAATGAACATTGCTTATACTGGCTGTTCTCCTAATTTAATTAATTTTAGAACTTTGGATGAGTTCAAACTAGCAACATTTGGGGGTTTAAATTCAGTATTTTATATCACGTTTTATGCCAGCTGGTGATAATGACATATCTTGAACTTCAAGGGTGTCTAACCAATTACAGTTTTTCTGCAAGAGAAAATTCAGTGAAGAAAAATAAAAGAAAAAATACATTTGAATATTTTTTCTAAAAATATTGAATATGAAGCACTTTTTGAGAATGTGTAGTATGACGTGTACAGTTACTTTCTTTAAAATTCTGATTAATTTGAACTTTCAGAGTAGAAGACAACAGCAGTCCCATGAGACACAAGTCTACTCTTCAGCTAGTATCTTTTATTTGTACAGTCCTGTA